>NW_028319141.1:0-600000 GCF_062004578.1 Staurois parvus
TGGCTGCTGAAAAGCACCCGCTGGTGAGAACTGGTACTGCAGCCCACACAGCAGGTGAGCCCCAGCACACCCAACGGTGAGTCCTTTCCTGACAGCGGGGTCCGGGGAGAGCGGATATAGTGAATGCGGGGTCCGAGGAGAGCGGATATAGTGAATGCGGGGTCCGGGGAGAGCGGATATAGTGAATGCAGGGTCCAGGGAGAGCGGATATAGTGAATGCGGGGTCCGGGGAGAGTGGATATAGTGAATGCGGGGTCCGGGGAGAGCGGATACAGTGAATGCGGGGTCCAGGGAGAGGGGATACAGTGAATGCGGGGTCCGGGGAGAGGGATACAGTGAATGCGGGGTCCGGGGAGAGCGGATATAGTGAATGCGGGGTCCGGGGAGAGTGGATATAGTGAATCCAGGATCCAGGGTTTAGTAACACTTTTATTAAGAAATAAAAAGTCTTTACAATCTCCAGCATTGTAAATGCATCATGAATCATGTTGTCCAGCAATGCAGATCATCATCAGTCATGATGACAACTCCAGAGAATACATATGATCCATTATTGCACTGACCATGAATGATGGCTTCTGGTCCCTATACGCTAAATGTAAAAGAGGGGGCAGGGTCTTTAGGATGATATCATTATCCATATGAGGTGACACCCTCAGACGAAGTCGTGTGACGAAACGCGTTAGCGTGATCGAGCAGTGACATCATCATGTATGCCGCTACCACATGGGTGGACCACATGACCACAACCGCATCATCTGTTGCCGACTACGGCTGGTGAGACTCCACTGTGTGTGCTGGGAGCAGGAGATTGTGTGCTGCAGGCTGCAGACGGTTTTCTATACAAAAAGGCTGTATATTTACTTGCAGAATGTGAGTGTTTTAAAGGGGGAATTTTGAAGAATAAACATTAAAATGGAATGATGCTAAAGTGAGTGTTCTATCTATTCACATGTGTCTTATACTTACCATGACAGAGAGTAATGAGATCAGTCATCTGATGAAGGAGGATTATTGTTATGCTGCTGAATGTTCCACATCCATTGATATGTGAAAGATATGCTGGTTAATCATCAGAATGTGGTGAGTTGGCACTTTGATGGGGTGTTGAGCACTGAAATATTCACCATTGTGGAGAAAAGATTTCTATTAGAGAAAGATTTCATATCTTCATTGAAGAAAGATTATATATATATTTGGACTTCACTTACTGGACTTTTTTGTATGATTTAATTATATATATATTTTTGGCACATATTGGCACTTTATTTGGTGGCAGTTTTATTTTATTATTTATATATTTTCTTATATAATTTTACATATGTCATTTATATTCATTTATGCACTGGTTATATTCATTTATATACTGGTTATATTCATTTATACACTGGTTATATTCATTTATATACTGGTTATATTCATTTATACACTGGTTATATTCATTTATATACTGGTTATATTCATTTTGGTATATTAGTAGGTTGAGAGCGCTGTTTGTGGGATATTCCATTACAGAAATAATTATAAAGGATAAGAAACAAAAACTGAATCAATAGAACTAAGGAAATCAAATAGATTACATAAAGATCTGCCGAGTGCTGGTTGTCACACACAGGAGACGCGATCAAGTGCCGGCTGTCAGAGGACTCCACACACAGGAGACGCGACCGAGTGCCGGCTGTCAGAGGACTCCACACACAGGAGACGTGACCGAGTGCCGGCTGTCAGAGGACTCCACACACAGGAGACGCGACCGAGTGCCGGCTGTCAGAGGACTCCACACACAGGAGACGTGACCGAGTGCCGGCTGTCAGAGGACTCCACACACAGGAGATGCGATCGAGTGCCGGCTGTCAGAGGACTCCACACACAGGAGACGTGACCGAGTGCCGGCTGTCAGAGGACTCCACACACAGGAGACGCCACCGAGTGCCGGCTGTCAGAGGACTCCACACACAGGAGACGCCACCGAGTGCCGGCTGTCAGAGGACTCCACACACAGGAGACGTGACCGAGTGCCGGCTGTCAGAGGACTCCACACACAGGAGACGTGACCGAGTGCCGGCTGTCAGAGGAATCCACACACAGGAGACGTGACCGAGTGCCGGCTGTCAGAGGACTCCACACACAGGAGATGTGACCGAGTGCTGGCTGTCAGAGGACTCCACACACAGGAGACGCCACCGAGTACCGGCTGTGAGAGGACTCCACACACAGGAGACGCCACCGAGTGCCGGCTGTCAGAGGACTCCACACACAGGAGACGTGACCGAGTGCCGGCTGTCAGAGGACTCCACACACAGGAGACGTGACCGAGTGCCAGCTGTCAGAGGACTCCACACACAGGAGACGCCACCGAGTGCCGGCTGTCAGAGGACTCCACACACAGGAGACGTGACCGAGTGCCGGCTGTCAGAGGAATCCACACACAGGAGACGTGACCGAGTGCCGGCTGTCAGAGGACTCCACACACAGGAGACGCGACCGAGTGCCGGCTGTCAGAGGACTCCACACACAGGAGACGTGACCGAGTGCCGGCTGTCAGAGGACTCCACACACAAGAGACGTGACCGAGTGCCGGCTGTCAGAGGACTCCACACACAAGAGACGTGACCGAGTGCCGGCTGTCAGAGGACTCCACACACAGGAGACGTGACCGAGTGCCGGCTGTCAGAGGACTCCACACACAGGAGACGTGACCGAGTGCCGGCTGTCAGAGGACTCCACACACAGGAGATGCGATCGAGTGCCGGCTGTCAGAGGACTCCACACACAGGAGACGTGACCGAGTGCCGGCTGTCAGAGGACTCCACACACAGGAGACGCCACCGAGTGCCGGCTGTCAGAGGACTCCACACACAGGAGACGCCACCGAGTGCCGGCTGTCAGAGGACTCCACACACAGGAGACGTGACCGAGTGCCGGCTGTCAGAGGACTCCACACACAGGAGACGTGACCGAGTGCCGGCTGTCAGAGGAATCCACACACAGGAGACGTGACCGAGTGCCGGCTGTCAGAGGACTCCACACACAGGAGATGTGACCGAGTGCCGGCTGTCAGAGGACTCCACACACAGGAGACACGACCGAGTGCCGGCTATCAGAGGACTCCACACACAGGAGACGCCACCGAGTACCGGCTGTGAGAGGACTCCACACACAGGAGACGCCACCGAGTGCCGGCTGTCAGAGGACTCCACACACAGGAGACGTGACCGAGTGCCGGCTGTCAGAGGACTCCACACACAGGAGACGTGACCGAGTGCCAGCTGTCAGAGGACTCCACACACAGGAGACGCCACCGAGTGCCGGCTGTCAGAGGACTCCACACACAGGAGACGTGACCGAGTGCCGGCTGTCAGAGGAATCCACACACAGGAGACGTGACCGAGTGCCGGCTGTCAGAGGACTCCACACACAGGAGACGCGACCGAGTGCCGGCTGTCAGAGGACTCCACACACAGGAGACGTGACCGAGTGCCGGCTGTCAGAGGACTCCACACACAAGAGACGTGACCGAGTGCCGGCTGTCAGAGGACTCCACACACAAGAGACGTGACCGAGTGCCGGCTGTCAGAGGACTCCACACACAGGAGACGTGACCGAGTGCCGGCTGTCAGAGGACTCCACACACAGGAGACGTGACCGAGTGCCGGCTGTCAGAGGACTCCACACACAGGAGACGTGACCGAGTGCCGGCTGTCAGAGGACTCCACACACAGGAGACGTGACCGAGTGCCGGCTGTCAGAGGAATCCACACACAGGAGACGTGACCGAGTGCCGGCTGTCAGAGGACTCCACACACAGGAGATGTGACCGAGTGCCGGCTGTCAGAGGACTCCACACACAGGAGACGCCACCGAGTGCCGGCTGTCAGAGGAATCCACACACAGGAGATGTGATCGAGTGCCGGCTGTCAGAGGACTCCACACACAGGAGACGCGACCGAGTACCGGCTGTGAGAGGACTCCACACACAGGAGACGTGACCGAGTGCCGGCTGTCAGAGGACTCCACACACAGGAGACGTGACCGAGTGCCGGCTGTCAGAGGACTCCACACACAGGAGACGTGACCGAGTGCCGGCTGTCAGAGGACTCCACACACAGGAGATGTGACCGAGTGCCGGCTGTCAGAGGACTCCACACACAGGAGACGTGACCGAGTGCCGGCTGTCAGAAGACTCCACACACAAGAGACGTGACCGAGTGCCGGCTGTCAGAGGACTCCACACACAAGAGACGTGACCGAGTGCCGGCTGTCAGAGGACTCCACACACAGGAGACGTGACCGAGTGCCAGCTGTCAGAGGACTCCACACACAGGAGACGTGACCGAGTGCCGGCTGTCAGAGGACTCCACACACAGGAGACGCGACCGAGTGCCGGCTGTCAGAGGACTCCACACACAGGAGACGTGACCGAGTGCCGGCTGTCAGAGGACTCCACACACAAGAGACGTGACCGAGTGCCGGCTGTCAGAGGACTCCACACACAAGAGACGTGACCGAGTGCCGGCTGTCAGAGGACTCCACACACAGGAGACGTGACCGAGTGCCGGCTGTCAGAGGACTCCACACACAGGAGACGCGACCGAGTACCGGCTGTGAGAGGACTCCACACACAGGAGACGTGACCGAGTGCCGGCTGTCAGAGGACTCCACACACAGGAGACGTGACCGAGTGCCGGCTGTCAGAGGACTCCACACACAGGAGACGTGACCGAGTGCCAGCTGTCAGAGGACTCCACACACAGGAGACGCCACCGAGTGCCGGCTGTCTGAGGACTCCACACACAGGAGACGTGACCGAGTGCCGGCTGTCAGAGGAATCCACACACAGGAGACGTGACCGAGTGCCGGCTGTCAGAGGACTCCACACACAGGAGACGCGACCGAGTGCCGGCTGTCAGAGGACTCCACACACAGGAGACGTGACCGAGTGCCGGCTGTCAGAGGACTCCACACACAAGAGACGTGACCGAGTGCCGGCTGTCAGAGGACTCCACACACAAGAGACGTGACCGAGTGCCGGCTGTCAGAGGACTCCACACACAGGAGACGTGACCGAGTGCCGGCTGTCAGAGGACTCCACACACAGGAGACGTGACCGAGTGCCGGCTGTCAGAGGACTCCACACACAGGAGACGTGACCGAGTGCCGGCTGTCAGAGGACTCCACACACAGGAGACGTGACCGAGTGCCGGCTGTCAGAGGAATCCACACACAGGAGACGTGACCGAGTGCCGGCTGTCAGAGGACTCCACACACAGGAGACGCGACCGAGTGCCGGCTGTCAGAGGACTCCACACACAGGAGACGTGACCGAGTGCCGGCTGTCAGAGGACTCCACACACAAGAGACGTGACCGAGTGCCGGCTGTCAGAGGACTCCACACACAAGAGACGTGACCGAGTGCCGGCTGTCAGAGGACTCCACACACAGGAGACGTGACCGAGTGCCGGCTGTCAGAGGACTCCACACACAGGAGACGTGACCGAGTGCCGGCTGTCAGAGGACTCCACACACAGGAGACGCCACCGAGTGCCGGCTGTCAGAGGACTCCACACACAGGAGACGTGACCGAGTGCCGGCTGTCAGAGGAATCCACACACAGGAGACGTGACCGAGTGCCGGCTGTCAGAGGAATCCACACACAGGAGACGTGACCGAGTGCCGGCTGTCAGAGGACTCCACACACAGGAGACGTGACCGAGTGCCGGCTGTCAGAGGACTCCACACACAGGAGATGTGACCGAGTGCCGGCTGTCAGAGGACTCCACACACAGGAGACGCCACCGAGTGCCGGCTGTCAGAGGAATCCACACACAGGAGATGTGATCGAGTGCCGGCTGTCAGAGGACTCCACACACAGGAGACGCGACCGAGTACCGGCTGTGAGAGGACTCCACACACAGGAGACGTGACCGAGTGCCGGCTGTCAGAGGACTCCACACACAGGAGACGTGACCGAGTGCCGGCTGTCAGAGGACTCCACACACAGGAGACGCCACCGAGTGCCGGCTGTCAGAGGACTCCACACACAGGAGACGTGACCGAGTGCCGGCTGTCAGAGGACTCCACACACAGGAGACGTGACCGAGTGCCGGCTGTCAGAGGACTCCACACACAGGAGACGCGACCGAGTGCCGGCTGTCAGAGGACTCCACACACAGGAGACGTGACCGAGTGCCGGCTGTCAGAAGACTCCACACACAAGAGACGTGACCGAGTGCCGGCTGTCAGAGGACTCCACACACAAGAGACGTGACCGAGTGCCGGCTGTCAGAGGACTCCACACACAGGAGACGTGACCGAGTGCCGGCTGTCAGAGGACTCCACACACAGGAAACGCGACCGAGTGCCGGCTGTCAGAGGACTCCACACACAGGAGACGCGACCGAGTGCCGGCTGTCAGAGGACTCCACACACAAGAGACGTGACCGAGTGCCGGCTGTCAGAGGACTCCACACACAAGAGACGTGACCGAGTGCCGGCTGTCAGAGGACTCCACACACAGGAGACGTGACCGAGTGCCGGCTGTCAGAGGACTCCACACACAGGAGACGTGACCGAGTGCCGGCTGTCAGAGGACTCCACACACAGGAGACGTGACCGAGTGCCGGCTGTCAGAGGACTCCACACACAGGAGACGTGACCGAGTGCCGGCTGTCAGAGGACTCCACACACAGGAGACGTGACCGAGTGCCGGCTGTCAGAGGAATCCACACACAGGAGACGTGACCGAGTGCCGGCTGTCAGAGGACTCCACACACAGGAGACGTGACCGAGTGCCGGCTGTCAGAGGACTCCACACACAGGAGACGTGACCGAGTGCCGGCTGTCAGAGGGACTCCACACACAGGAGACGTGACCGAGTGCCGGCTGTCAGAGGACTCCACACACAGGAGACGTGACCGAGTGCCGGCTGTCAGAGGACTCCACACACAGGAGACGCCACCGAGTGCCGGCTGTCAGAGGACTCCACACACAGGAGACGTGACAGAGTGCCGGCTGTCAGAGGACTCCACACACAGGAGACGTGACCGAGTGCCGGCTGTCAGAGGACTCCACACACAGGAGACGTGACCGAGTGCCGGCTGTCAGAGGACTCCACACAAAGGAGATGTAATTGAGTGCCGGCTGTCAGAGGACTCCACACTGAGATTTACTATTGAAGAGCATCTAAAAAGAAAGCGCCCGCAGCAGACGGCTAAATTGTGTCCTGCACATGCTCATATACAGTGAAGGAAATGTGTATTTGCTCCCCGGCTGATGCTGAATGTTCGCCCCTCACACAGAAATGATCGGTCTAACAATGGAATGTTCGCCCCTCACACAGAAATGATCGGTCTAACAATGGAATGTTCGGTGTAACACTGAGAGACAGAATACAACAACAAATTCAGCAGAAATGCGTCTAACAAATGATGACGGATCTGCATGTTCATGAGGGAAAGAAGGATTTGATCCCCTTCACAAAACAGGACTTAGTACTTGGTGGCCAATCCCTTGTTGGCAATCACAGAGGTCAGACGTTTCCTGGAGTTGGCCCCCAGGTTCGCACACATCTCAGGAGGGATTTTGGCCCACTCCTCTTGGCAGATCCTCTCCAAGTCATTAAGGTTTGGTGGCTGACGTTTGGCAACTCAAACTTTCAGCTCCCTCCACAGATTTTTCAATTGGATGAAGGTCTGGAGACTGGCTAGGCCACTCCAGGACCTTAATGTGCTTCTTCTTGAGCCGCTCCTTTGTTGCCTTGGCCGTGTGTTTTGGTTCATTGTCATGCTGGAACACCCATCCACCACCCATTTTCAATGCCCTGGCTGAGGGAAGAAGGTTCTCACCCAAGATTTGATGGTACATTGCCCCGTCCATCATCCCTTTGATGCGGTGCAGTTGTCCTGTCCCCTTAGCAGAAAAACACCCCCAAAGCAGAATGTTTCCACCACCATGTTTCACAGTTGGGATGGTGTTCTTGGGGTCATAGGCAGCATTCCTCCTCCTCCAAACACGGCGAGTTGAGTTGATGCCAAAGAGCTGGATTTTGGTCTCATCTGACCACAACACTTCCACCAGTCCTCCTCTGCATCATTCAGATGTTCAGTGGCAGACTTCAGACGGGCCTGGACATGTGCTTTCTTGAGCAGAGGGACCTTGCGGGCACTGCAGGATTTCAGTCCTTGTCGGCGTAGTGTGTTACCAATTGTTTTCTTGGTGACTGTGGTCCCAGCTGCCTGGAGATCATTGACAAGATCCTCACGTGTAGTTCTGGGATGATTCCTCACTGTTCTCATGATCATTGACACTCCACGAGGTGAGATCTTGCATGGTGCACCAGACCTAGGGAGACTGACTTTTTTTTGTGTTTCTTCCATTTGCAAATGATTGCACCAAATGTTGTCACCTTCTCACCAAGCTGCTTGGTGATAGTTTGGTAGCCCAGTCCAGCCTTGTGTAGGTCTACCATCTTGTCCCTGACATCCTTGGACAGCTCTCTGGTCTTTGCCATGGTGGAGAGTTTGGAATCTGATGGTTTGATTGCTCCTGTGGACAGGTGTCTTTTATACAGGTAACACAATGAGATTAGCAGAACTCCCTTTAAGAGACTGCTTCTAATCTCAGCTTGTTACCTGTATGAGAGACACCTGGTAGCAAGAAATCCTGCTGAATGATAGGGGATCAAATCCTTCTTTCCCTCATGAACATGCAGATCAGTCATCATTTGTTAGACGCATTTCTGCTGAATTTGTTGTTGTATTATGTCTCTCAGTGTTACACCGAACATTCCATTGTTAGACCGATCATTTCTGTGTGAGGGGCGAACATTCAACATCAGCAGGGGAGCAAATACTCATTTCCTTCACTGTATATCCCTACATAGACGTTGGAAAAGCATCTAGTTCTTGACTGTCATGAATTCCCTAAAAAAACTATTTTTTACCCACTGAAAAAATGTTTTAACAGGAATATATTGTTTAAAGTGAAGTCCAGATATTTGGGAAAGCAAATTTCAATGTGAACGTTTGTGCAGTGATTGTTCATTGGGTTAGACGTGCTTCTAGGACGTCTGCTTTCTTATACGGATTCCTGGATTGTGCCTGGTTAGTAAATTCACTTTCCCGTCTATTTGTTAGACTCTTTCTTTAATAAATGTCTTTGCCGCCTAAAAGTAGACGGATTCCAAAGAAAAATAGACGTTAGCCCTCGGAAATGTGCCTAGAGGCCGTCTATGTAGTAAATCAGGGCCTTAGTGACACATATTCTCCTAGCATCAGTACTTACCATTACTAGACACTGGAAAAAAGACTTCTCTAAAAGACGTCATTGAGCGGGTCCAGACCCACTTCACCTATGAGAAATCTTTAGCAGACCGAAATATGACCAAATCTGACAAAGCTTGGACTCCCCGGTCCACCGGGTTCAGAACCGGATACTCTAAAATGATTATTTCCTGGAACTAGAAGGATTGTTAGGAATTATTCAATATTTCCTTTTTTCTCTTTGTTAAACTTTAACGCAGCACCTAGACTGTGATATTTTGTCGCTTTTCACTGTCCGATTTTTGTTATGTTGTTGTAACTATATTCGTAAAACCAAATAAAAATGTATTATGGAAACATATAATACTGCAAATCTAAATGAGCCCCAATTCTTTTTGACATTTTTTTCAATTGTTTTAAATGTTAGAATTTTTTTAAGTTTTTACAATTTTTTCACAATATATTTTATGGGGGCATTTGTGAACCACTAGGGGTCTAAACAGACCCCCGATGTCTCACTTCTGAGATGGAGAAAGGGATTGGGAACATTCCTTAATTTGATTCTCTGTATCCTCAGATGTACTGCAGAATGAATGAGCAGGGGCACGCTACAGACTCCTGTTCAATCATAGGCTGAAACCAGGGAAATAATGTGTACTATGCTTCAGTTATGGATGGACACAGCCAGTGCGCTCATTCTGAAAAGGAAGGGGCCAGTAAATGAAATATTTAATGACCCCTTCCCCCACTCTCCATCCTGAAACATCCCCATGTGCTTGTAGCAGCCAGTGGTAGGGGCAGGAGAGATGGGAGGGAAAGCCAGGCAGCGTTTGGGAGGAGGCAGATGGGGGTAGAGGGGGCTGGAAAACAGGATAAATCAGATGGTGGACAGGAACATGCAATCAGTGTGGTGGGGGAATGGGGGGGTACAAGTACAAGAACCGATCCCTGGTCCATCTCTCCCTGCAGCCACTAAAAGCCGGCAGTGGGAAGAAGAGGGGGAGCTTTCAGCGGATGCAGGGAGAGATGGACAGGAGAACAGTTCTTATAATTGGCCCCCTTCCCCCACCTTACTGATTGCATGGGGGAAAGGAGGAAATAAAGGCGGATATGAAGGGGAATCTGTGTACGGGGAACACCTTAACAATCACCACCATTTTATTCTCCAGGGCCTCTGATGTCACAGAATAGATGTTTGGGGGTTTATCTCATCTTCAGGACCAAAATCTGCATTTTCCCATGTGTGCAAAATCATGCAGAAACAGCTCTGACAGTGAGAGGGTTAATGTGGGCTAGATGGGATCCCTCTGCTGGGGTGACATTAGAGCTCCCTCTAGCTGCAGCCTGGTAATAACCAGGGGCGGACTGACCATTTGGAAACTCGGGCACTGCCCGAGGGCCCAGGGTCAGTAGGGGGCCTCATGAGATGCCCCTGGTACCTTTTTCATAGGCTTTTTTGAGTTTGGGCAAGGACACAGGGGCCCCATGATCCCCTATTGCCTGGGGGCCCCATGAGTTGTCAGTCCCCCCCTGGTAATAACATTGCTGGGAGGTCTCTTCATTTCTCTGCTCCATACTTCCCGTCTTTATATAAACATCTCCTGACATTTGGGGGTCTATTCATAAAGAATGTGTAGAACCATTCACCTGGTGAAAGTGCATGTCCATTCCTCCTGTGTGAATGGGGGGAAATGGATGTTATTAGATCTGCTGCTTGAATGTTTTCCATGATTTAATATGGAAAATACCACATGTGCCACTAGATGGCGCTAATTGCTATTATACTTAGTGCCATCTAAAGGCCAAGTGTGGTATTTTCCATGTTACATCAATAGTTGGTGTCATTGACTTGTGTGCTGCAGAGTCTACAGTACTCATGCATGTCGGAGTGTGATCTCAGGGATGAGGATGAAGCCATGTCTGACCAAGGAAGAGAAGGGGGCTATTTATAGAAAATGACATTATGGCCACTAGATGGAGGCAATGTTCATAGAAAATAAATACAGCCAGAATGTTGGTCACATTTGTTCCTCGATTTATTTTTTTTAGACCCCTACATGGTTACAAAATCTTCCACCACAAAATGTACTCAGCCAATCACAGAGCAGGACTCCATTTTTATTCTTCTCCTACCATCAATGGCCGACCCAGTCCCACACTTCATCCATGTCTTTGGTGACCTCTGATCTCCTGGGATGTCCAGCAGCATTCATCTAGAAGACATTTCCCGCACTCAAGGCACTAATACACCTCCAGGGTTGTGTGGGATCCCTGATGTACAGGAAGACAGGACTTCAGTGAGGAACATTTCCCTCACTCAGGACAGGAAGGTGGCTTCTCCCCCGTGTGAGATCTCTGATGTTTGTAAAGATGGGACTTGTCTGAAAAACATGTGAGATCTCTGATGTCTGTAAAAACTGGACTTGTCTGAAAAACATTTCCCGCACTCAGGACAGGAATACAGTATTTATACGTGAGACCTTTGATGTTTGACAAGTACCGTTTTTCGTACAAAACATTTCCCACACTTGGAACAGGAATATGGCTTTTGCCCCGTGTGATACATTAGATGTGTGACAAGTTCCGATTTTCGTACAAAACCTTTCCCACACCTAGGACAGGAATACGGCATTTCACCTGTGTGTAGTCTCTGATGATTTTTAAGGCTGGACTTATCTGAAAAACATTTCTCGCACTCAGAACATGAAAATGGCTTCTCCCCCGTGTGGGATCTCTGATGTATGTTAAGATTGGACTTCTGTGAAAAACATTTCCCACACTCAGGACAGGAATACGGCTTCTCCCCCGTGTGAGATCTTTTATGCACCTTAAGTTTGGAGTGAACACGAAAACACTTCCCGCACTCAGAACAGACATATGGCTTCTCCCCCATGTGACTCTTCTGATGTGTAACAAGTTCTGATTTTTGTTCAAAACATTTCCCACACTCAGGACAGGAATACAGCTTCTTGCCAGCGTGAGATCTCTGATGTGTGGAAAGATGGGAGATCTTTAAAAAACATTTTCCACACTCAGGGCAGGTATATGGCTTATTGATCTTGTGAGATCTCTGATGTTTGTAAAGATTAGACTTTTGTGAAAAACATTTCCCACACTCAGGACAGGAATGTGGTTTCTCACCTCTGTGAAACTTCTGATGTATTTGAAGATAGGACCTACGTGAAAAACATTTCCCACACTCAGGACAAGAATACGGCTTTTCTCCCGTGTGAGATCCCTGATGTCTGCAAAGATGGGACTTCTGTGAAAAACATTTCCCACACTCAGGACAGGAATACGGCTTCTCTCCTGTGTGAATTCTGTTATGCACCTTGAGATCATATTTAAAACGGAAACATTTCCCGCACTCAGTACAGGAAAAGCTCTTCTCTGTTGGAAGGCCGGCCTGGTCCCGCACAGTCTGAGGTTCCTCAGGATACGAGGAATCCGATGGTCCATCTACACTGGGTGGTGCCGGATGGACATTGGAGGGAGCCGGGTTTTCTCCTGGACTATACTGTGTGATGTCCTCATCTTCTACTTTCCAGTCTGGAGACAAAGTGAGACAATCCTCGGAGGTTTTCCTCATCTCCCGGCCATGGACTAAAATACAAAGACAAAGAGGATTACTAGACAGGAGCTGATTGGTTCCCCCAAACCAGGACTCCGCCCACATCAGGCAGCTTGGTCTCTGAAGAGCTTACAATTCCACCCTCAAGGGAACTAGGAAATGGCTCCTCTGATCTCCTACCAGGTCATTTCTTTATTCATGGACCTTAGTCAGAGAGTGAGGAAACAACCAGAACTGTCTTTTATAGGAGGGACAGTGATGAGGGGATTATAGGACGAGGGTCCCCACCCCCTCTATCACTCATCGCCATCTTCCCAACACAAGAAGTACTGCACTTCCTTATTTAGTCCATGATTTAGTCATGAAGAACAGCGGGGCTGAGCCCCACCAGAGGTCAGAGAGTGAGGATGGGGGGAGAACAACCAAGATGAAGACTGGACTGATCCTGAAAACCACCATCATTGGGGTATTGACTCCTATCTCAGCAGGAGCAGGAGGTCGTGGGAGAAGCGGAGATGACGGTTTGGGTGATATTTGGAGACAAGATCAGTGATGTAACTTGGGGCAGAGTTATAAATGGCTTTATATGTTATTGTTAATATTTTGACTTTTATTCGTTGAGCAATGGGAATCCAGTGGAGAGATTGGCAGAGAGGGGTGGAGGACACTGAATGGAGGCCAGTGGAGGGATTGGCAGAGAGGAGTGGAGGACACTGAGTGGAGGCCAGTGGAGGGATTGGCAGAGAGGGGTGGAGGACACTGAATGGAGGCCAGTGGAGGGATTGGCAGAGAGGGGTGGAGGACACTGAATGGAAGCCAGTGGAGGGATTGGCAGAGAGGGATGGAGGACACTGAATGGAGGCCAGTGGAGGGATTGGCAGAGAGGGGTGGAGGACACTGAATGGAGGCCAGTGGAGGGATTGGCAGAGAGGGGTGGAGGACACTGAATGGAGGCCAGTGGAGGGATTAGCAGAGAGGGGTGGCAGATACAGAACGGTTAGTAAGGTGGATGAGTCTGGCAGCAGCATTCATGATAGACTGAAGAGGGGATAGCCTGCGATGAGGTAGGCCAATGAGGAGGGAGTTACAATAGTCAAGGTGAGAGACAACAAGAGTAGTTCAGGATCAGGATGTACCAATATTGGTGTAGAAATGAAAAATAAACTTTAGCTTACTAAAAGCAGTGTGTGCCTCAGGTGACCATACAAAGGGCACTCCTTTCTTTGTCAGCTCTGTAATTGGTGCGATTACCTTAGAGATGTTTTTTATGAATTTCTTGTAAATTGGCAAATCCAACAGATTATATTTCCTTCACGTTTCCAGGTACAGGACAATCCACCACTGCCTTGATCTTCTCGGGATCCATGCTCACTCCTTCTGAAGAGATAATAAATCCCAAGACCTGGATCTGGGTTTGTTCAAACTCACATTTCTCCAGTTTGAAGTCGGTTCTTCCTTAATCTTTTGAATACAGTGCAGACACACTTGAGATGATCCTCCAAGTTATCGGAAAGGATGAGAATATCATCAGATATACAATAACAAACTGGTCCAACAGATGTCAAAACACATCATTGATGAAGTGCTGAAAAGTCGCGGGAGCGTTGCATAGGCCAAAAGGAATAACTAGGGACTCGAAGTGCCCATATCTGGTTGTAAAGGTGGCTTTCCATTTGTCTCCTTGATGAATGTATACAAGGTTATATGCCCCCCGTAAGTCAGGTTTTGTAAAGACTTTGGCAGAGCGGAGTCTCCAGAATTTCAATGTTTAATGGGAGTAACGGTTTTTATAGTGATTTATTCTAGTCCCTGAAATTGATGCATGGACACAAGGTGCAATCCTTTTTCTCAACAAAGAACAGGGCTGCCCCTGCAGGAGATGTTGAGGGTCTGATAAAGCCCTTCTCAAATTCTCATCAAGCCACTCCCTGAGCACCTTTAATTCAGGTTCTGACAGATTGAAAAGGCGGCTGAATGGTATTTCTGACCCTGGAAGCAGTTCAATGGGACAATCGTAAGGGTGAGGAGGAGGTAATTGATCGTCATTCTTTTTATCACAGACATCTCAGAACTCATAGTATTGTGGAGGCAGGTTGTCATATGACTGGGTACTTACCACATCAACTTGTGATTCCCTGATTGGTAGAAAACTTGTACAACATGGTTCCCTACAATGCTCCTTGCAATGAGGGGACATAAAATGTATAGTCCGTTCTCCCCAATTGGTGGAGGTGTTATGGGTAGAAAATCAAGGAATGCCCAAGATGACAGGAAATTTAGGGGATGTAATCAGCTGAGAGCTGATGGTCTCATAATGGTCAGCCTCAAATTAGAGTACCAGGGGAACCGTTTCATGGGAAACACCGGTCCTAAAGGTGAACCATCAACCGTCTCCATATCAATGGGGCAGATTTGTTTCTTGGGAGATTATTGTTGTTGTGGGCAAATTCTATGTCCATAAAGTTCCGCCCGACCCCAGAGTCCAGCATAGCAGAACATGGGATTTCATGGCCCTCAGTGATAAGATTGATAGGGACAACAAAATGAGACTGCATAGAATACACTTTTATGTCTTCATAAATCAATGGGGAGATAGACTGGTAATGGAGTATATTTGTTCAGGCACTATACTTGGGGATTTCAACATCCCTGTCAACATTGACAACCTGGCCACATCCCAACTCCTCCACTTAACCTCCTCCTTTGCACTTGCACAGTGCATACAATCCACCACCCACTCCGACGAAAGTATCCTGGACCTTGTCTTCTCCAACCGCTGCGCTCCTCACAACCTCAAACACTCCCTTCCCTCTTTCTGACCACAACCTGATTACCTTCTCTATCTCCTTGTCCTCTAACCCCTACCCCTCTAAATGTCATACTACCACCAGTCGTAACCTCCGCAACCTGAACCCTGCTCCCCTCTACTCTGCAGCTGATCAACTCCATGACAGCATCCTCCCCCTGTCCTGCCTTTTCCTGGCTATGACCGCCTATAACAACGCGCTGTCAACAGCCCTTGACTCACTAGCACCTTTAACCACACGAAACATCAGACCCCGACCGCTCCAGCCCTGGCAGACTGACCACACCAAAACTCTCAAGCGACTATGGCGCAAAACCAGATCCAACAAGCCTTCACCCGTTTTAAATCTGCCTTCCACACCTACACCTCCTCCCTCCATGCAGCCAAGCAAGCCTACTTCCAGACCCTCATCAAGACCCTCTCCTCCAATCCTCGCTGACTCTTCTCCACCTTCAACTCTCTACTCTCTCCGCCCCCAGGCCCACCCAGCACCTCACTCACCGCCCTTGAGATTGCCAATCGCTTAAAAAACAAGATTGACACAATTCGCAAGGACATCGCCACAGCTCACACTCCCCCCAAACCCGTCCCCTCTCACACAGCTACCCCCTCATCACCCCTCTCCCACGGCCCCACCACTGCTCTGACCTCCACCCCACCCAACATTCCTCACACGGAAGCCCCCTCAACACTCCACACCTTCGACCTTACTACCATCGAGCAAGTCTCCAAGGTCTTCTCTGATGCCCGCCTCACCACCTGCCCCCTTGACCCTATCCCCTCACAACTCCTACGACCTCCCTCCCCCTCCATCCTACACTCCCTCACCCACATCTTTAATCTCTCCCTCTCCTCCGGCACTTTCCCCTCCCCTCTGAAACATGCACACATCACCCCCATACTTAAAAAACCCTCCCTGGACCCCAATGACCCGAACAACCTCAGACCCATCTCCCTGCTCCTATTTACATCTAAACTCCTCGAGCGCCTAGTATACACCCACCTAAGCTCTCACCTCAACAACAACAACCTCCTCGATCCCCTACAGTCCGGCTTCCGTCCCCTACACTCCACCAAAACTGCCTTACTCAAACTCTCCAATGACCTGCTAACTGCCAAAGCTAATGGCCACTATTCAGTGCTCCTACTCCTTGACCTCTCTGCGGCCTTCCACACAGTCGACCACCCCCTCCTCCTCAAAAAACTACACTCCCTCGGCCTCAGAGATTCCGCTCTCTCCTGGCTCTCATCCTACCTGTCACAACACTCTTTCAGCGTTACCTATAATGCTACCACCTCCCCCTCACTCCCCCTCTCTGTTGGGGTCCCTCAAGGCTCCGTCCTTGGGCCCCTTCTCTTCTCCATCTACACCTCCTCCCTTGGCCAACTCATACACTCTCACGGCTTCAACTACCACCTCTATGCCAATGACACACAAATCTATCTCTCTACCCCCCCACCTCACCCCCTCGGTCTCCGCCCCCCCACCTCACCCCCTCGGTCTCCGCCCGAATCACACACCTACTGAGCAACATATCAGACTGGATGTTGCTCCACTTCCTTAAACTGAACCTCTCCAAAACCGAGTTTCTTGTCTTCCCCCCAGCCCGGACCCCATCCCCCATTGACTTCTCCATCACATCCAACAATGCCACCATCAAACCCACCCCGCAGGCCAGAGAACTTGGTGTCATTCTGGACTCCAACCTATCCTTCCAGCCCCAAGTCCAATCTTTAACAAACTCGTGCAGACTCCACCTCCGCAACATGCAGACTCCACCTCCGCAACATCGCCAAAATCCGCACGTTCCTAACCCCAGAAACCACTAAACAGCTCATCCACTCCCTCATCATATCACGACTCGACTACTGCAACTCCCTCCTCACTGGCCTGCCTCGCCACTGGCTATCCCCGCTTCAGTCCATCCTGAATATGGCTGCCAGACTCATTCACCTTTCCAACCGCTCCGTTTCTGCCACCCTCCTCTGCCAATCCCTCCACTGGCTTCCGATTGCGCAATGGATCAAATTCAAAATCCTAACGCTGACATACAAAGCTGTCCACCATACTGCCCCGAACTACATCACTGACCTAATATCCAAGTACCACCCAGCACGCACACTCCGCTCCTCACAAGACCTCCTTCTCTCTAGTTCCCTGGTCTCCTCCTCCCATGCCCGCCTCCAGGACTTCTCCAGGGTGTCACCCATCCTCTGGAACTCCCTGCCCCAACCCATCAGATTATCACCTACTCTCCTCTCCTTTAGGTGCACCCTGAAAACCCATCTCTTCAGGGAAGCCTACCCCACTGCCTGCTAACTTGCCGACCTCCTCCACTCTTCCTACCACTCCATCCCCCACAGCTATCTCCTCCTGTGCCACCATCCCCTCCCTCCTAGATTGTAAGCTCGAAAGAGCAGGACCCTCAATCCCCTCATGTATTGCATTGTATTGGTATTGTTCTGTCACATGTTCTGTCACCCATTGTAAAGTACAGCGCTGAGTGAACTATCGACGCTTTATAAACACTGTATAATAATAATATACTATCAATCGCAGCAATTGTTCTTTTAACTTTGCTGTGACAATTAACTGCGTAATGTCCAGAGTCCCCACAATACAGACATACGTTCTCCAAACATCTTCTCTTTCTTTTGAGTAGAATTGGATTACTTAATAGCATCTACCGGCATAGGTTGGATGTGTTAGAATCTGGGGAAACTTTTAGATCCTTCTGAATGAACTGATCAGTAGAGAAACGTATGTCACCATTACTTCCAAACATTCCCAGACTCTCCTTCCTCCTTTCTGTAAGTCTCTGATCAATTCAGACGCATAATTGGATGAAAGCTTCCAGATCATTAGGAATCTCTACTCTGGTGAGCTCATCATTTACCTGTTCAGAGAGCTCTTGACAGAACTGATTCTTTTGTGCTGCTGAGTTCCAGGTGGTATCTGAGATCAATCATCAGAATTCAGCTGTGTACTCAGAAACAGAGCGCCTACCCTGCAGTAAACTATGCAGCTTTGCTTCAGCAGTAGTACAATGGTTGGGATCCTCAAAGTCCTGGTTCAATGTGGTCTTGTTCTATATGGGGAGAGGCCCAAGCTAGGGCTTCCTCAGTCAAGAGGTTTATAACAAACAATACTTTCTATTTCTCAGAATTAAATGCAGCAGGTTGCATCTGGAAAAAAAATGTGGCATTGGTTAAGGAAACCTCTGTAATGGCGTCGGTCTCCATTGAACTTGACTGACAGAGGCATGCCTGTGTTAGCAACATCGCGGGAACATAAGTCCGGCAATCGTCTTTGCAGAGCATGGATTTCCTCCTGTTGCCCCTTTACCACACTTACCAGAACATTTTTCTTGGTAGGTAACACCGAACTCTTGCAGTTCTGAAAGTTGCTGCCTGAAAGGAGCCACGGCATTTGCTATAGCGGCCTCCATGTTTGGGTCAGATTTTCCTGTGCCGGTCAGAGGTCAGGCTCAGAGACCAGTAGTTATAGCAGAAGACCAACCAACAGGATAGGTATACAGGCAGGTCACCCTGACAGATGACGTGGGCTCACCTGAGGTGCGGGGTCTAAGCACTAACCAGTATCACCAGAGCTCCAGATGGTGGGTATGGGTTTTGCTGCGTGTTAGTACCAGGTCACAGTAGTAGTAGTCAATAAACAAGCCAAGGGATGGTAACAAGTGGTTCCAGGTTGGGAGGTTCCCAGAATCATAGCCCAGGAACAAGACAAAGGTCAGTAGTGAAGGTACAGAAGGCAGCAGGAGAGACAAGGGCAAGATATTGGATGGAGAAGGCACAAAAATCTGCCAAACAGGAAGTGTGGAGACATGGCTTAAATCAGGAAGTTCATGGGAGGAGCAAAGAGTTCAAGGTTCAGCAGAAAACACAGCAATGGATAAGCAAAGTGCCGTCCATTATATCAGGTAGTTCAGTGAGAAGAGTTACTGCCAGACACAGTAGAGTTCCTGGGTTCAAGTCCAGGCTCTGACAGGTGCCTAGGTTTACAACAAAAGAGAAGCGCACCAACCTTGCGCATTACCTCAGTAACCAAAAATTTTATTGAATAAAAGAATGGTACTCACAAACAGCGAATAAAAACAAGCATGTAAGTCCTCAAGGGGACTTTAGAGGCAAGATGCCAATGCGAATCCCGTCATGGAGGAAGCCACTCAGTACAGCTGATGCCGTCCTAGTGCGCAGGCGCGAGATGGTCTGCGCATGCGCTTCCGCTGCCACGCCACAGCGGCGTGCGTTCCACGAACGACTCCATCTATAGCCGCATCATGTGGGCAAGTTCTCCCTCTGCTGCTGAACAATCAATACACACCAACAATACAGGTAATGCGGATTCGTTTTGAACTTACTACGTCCCCCTCACCATCTTTAGAGGCTATTCCTTTGCTGGATCATATGAATATAATTTCTCCTTCTACAAGTTATGTTCAATCAATCAATCATATATATATATATTTTCAAAGCAACACTGTCACTATTGATCTTACCAGGTGTAGCAAAACACTTTGGCTGCATTGTCCTCTTTGTGATAACAATTGTGAAATCACTGGCCAGGAATGAGTCATCCAACTGCGAGAGGTCCTCTCTTTCTTTTTCTATATTTCATTTATTTCATGCACTTGACCGTCAGTGCAATGACAATGATAATAATGATGAAATATTTGCAACTAGTCAATTAATGAATTTTTGGAATCTTTTAACTTTTTATTAGTGCATTCACAAACTGCATTTATTTATGAATGAAAAAACTTTTAGCATTTTTTTAGCATTTTTTAGTACTATTTGTTTCCCTTTGTGTATATATATTGTGTTTTTATATGGTTCTATGTAAAATTTGATGATCATGTATTGCAAGTGATTGACACCCAGGCCCCTCCTCCCTGCCCATGACAGCCCAACCCTTAGGGGAGGGCCCTATTTCAGTCTGGAGGCATAAATGGGAACACACACTCTCAGTCCAGTCAGCTCTGAGGAAGAAGGCACGTCCTTTGAAACGCGTCAGCTGTACTGAGTGGCTTCCTCCATGACGGGATTCGCATTGGCATCTTGCCTCTAAAGTCCCCTTGAGGACTTACATGCTTGTTTTTATTCGCTGTTTGTGAGTACCATTCTTTTATTCAATAAAATTTTTGGTTACTGAGGTAATGCGCAAGGTTGGTGCGCTTCTCTTTTGTTGTTCTCCTTCACAGTTTTGTTTGGGCTTCCCCAGCCTTGATGTGGAGCTGCACGACCTTGTCTATTCCGGTGGTCCCTTCCTTTTTGGAGTTTGATTCCATCCACTTACCACCGGCCTGGGTCCCGGAGCGCAGGAGATATTGCATTAGGTGCCTAGGTTTAGCAGAGTCAATGAATTAATATGTAGCTGAACCCCAGAACCTCCATAAATCCAGTCTAGAGACATAAATTGTGTCTGCAGCACAGAGAAGGAAGATTATCCGAGAGAAATCCAGGAATACAGGACGGGGAACACAGCTCAGGAAAGTGACCAGGGGATTACAAGCTGATATCACCCAGTCCCCGCCCTACTCTGGACCAATCAGTGAGCAGTATGGGTGGAGGAATGGATTTAGTGTTCATGACCCACCTGTGCTGATCTCTGTAGTAGTGTCCTCCTCTATAAATGTCCCCGTTATTCCATCCTCCTCCATAGACTGCTGATCATCCCTCACATACGCCTCTTCTTCTTCTGCTTTCACCTCAACTTTTAAATCTATAAAATCTTCACCCTAAAATAAGAGAAAATAATATCTGTAAAATATAAACTAACATGAAAAATGCACAAATTGTCTCCACAAGTCCATGTTCTAGATGCTCCATCCCACCAACCTTGTAATAGTGAGGGATGGTGTGACCTTCCTGTGTGGAATCCCGGGAATACAGAGGACGGGGACATCTCTCTGGGGGGTTCCTGGTATTAGGTGCCTCTATCATATCATTGTGCCCTTCTGAGGACTTCTGCATCACTCCATACTCCTCATCCTCCTCTATAAATTCTTCCTTAACAACAATATTATCATCCCCGAGGATTCCACTCTGAAATAAATAAATTATTGTAACAAACAAACCTGTTTATAAAGCAGAACTTCAGTTGCAATCATCTACCTGATGGTGAGGGATGGTGTGACCTTCCTGTGTGGAATCCCAGGAATACAGAGGACGGGGACATCTCTCTGGTGGGTTCCTGTAGCTGGATGACTCCACCATCGTGTCCTGGTACAGATCTTTGTGTTCTCTTAGAAGCTCTGACTCCTCCATCCCCCCATCCTCATCCTCCTCCTCTTTTATCTCTTCTTTAACCTCAACTTTAGGATCTCTCAGGTTTCCACTCTGAATATATAATAAAAATGAAATCAATGGTAACAATGCAGATAATGTACAGATCCTAATGATACTATCAGTGATTGTTCCTCATCTACCTGATGATGGTGAGGGATGGTGTGACCTTCCTGTGTGGAATCCCGGGAATACAGAGGATGGGGACATCTCTCTGGTGGGTTCCTGGTATTAGGTGGCTCCATCATATCCTTGTGTCCTTCTGAAAACTCCTCCATCACTCCATACTCCTCATCCTCCTCTTTATACTCTTCTTTAACATCAATATTATCATCCCCGAGGATTCCACTCTGAAAGATATAATAAAACATTCATTGTAACAAACATGCTGTGTATAAATCACAACTACCAATAATTTTGGTTAATCTATATGTCCTATGACATCACACTGACCTCACAGCTCCTCCTCCCAATGTCCCTCCATCCAGAGTCAGAGAATCCTATGACATCACACTGACCTCACAGCCCCTACTTCCAATGTCCCTCCATCCAGAGTCAGAGAATCCTATGACATCACACTGACCTCACAGCCCCTCCTCCCAATGTCCCTCCATCCAGAGTCAGAGAATCCTATGACATCACACTGACCTCACAGCTCCTCCTCCCAATGTCCCTCCATCCAGAGTCAGAGAATCCTATGACAGATAGACTCTGGATGGAGGGACATTGGGAGGAGGAGCTGTGAGGTCAGTGTGATGTCATAGAATTCTCTGACTCTGGATGGAGGGACATTGGGAGGAGGGGCTGTGAGGTCAGTGTGATGTCATAGGATTCGCTGACTCTGGATGGAGGGACATTGGGAGGAGCTGTGAGGTCAGTGTGACATCATAGGATTCTCTGACTCTGGATGGAGGGACATTGGGAAGAGGAGCTGTGAGGTCAGTGTGATGTCATAGGATTCTCTGACTCCGGATGGAGGGACATTGGGAGGAGGAGCTGTGAGGTCAGTGTGACCTCATAGGATTCTCTGACTCTGGATGTAGAGACATTGGGAGGAGGAGCTGTGAGGTCAGTGTGATGTCATAGGACATATAGATGGATGGAGGGACATTTGGATGGGGAGACTTGAGGGGTCCTCTATATTAGGCTCCCATGCAAACCAAATCCTAGTTCCTGGGTGCGTCCTACCTCTCCTAAACTGAAGAGTGAACTTTGACCTTTACCATCCAGAAATCTGTCTGGAATCTGTGGAAGTAAGCTGTCATGTGATCAGGTGACGTGCGGAGGAACGGAGTGTAAATAGCAGACAATTGTCTCCAGAGCCCCTAATGGTGGGGATGGATTTGGCGGCGTGCTGGTGCCAAGTTGCCTCCCCCCAGGGTCACTGCAGGTGTGGAGAAAAGCTGTGTAAGAGGATATGGAGGAGAGATGAGGAGGAGATCCAGGAATGAGGAGAAAGGTCAGGGCAAGCAACAGACGAGCGCATCCAAGAGACCAAGCCGGGGTCACTACACAGAAAATCAATCCAAGGAAACAACAGGCAGGACGAGGAATAGCAAGAAGGAGCTGAGAGACAAATGAGAATATTGCTCAGCCAATGGGAGATGATCTCAGCATGACTTCCATCATGAAGGAGATGAGGGGGAGGGGAGGAAGTCACTGAAGGTGACCATAGATCCATGGAAATTCAGCTGGTTCAGCAGGGATCGCTCACATTTCCATCCATGTGTGGCCACTGCCGGATAAAAGCCACTCCCCCAGCGGCTGCAACCAATAGCTTCAGTGCTGATCTGTGTATTCTGAGAGCGGAGGAGTCCCCCCATTGTCAGAATACAAGAGTGCAGTGGGGAGGATTCCCCCATCCACCTCCAATGTGTGGATGGGGGAATCGCTTCAGTTTTTATGGTCATCCCGCTGGCTGAACGATAAAACTGAACCATGTAGGCCAGCTTTGGGGGCAAATATATTATCATCAACTCCTCCCCCTGAAGGGGTTCATCTACGTATAACCTCCTCTGCTGCCAGATCCAGGAATGTCACCTTTCTACTTCCTTATTCATGGAACTTCCTGTCTGTACCTGACATCACTTCCTGTCTATGCCTGACATCACTTCCTGTCTGTACCTGACATCACTTCCTGTCTTCCATAGAGGCTTGATTTTGCAGTAACATTGATTGCAGTTTTAGTCATGTAGAACATCTGGAATATGGATACAAAGCCCCCCAGCTGGGAGTAAAGGGTGGAGAGTGATTGAAGTAGATGCAAAGTGGAAGCGGAGGAGGTAATCTGTATATGAATCCCTTCAGGGGGATGAGTTGATCTTTGCTCTAACACAATGGACGCCGTTTTCCACTCACTCTGACGGGAATACATTAGACCTTGTTTTCTCCCATCTTTGCACTCCCTACAACCTCACAAACACCCCCTTTCCTCTCTCTGATCACAATCTCCTCATCTTCAAACACCTATCCCTCCAAGCAGCAAACAATTACCCGCAGAAACCTTCACAACTTGAACCCGGCTCCTTTCCACTCTGCAACTGACCAACTCTATGACAGAATCTCTCCCCTGTCCTGCCCTGACCTGGCCACTGCTGTCTACAACAGTTCACTGTCACCCACACTGGACTCACTTGCTCCTCTAACAACACGAAGCATCAGGCCCCGACCATTACATCTGTGGCAGACTGACCACACCGGACATCTTAAATGACATAGTTGTGCGCTGGAGCGATTGTGGCGTAAAACCAAATCCCAGCAAGCATTCACCCGATATAAATCTGCTTTCTTCACATACAATTCCTCCCTCCATGCTGCCAAACAAGACGACTTTGTCACTCTTATTAATACCTTGTCATCCAGTCCTCGTCGTCTCTTCTCTACTTTTCTCTCTCTACTTTCTCCACCTCCACCCCCACCCAGTACCTCACTCACAAGATTGCAAATCATTTCAAAAACAAGATTGATGCAATTCATAGGGGCATCTCCACTGCACAGACATCCATCCCACTTAGCATACCTTATACTAAACCTCCCTCAACACTTTCCTCTTCTGACCTCGCTACTGCTGAAGAGGTCACTAAGGTTTTCTCAGAAGCCCATCTCACTACCTGCCCCCTGGATCCTGTCCCCTCACAACTACTACGGTCACCCTCTTCCATCCTATGCTCCCTCACTCACATCTTCAATCTTTCCCTCTCTACTGGTGCCTTCCCCACCCCTATAAAGCATGCGCACATCACTCCCATACTTAACAAGCCCTCCCTGGACCCCACCAACTTGAACAATTAAGACCCATCTCCCTGCTCCTGTTTACCTCTAAATTCTTAGAACGCTTAGTCTACAATCGCCTGAGCTCCTACCTCACCGACAACAACCTTCTTCACCCTTTACAGTCTGGATTTCGCTCACTCCACTGAAACTGCCCTACTAAAACTCACTAATGATTTACTAACTGCTAAAACCAATGGCCACTACTCCATACTCATCCCAACCAATGGCCACTACTCCATACTCATCCCAACCAATGGCCACTATTCCATACTCATCCCAACCAATGGTCACTACTCCGTACTCATCCCAACCAATGACCACTACTCCATACTAATCCCAACCAATGGTCACTACTGTGTACTCATCCCAACCAATGGTCACTACTCCATACTAATCCCAACCAATGGCTACTACTCCGTACTCATCCCAACCAATAGTTGCTACTCCGTACTAATCCCAACCAATGGCCACTACTCCGTACTCATCCCAACCAATGGCCACTACTCCGTACTCATCCCAACCAATGGCCACTACTCCATACTAATCCCAACCAATGGCCACTACTCCATACTCATCCCAACCTATGGTCACTACTCCATACTAATCCCAACCAATGGCCACTACTCCATACTCATCCCAACCAATGGCCACTACTCCATACTCATCCCAACCAATGGTCATTACTCCATACTCATCCCAACCAATGGCCACTACTCCATACTCATCCAAACCAATGGCCACTACTCCATACTCATCCCAACCAATGGCCACTACTCCATACTCTTACTACTTGACCTCTCCATGGCCTTTGATACTGTTGACCATCTCCTCCTCCTCAAAAAACTCCTCTCTTGGCCTCCAAGACTCTGCTCTCTCCTGGTTCTCCTCCTACCTATTGCAGCTCTCCTTAGCATAACCTATAACTCCTCATATATATATATCCTCCTCTCCACTCCCTCTTTCTGTAGGGGTCCCTCAAGGTTCTGTACTTGGACCCCTTCTCTTCTCCATCTATACCTCCTCCCTTGGTCACTTGATAAACTCCCATGGCTTTAAGTACCATCTCTATGCTGATGACACACAAATCTATCTTTCTACCCCTCACCTCACCCCTTCAGTCTCCTCTTCACCTCACCCCTTCAGTCTCCTCCTCACCTCACCCCTTCAGTCTCCTCTTGCATTACTAACCTACTCACATTACTCCCCCACTATAATGTACAGCACGGAGCAAACCTTTTAGCGCTATATAAATACTGTATAATAATAGTAATAATACTAAGTGACATATTGGCATGAAAATTATGATACAATTGGTGCTGCGCTCCCACACTTGCACTTATATAAATAATTACATCAAAATGAGGTTTCAGTGACACCCCTAGTGAATCCTCCTGAGTGTAATTATCACAAACCCAATTCTTCATATTATTATACAATCTTATACAGTGATGTTTGATAAACCATATGAAATAAAATATAAATGTGCAAAACACATAAAAACACAATACATAAACCCACTTGTGTCCCTAAACAGGGTGAAATCACAAACCGGTACTAAACCACACGTGATAAAACACTTGGCATAAGTGAATGCCCAAAGGTGCAGTGGAAATAGACTGACAAATGGCACTATTGTGCCTATAGAAACAACCAATAGAATGGTCAGGATAAATTATCCCTGACTATAAGACAATCTAAAAGGACTATAATGAATCCTTCAACATAAATGTGTGACCACCACTCAACAAGTTCCCACATGTACCAAAGTGTAAATTGCCGTGCTCCAGTCCCCAAACTTGGGACTATACTGCTATATAAATAGCAATAAAAAAAAAAATTAAATCAAATATGAGTGAAGTCACAAATGAAAATCCAGTGACACTCCAAGACTTCTCCAGAGCCTTCCCAATCCTCTGGAATTCTCTATCCCAATATATCTGACTATCACTTATTATGTTCCCTTTTAGGCGATCCCTGAAAACCTATCTCTTCAAGGAAGCCTATCCTGCCTTCAGCCAATAACGGAATCTTCTATTCCTCCTACCAGTCCATCCCCCACAGTTATTACCTTTTGTACCGCCAGCCCCTCCCTCCTAGATTGTAAGCTCCCAGGATCAGGCCCTCCTAACCCTCTTGTATTGAAATGTATTGTTGCTGTATTGTCTCCTGTTATATTGTAAAGTGCTGAGCAAACTGTTGGCGCCATAAATCCTGTATAATAATAATATAAAATAATCATGATTAATATATTTGCTCCCAAAGCTGGCCTACATGGTTCAGATTTATCATTCAGCCAGCGGGATGACCATAAAAACTGAAGTGATTCCCCCATCCACACATTGGATTCTGACAATGGGGGGCTCCTCCACTCTCAGAATACACAGATCAGCACTGAAGCTATTGGCTGCAGCCGCTGGGGGAGTGGCTTTTATCTGGCAGTGGCCATACATGGATGGAAATGTGAGCGATCCCTGCTGAACCAGCTGAATTTCCATGGATCTATGGTCACCTTCAGTGACTTCCTCCCCTCCCCCTCATCTCCTTCATGATGGAAGTCCTGCTGAGATCATCTCCCATTGGCTGAGCAATATTCTCATTTGTCTCTCAGCTCCTTCTTGCTATTCCTCGTCCTGCCTGTTGTTTCCTTGGATTGATTTTCTGTGTAGTGACCCCGGCTTGGTCTCTTGGATGTGCTATATACCTCAGCCTGAAGTGGGGCTTTAATAAAATGGAGACCTGAATGGAGAGGTGAGGAGGATTCTGGGAATATCATTTGATGTGACTATTTGTGTTCAGATGTAGAGTTTTCCTCCTGTGAAGTCTGGAGATCATATGACATCACATTGCCTCCACCTCCCTCCCTGATAGAAGAGAGAAAGAAGAAGAAGATTCTAGAAGTCACCAGAGAGATCACTGAGCTGCTGACAGGAGAGGTGAGCGGTGCCGGGAATTCTGGGACATTCTCCAGTAACAGACAAGGGATGTGTCTGGATGGTGACTGTATCATTGTGTGTG
Source organism: Staurois parvus (assembly GCF_062004578.1). NCBI lineage: Eukaryota > Metazoa > Chordata > Amphibia > Anura > Ranidae > Staurois > Staurois parvus. The sequence continues at coordinate 28,232 of NW_028319141.1, forward strand.
TCAGGTTCCTATAAGGTGTCAGGGTGTCACTGTCTATTTCTCCATGGAGGAGTGGGAGTATTTAGAAGGACACAAGGATCTCTACAAGGACGTCATGATGGACAATCAGCCGCCCCTCACATCACCGGGTAAGAGGAGACTTTATTGTAAAGGAGAGAGCAGTACGGAGGATCCACCTAGATCCCCCATCATCTGATAAACACATAGAAACAATGGATTCAGTCAGTGTGTGTGTTTCCTACAGATGGATCCAGTCATGGGAACCCACCAGAGAGATGTCCCCGTCCTCTGTATTCCCGGGATTCCACACAGGAAGGTCACACCATCCCTCACCATCATCAGGTAGATGAGGAACAATCACTGATAGTATCATTAAGATCTGTACATTATCTGCATTGTTACCATTGATGTCGTTTTTATTATATATTCAGAGTGGAAACCTGAGAGATCTTAAAGTTGAGGTTAAAGAAGAGATAAAAGAGGAGGAGGATGAGGATGGGGGAATGGAGGAGTCAGAGCTTCTAAAAGAACACAAAGATCTGTACCAGGACACCATGGTGGAGTCATCCAGCTACAGGAACCCACCAGAGAGATGTCCCCGTCCTCTGTATTCCCGGGATTCCACACAGGAAGGTCACACCATCCCTCACCATCATCAGGTAGATGATGACAATTATTGGTAGTTGTGATTTATACACAGCATGTTTGTTACAATGAATGTTTTATTATATCTTTCAGAGTGGAATCCTCGGGGATGATAATATTGATGTTAAAGAAGAGTATAAAGAGGAGGATGAGGAGTATGGAGTGATGGAGGAGTTTTCAGAAGGACACAAGGATATGATGGAGCCACCTAATACCAGGAACCCACCAGAGAGATGTCCCCGTCCTCTGTATTCCTGTGATTCCACACAGGAAGGTCACACCATCCCTCATTGTTACAAGGTTGGTGGGATGGAGCATCCAGAGCATGGACTCCTAGAGACAATGTGTGGATTTTTTATGTGATGTAACAATATTAACGCTTATGTCTTACAGATGATATTTTCTCTACTTTTCTTGGTTTAGGTTGAAGATCTGATAGATATAAAAGTTGAGGTGAAAGCAGAAGAAGAAGAGGCGTATGTGAGGGATGATCAGCAGTCTATGGAGGAGGATGGAATAACGGGGACATTTATAGAGGAGGACACTCCTACAGAGATCAGCACAGGTGGGTCATGAACACTAAATCCATTCCTCCACCCATACTGCTCACTGATTGGTCCAGAGTAGGGCGGGGACTGGGTGATATCAGCCTGTAATCCCCTGGTCACTTTCCTGAGCTGTGTTCCCCGTCCTGTATTCCTGGATTTCTCTCGGATAATCTTCCTTCTCTGTGCTGCAGACACAATTTATGTATCTAGACTGGATTTATGGAGGTTCTGGGGTTCAGCTGGCAGCAAAATGTTGATTTTTAGCACAGGCGTTGCTAGGATTCAACCTATGTCTGTAGCCCTTAAATGTCTTCGGTAATTTCTAGCCTCTGAGCTCAGGAGAAATAAAGCTCCAGACACCGAAGTGTGCAAACTAAATCTCTGAAAGTTTAATGCATGCTAGCAGTTTTTACAAATTCAGAATGACCAATGAAATATTGTAATGACCAATGATATATTGTAATGACCAATGAAATATTGTAATGACCAATGATATATTGTAATGACCAATGATATATTGCACTCGTATACAGAGAGATAACAACCAAAAATGACTAAAGACCACCATATATGGCAGTTCCGTTTCTATAGAATAGAAACTGAATTCATGAAACAAAGTTGTTACAAGTGGTTGTTAACACAAAACTACAGGTGAAACTCGAACAATGAGAATCTGGTGCATTCATTCATTTATTTCAGTGCAGCAACTTAAAAGGTGAAACTAATATATGAGACTCATTACATGCAAAGCAAGATAGTTCAAGCCGTGATTTGTCATCATTAGAGATGAGCGAAGTATTCAAAAATTCGATTCGACTGATTCGGCGAATTCGTGGAAAATATTCGATTCGAGTCTAATATATTCGCTGTGAATTTAACTTAAAAAAGGGTGTTTCTAGGCTTCAGAGAGCCTTTATATTAGTGCAGAACACTGTACCTTTAATTTAAATGCCCTTGGAGTCTGCTGGGGAAGAGAAATAATACTGTCAGTCAGTATGACATGCAGATGAGTGCCGTCGATCTTAGAATCACCGCACACTTCACTCATTTGGCCAGTCACGGGGCCAAAACCAGAGTTTGGAGCCACAGTGTGGCGGTGGAGGCAGCAGCAATGGGAGGCCATACAGCAACCTATGACAAAATGGAAACCAGCAGGAGTGTGAGGAGACCTGAAAGTGGCACATGGCAGAGTGGGAGCAATGGGAGGCGGTACAGGGACCCATGTCACACTGTGGACCCAGCAGCAGCGTGACCAGGCGGTACGGGGGCCCATGGCAGATTTGGGGCCTGGCAGCACCTATGGGAGGCCTGTAATCTGCCAGCAACCTATGACAAAATGGAAACCAGCAGGAGTGTGAGGAGACCTGAAAGTGGCACATGGCAGAGTGTGGTGATGGAAACAGCAGCAATGGGAGGCGGTACAGGGACCCATGTCACACTGTGGACCCAGCAGCAGCGTGACCAGGCGGTACGGGGGCCCATGGCAGATTTGGGGCCTGGCAGCACCTATGGGAGGCCTGTAATCTGCCAGCAATCTATGACAAAATGGAAACCAGCAGGAGTGTGAGGAGACCTGAAAGTGGCACATGGCAGAGTGTGGCGATGGAAACAGCAGCAATGGGAGGCGGTACAGGGACCCATGACACACTGTGGACTCAGCAGCAGCGTGACGAGGTGGTCCGGGGGCCCATGGCAGATTTGGGGCCTGGCCGCAGCAATGTGAGGCACGTAATCTGCCAGCATCCTATGACAAAATGAAACACACCAGCAGTTTGAGGAGACCTGAAAGTGGCACATGGCATGACACACTGTGGACCTTGCAGCAGCGTGAGGAGGCGGTACAGGGGCCCATGGCAGATTAGGGGCCTGGCCGCAGCAATGTGAGGCCCGTAATCTGCCAGCATCCTATGACAAAATGGAACCCAGCAGCAGTGTGAGGAGACCTGAAAGTGGCACATGGCATGACACACTGTGGACCTGGCAGCAGCATGAGGAGGCGGTACGGGGGCCCATGGCAGATTAGGGGCCTGGCAGCAGCAATGGGAGGCCCGTAATCTGCCAGCACCCTATGACAAAATGGAACCCAGCAGCAGTGTGAGGAGACCTGAAAGTGGCACATGTTTGTGGCATGATTCATGGCGGATTTAGTCAGTTGTGTCAGGAACTGGTGGTTTGAAATCCAGACTAATCCACGCCTGATTCATTTTCACAAACGTGAGTCTCTCCACACTTTGGGTGGACAGTCGTGTCCTCCGCGGAGTTACAATACCTCCTGCCGCACTAAACACGCGTTCCGATGCCACGCTACTGGCCGGGCATGACAGCCTTTCAAGGGCAAATTCAGCTAGTTGGGGCCAAAGGTCAAGTTTCGTTGCCCAGTAGTCAAGGGGATTGTCTACCTCGGTTGGCAGGGTGCTGTCCAAGTAGGCCCAAGCCTGTTGTTTGAGCTCCTGCTCCAGGTCCACCTGATGCTGCTGCTGCTGGTTAGTAGTTTCCTCACTGCGCTGGTGAAGAAAGCTACTCATCATCGACTGCAGACTGAGGCAGCCGCTGCTGGTGGAGCTGCCACTGCTCCTACCACCCCACCCCTCCCCTGCTGCCATGGCAGCGGAACGCGAGCGCACAGGGCCCACAGTGTCTGAGGATGGACGTTGGCGCACAAAAGGCAGAGACCAACTGACTACATAGGTGGTTTTTATAGTACGTTATTTTGGCCTCCCTCTCAGCAGGTTTGAAAAAGGCCACCATTTTGGAACGGTAGCGAGGGTCCAACAAGGTGGACAGCCAAAAGTCATCCCTCTGTCTGATGGTTATTATTCGGCTGTCGCTACGCAAGCAACCGAGCATGCTATGGGCCATTTGTGCCAAGGAATGCGAGGGACTCCCTGCCTCCATCTCCACAGCATACTGCCACGGTGCGTCTGGGTCCTCTATCTCCTCCTCCTCCTCTACCAGATGCTCCTGCTCCTCCACTCCTGTCCGCTGAGTGGAAAAACCACCCATTTCACTCAATAATTCCTGAGCACAAATGTCCTCCTCTACCTCCTCCTCTTCTTCCTGTCCTGCCCCCACAGGGGTCATGTGGCGTTGAGATCTGTGCGCCACGTCTACCGCACCCTGACCAGCCATTGTTAACAGCATTTGTTCCAGGACGTGCAACAGAGGAATGACGTCGTTCATCCCATAGTCCTGCCGACTCACGAATAGCGTGGCCTCCTCAAAGGGTCTGAGCAAGCGGCAGGTGTCACGCATGAGCTGCCAATGGCTGACATCGAAGTTACACAGGGGAGTACCTTTATCCGCTTGTAACATCAGGAAATCGGTGATGGCTTTTGCTGCTCGTAAAGGCGGTCTAACATGTGTAGGGTTGAATTCCACCTTGTTGCAACGTCGCAGATCAGGCGATGCTGTGGAATTCCGTTCTGCCGCTGCAGCTCAATGAGGGTGTTCTTTGCGGTGTAGGAATGGCTGAAATGCATGCACAGTTTACGTGACATTTCAAGGATGTCTTGCAGTGGGATGGTGGATTTTAGGAACCGCTTGACAACCAGATTGAACACGTGAGCCATGCATGGCGCATGGCACAACCTTCCTTAACGCAGAGCAGACACCATGTTCTTTCCGTTGTCGGTCAACATGGTTCCGATTTTCAGTTTGCGCGGAGACAGCCATCTGTCGATTTCTCTGTTCATTACACTCAGAAGTTCCTCCCCTGTGTGACTACGTTCGCCAAGGCATACCAGGTGCAGCACAGTGTGACACCGTTGCGCCCTGCACATGTGATATGCCGGTCGGGTAATGGGACTTGGCACGGGGGTGGCGGCTGAGGACACGGCGGAAGAAGAGGTGGTAGAGGCGGACATGTTTGCTGGACCAAGGACGTGCAAACGTGGAGGTAAAAGCGTCGTGACCTGTCCAAGTTGCTGGTGCGGCTGTGCCGGCACCACGTTCACCCAGTGGGCCGTAAATGACATGTACTGTCCCTGACCGTAGTTACAGCTCCACACGTCGGCGCTGCCGTGCACTTTGGCAGAGACCGACATGCTCAAAGACTGGCCCACCATCTCTTCTACATGTGAATGCAGGGCTGGCACTGCCTTTATGGCAAAGAAATGCTGGCTTGGCACTCTCCACCACGGCGCGGCACAAGCCATCATTTCTCGGAAAGGTGCTGAGTCCACCAGTTGGAAAGGGAGGGACTGCAGCACCAGCAACTTGGACAGGAGGACGTTCAGCTTTTGCACCGTTGGGTGCGTGCTCGCAAACTGTTGTCTCTTGGAAACGGATTCCAAGAAAGACTGCTGACGGAATCCGTGAAGAGGAGTAGCAGGAGAAGGAGCATCTGAACGAGCGGAAGATGCCAACGAGCGACAACTCCCCTCAGCAGAGGTGTTGGAGCCTTGACTGGCTGATAGAGGGCGATTGACGTCGGGTGACGGAGCAAGTAACGGAGCGGGTGATGGAGCGGGGGCTGGGTCAGGCAGAACCGCCGTATCTTTATCACGGTTTTCCCAGGCCACCAAATGGCTACGCTGCATATGCTGACGCAACACTGTAGTTCCAACATGGGCCCCCTGGCCACGCTTGACTTTCTGGCCACATAGTCGACATACGGCTACGTTTACTTCCTCGGGCGGCTTGACAAAAAATTGCCACACCGCCGAGTAGGAAACTTTGCCCCCGCTACTCCTCACTGGCTGACTGCTACTTCCTCCGTGCGCACCGGCACCACTACTGGCCGTGGTGGTAGGCTGCAGTGGAGCTGGTGCTCTACTCCGTGGCCGTTTGGCTCCACTGACACTGCTGCGACCCTGCTGCCTCCTGGGCAACCCACCGACTGTTTCGCTCGCTGCCAAGCTGGCACCCTCTTCTCCTGATGATGCGGAAGAAATTGCCTGATGACGACGAGGCTGCCAAGTGCGATCAACCTCCTCATCATCAAGTAGGCTCTCCGCCTCACTACTAGCCCCCTCGGCTGCGTGTGGGTCAGGAGACAGACCTGTCTCTAGACCGGCTACCGAGCCACTCTCCTCGCCAGTACTTCTTCGCCTGGCTGCTGAAGAGGCGGATGTCTCCCCCCGTTCCTGACCGCCCTCTGTTAGCTCTTCCTCACTGTACAGTGGGGCTGAGCCCACAGCATGCGATACTTCGCTTGGTGAGGGAACAGCAAAGGACAGGGGCAGGTAGAGGACACGTGATTTCAGTGGGCTTGCTCCCGGGCCATGCCAACTAACGGTTGTGTCTGACGTACACACCGACCGTTGGCTGTAGGTGTCAGAGGTGACCTGGGAAGAGGAAGACGACCGAGCCAACCAATCGATGACGGCAGGGTTGTCGGTGGAGACATGACCGCTGGATGACACCGGGAGCACTGGCCTCTGGCTGCGACTAGTGCTGCCTCGACCCCTTCCTCTGCTGCCACGTCTGCTCGCTCCTAAAACATTGCCTCCTCTGCCACTCCTCTGCATGTTGTCTGACATACTCTTTAATTCAACGATTCTGTGTCCCTGAGTAACAATTCTGTGTCCCTGAGTAACAATTCTGTGTCTGTCCCTGAGTAACAATTCTGTGGCCCTAAGTAACGGTTCTGTGGCCCTCAGTAACAATTCTGTGTCCCTGAGTAACGTTTCTGTGGCCCTAAGTAACGGTTCTGTGGCCCTCAGTAACAATTCTGTGTCCCTGAGTAACAATTCTGTGTCTGTCCCTGAGTAACAATTCTGTGGCCCTAAGTAACGGTTCTGTGGCCCTCAGTAACAATTCTGTGGCCCTAAGTAACGGTTCTGTGGCCCTCAGTAACAATTCTGTGTTCCTCAGTAACAATTCTGTGTCTGTCCCTGAGTAACAATTCTGTGGCCCTAAGTAACGGTTCTGTGGCCCTCAGTAACAATTCTGTGTCTCTGAGTAACAATTCTGTGGCCCTAAGTAACGGTTCTGTGGCCCTCAGTAACAATTCTGTGTCCCTGAGTAACGTTTCTGTGGCCCTAAGTAACGGTTCTGTGGCCCTCAGTAACAATTCTGTGTCCCTGAGTAACAATTCTGTGTCTGTCCCTGAGTAACAATTCTGTGGCCCTAAGTACCGGTTCTGTGGCCCTCAGTAACAATTCTGTGTCCCTGAGTAACAATTATGTGGCCCTAAGTAACGGTTCTGTGGCCCTCAGTAACAGTTCTGTGTCCCTGAGTAACAATTCTGTGGCCCTAAGTAACGGTTCTGTGGCCCTAAGTAACGGTTCTGTGGCCCTCAGTAACAATTCTGTGTCCCTGAGTAACGTTTCTGTGGCCCTAAGTAACGGTTCTGTGGCCCTCAGTAACAATTCTGTGTCCCTGAGTAACAATTCTGTGTCTGTCCCTGAGTAACAATTCTGTGGCCCTAAGTAACGGTTCTGTGGCCCTCAGTAACAATTCTGTGTCCCTGAGTAACAATTCTGTGGCCCTAAGTAACGGTTCTGTGGCCCTCAGTAACAATTCTGTGACCCTGAGTAACGTTTCTGTGGCCCTAAGTAACGGTTCTGTGGCCCTCAGTAACAATTCTGTGACCCTCAGTAACAATTCTGTGTCTGTCCCTGAGTAACAATTCTGTGGCCCTAAGTAACGGTTCTGTGGCCCTCAGTAACAATTCTGTGTCCCTGAGTAACAATTCTGTGGCCCTAAGTAACGGTTCTGTGGCCCTCAGTAACAATTCTGTGTCCCTGAGTAACGTTTCTGTGGCCCTAAGTAACGGTTCTGTGGCCCTCAGTAACAATTCTGTGTCCCTAAGTAACAATTCTGTGTCCCTGAGTAACAATTCTGTGTCCCTGAGTAACGTTTCTGTGGCCCTAAGTAACGGTTCTGTGGCCCTCAGTAACAATTCTGTGTCCCTGAGTAACGGTTCTGTGGCCCTCTGTGTCCCGGAGTAACAATTCTGTGTCTGTCCCGGAGTAACAATTCTGTGTCCCTAAGTAACGTTTCTGTGGCCCTAACTCTGTCCCTAATACAGAGAGGTCTGCCTCTCTTGAATGACTGGAGGCAAATGGAGAATTCTAAAATGGCTGCCATTTATAGCTCGACCATTACACAGTGCTGGCTGGCTGGCTGCTGATTGGCTAATGCGATCACATGTCATTAATGAATGCATTATGGGTCAGCGCGCCTTGTCTGAGTGCCTTCCCAGAGATCCCCGCTCCGTCGCCGCACATGTCGCCGCCATTTTAGGAAAAATTTCGATTCGCGCATCCGAAGTATGCTATTTTTCGGATTCGGCGCGAATCGAAATTTTTCCAATATTCGAAACGAATTCCACTTCGCCTACTTCGATTCGCTCATCTCTAGTCATCATTGTGATGATTATGGCTTACAGCTCATGAAAACCCCAAATCCACAATCTCAGAAAATGAGAATATTCCATGCAATCAATAAAACACGGATTGTACATAGAACAATATCGCACCTCTGAGAAGTAGAAGCTGCATATGTACTCAGTACTTGGTTGGGGCCCCTTTTGCAGCAATTACTGCCTCAATGCGGCGTGGCATGGAAGCTATCAGCCTGTGGCACTGCTGAGGTGTTATGGAAGACCAGGATGCTTCAACAGCGGCCTTCAGCTCTTCTGCATTGTTCGGTCTCATGTCTCTCATCTTTCTCTTGGCAATGCCCCATAGATTCTCTATGGGGTTCACGTCAGGAGAGTTTGCTGGACAATCAAGCACAGTAATCCCACGGTCACTGAACCAGGTTTTGGTGCTTTTGACAGTGTGGGAGGTGCCAAGTTCTGCTGGAAAATGAAGTCAGCATCCCCATGAAGCTCATCTGCGGAAGGAAGTATGAAGTGCTCCAAAATCTCCTGGTAGACGGCTGCGGTGACCCTGGACTTAATGAAGCACAGTGGACCAACACCAGCAGATGACATGGCTCCCCAAATCAAAACAGACTGTGGAAACTTCACACTGGACTTCAAGCATCTTGCAGTATGTGCCTCTCCATTCTTCCTCCATACTCGGGGTCCTTGGGCCTCTCCATTCTTCCTCCATACTCGGGGTCCTTGGGCCTCTCCATTCTTCCTCCATACTCGGGGTCCTTGTGCCTCTCCATTCTTCCTCCATACTCGGGGTCCTTGTGCCTCTCCATTCTTCCTCCATACTCGGGGTCCTTGTGCCTCTCCATTCTTCCTCCATACTCGGGGTCCTTGTGCCTCTCCATTCTTCCTCCATACTCGGGGTCCTTGGGCCTCTCCATTCTTCCTCCATACTCGGGGTCCTTGTGCCTCTCCATTCTTCCTCCATACTCGGGGTCCTTGGGCCTCTCCATTCTTCCTCCATACTCGGGGTCCTTGGGCCTCTCCATTCTTGCTCCATACTCGGGGTCCTTGGTTTCCAAATGACATGCAAAAGTTGCTCTCATCAGAAAAGAGGACTTTGGACCACTGAGCAGCAGAACAGGCCTGTTTTTCTTTAGCCCAGGTAAGACGCTTCTGATGTTTGTTGTTCAGGAGCGGCCTGACAAGAGGAATATGACATTTGAAGCCCATGTCCAGGATCTGTCTGTGTGTGGTGGCTCTTGATGCACTGACTCCAGCCTCAGTCCACTCCTTGTGAAAGTCCCCAACACTTTTGAATGGCCTTTTCCTGACAATCCTCTCCAGGCTGCGGTCATCCCTGCTGCTTGTGCACCTTTTTCTTCCACACTTTTCCCTTCCACATAACTTTCTATTAATGTGCTTTGATACAGCACTTTGGGAACATCCAACTTCTTCTGCAATTCCCTTTTGAGGCTTTCCCTCCTTATGGAGGGTGTCAGTGATGGTGTCAGGTCAGCAGTCTTTCCCATGATTGTGATTCCTACTGAACCAGACTGAGAGACCATTTAAAGGCTCAGGAACCCTTTGCAGGTGTTATGGCTGAATGAGCTGATTAGAGTGGGACACTTTGAGCCGAGTATATTCCACCTTTTCACAATATTCTCATTTTCTGAGATTGTGGATTTGGGGTTTTCATGAGCTGTAAGCCATAATCATCACAATGATGACAAATCACGGCTTGAACTATCTTGCTTTGCATGGAATGAGTCTCATATATTAGTTTCACCTTTTAAGTTGCTGCACTGAAATACATCAACTTTTGCACCAGATTCTTATTTTTCGAGTTTCACCTGTAACTTGCTCACACATCTACAATGGAGGCATTAAACACAATGGATGCCAGTTAATAAGACGTTTTTCCTTACAGTTCCTCCCTTTTGTCACGTGGTGACGACACATCAAATTTCACAGTTATTGTTTCTAATATGCATCCTGATTTGCAAAAAACTTGTTAAAAATGCACATGCAAAATTTAGCAGCAACATAAAACATAACTATTAGAAAAAAACATAATGAAATCAGCATGTCTACTTTCTTAAACCATCCAAAAAAATCTCCAAAACTTCCCAACACTTTAAAAGGGTTCCAGCCATTTTCGGCTATGCATGGAGCTGGGGCTTGTAAAGCATTTACCTGGTCTCTGTGATTCTCAATGACTTCATAGTAGTCTGGGATCCCAGCAGACGTGTTATGTATCCATGTATAACACTCATAGTCAGTAGTAGACTCACACAGCCCTGTCATCTTCAGCTATGGATGGAGCTGGGGCTTGTAAAGCATTTACCTGGTCTCTGTGATTCTCAATGACTTCATAGTAGTCTGGGATCCCAGCAGACGTGTTATGTATCCATGTACAACACTCATAGTCAGTAGTAGACTCACACAGCCCTGTCATCTTCGGCTATGGATGGAGCTGGGGCTATTCCCATTTCATTCATGAGTACCTGTTTTCTTCATGCCTGTAGTTCAACATTCACAAGACTTACTTCTAGTTGTGTTTCATTTATAATCTGATCCATAATAAGTGAATAATTGTTTAACCTTCTCCTCCATTCTATCCCCACCCAGTCCATGCAGGAACCATGGCCAGGCTTGGTCTTCTGTTTTATACAAGTCCCTCTCATGCCTACATTTCATAGGATATCAGGGATGACTACTAGCTAGTAAAGCATCACTGTGTGTGTCCCCCATGACATCCATTACTGGTACCAAGGTGGCTAAGTAACACCATCCTTCCTGTCCTTGGGGGGTCCATGGATTATAAGTTTTCCCACAACATACCTGGACCCCTTCAGTAAAAGCTACTGATTGATCTTTCCATACTTGACTTACATTTGGGTTAGGGTAACCAACTAAGTCTGGGTTAACTAGTAGCCGACCGCAGATAGCCAAATGACGGCTGCACTGCGGCCGGCCAGTTCTGAGTGGACGTCATATGACGTCCTCCCAGAACACGCTCTCCTTCGCGCCCCAGGGGGCACGCACCCGGCGATCTCCGTGATCGCTGTGTCCTACGGACACAGCTGATCACGTGATGTGGTAAAAGGCCAATCACAGCGGCCTTTTACCACGTGATCAGCGGTGTCCAATGACACGCTGATCAGAGGGAAATGCAAGTGCAGGTTCTCGGCTGCACTTTCCTCACGCTGTCAGATCGTGAGGAAAGTACTGCCGAGAACCGGCAGTTGTCAGAGCGAGGATCGGCACCGATCATCAGGGCACTGATGATCAGTGCCCTGATGATCGGTGCCCAGCAGTGCCACCCGCAAGTTCCGCCCACCTGTGCCCAGCAGTGCGCCCACTAGCTCCGCCCACCTGTGCCCAACAGATCATCCACCTGTGCCCAGCAGTGCACCCACCTGTGCCCAGCAGTGCACCCACCTGTGCCCACCCACCTGAGCCCACCAGTGCCACCCACCTGTGCCCACCCACCAGTGCTGCCCACCAGTGCCACCCACCAGTGCAGCCCAGCAGTGCTGCCAGTCAGTGCCACCAGTCAGTGCCCAGGGGTTGTGCCAGTCAGTGCCGCCAGTCAGTGCCCAGCAGTGATGCCAGTCAGTGCCGTCTATCAGTACCCATCATCAGTGTCACCTATCAGTGCCACCTATCAGTGCTGCATATTAGTGCCGCCTATCCGTGACACCTCATTAGTGCTGTCTATCAGCGCCACCTATCCGTGCCACCTCATTAGTACTGCCTATCAGTGCCCTTTAGTGCTGCCTATCAGTGCCCATCAGTGCCGCCTATCAGTGCCCATCAGTGCTGCCTCATCAATGCACATCAGTGAAGGAGAAAAAATACCTGTTTGAAAAATTTTATAATAGAAACAAAGAAACTTTTTTTTTTTTTTTCAAATTTTTTGCACTTTTTTTATTTATAGCGCAAAAAGTAAAGTGCCCAGTGGCAATTAAATACCACCAAAAGAAAGCTCTATTTGTGAGAAAAAAATGATCAAAATTTCATATGGGTACAATGTTGCATGACCGCGCAATTGTCAATCAAATTGCGGCAGCGCTGAAAGCTGAAAATTGGCCTGGTAAATAAGGGGGTATAAGTGCCTGGTTAATGAAAACTCGCCCTACTCCATAGTATTTCCTGTGGGATGCATTGTTAGGAATGTTTTCTATGTATTTTCCATCCATTCTTAGTAGTGTTTACTTGTACAAAGTCCCCGTCCTCAGGTGCTTCCCAGTGACATTAAGTTTAGACTGACTACAACATTCTTCTTCTTCATTTGATTTGCTGCCTCAATGAAAACACCATTCAGGTTCCATCATAACTCCCAACACTTTAGATTTCAGCCTTGTAGTAACATTTGTGAGGATGATACTCAGATTACCAATAAACATTGACGTCACATTTTTTGGCGCCGCATACAAAGGAATGTTCATAGTTTCGGGGTGGAGTATACTGCAAACCCAACAACTCTCAAATCCCGAGAGCTTGGCATGCCTATACTTACATTTCAATAGTGACATATTCTCAGTCAATGATCTTTTCTGCTCCTTTTTTATTAGTCCGCTGTCATTTACAGTCTTCATGTTATGGCCACAGATTGGTGGCCATTCTTCTGGATGATAGTAGCAGTGACTAGCCCAGTAAGCCACTGAAAAAGTTATCACTGAGAGACAACCAAAAGAAAGTTCTTCTAGGCTGTCTTTGGATGAAGTAGCATTCTGGAGATTGAAGAACACTGGTAGGTCTGTCTCCTTTACCTGTTCCGTCTGTTGCTCCTGGTTCCTTGGATGTTCCGGGATCCTCTTTACTCTAGAACAGTGGTGGGCAACCTTTTTTTTCAACTGAGCCAAATCTCGCCAAAACCACGATTGAAATTTATTTTGAGAGCCACATTTTTAACACTGAAAATACATCTCCCATATAGTAATTCATCCCCCATAGTAATTCATCCCCCATATAGTAATTCATCCCCCATAGTGTAACTCATCCCCCATAGTAATTCATCCCCCATATAGTAATTCATCCCCCATATAGTAATTCATCCCCCATATAGTAATTCATCCCCCATAGTAATTCATCCCCCATCGTAATTCATCCCCCATAGTAATTCATCCCCCATAGTAATTCATCCCCCATAGTAATTCATCCCCCATATAGTAATTCATCCCCCATATAGTAATTCATCCCCCATAGTAATTCATCCCCCATATAGTAATTCATCCTCCATATAGTAATTCATCCCCCATATAGTAATTCATCCCCCATAGTAATTCATCCCCCATATAGTAATTCATCCCCCATATAGTAATTCATCCCCCATATAGTAATTCATCCCCCATAGCAATTCATCCCCCGTATAGTATTTCATCCCTCGTATAGTATTTCATCCCCCGTATAGTATTTCATCCCCCATATAGTATTTCATCCCTCATATAGTATTTCATCCCTCATATAGTATTTCATCCCCCCATATAGTATTTCATCCCTCATATAGTAATTCATCCCCCCATATAGTATTTCATCCCTCATATAGTATTTCATCCCCCACATAGTAATTCATCCCCCATATAGTAATTCATCCCCCATATAGTAATTCATCCCCCATATAGTAATTCATCCCCCATAGCAATTCATCCCCCGTATAGTATTTCATCCCTCGTATAGTATTTCATCCCCCGTATAGTATTTCATCCCTCATATAGTATTTCATCCCTCATATAGTATTTCATCCCCCCATATAGTATTTCATCCCTCATATAGTATTTCATCCCCCCATATAGTATTTCATCCCTCATATAGTATTTCATTCCCCCATATAGTAATTCATCCCTCATATAGTATTTCATCCCCCCATATAGTATTTCATCCCCCCCATATAGTATTTCATCCCTCATGTAGTATTTCATCCCCCCATATAGTATTTCATCCCTCATATAGTATTTCATCCCCCCATATAGTAATTCATCCCCCCATATAGTATTTCATCCCTCATATAGTATTTCATCCCCCCATATAGTATTTCATCCCTCATATAGTATTTCATCCCCCCATATAGTATTTCATCCCTCATATAGTATTTCATCCCCCCATATAGTAATTCATCCCCCCATATAGTATTTCATCCTTCATATAGTATTTCATCCCCCCATATAGTAATTCATCCCCCATATAGTATTTCATCCCCCCATATAGTATTTCATCCCTCATATAGTATTTCATCCCTCATATAGTATTTCATCCCTCATATAGTATTTCATCCCCCACAGTACTATTCCCCCCCCCCCCCTTCTAGTAAGCCAAGTCCCCCGTGTCAATTCACTTACCTTTTGCGTTCCTCTCGCTGTCTTCCCGCGCCGTTCGGGTCTTCAGGGTGGACTGTGAGAGGAGCCTAGCTCCCCTCCCCTCACGTTCGGCACGCTGCCCCGCCTACACACATCCTGACAGCCACATCCGCGGGCCGGATTAAAAGGTCCGCGCGGACTTTTGGGGCTGCCAACCGAGAGGAGGCAGGGGAGCGGCCGACCGAAAGGAGGGAGGGGAGCAGGCGCCCGGCACACAGAAGAGCCGCATTAGAGTGGGTAAAGAGCCGCATGTGGCTCGCGAGCCGCGGCTTGCCGACCACTGCTCTAGAAGCATGTATCCAGATGTTGGAATCAGCAGTCAGAACTGCGGTTCTCATCACAGCCGTCACTATGGTAGTTTCTTCGTATGGCGGATCTGTGCTCTTGTGAAGATCCTTAACCAATACCCGATCTCCTGGCTTGTACGGGTGGGTTGTATCATCTGTGGGAAGAGGGAATGAGAGAGAGACATCACCATATACAGGTGAAACTCAAAAAATTAGAATATCGTGCAAAAGTTCATTTATTTCAGTAATGCAACTTAAAAGGTGAAACTAATATATGAGATAGACTCATTCCATGCAAAGCAAGATAGTTCAAGCCGTGATTTGTCATCATTGTGATGATTATGGCTTACAGCTCATGAAAACCCCAAATCCACAATCTCAGAAAATGAGAATTATTGTGAAAAGGTGGAATATTCTCGGCTCAAAGTGTCCCACTCTAATCAGATAATTAAGCCATAACACCTGCAAAGGGTTTCAGAGCCTTTAAATGGTCTCTCAGTCTGGTTCAGTAGGAATCACAATCATGGGAAAGACTGCTGACCTGACACCATCACTGACACCCTCCATAAGGAGGGAAAGCCTCAAAAGGGAATTGCAAAAGAAGTTGGATGTTCCCAAAGTGCTGTATCAAAGCACATTAAAAGAAAGTTAAGTGGAAGGGAAAAGTGTGGAAGAAAAAGGTGCACAAGCAGCAGGGATGACCGCAGCCTGGAGAGGATTGTCAGGAAAAGGTTATTCAAAAGTGTTGGGGACTTTCACAAGGAGTGGACTGAGGCTGGAGTCAGTGCATCAAGAGCCACCACACACAGACGGATCCTGGACATGGGCTTCAAATATCATATTCCTCTTGTCAAGCCGCTCCTAAACAACAAACAATGTCAGAAGCGTCTTACCTGGGCTAAAGAAAAACAGACCTGGTCTGTTGCTCAGTGGTCCAAAGTCCTCTTTTCTGATGAGAACAACATCTCATTTGGAAACCAAGGACCCTGAGTATGGAGGAAGAATGGAGGGGCCCAAGGACCCCTGAGTATGGAGGAAGAATGGAGGGGCCCAAGGACCCCCGAGTATGGAGGAAGAATGGAGAGGCTCAAGGACCCCGAGTATGGAGGAAGAATGGAGAGGCCCAAGGACCCTGAGTATGGAGGAAGAATGGAGAGGCCCAAGGACCCCGAGTATGGAGGAAGAATGGAGAGGCACAAGGACCCCGAGTATGGAGGAAGAATGGAGAGGCACACACTGCAAGATGCTTGAAGTCCACTGTGTTGACAATGTTTTCACAGTCTGTGTTGATTTGGGGAGCCATGTCATCTGCTGGTGTTGGTCCACTGTGCTTCATTAAGTCCAGGGTCAACGCAGCTGTCTACCAGGAGATTTTGGAGCACTTCATGCTTTCTTCCACAGACGAGCTTTATGGGGATGCTGACTTCATTTTCCAGCAGGACTTGGCACCGCCCACACTGCCAAAAGCACCAAAACCTGGTTCAATGACCGTGGGATTACTGTGCTTGATTGGCCAGCAAACTCGTCTGACCTGAACCCCATAGAGAATCTGTGGGGCATTGTCAAGAGAAAGATGAGAGACATGAGACCGAACAATGCAGAAGAGCTGAAGGCCGCTATTGAAGCATCCTGGTCTTCCATATGAATGGCTTCCAAAAGATTGTTTATTAGGTCCGCATGTGATACTCCTTTTCCATCTGCAGTGGAGAATCCCCTTCTCTGCCATATTTTACCAGAATCATGGACAACTCCAAAAGCATACCTAGAATCTGTGTAAACATTTACATCTTGATTCTCACAAAGTTCACAATCCCTTGTTAGTGCAATCAATTCTGCAGCTTGGGCTGATTTGTGAGTGAGGGGTGATGCCTCCTGAACAATGTCAGGTAACTGGACCACTGCATACCCTGGTATAAAGGTATCATCAGAAGGTCTGGGACAAGAACCATCTACTAATATGTCCAGAGCTTCCGGAATGGGTGTTTGTTGTGTGTCTATTCTGGGAGAGGTATCTTCATGTATGACCTGAACACAATCATGTTCCTCGGGTGGGTTGTCAGTTTGGGCTGATTTGTGAGTGAGGGGTAATGCCTCCTGAACAATGTCAGGTAACTGGACCACTGCATACCCTGGTATAAAGGTATCATCAGAAGGTCTGGGACAAGAACCATCTACAAATATGTCCAGAGCTTCCAAAATGGGTGTTGTATCTCTATTCTGGGAGAGGTATCTTCATGTATGACCTGAACACAATCATGTTCCTCGGGTGGGTTGTCGGCTTGGGACGATTTGTGAGTGAGGGGTAATGCCTCATGAACAATGTCAGGTAACTGGACCACTGCATACCCTGGTATAAAGGTATCATCAGAAGGTCTGGAACAAGAACCATCTACAAATATATCCAGAGCTTCCGGAATGGGTGTTTGTTGTATGTCTATTCTGGGAGAGGTATCTTCATGTATGACCTGAACACAATCATGTTCCTCGGGTGGGTTGTCAGTTTCACCTTTTATCCCTAGCAAACAATTTAACATAGCTAAGGGACCTGAGTTTGAACCTACATATTTCACTTCCAAATTTGTAGTTGATGTCAAAATCACTTGATAACCGCTTGCCCTTTGTGCTGTCATGTGCTGCGTAGTGAGGTTCTTAAGGACATGTAGTATATGATGTGTGGTGTGAAGGATGGTTTTATGTCCCAGAGTGTAAGGGATTTCCGGCTAAAAGAATTGCGTTTGGGAATGCGCATGCACGAAAGAGATCACCGCAGCGCATGAATCTGTGCATGTGCAGGATCCCGACAAGGCATACAGGCAGGCGGGCACTAGGACCCAGGCGCACCTGTCACCAATGATGGCGCCGGGCAGGCACTAGGACCCAGGCGCACCTGTCACCAATGATGGCGCCGGGCAGGCACTAGGACCCAGGCGCACCTGTCACCAATGATGGCGCCGGGCAGGCACTAGGAGCCAGGCGCACCTGTCACCAATGATGGCGCCGGGCAGGCACTAGGAGCCAGGCGCACCTGTCACCAATGATGGCGCCGGGCAGGCACTAGGAGCCAGGCGCACCTGTCACCAATGATGGCGCCGGGCAGGCACTAGGACCCAGGCGCACCTGTCACCAATGATGGCGCCGGGCAGGCACTAGGACCCAGGCGCACCTGTCACCAATGATGGCGCCGGGCAGGCACTAGGAGCCAGGCGCACCTGTCACCAATGATGGCGCCGGGCAGGCACTAGGAGCGAGGCGCACCTGTCACCAATGATGGCGCCGGGCAGGGACTAGGACCCAGGCGCACCTGTCACCAATGATGGTGCCGGGCAGGCACTAGGAGCCAGGCACGCCTGTGAGCGCTGGGCGGGCTATTTAAAGAGTACCTGGGTGCTGATTCAGTGCTGACTGGTCTTCAGCTTCCCCCCCGTGTCCTGCTTGCTTCTGAACATTTCCTTGTTGCTGACCCGACTTGCTTCTGACCCGATTCCGACTACTCTCCTGCTCCTGGTTCCTGACTCTGGCTCTGTTCTTGACTCTGGCTTCTCCTGCTGATTTTGTACCTCGCTGCCCGACGGTTGATGACCCTGGCTACTCTATGACCCTGCTCCTGTCCTGTGTCCTGGCTACCTACATTGCCCTGCTGCACATTGGGTATTGCCCAAAACCTGCTCTGCCTGCTATTCCGGTAACCAAATCAGAGGATACTCTGCCTACCAAAGTCATTCACAGGGCATCCTGATATGATCTTGAAAGAATGTTTCACTATGGAACTTTCTCCATGAGAATCAGAAACACACAAAGGGGGAGTCTCCCAGGTTTTGGCACATGTCCCAGTGATACCAATTGAAGGTTCACATTCTACTCTTGTTCTCTCACAATGATCCTCCCTTAAACTGGACCTTCTAGCTCCCATGTCAGTTAAGAAATCCATTTTTGTGCCTTCGACCATTAGTGTAATTTGGGTCGCTGATCATGGCTAGCAGTCAGTTGGGGGAATGCCAAAAAAGGTGTAATCATAAATATACCTTCTTCATTGACTGCCATGATAACATTCATTTTACTAAGTAAATCTCTTCCTAACAGACTATCTGGGCAATCAGGGATTACAGTAAATTCATGTCAAATAATCTGTTCCTCCCTCTTTTGTCAGGGTCCCCTTGCACAGGCAAAGGGGGGTCTTAAAAGTTGGGAGAACTGCTCCACTAATTCCCATTGAAGGTTCACATAAAAAGAGAGGTTCCACATCATTTTCTTCCTTTATAACTGAACGAGTTGAACCCGTGTCAACTACGAATGCTAATATTTTTCCTGCTACTCTTAGAACCATTAAAGGTTCCTGTTCAGGAGTATGTGAGACAACTGGACATGTGAGGGAGCTATTACCTTCGGGGCAGATCTATTGTGGACCTTGGTTCTGCCAACTGATCGAGTACTTGACGGGTGGATTTCTGCACTTTGTCTCCTGTGGTATGGATTTGTTCCCTCTAAGTTGTGGGCAATCCTTCTTCCAATGACCTTCCTGTCCACATATAAAACATCTGTCATCTTTGGGTCTCCCACCTCCTCTACCTTTATATCTTTTCTCTCCCTGTTTCCATTTCTACTTCTTTCTCTGGGATTGTAACTATGTTGTAATCCCTGAAAATGTGCTTTGTTGGTGGATTTAGGAACCTCAAAACATCCAGAGGCGTCTTTCTCCATCATTTGCTTTTCAAACTTACTTGCATCCATCTCTATCCAGTCTGAAATAAGCTGTCTTATTACCAGTGTAATTTCAGGTGTGAATCCTGCCATCAAGGTTTGGATATATATATATATAATGCCCATTTCTGCACTAGCCATATCCATCCCAGCTTCTTCCTTCCAAACTTTCCTAAATCTTTTCACATGCTCTGTCACCGTCTTTTGTCCCTTGCTTACAAGTAACACCAGTTGCTAACGATTTCCTACTTTTCCATATTCTCTCCATCTCGGCTGTCACCTCTTCCCATACTTTTTTCTGAGTGTTGTCTTGGAAATTCGCTTTTAAACAAATTTCTCCTTACCGTGAGTACTCGCAGTTGGATGCGCAGAAATCCCCCATAAAGCTGTGCGAATCTCGCTTACCACGACTGCAGCTAAACTACACGATTCTTGCGCCTCCAACTGATTTAGCTCTGTTGAGATATGAGGAAATGGAGCTCCCTATACTCAGGAATGATCAGGCGACACTCTCAGGTTGCTGTTGGAATTCACATAGAGGAAGTTTTCATTCTCAGCCTCTGGTTTTATTACACACACGCACACGCCCCCCCCCCCACATGAGTCAGGTCAATCCCCTCCCACAGAACAATGCAATGGGGAGTGCCTATACACAGGATGTACATTCCGATTGGAGCGTAGCCTTTCCTATTATCTATCACCAGTCCTCCCCTCCCCCCATGAGCTCTCTGAGGGAAGCAACCTTCCCCCTCCTATTAGCTCATAGTGGTATGTAAATTCTCTGTACAAGCATCCCCTAGATTAAACAGTGACAGTCTGTATCTGAATGGGCCCGATACGATCTTTATTAAAACACATCCATCCAGATACAGTTCAGGTTGGTAATGGTTTGTGAGATATCCATGAGCCTACACACGGAGTTCACACCGCTTGGCGCCTTGCGGTACGAAGTCCATGTGGTACTATGCTGCTGATATGTGGATACAGGCCCGTGGCCTACCGCCGGCGGCATTCGCATCGAATGCTGTGGTGGTATACACGCTGGTCTATAAGCGCAGATCTGCCATCTCATCCATTACCAAGCTGAGTACTGTAATACATACATTGTACATGCGCATGGCCCAATTGCAGCCTTCAGAGCCTTAATTAAGCCACATGAGAGACATATGAATAACACTAAAATATGACACATTTAAAGTTCAACCTGTAAATACAAAATTTCCATGACAATGTCTTCTTTCAGCCATGTATGAGTGGCTGCCAGGGTTCCAGGATGAACTAAATCAACTGTCCAGTCAAACCCCGAGTCCATGTTATATCCTAAAATTCCGTCAATTATTAATTTCATGTCCTGTTGTGAACACTCTGCCTCAGGTGGCTCTCTTTAAAAAATTTATGCAGGCAGTTGGATTCTTTCTGGGGTCTGGATTATTTTTTATGATGTCATTCATTTGGTCATATCCATGGGTTTAATTACGATATCATTTCCCATCACAATATATGGGAAAGCTAAATTTTCTCCCTTTTTAACTTTTGCCTTTTACATTGCTTATCAAAGTCCTGTCATTGGGGGCTGCAGTCCTCTTTGTAGATGTAAATGTAATGGTTAGTGGACTCTGTGTTGTTCTGGTAATTTGCCACTCAGGACTGCCATCTGATCTGTCTCCTTCCTCTTCCTCAGAACTGCCATCTGATCTGTCGCCTTCCTCTTCCTCAGAACTGCCATCTGATCTGTCTCCTTCCTTTTCCTCGGGACTACCATCTGATCTGTCTCCTTCCTTTTCCTCGGAACTGCCATCTGATCTGTCTCCTTCCTTTTCCTCGGAACTGCCATCTGATCTGTCTCCTTCCTCGGGACCGCCATCTGATCTGTCTCCTTCCTCTTCCACGGGACTGCCATCTGATCTGTCTCTTTCCTCTCCTCCTCAGGACTGCCATCTGATCTGTCTCCTTCCTTTTCCTCGGAACTGCCATCTGATCTGTCTCCTTCCTTTTCCTCGGAACTGCTATCTGATCTGTCTCCTTCCTTTTCCTCGGAACTGCCACCTGATCTGTCTCCTTTCTTTTCCTCGGAACTGCCATCTGATCTGTCTCCTTCCTCGGGACCGCCATCTGATCTGTCTCCTTCCTCTTCCACAGGACTGCCATCTGATCTGTCTCTTTCCTCTCCTCCTCAGGACTGCCATCTGATCTGTCTCCTTCCTTTTCCTCGGAACTGCCATCTGATCTGTCTCCTTCCTTTTCCTCGGAACTGCCATCTGATCTGTCTCCTTCCTTTTCCTCGGAACTGCCATCTGATCTGTCTCCTTCCTCGGGACCGCCATCTGATCTGTCTCCTTCCTCTTCCACGGGACTGCCATCTGATCTGTCTCTTTCCTCTCCTCCTCAGGACTGCCATTTGATCTGTCTCCTTCCTCGGGACTTCCATCTGATCTGTCTCCCTCCTCTCTTCCTTGGGACCACCATCTGATCTGTCTCCTTCCTCTCTTCCTCGGGACCGCCATCTGATCTGTCTCCTTCCTCTCTTCCTCGGGATTGCCATCTGATCTGTCTCCTTCCTCTCTTCCTCGGGACTGCCATCTGAACTGTCTCCTTCCTCTCTTCCTCGGTACTGCCATCCGATCTGTCTCCTTCCTCGGGACCGCCATCTGATCTGTCTCCTTCCTCTCTTCCTTGGGACCACCATCTCATCTGTCTCCTTCCTCTCTTCCTCGGGACTGCCATCTGAACTGTCTCCTTCCTCTCTTCCTCGGGACTGCCATACGATCTGTCTCCTTCCTCGGGACTGCCATCTAATCTGTCTCCTTCCTCGGGACTGCCATCCAATCTGTCTCCTTCCTCGGGACTGCCATATGATCTGTCTCCTTCCTCTCTTCCTCGGGACTGCCATATGATCTGTCTCCTTCCTCTCTTCCTCGGGATTGCCATCTGAACTGTGTCCTTCCTCTCTTCCTCGGGACCACCATCTGATCTGTCTCCTTCCTCTCTTCCTCGGGACTGCCATCTGAACTGTCTCTTTCCTCTCTTCCTCGGGACTGCCATCCGATCTGTCTCCTTCCTCTCTTCCTTGGGACTGCCATCCAATCTGTCTCCTTCCTCGGGACTGCCATATGATCTGTCTCCTTCCTCTTCCTCGGGACCGCCATCTGATCTGTCTCCTTCCTCTTCCTCGAGACTGCCATCTGATCTGTCTGCTTCCTCTCTTCCTCGGGACTGCCATTTGATCTGTCTCCTTCCTCTCTTCCTCAGGACTGCCATCTGTTCTCTCTCCTTCCTCTCTTCCTCGGGACCGCCATCTGATCTGTCTCCTTCCTCTCTTCCTCAGGATTGTCATCTGACCTGTTTCCTTCCTCTCCTCCTCGGGACTGCCATCCGATCTGTCTGCTTCCTCTCTTCCTCGGGACTGCCATATGATCTGTCTCCTTCCTCTCTTCCTCGGGACCGCCATCTGATCTGTCTCCTTTCTCTCTTCCTCCTACAGCCCCTCCGTCCTCCTCCCGTACTGTACTATCCGGACTCTGTATCTCCGCTGCTTGTTCTATGGGAGGCTGTAGTGGTCTATCTGTTCTCAAAGATATGAGGAAATCATCATCCTCTGTCTTTGGTAATGCTGGATATACTTGTGTAGAAGTTGGCGGGGCAGATGCTGGGTTAAAGAGTGGAGATTAAAATTCCTGGGCTCCGGAGCGTAACCAGACTCATATCTGAGCCAGTGAATACCCGCAGATTTCATGTATTTATAGTCCCAGCTCGGGCAAGTTGAAAGATGTCTTATCTCCTAAACACAGTCCCCTTCTCATGTCCATATGAATCTTATCATTAGACCCATCTCTAGGAAAGGACCACTGCTTTTCATATCCAGGGACCATTCTGCAATATTGTCTATGAAAGGAACCACATAGTAATCGTCCCATGGTGATACTCTGATCACATATTCTTTACAAGTTAGCCTACACAATTCTGGATTCTCTTGTCTTTCTTTCTTTTTCTCAGCAATATCACTTAGCACTTTATGCGGAAGCCTTGGAATTTTTGTCAGAGATCCCTTACTTTGGATCTTTCCCATACTGGAAGAGGAAACAGCTGTTAGGCAAAGCAATAAATGATTACAATATCAGTAGTTATTCCCTGAAGCGGAGAGGTTGTCATGTCAGCAAAGCCTTCTCCACAGTTCAGGAGTTTAACCCCTAAAAGTACAAATCCTTGTAATAAACCTGTTCTGAAGAAACACAAATACTACATAGCAGTTCCATAACACACAGCAAATAGGCACTTCTACTTCTAAAATGGCAGAAATAGCCGAGGACTCCTGTGAATTCACAATACATCTGCCGAGGCAATTTTTCCCCAGAGGCTTCCAAAACCTCTGAATTTCCTATGAGGACCCACCTCAAGGACTCTCCGTGAGATCCAACAATATCAAACAGAAACTTTGGCTGCTGTCCCGGGGTCTTTAAAGGGAATTGATCCGGCAAAACTAAGACAAAATAGCTCAGCTTACCTGACCAGCCTCACCTTTAATCCCGACTTCTGACACCAGATTGCAAGGATTCAACCTGTGTCTGTAGCCCTTTAAATGTCTTCGGTAATTTCTGCCCTCTGAGCTCAGGAGGAATAAAGCTCCGGACACCGAAGTGTGCAAACTAAATCTCTGAACGTTTAATGCGTGCGAGCAGGTTTTACAAATGCAGAATGACCAACGAAGTATTGTAATGACCAATAAAATATTGTAATGACCAACGAAATATTGTAATGACCAACGAAATATTGTAATGACCAACAAAATATTGTAATGACCAACGATATATTGTAATGACCAACGAAATATTGTAATGACCAATAAAATATTGTAATGACCAATGATGTATTGTAATGACCAATGATATATTGTAATGACCAGCAAAATATTGTAATGACCAATGATATATTGTAATGACCAATAATATATTGTAACGACCAACAAAATATTGTAATGACCAACGAATTATTGTAATGACCAATGATATATTGCACTCTTATCAGGAAAGATAACAACCACAAATGACTGAAGACCACCATATAAGGCAGTTCCATCTACAGAATGGAAACTGAATTCATGAAACAAAAAGTCATTACAAGTGACATATAAACACCAAACTAACTTGTTCACACATCTACAATGGATGCCAATTAATAAGACATTTTTCCCTTACAGGGGGATTTGTACCATCCTGACATTTGTGTGGGTTTGTCTTGTCCTGACATTTGGGGGATTTGTACCATCCTGACATTTGGGGGGATTTGTACCGTCCTGACATTTGGGGGGATTTGAACCAATCAGCTCCTGTCTAGTAATCCTCTTTGTCTTTGTATTTTAGTCCATGGCCGGGAGATGAGGAAAACCTCCGAGGATTGTCTCACTTTGTCTCCAGACTGGAAAGTAGAAGATGAGGACATCACACAGTATAGTCCAGGAGAAAACCCGGCTCCCTCCAATGTCCATCCGGCACCACCCAGTGTAGATGGACCATCGGAGTTCTCGTATCCTGAGGAACCTCAGACTGTGTGGGACCGGGCCGGCCTTCCAACAGGGAAGAGGTTCTCCTGTACTGAGTGCGGGAAATGTTTCCATCATGAATACCGTCTTAAAATGCATATAAGATCTCACACAGGAGAGAAGCCGTATTCCTGTCCTGAGTGCGGGAAATGTTTTTCAGTGAAGTCCAGTCTTTACAGACATCAGAGATCTCACACAGGGGAGAAGCTATCTTCCTATCCTGAGTGTGGAAAATGTTTTCCAGAGAAGTCCAGTCTGCACAAACATCAGAAATCTCTCAAGGGGGAGAAGCCATGTTCCTGTCCTGAGTGCGGTAAATGTTTTTCAGTGAAGTCTCATCTTTCCAGGCATCAGACATGTCACACAGGGGAGAAGCCGTATTCTTGTCCTGAGTGTGGGAAATGTTTTTCACAAAAGTCCAGTCTGCACAAACATCAGAGATCTCACACAGGGGAGAAGCCGTATTCTTGTCCTGAGTGTGGGAAATATTTTTCACAGAAGTCCAGTCTGCACAAACATCAGAGATCTCACACGGGGGAGAAGCCATTTTCCTGTCCTGATTGCGGGAAATGTTTTTCACTGAAGTCCCATCTTTCCAGGCATCAGACATCTCACATGGGGCAGAAGCCGTATTCTTGTCCTGAGTGCGGGAAATGTTTTTCATTGAAGTCCTATCTTTACAGACACCAAAAATTTCACACAGAGGAGAAGCCATATTCCTGTTCTGAGTGCGGGAAATGTTTTTCAGAGAAGTCCAGGCTGCAGAAGCATCAGAGATCTCACACGGGGGAAAAACCATATTCTTGTCCTGAGTGCGGGAAATGTTTTTCACAGAAGTCAAGTGTGCACAAACATCACAGATCTCACACAGGGGAGAAGCCGTATTCTTGTCCTGAGTGCGGGAAATGTTTTTCACAGAAGTCCGGTCTTCATAATCATCAGAGATCTCACACAGGGGAGAAGCCGTATTCTTGTCCTGAGTGCGGGAAATGTTTTTCACAGAAGTCAAGTCTTTACAGCCATCAGAGATCTCACATGGGGGAGAAACCGTATTCCTGTCCTGAGTGCGGAAAATGTTTTTCACAGAAGTCCAGTCTTCACACACATCAGAGATTGCACACGGGGGAGAAGCCATATTCCTGTCCTGAGTGTGGGAAATGTTTTTCACAGAAGTCCTATCTTTACACACATCAGAGATTGCACACAGGGAAGTAGTCACTTTTCTGTTCTGAGTGCGGGAAATGTTTTGTAAAACAAGCAGATCTTGTCATGCATCAAAGGTCTCACAAAAGGAAAAAGCTGTATTCCTGTCCTGAGTGCTGGAAATGTTTTTTTGAAAAGTCCAATCTTTACAAACATCAGAGATCTCACACGAGGGAGAAGCCTCTTTCCTATCCTGAGTGAGGGAAATGTTCCTCACTGAAGTCCTGTCTTCCTGTACATCAGGGGTCCCACACAACCCTGGAGGTGTATTAGTGCCTTGAGTGCGGGAAATGTCTTCTAGATGAATGTTGCTGGACATCCCAGCTCTCATGTGGGGAAGAAGCACACCCTGATATACACCTCAGATATACTCCATGGCTGATCTTCATCATGGAAGAAACAGTTCATAAGGAGATCAGAGGTCCCCAAAGACATGGATGAAGTGTGGGACCGGGTTGGCCTTTGATAGCAGGAGAAGAATAAAAATGGAGTCCTGACCTGTGATTGGCTGAGTACATTTTGTGGTGGGAGATTTCACAAACACTTGGAGGTCTATGGAGAACAATGTTGAACGGATGTGACCTGCATTCTCCAGCTGGGAGGAGTTTTGGCCCTATTTGATTTCTTATGATCATTGGCTCCATCTAGTGGCCATAATATCATATTGAGCCAGTTTTACTGATGGAGAGATTTCAGAAAAATCACCTCATTGTGGCCACTAGATGGAGCCGGTGATCATAGGAAATCACTGTGTTACTTAACATATGGCTGGATGTTGTCACAGCTGGAGGAATGATTGTCTCATTGGTCTAATGAATGTTCTATAAATAGAGCCCTTGGTTTCCTTCATCAGGCACGCCCCCATACTAATCCCTGAGGTCACACTCCCCCACCCTGAGGTCACACTCCCGCACTCTGAGGTCACACTCCCGCACTCTGAGGTCACACTCCCGCACTCTGAGGTCACACTCCCGCACCCTGAGGTCACACTCCCGCACCCTGAGGTCACACTCCCGCAACCTGAGGTCATACTCCCGCACTCTGAGGTCACACTCCCGCACCCTGAGGTCACACTCCCGCAACCTGAGGTCACACTCCCACACCCTGAGGTCACACTCCCGCACTCTGAGGTCACACTCCCGCACTCTGAGGTCACACTCCCGCACTCTGAGACCCATAAAACTTTTCTTTGGTGGTATTTAATTATTGCTGGAATTTTTTTTTTTTTTGCTATATAAATGGAAATGTCAAAAAGATTTTTATAAAAAGTGTTTTCCTTATAAAATTTTGCAAATAAATAATCTTTCTTCATAAATCGGCCAAAATGTATTCAGATATCTTTTTATTAAAAAAAAATAACCAAAATTAGTTTATAACCAAAAGATATAATTAAAAAAAATTACATTTTTTTTTTTTATATTATTATGTTTTTTTATACCCATAAAGGTTGTAAAATCAATAATTTCTCCTTCTTTCCGGCTGCATTCCTGCAGCCATTGAGAAATACTGTGAGAGCTGTGATTGGTCTCAGCTTGTCACATGATACAAGTCTGTTGTGAATAGCCCTGTACCATGTGACCTCGGTGATCATTCACAGATTTCACTGATAGTCAGCAATGATATCAGGAAGTGACATTCTAATTACTACTATTCATGTGATCACTTATTTTCAGTTCACTGGTCTTCCCAGTGAATGGCTGTGCGGGTAGGGGGGATGTCAGGACAAGTCTCATGATTAAAGGAGAGCAGACTGAGCTCCCAGCACAGTTAGAGAACTGACCACGCTGATCTCTCATGCCTAGTGTGGTCAGGTTTAATAGGAAATCAGAAGGACTGGCAGGATCACCGGGGATCTCACACAAAGGAAGCAATACAGAGAGAAGAGGAGACGTCTTCATACCAGGACATGGGACAGCCGGCACAGATCAGGAATAGGACATGTTGGAGGAACATATTCTTTGAAGGAGAAGTTCAGGCAAAGCTCTTTTGTCTGTACTTCTCCTGTGGATCAGAGGAGTGCAGTTCATTCTGATCTCCTGTGACCCATTTTCAGGTGAAGCCCGCTGTCAGCTGATGTCACTCAGCCGGTCCAGTCTGGGGAAAGATCCCGACATCAGAGTCTGGACCAGCTGCACCCTCCCCCTCCACAGCCCAGTGAGTCTGGGGGGGGGCAGGGCAGAGAGCGGTGACTGACAGTCGTCACTCTCTGCTCAGAATGGCTGTGAGAACTCATGGTCAGCAATCACATGATCGCTGAGTTCTCACACTTGGAGCCAGCGGGGGATGGGTGCAGCATCCACCTAGGGGCAAGGATGATTTTACAAAGTCAATAAATAAATGTCATACTTTTCTGGCCTTTAGATGGCGCTAAGTATCATAGAAATTAGAACCATCTTATTGCCAAATGTGGTATTCTCCATTTTATATCCATGGAAACCATTCACCCCGCCCAGCACAGAGCCTAATCCCTCTACTCCCCCCATCCCATTCACACAGAGGGAATGACAGGCACATTCACCGGGTGTATTGCTGTGCAATTGTTTTATGAACAGACTCCTAGATGATTACAGCTACTTATATAGGGCCATCAATTTACATATTTATTACCCATCAGTCCCCGCCCCCGAGGAGCCTACAGTCTAAGGTCCCTTACATTCATACATACACATACTAGGGGCCAATATAGACAGGAGCCAATTACCTTCCAGCATGTCTTTGGAGTGTGGGAGGAAACCGGAGTACCCAGAGGAAACCCACGCAGGCACAGGGAGAACATGCAAACTCCAGGCAGGTAGGTCAGTGTTCTGCATTCAAACCAATGATACTAGTGCTGCTAGGAGGAAGTGCTAACCACTGAGCCACTGTGCTGCAGAATATGTTTCTATAAAGGTGGGAAGTATGTAGCAGTGAATAGACCTCCCAGCAATGTTATTACCAGGCTGCAGCTAGGGGGCGCTCTAATGTGTACAGTGTGACCCCAGCAGAGTGATCCCATCTAGCCCACATTAACCCTCTCACTGCCAGAGCTGTTTCTGCATGATTTTGCACACATGGGAAAATGCAGATTTTAGGCCTGAAGATGAGATAAACCCCCAAACATCTATTAGCAGAGGCCCTGGAGAATAAAGTTTTGGTAATTTTGGGGGAATTCCGGATCATCATATACTAAGCAGGATTTGGATCCCGGTGGAGAACTTTCACCCCAATAAAAAATGAGGGTGAGGTCAGCAGAGGAGCCCCATAGTAAAGGAGGAAACTCTGAAATGTTTTCTTCAGAAGGTCGGTGTTTACTGGACAAGTGAATGTAAAATACACCATCAACGCGTTTCATGGCTTCAAAGTGTCACTTCATCAGGACAGGTGTAAGAAGACGATATAAAAATAGGGAATGAAGTAACAGTCCAGTATATGGTATTATAAAGACCCGAGTCACATACAATTCATGGACAGGACTGAGATTTATAGCATTCAGGATTTGTATGATGTTAGACAAGGTGAAGAGATATATGGAGAGGATGATCAATACATGGAGAAATCAATCTATTCTATCATAGAAGGGAATCAATAGATCAATAAAGGACATCAACCAATCAATAAGATCCATTTCATGGGATAGATTTATCATTCTGTGCACTGGTTATGTTGGGGGATCAAACCGTGATCACTGGATATTGGAAACATTCCTATTGATCTGATGATTGCTGGCATGGATTCCTGATTGATTATTGCTGGGAATAAAGTCCAATAAACACGCAGATTTGATGGGATTATTGATAGAAAAATCTCTTCATATTCCATGGAATAAATATGTGTAGAATAGTTTGGATTTGATGGAATAAATCTCTATAAAAAGACTTTGTGGGGTTTGTTGGTTCTTTTCTATTCCTCTCTAGGTCTGGATTTCAGGAAGAAGAAACAATTCCTCCAATTTCTAGTGGATGGTGAGGAGGGGAGAGATTTGGGGGAGTTTTGTACATACAGGAGGTAATAGAGAGAATCCGGCTAGTAATTGATGAGAGGAGATTTCACTGGAGAGTCCCATTGGTGAGAATTCAGGGCTGGGGGCACTGCTGGGGCCTGGAGGGTTCTGATTGGACCACCAGTACATGTGTTGTATTAATCTGGGGGTGTGCACTGCTGGGGCCTGGAGGGTTCTGATTGGCCCACCAGTACACGTGTAATATTAATCTGGGGGTGTGCACTGCTGGGGCCTGGAGGGTTCTGATTGGCCCACCAGTACACGTGTAATATTAATCTGGGGGTGTGCACTGCTGGGGCCTGGAGGGTTCTGATTGGACCACCAGTACACGTGTTGTATTAATCTGGGGGTGTGCACTGCTGGGGCCTGGAGGGTTCTGATTGGACCACCAGTACACGTGTTGTATTAATCGGGTGGTGTGTGTTTTATCATTGGAATGATTCTGGAAAGATGACCTCCAGATGTACACATGGGGGGTGTCCCGGGGGGGTTACAATGTAGAGGGTGGAGAGAGAATACTGTACAGTGTGTAATAATATATTTGGAAAGCTGCCCCTATATACGATGGTGTGAAATCTAGTTGCAGAGCGCCCCCTACATACAATGGTGTCATAGGGAGTCCTCTTCCTGATCCTGTTCTGGTGACACCCCAAATCTCAGGATTTTATATCACTTTCGGTAATAATTGTAAACAGGACAAATAGAGAGGCTGAAACTCCCTAAAGGAGGCCGAGGCAGCAATAGAAACCAACAGGAGGTCTCATCCCTCTCCACTCTCCAGAAAATCAATGCCTTTAGTTCTTCTGTAAAACAACCCAGTGAAGGGATGGGGGGGGGAAATATGTTTGTCTTTTCCAGAAGGTTGGATGCAGAATACTTTCATGTCCAGCATACTAAATGGGTCCAATACTGGGATCATCTGAGAAATGTGTTCTGTATTCCTGGGAGGGAGGCACCTATGGGTTGGTGTTTGTAGAAAATGAACACAGGGAGGACAATGGCAAGTGCTGAATGGCAGAGGTGACTGCATGGAGTCTGTAGTGCCAGAAACTTACTCAAATGTATTCCCCTCCCATCCTCTCCATGGTCCTTCCCCACCCCATCCTTTATAGGCTCCTTTCCCTCCCAAAACTCTCTAGGCTCAATTGCCTACAATTTCTCTAGGTTCCCTTCACTCTCCATCCTCTCTAGGCTCCTTCCCTTCCCATCCTCTCTAGGCTTCTTCCCTTCTCATCCTCTCTTGGCTCCTTCCCCTCCCCATCCTCTCTTGGCTCCTTCCCCTCCCCATCCTCTCTTGGCTCCTTCCCCTCCCTATCCTCTCTTGGCTCCTTCCACTCCCCATCCTCTCTAGGCTCCTTCCCCTCCCCATCCTCTATAGGCTTCTTCCACTCCTCATCCTCATTAGGCTCATTCCCCTCTCCATGCTGTCTAGGCTTCTTCCCCATGCCATCCTCTATAGGCTCCTCCTTCCCATCCTCTTTATAGGCTCCTCCTTCCAATCCTCTATAGGCTCCTCCTTCCCATCCTCTATAGGCTCCTCCTTCCCATCCTCTCTAGGCTCCTTCCCCTCCCCAGCCTCTCTAGGCTCCATTCCCTCCCAATCATTTCTAGGTTCCTTCCCCTCCTCATCTTATCTAGGCTCCTTCTCCTCCCCATCCTCTCTAACCTCCCTAGCAGTCTGATTATTTCAGATTTTTGGTGCTGAAAGCGGTACATTATTTTACATGAAAATGTGTAGTTTTTTTATTGTAGGCTGTAATTTTTAGGAATAACTCACTGAAATCCGAACAAGAGTCTAGTAAACATCCCGGGAGGATAAAACTTGAAACACAAAATAATAAATTATAATTTAATAAATTCTCATAAAAAATAATAATATAATAATAATAAATGTAATTCAATAATATAATCAAACCAAAAACACTGATATTGGAAATATGGCACCAAGTTCGCACATCGCTGAGCTCAGTCGCAGAATCGTTTTCAGTGTCTGATGACGAATTTCCCCCACGAATCATTATCACTCAATTCTGCAAGTGGTTCTGATTTACTATCGCTGTTCTCTAGCCGGTCTAAAACCGCGTCTGACCTAAAGGGACGCTTTTTGGACGCCATGGACGTTTCTGTTTCCAGGCAGAAAGAACAGTCAAAATGCAGGCAGGACGCCGGACAAAGCACTCGGGACAAAATATATGTGAAATGGTTTGATACAGGAATGTTATACTATGTAATATTTGTTTGCAAAAAATGACTTTTTTCAAATTTGCTGCCGGGTCCGTCACCCATACGTCCCGAAGCCGGAAGCCGGTATCAGCCGGAGGAGATGGCCGGGGATGCTACAGGGGACACATCGTGGGAGTGAAGGACAAGGTAAGCACTGCAGGGACTCCCTGAGCAGCGCCGCATGGTTATCCGGAGAGTAGCTCGGGGTTACCTCTCTTGGTACTGAAATTTTACCCCGAGCTACACTCAGGAATACCGCTGGGGAGGCTAGGCTTCTTTCACTCCTCATCCTCGTTAGGCTCCTTCCCCTCCCCATCCTTTCTAGGTTTCTTCCCCATCCTCTATACTTTCCTTCCCTTCCTTTTCCACCCTTCTCTCCAATTCTCCTTAGGTTTCTACCCCCCTCCCATTCTCTCTAGGCTCCTTCCCCTCCCATCCTCTCTAGGCTCCTTGCCCTCCCATCCTCTCTAGGCTCCTTCTCCTCCCCATTCTCTCTAGGCTCCTTCTCCTCCCCATTCTCTCTAGGCTCCTTCTCCTCCCCATTCTCTCTAGGCTCTTTCTCCTTTCTAATCCTCTTTTGGCTCCTTCCCCTCCCCATCCTCTCTTGGCTCCATCCCCTCCCTATCCTCTCTAGGTTCCCTTCCCTCTCCATCCTCTCTAGGCTCCCTTCCCTCTCTAGGCTCCTTCTCCTCCTTGTCATCTCTAGGGTCCTTCTCCTCCTTATCCTTTCTAGGCTTCTTCACCTCTCCATCCTTTCTAGGCTTTTTCACCTCCCCATCCTCTCTAGGCTCCTTCTGCTCCTCATCCTCTCTTGGCTCCATCCCTTCCCCATCCTCTCTAGGCTCCCTTCCCTCTCTAGGCTACTTCTCCTCCTCCTCATCATCTCTAGGCTCCTTCTCGTCCTTTCTAGGCTTCTTCACCTCCCCATCCTCTCTAGGCTCCTTCCCCTCCCCATCCTCTCTAGGCTTCTTCACCTCCCCATCCTCTCCAGGCTCCTTCTGCTCCACATCTTCTCTTGGCTCCTTCTGCTCTCCATCTTCTCTTGGCTCCTTCTCCTTCCCATCCAAGTGTTGTTTGCTAATACATTGTCTTCCGGCTGCATAGTGGAAGTGTAGAGGCACGCCGTGTAGTCATCCGTGGATGATTAGGTCTGCAAAGAGGTCTAGTGTGTCCAGTGTGGTGTGGGCTGAAGAAGCTCATGTGACGAAACATGTTGACATCACAGCATCATGACGCCCGTGTCCCCAGCATGCAGGCCTCTCCACACAGCCTCTCCACCTGGCCACACCGCTCTGGACACACTAGACCTGTTTGCAGACCTCCTCATCCACAGATGATTACACGGCGTGCCTCTACACTTCCACTATGCAGCGGGAGGACAATGCATTAGCAAACGGCACTTGGATGGGTGAGCGGACTCTGTTTTTTGGACTAAGGCACTAATACACTGCGGGAGTCCCCATTCATGGAAATTGCTGGGCTGAGCTCCACCTGTCTGATGTCCTTGTTCCTATTGCTGGCACACAGGGCTCTATCAGTCTCATATTTCTGCTCACCCACTGCCTACTGCACTATCTATCCTGTCATTATAACCCGCCATCCATATACTGACAACACTGCTATTACCACAATTATCCGTGGATGACTACGTGGATTACCCCCTATGGGATCTATATGGGTCTGCCATGTATGTATATGACCTCACTGAGGATTGAGGGACTCTCCTGTGCTGAAAGTGAATGGTGACCGCTGCCTCCTTTGACTCTACAAGTGCCCCGTTCCGTCATCTCTTTACATCCATCTACTGGCTGTCTTTGTGCCAAGTGTGAGATAGCAGCGTGTGGCTTTATCTGATATCTCAGTGACTATCATCTACATATGAGGATACCTGAGGATTGCCCTCCATGACACCACCAGGGTCTATTATACATGTATGTGACCCCCATGAGGACTGATCGGGTCTGCCTCTACTATCAAGGAGCTTGATTCTGCCCGTCCCTTCATCACCTTCCATTGACTACAATGTCCACATTATCTATCCATTCTATTCTATTTCATGTTGTGTCAGTAATAAAAGTCACGGAGGGTTGGGAACCCTGCAAGGGGGGCAGAGATATGTGACTGCCTAGTCCAGCCTTTCTCAGCCAGGGTTCCTCCAAAGGGTTCTAGGGCTTCCTTGTCACATCATTGGGCTGTATATGGAAGTGTCACCGACCAGCCGTTTCTGGATACACAGCTTTGTCATCATTGCACACACACACCATTTTGTTTTTCATTCAATACATTTTTTATTATAATTTCATTTTCAACAGGATTGTAAAAACAAAAAAATATGAGGAAATAGTAAAGGCAGAAATGCAATTGGTCAGGAAGATCCCTTGTCTGGAATGTGGGGGCGGAGTCATTATTATTGGTGTACATTACAATAACGTTGCTGGGAGGTCTATTCATTTCTCTGCTCCATACTTCCCGTCTTTATAGAAACGTCTCCTGACATTTGGGGGTCTATTCATAAAGAATGTGGGGAACCATTCACCTGGTGAAAGTGAATGTCCATTCCTTTGCAGATCCGGAGAGGTAAGTGTGCATGGATGGGGGGTAGGTCAGTCCTTACCCTAGATGAAATCTCTCATACAGACACAATGGGACTCATGGGACTTTATAAAGAGGAACTCCAGAAAACCATCAATAAAGATCTTCCAATGTTTTCTTCCCAATCAGCGTAGAAATCATAAAACCCCCCCAGCAGGTGTACAAGGCCATGAAATCTCTCACAAAGTCCATCAATGGACAATTCCTGGACAACAATCACCGTGGGACAGAATTCTGAGCACCATAAGGAGGATCCAGCAGTGTCATCCATCTCTACGCGTTTCGTGGTGCAGCGCTCACTTCTTCAGGAGAAATGATTCCTGCTGATCAGAGTATACACCAATAATAAAACAAATGGCGGCAGGACCATCACTGGCTGGATGGAAAGTGGAGCAGGAAAGTGGCATCAGGTAAGTCTTCCCAGGAGTTCTGTGCTGGGCCAGCTCCTTTGTTTATGGCAGCCGGGGGACATGCTGGTGCTCGGGTCTATGACACTTCCTGCCTACCGTGGTAAGCCAGCCCCCCTGTGTTCTCACTGGATGCCCCCAGGTCTGCCCCTCCCCCCCATGTGTATGCAGATTGCACAGAACACATTGGAAGATTTGATTGATGGGATTTTCTGGTGTTCCTCTTTATAAAGTCACATGACCATTCTGTCTGTATGAGAGATTGTATCTCCTGTCCATTCCTTCTCTGTGAATGGGGCTAAAACACCAATGTCATTAGATTTGCTGAGCCGGGGGAATGTTTTCCATCATTACAGAACATTTCACACTCCATTTATATTCTTCTCCTGATATCAACGGCCGACCCGGTCCCACACTTCATCCATGTCTTTGGGGACCTCTGATCTCCTTATGAACTGTTTCTTCCATGATGAAGATCAGCCATGGAGTATATCTGAGGTGTATATCAGGGTGTGCTTCTTTCCCACATGAGAGCTGGGATGTCCAGCAACATTCACCTAGAAAACATTTCCCGCACTCAAGGCACTAATACACCTCCAGGGTTGTGTGGGATCCCTAATGTACAGGAAGACAGGACTTCAGTGAGGAACATTTCCCTCACTCAGGACAGGAAAGTGGCTTCTCCCTGTGTGAGATCTCTGATGTCTGGAAAGATGAGACTTCACTGTAAAACATTTCCCGCACTCAGGACAGGAATACGGCTTCTCCCCCGTGTGAGATCTCTGATGTATAACAAGTCCTGATTTGTATACAAAACATTTACCGCACTCAGAACAGGAAAGTGGCTTTTCCCCAGTGTGAGAGCTCTGATGTGTGTCAAGATGAGACTTCCGTGAAAAGCATTCCCCGCACTCAGGACATGAATAAGGTTTCTCTCCTGTGTGACATCTCTGATGTCTGTAAAGATTGGCATTTAGTGAAAAACATTTCCCGCACTCAGGACAGGAATACGGCTTGTCCCTTGTGTGAGATTTCTGATGCGTATAAAGATTGCACTTCTGTGAAAAACATTTTCCGCACTCAGAACAGCAATATGGCTTTTCACCCGTATGCAGTCTCTGATGTGTGTAAAGGCTGGACCTTTCTGAAAAACATTTTCCACACTCAAGACAGGAATACGGCTTTTGCCCCGTGTGGGACCTTTCATGTCTGACAAGTTCAAACTTTTGTACAAAGCATTTCCCGCACTCAGGACAGGAATACGGCTTCTCTCCTGTGTGAGATCTTTTATGCGTATTAAGATTGTATTTATAACGGAAACCTTTCCCGCACTCCGTACAGGAGAACCTCTTCTCTGTTGGAAGGCTGGCCCGGTTCCTGTACAGGAAGACATGACTCCAGTGAGGAACATTTCCCTCACTCAGGACAGGAAAGTGGCTTCTCCCGGGTGAGATCTCTGATGTGTGTAAAGACGGTACATCTCTGAAAAACTTTTCCCACACTCAGGACAGGAATATGGCTTCTTCCCCGTGTGAGATTTCTGATGTGTGGAAAGATGGGACTTCATTAAAAAACATTTCCCACACTCCGGACAAGAATACGGCTTCTCCCCTGTGTGAGATCTCTGATGTATGTGCAGATCGGACTTCTGTGAAAAACCTTTCCCACACTCAGGACAAGAATACGGCTTCTCCCCCGTGTGAGATCTTTTATGCATATTAAGACTAGATTTAGAACAAAAATCCTTCCCGCACTCAGGACAGGAATATGGCTTCTCACCTGTATGATATCGCTGATGTATATAAAGATTGGACTTCTGTGAAAAACATTTCCCGCACTCAAGACAGAAATACGGCTTTTCCCCCGTGTGAGATCTCTGATGGGTGTAAAGAATGAACTTCCTTGAAAAACATTTCCCACACTCAGGACAGGAATATGGTTTCTCACCTGTGTGAGTTATCTGATGTGAGTAAAGATAGGACTTCACTGAAAAACATTTCCCGCACTCAGGACAGGAATACGGCTTCTCCCCCGTGTGAGATCTTTTGTGCACATTAAGACTGGATTTATAACTGAAACATTTCCCGCACTCAGTACAGGAGAACCTCTTCCCTGTTGGAAGGCCGGCCCGGTCCCGCACAGTCTGAGGTTCCTCAGGATACGAGGAATCTGATGGTCCATCTACACTGGGTGGTGCCGGATGGACATTGGAGGGAGCCGGGTTTTCTCCTGGACTATACTGTGTGATGTCCTCATCTTCTACTTTCCAGTCTGGAGACAAAGTGAGACAATCCTCGGAGGTTTTCCTCATCTCCCGGCCATGGACTAAAATACAAAGACAAAGAGGATTACTAGACAGGAGCTGATTGGCTCCCCCAAACCAGGACTCCGCCCACATCAGGCAGCTTGGTCTCTGAGGAGCTTACAATTCCACCCTCAAGGGAACTAGGAAATGGCTCCTCTGATCTCCTACCAGGTCATTTCTTTATTCATGGACCTTAGTCAGAGAGTGAGGAAACAACCAGAACTGTCTTTTATAGGAGGGACAGTGATGAGGGGATTATAGGACGAGGGTCCCCACCCCCTCTATCACTCATCGCCATCTTCCCAACACAAGAAGTACTGCACTTCCTTATTTAGTCCATGATTTAGTCATGAAGAACAGCGGGGCTGAGCCCCACCAGAGGTCAGAGAGTGAGGATGGGGGGAGAACAACCAAGATGAAGACTGGACTGATCCTGAAGACCACCATCATTGGGGTATTGACTCCTCCCTCATTATCACTTTCTGTTTAAGGGTCCAAAGTTGGAGGATGTTATCACATTATTATCAGCATGTAAAAGTCTGTGCTCCAATCACATCATCCGATATAAAATGTCCAGCTGGGAGGAAATGGGGGGAACAAAAGAGAATCCATATTATGTGTATACAGTGAGGAACAGAAGTATTTGAACCCCCTGCGATTTTGCAAGTTCTCCCACTTAGAAATCATGGAGGGGTCTGACATTCACATTGTAGGTGCATTCCCACTCTGAGAGACAGAATTTAAAAAAATAATTCAGGAAATCACATTGTATGATTTGTAAGAATGTATTTGTCTCGCACTGCTGAACAGAAGTATTTGAACACCTAAGAAACAGCAAGAATTCTGGCTCTCAAAGACCTGTTACTGCGCCTTTAAAAAGTCCACCTCTACTCCACTCATTCATCTCACTTAGAAGCACCTGTCTGAGCTCTTTAAAGACACCTGTCCACCCCGCAGTCAGTCAGACACCAACTACTACCATGGGCAAGACCAAAGAGCTATCAAAAGACACCAGAGACAAAATTGTGGACCTCTTCAAGGCTGGAAAGGGCTACGGGGCAATTGCCAAGCAGCTTGGGGAAAATAGATCAACTGTTGGAGCAATTGTTAGAAAATGGAAGAGGCTAAAGACGACTGTCAGTCTCCCTCGGACTGGGGCTCCATGCAAGATGTCACCTCGTGGGGTATCACTGATAAGAAAGGTGAGGAATCAGCCCAGAACTACAAGGGAGGAGCTGGTCAATGACATGAAGAGAGCTGGGACCACATTTTCAAAG
Organism: Staurois parvus; assembly: GCF_062004578.1. Taxonomy (NCBI): domain Eukaryota; kingdom Metazoa; phylum Chordata; class Amphibia; order Anura; family Ranidae; genus Staurois; species Staurois parvus. The sequence continues at coordinate 67,561 of NW_028319141.1, forward strand.
GTCACTGTCGGTAGAACACTACGCCGTCATGGTTTCCAATCATGCATTGCACGGAAGGTTCCCCTGCTCCAGTCATCACATGTCCAGGCCCGTCTGAAGGTTCCCCTGCTCCAGTCATCACATGTCCAGGCCCGTCTGAAGGTTCCCCTGCTCAAGTCTTCACATGTCCAGGCCCGTCTGAAGTCTGCCAATGACCATCTGGATGATCCAGAGGAGGCATGGGAGAAAGTCATGTGGTCAGATGAGACCAAAGTAGAACTTTTTGGTCTAAACTTCACTCGTCGTGTTTGGAGGAAAAAGAAGGATGAGTTGCATCCCAAGAACACCATCCCTACTGTGAAGCATGAGGGTGGTAACATCATGCTTTGGGGTGCTTTTCTGCGAAGGGGACAGGACGACTGCACTGTATTAAGGAGAGGATGAATGGGGCCATTTATTGTGAGATTTTGAGCAACAACCTCCTTCCCTCAGTCAGAGCATTGAAGATGGGTCGTGGCTGGGTCTTCCAACATGACAAAGACCCGAAGCACACAGCCAGGAGAACCAAGGAGTGGCTCCGTAAGAAGCATATCAAGGTTCTGGAGTGGCCCAGCCAGTCTCCACACCTAAATCCAATAGAACATCTTTGGAGGGAGCTGAAACTCCGTGTTGCTCAGCGACAGCCCCGAAACCTGACAGATCTAGAGGAGATCTGTGTGGAGGAGTCGGCCAAAATCCCTGTTGCAGTGCAAACCTGGCCAAGGACTACAGGAAACGTCTGACCTCTGTAATTGCAGACAAAGGCTTCTGTACCAAATATTAACACTGATCTTCTCAGGGGTTCAAATACTTCTGTTCAGCCGTGCGAGACAAATACATTCTTTACAAATCATACAATGTGATATCCTGAATTTATTTTTTAAATTCTGTCTCTCAGAGTGGGAATGACACCTACAATGTGAATGTCAGACCCCTCCATGATGGAGAAGTGGGAGAACTTGCAGAATAGCAGGGGGTTCAAATACTTCTGTTCCTCACTGTACATAGCAGTGGGGGGAGGGGGGAGAGCAGAAGTCAGGAGTATGTAACGTACAACATAGAGTATATAGTGCAGGGGTCAGGAGTATGTAATGTACAACATAGAGTATATAGTGCAGGGGTCAGGAGTATGTAATGTACAACATAGAGTATATAGTGCAGGGGTCAGGACTATGGAATGTACAACATAGAGTATATAGTGCAGGGGTCAGGAGGATGTAATGTACAATTTAAATAACACATTGGAAGGGTCATGACTCATAATATCGGTATTCATTAATGAATGGAAGCTTAAATGTTTACTGTAGACAAGTTGCAGAGATCCCACACCGCTGCCTCCCATCTCCTGAGACTGCACTCAGTGACTTGGGTCTGAGACTATACAGACATATCCCTCCACCCGGCACAGCCAGCAGACCACAGAGCAAGGAACCCTGGGAGAAATGATCGGTCAGAGATCTTACTAGATCTAGGCATGGGGAAGAACACCCAAGACACACACCCCAGGTGCCTAGGTCTAGTATCGCTTGTGCTGAAAAACATTTTTCTGCCAGCTGAACCCCAGAACCTCCATAAATCCAGTCTAGATACATAAATTGTGTCTGCAGCACAGAGAAGGAAGATTATCCGAGAGAAATCCAGGAATACAGGACGGGGAACACAGCTCAGGAAAGTGACCAGGGGATTACAGGCTGATATCACCCAGTCCCCGCCCTACTCTGGACCAATCAGTGAGCAGTATGGGTGGAGGAATGGATTTAGTGTTCATGACCCACCTGTGCTGATCTCTGTAGGAGTGTCCTCCTCTATAAATGTCCCCGTTATTCCATCCTCCTCCATAGACTGCTGATCATCCCTCACATACGCCTCTTCTTCTTCTGCTTTCACCTCAAATTCTATATCGATTGGATCTCCACTCTAAATCAAGGAAATGAGAGAAAATATCATCTGTAAAATGTAAGATTGATGATTGTGACATCACACACAAAATCCACACTTTGTCTCCACAAGTTCATGTTCTAGATGCTCCATCCCACCAACCTTGTAATGGTGAGGGATGGTGTGACCTTCCTGTGTGGAATCCCGGGAATACAGAGGACGGGGACATCTCTCTGGTGGGTTCCTGGTATTAGGTGGCTCCATCATATCCTTGTGTCCTTCTGAAAACTCCTCCATCACTCCATACTCCTCATCTTCCTCTTTATACTCTTCTTTAACATCAATATTATCATCCCCGAGGATTCCACTCTGAAAGATATAATAAAACATTCATTGTAACAAACATGCTGTGTATAAATCACAACTACCAATAATTGTCACTCATCTACCTGATGATGGTGAGGGATGGTGTGACCTTCCTGTGTGGAATCCCGGGAATACAGAGGATGGGGACATCTCTCTGGTGGGTTCCTGTAGCTGGATGCCTCCACCATGGTGTCCTGGTATAGATCTTTGTGTTCTTTTAGAAGCTCTGACTCCTCCATCACCCCATCCTCATCCTCCTCCTCTTTTATCTCTTCTTTAACCTCAACTTTAGGATCTCTCAGGTTTCCACTCTGAATATATAATAAAAATGACATCAATGGTAACAATGCAGATAATGTACAGATCCTAATGATACTAGAAAGAAAATAATAACCACATATCTTTCTAATCAAACTAATAAGACATATAATATAGACAAATTCATTGGCTGTAATAGGAAATATGTAGTCTATCTATTAGAATGCTCCAAAACAGTATGTGGGTCGTACCACGAGAAGGTTGAGGGACCGTCTCCGGAGCACATTTATAAAATTAAAAAAGGATATAAGGAGCATTCCCTCTCCTCACATTATAGGTGATATCAGAAGAGAGATCCCTCCTCACTTATGTTCATAGGGATAGATACTATCATCCCGCACTGGAGAGGGACATATAAGACTCGGGCAGTATCCCAACTGGAGACCAAACAAATTTACGAGTTAGGTACCCTGCACCCGGCAGGACTCAATATTGAGTTAGATGTTAATTGTTTTATCGATAATAGTTAATTTCATTTGAACATTTTTTAATGTGTGCTTTTAGCATAAATATTTTAATTCTTATGTATTATTCTTACAATACTGTTATATTCATATCATATGTGATTTCAGTCTTCGTACATTCGTTAACACTCATCGGATCTTTTGCCAAATCCTTCTGATGTCCATTTTTTGTTCTAAATTTTTTTTTATATAATAATATAATTATTTATTCTATTGTAATGTTTATGTTGGTTACCTTGAGTGCTTAGCTGCTGACTGGATAGCGCTCGCTTTTTAATTTTTTTTCTAATGTACAGATCCTAATCATACTATCAGTGATTGTTCCTCATCTACCTGATGATAGTGAGGGATGGTGTGACCTTCCTGTGTGGAATCATGGGAATACAGAGGACGGGGACATCTCTCTGGTGGCCTCCTGGTATTAGGTGGCTCCATCATATCCTTGTGTCCTTCTGAAAACTCCTCCATCACTCCATACTCCTCATCCTCCTCTTTATACTCTTCTTTAACATCAATATTATCATCCCCGAGGATTCCACTCTGAAAGATATAATAAAACATTCATTGTAACAAACATGCTGTGTATAAATCACAACTACCAATAATTGTCATCATCTACCTGATGATGGTGAGGGATGGTGTGACCTTCCTGTGTGGAATCCCGGGAATACAGAGGACGGGGACATCTCTCTGGTGGGTTCCCATGACTGGATCCATCTGTAGGAAACACACACACTGACTGAATCCATTGTTTCTATGTGTTTATCAGATGATGGGGGATCTAGGTGGATCCTCCGTACTGCTCTCTCCTTTACAATAAAGTCTCCTCTTACCCGGTGATGTGAGGGGCGGCTGATTGTCCATCATGACGTCCTTGTAGAGATCCTTGTGTCCTTCTAAATACTCCCACTCCTCCATGGAGAAATAGACAGTGACACCCTGACACCTTATAGGAACCTGACACACACAATGATACAGTCACCATCCAGACACATCCCTTGTCTGTTACTGGAGAATGTCCCAGAATTCCCGGCACCGCTCACCTCTCCTGTCAGCAGCTCAGTGATCTCTCTGGTGACTTCTAGAATCTTCTTCTTCTTTCTCTCTTCTATCAGGGAGGGAGGTGGAGGCAATGTGATGTCATATGATCTCCAGACTTCACAGGAGGAAAACTCTACATCTGAACACAATTGGGAGGAGGAGCTTTGAGGTCAGTGTGATGTCATAGGATTCTCTGACTCTGGATGGAGGGACATTGGTGGGAGGGGCTGTGAGGTCAGTGTGATGTCATAGGATTCTCTGACTCTGGATGGAGGGATATTGGGAGGAGGAGCTGTGAGGTCAGTGTGATGTCATAGGATTCTCTGACTCTGGATGGAGGGACATTGGGAGGAGAAGCTGTGAGGTCAGTGTGATGTCATAGGACATATAGACTCTGGATGGATGAACATTTGGATGGGGAGATTTGAGGGGTCCTCTATATGAGGCTCCCATGCAAACCAAATCCTTGTTCCTGGGTGCGTCCTACCTCTCCTAAACTGAAGAGTGAACTTTGACCTTTACCATCCAGAAATCTGTCCGGAATCTGTGGCAGTAAGCTGTCATGTGATCAGGTGACGTGCGGAGGAACGGAGTGTAAATAGCAGACAATTGTCTCCAGAGCCCCTAATGGTGGGGATGGATTTGGCGGCGTGCTGGTGCCAAGTTTCCTCCCCCCAGGGTCACTGCAGGTGTGGAGAAAAGCTGTGTAAGAGGATATGGAGGAGAGATGAGGAGGAGATCCAGGAATCAGGAGAAAGGTCAGGGCAAGCAACAGACGAGCGCATCCAAGAGACCAAGCCGGGGTCACTACACAGAAAATCAATCCAAGGAAACAACAGGCAGGACGAGGAATAGCAAGAAGGAGCTGAGAGACAAATGAGAATATTGCTCAGCCAATGGGAGATGATCTCAGCATGACTTCCATCATGAAGGAGATGAGGGGGAGGGGAGGAAGTCATTGAAGGTGACCATAGATCCATGGAAATTCAGCTGGTTCAGCAGGGATCGCTCACATTTCCATCCATGTGTGGCCACTGCCGGATAAAAGCCACTCCCCCAGCGGCTGCAGCCAATAGCTTCAGTACTGATCCGTGTATTCTGAGAGCGGAGGAGTCCCCCCATTGTCAGAATACAAGAGTGCAGTGGGGAGGATTCCCCCATCCACCTCCAATGTGTGGATGGGGGAATCACTTCAGTTTTTATGGTCATCCCGCTGGCTGAACAATAAAACTGAACCATGTAGGCCAGCTTTGGGAGCAAATATATTATCATCAACTCCTCCCCCTGAAAGGGTTAATCTGGGTTCCCACACTATATATGTGTGTATCATCATCTGCTGGAGATAAAAGACGTCACAGTGACTATGGAGGAAGAGGACGGACATGACTATGCAGGAAGAGGACGGACGTGACTATGGAGGAAGAGGACGGACGTGACTATGGAGGAAGAGGACGGACGTGACTATGGAGGAAGGGGACGGACGTGACTATGGAGGAAGGGGACGGACGTGACTATGGAGGAAGGGGACGGACGTGACTATGGAGGAAGGGGACGGACGTGACTATGGAGGAAGGGGACGGACGTGACTATGGAGGAAGGGGACAGACATGATGGGGGTTACTGGGTGTAAATAGGAAATAACATCTTATTACCTCCTCAGCTGCCACTTCCAGCAATGTCTTCATTGTACTTCTTACCACATGGAACTTCTCTTCTGTACCTGACATCACTTCCTGTCTGTTCCTGACATCACTTCCTGTCTGTATCCCATAGAGAAGTCCTGTCTGGAGAGAAATGAGATCACCATCTTGTGGAGTTCAGAGGAACTGCAGCCCTGAGAAGCATCCCCTAATAACCATTCCTGCATTGTATCTACCTTACAGAGATACCAGGGAAGTGCCAAAAGAACTAAAAAACATAAGAAACAATAAACCTAACTCTTATGCAACCAACTGTTTAAAAAAGATATTTTACTACAGATAGAAAAATCTTAAAGACAAAGAACATAAGATAAAAACAAAGGTTTACATAATAAAACAGATACCACTAAAACAGATCTTTTTGGGTAAAAAAAATGCAAAAATACATCCTAAAGTATAAAAATATATATCAATCCACTGATAATGAAGATGTCAGACATAAATGACAAGGATGTAATGGTCACAGAGGAATGGTGGTGGAGATCTCTCACAGTAAGAACACTTCCTTGAATGGTTCTATAAATAAAGAATGAATCCTGGAGGGAATAAAGCTGTAAAGCAATAAATAATATATAAACTGGGCCATCCACTTCATCCATAAAGACATTGTGATTGAAGATCTTCTAGATCACATAGAAGGAGGACTCATCCATGATTTCATACATTTGTTTGGAAGGATAGAACAATCCTCAGAAGGGAACATGTAGGATGACAGGAAAGGCTCCTGACTGGTGAGATCCTCCAAACATAATGATGACATCCATGAACTGGAGCGAGCTCGTTGGGGTGATAAAGCCAATCTGGAAACACTGTGTAGACGTTCTCCAAGAACTCAGCACACTCCAGGTGTGGAGAAAGTCTCCAGGTGGGTTTAGCCTGTCATTTATCATAGGTAGAAATGTCCACACATGGACTTCCACAGGGACCCCCAGACTACATATAGAACCTGTACAGTGTCCCCTGTAATGAACTGCTTCCCACCAGGCCTATAGCAGAATGACAGCTGAGCGGGATCTCTCCCATCCTGGGTGGACATCATATGAAGTCCTCCAAGTCTAGTGGCTCTGCTGTATCCTGATATGTCACCTGCTGTGTCCACCAGATGATAGATCATTGTACCAGGCCAGCTCAGTACCATGTGATTGCTATGACCAATCACAATGATCACATGACAGTTGTACACAATGAATGGCTTTCATTCATAGCCATTCATTGTGTACTATTGTGATGGTCTCTGTGATTTGTCACTGGCTCACTACCTCTACTGGAAGTTTATTCCCGGCATCTACTACTCTTTCAGTAAAATAACACTTTCTGAGATTAGTTATGAACTTTCCTCCAGTTAGTTGGAGGTCATGTCCTCGTGTTCTTCATTTTGGTTTCATATTGAATATCCTGCCCTCCTGAACCTTATTCACTCCCTTGTTGTATGTAAAGGTTTCAGTTGAAAGGATCTAGAGAACCTCCATTGTGTTGATGTACGCCATTTTAAGTATTAAGTTAGATTTTTGCAGCTATATTAGAAGTTTAATGAAACTGTTTTAGTTTGCTGAAGGATGTATCAACAAAAGATAACATGACCCTGAAGTTTTCTTTGCCCGGCTATTTCTCAGAAAGCTAGCAAAAACAATGTATACCAAGAAATGTATATGTCATGTTTCATGTAGTCAGCTCATGATGGAAACTTACAAATTACAGTTTTAGAACTCGCTCCCCCCCCCTTATTATTATCTGTATCCTATATAATCTTATTAATGTCTAATAAACTTTGAACATCTCTGAACATAAGCTGCCGTTATTTCCGTGTTCAAGGGGTGTTACCAGAATTCTGCTGATAAACCAGGAATCTCTCCACATACCGGGGGTCTCTGAGGGGATAAGAAAATCATCCTTTCAGCTGGGGGCTCGGCCCGGGATGACCACCCACCTCACTTGGTAAGTAAACCTTTTGTCTTTTTATGACTAAAAGCTCTTTCTTGCCCTGTGTTGAGGGAAGGTCTTGAATCATTCTGTATTGTCTATATAGACCCGTGATAACCTGTAGCTACTTTTGGTAAGCAGACTTAACTCTTTGGTAGAGTTACAATATAGTGCACTATGAAAAAAGAGTGTTTTTGGTAAAACACAGATTGTTCTTTGGTAGAACATAAGAGATTGTTCTTTGGCAGAACACACTGTCCTTTGTTAGAACAGTGAAGAGATAACTTTTGGCAAGTTATCAAAAGGTTAATAAGTCTGTGGAGCAGATTCTGGTTTATCTGTCTTTTGCTTGTTCTTTCTGTTGCGTAGAAGTATAAGATAATTTGTTGTGTGGAACAAATGAAGATTATAAAGTAAGATAATCTTATCCACTGTCTAAATATGGGTCAAGGAGGTAGTTACCCACCAGGTCCCCCGGAAAAGGGAGAAAATTGTAAGGATTATGTTGCTAGAGTTTGTGGAACGGACTATTATTTAATAAATATCTGGGTGGATTGTATGGCAGGCTGGACAGAAGCTATGGGGAGTACAGACCCATTCCCAAGAAAGGGGGCAAATGATCCTTTTCATACAGACATGGTTAAGGGATTATGTTTGGGGGACAAACAAGCCTTTCCTTGGTATGAGGGGGACCCACAATGGGACCAAGTTTATATGAAGAAAGGGGGAGAAAACTGGTTAAAATGGTCACCGTATTGGGTTGATAATAGCAAGGGAAAGTTCAATTTGATTTTCTCTTTAAAACAAAAGAGGAAGTTGAAATTGGATACATTAAAAATATGCCAGGAAAAGCATCAATCTGAAAAGACATGCAGACCCAAGATTGGACTGAAAACAGTTCAGACACCAACCCCACCCCCTCCGTATAATATATATCCTTCATTAAGTGGTTTTAAAAATGCTGCTGATGATGATTTTTTGATCAGTTTGGGGATGATGCCTAATGCCTAATGCCCCTCCAGCCCCTGCCCCTGCTCCTGCCCCTCCTGCTCCTGCCCCTGCGCCACTTCCCGTCCCGGATCTACAACCAATACAGCCAGGCCCCTCCACTAGACCCAAACAGATCATTAGTATAAAATCACCAGACAAAGAGGGTAGCCAAGTTCAAGGCATCCTTACGGAAAATAATGACAACGAAGGAGAGTTGGAATACGAAGAACAGGGACAGGTAAATATAATAAAATTACAGAAAAAGGATGGTCAGTGGAGAAGAAGTGACACCAGTCATAGAAAGGGCAGAGATGTGGAGGAATTTAGAATGCAGCTTAGATCCATGGATAAGAAACTAGAGGGAAAAAGAGAAGATGAGGGGGCCGTAGGAGGAAAGGAGTTGGCTATATTGACACTACCTTTTCTCACAGCAGGAGAACTAATTCTAAAAAACCCCATAGAATTAGAAGATATTAATAAGATTGTTAAACATTGTCCCAAGCCTACAGTATCTCCTGGAGGTACATTTGCTTATTTAAAAAAGGCATGTTTGGGAAGAAATTACACGCAGGAAGATATGAGATTGATCATTGATGGTATTCTGGGAAATAATCCAGCTTGGGATTGGATAAATGTAAAAAGCATTAGTCACATAGAACCAAGTAATACACAGGCTACTGCCTATAAACTGAACACCACAGAAGGGAGAGAAACTATGTGGGGGGAGCTTGACACAGAACTAAAAAGGGTTTTCAAGAATAAGGCTTCCCTCCCTATTGCTACAGCATGTAAATAGAAGGCAGGAGAAACTGTATTAGAATTCTGGAAAAGGTTGAAGGATGTCTGGACACAAGAAGCAGGACTGGCTCTAACTGGAGAGTTAAGTCCATTGATGATTCATTCATAACAGGTCTTAAGCCAGAAGCAGGATTAGCCGTGAAGCAGCAGGTCTCTGACTGGGCAACTAAAACTGTTGTTGAGTTTCAGACCTCCCTTCACGAGAAGGAGGCAGCGGGATGTTTAGATATTGTAAGAAAAGAGAAGGTTAATAGTAGTCATTTCCAAAGTGACCCCCAACAGGGAAATCAAGGGCAAGGACAAAGAGGAAGAGGGTGGTATAGAGGCAGAGGTAGGGGGGGATTTGGCAGGGGAAGAAGTAACTCTGAACACCGCCAAATCCCTGGAAGAACTGGATGTTTTAACTGTGGAGGACAGGATCACTGGAGACATAACTGTCCATATGCTACAGCAAGCTCCGCCCTGTAGCTTTTTTTCCAAAGTAGTGCCAACTCAGGTTCAGGGCATGCCTGCTTGTCTGAGAGTTTTTGCATTCTGCGTAATGGTGGTGGGAATGGCTATTTCTTTCACATTGGGACATGAAACTACCCTACACACCACACATCAAGTGTCCTTACTACTGAAAAACATACACACTCAACACATGTCAGCACAAAGGTTGAGCGGATATGAAGTGATTCTTCTATCTGATCCCAACTTGATTATTAAATATTCTTCAGTAAATTCAGGTCCTGCTCCAACTTTGAATGCCCTATTGGGGCTAAAGGGGGAACAGGATGAAGTGGCACCAGAACACAATTGTATAACCCACATACAGCAAGACACTTCCCCTAGGTCCCACATGTCAGCTGTGGCTCTTGATGGGGCCCCAGATGTGTTTGTAGATGGCTCATGCTCTAGGCCAAATGATAATACTTACCATGCAGGAGATGCCATTGTGCAACTTCCTGACAAAATACTCGAGGCAAAGCCAATCCCATATCAGTCAGCCCAAGCAGCCCAACTGATTGCCCTTACAAGAGCATGTCAATTATTTGCAGGACAGGATGTCAACATTTACACAGACTGCAAGTACGCCCATGGTGCTGTACACGATTTTGGGGTCATTTGGGAGAGAAGAGGATTCATTGCTGCTGATGGCAAAACCATATCTCACTCTTCCTTGATATCTGATCTACTCAAAGCCATACAGTTACCAAAAACATTAGCCATTCTCCATTGCAGGGCACATACAAATCGCAGAGATCATATTGCCAAAGGAAATGCATTAGCAGATAAGGTAGCAAAGGAAGCTGCATTACAACAGGTGGCCAGTGAACAGATGTCTATGCTCACTTCAGGAGTCACAACCACCCCACATGACCAGATGTATGCAGATTTACAAACATTTGCTACAAAAGCCGATCTAGCAGACTGGAATGGTTCTGGAGCACAACTAGATCCAGCTTCTGGTCTAGTGTGCTTAGAGGGGAAACCATGCATTCCCATGTCAAGTGCCCCATTGTTCAATGCACAGTACCACGGTCTAGGACATAGAGGATGGAAAACGACATGTGAAACATTATTGCAGGATTTTTACATTACAGGTTTATCTAGGTTGGTGAAAGAATATGTTTCCAGGTGCATTACATGTATAAGGAACAATCCACAGAACCCAAAGAAACCACAACACCAGCATCTAGTGTACCCAACTACACCTTTCACCCATTTACAAATAGATTTTACCCACATGCCAAAAACAGGACAGAGGCAAGAGTTTTTGTTGGTAATGGTGGATATGTTCAGCAGGTGGGTGGAAGCATTTGTCACTAATAAAGAAGACGCGCAGACTGTAGTCAGAATTCTTACACAGGAGATAATACCCAGATGGGGATGTCCGCTGCAGATAAATTCTGATAACGGACCAGCCTTTGTGGCCAAGGTATGCCAAGACCTGGTAAAAGTACTTAGATTGGAAATGTCATATTCCCTATCATCCTCAAAGTTGGGGTATAGTAGAAAGGATGAACAGGACAATTAAGGATGAGTTGAGGAAGGCCACTGGAGGAACCTATACCCACTGGAAGAAGATGTTACCTGCAATTCTAGCAGAGGTAAGAATGACACCTAATAAGACTATAGGGTTATCCCCTTTTGAAATATTAATGGGAAGACCGTTCCCCACTCCTTGGGCTAGACAGCCACTTATGTTAGAAAGAGGGGACCTTGACCTGGTACAACAAGAATATGTGAGAAAATTGATTCAGACTTTAGATCAGATTGAAAGAAATGTTGCTCGCACTTTTCCTTTATTTTTCAGGAACCAACACACCTTTTCCAAGTGGGAGATGTCGTAGTGGTCTGCCAACTTGCTAAAGACAAAAAGCAAGGCTACCCCTTTGGACCGCCTACTACGGTGATAGCGGTTACCAGAACGGCTGTTCTGGTGGAGAATTCCCAGTCCTGGATCCATGCTAGTCGAGTGAAGAAGGTGAACCAAACACCTGAGAAACACGAGATGGAAAAAGGAGGTGAAGTATGAGAGGAAAATCCTCGAAGAGCAGGTGAAGTAAGTGAAAAAGACCCTGAAGATGACATTCCTTACTGCCGCTCATGGTGCTTTGAAGATCTGGGTCCTATTGGGCACACTGACTGCTCTTTTTCCTGCCAGTATGGATCATAACTAACTGTATTTATCACCCTGAGGACTTGGGCCTAATAAAAGGTATCTGTGGTCAATGACTAGATTTAAATGAGACCCAGATAACCAGAAGTGAAAGAAAGTCAAAAAGAAGTTTTGAAGAGAACAATCCTTTTTCAGGAAAATGATGATGCAGTTTAAATCTGCTTATGCTCAAAAGTCAGGTTCTGATAAATGTTGGATCTGTAGTAAATTACATCCGAGCACATAGGAAATTCCTCTTCTGGCCGCTCCAGTCAAAATATTTTTGTTAATAACAGGGAATGTAAGTATTGGTTTGACCAATATTACTTCTAATGCCACCATATCTTTTCCAACTCTGGGAGTCACTCAACTCCCCGATTGGTGTTTTAGACTGGGGAATACTTCCCACAAGGGAAAGGGAATGTGCTCTCAGTCCATATTAAACATATCTGATCCTGGAAGGAGGGATGGAACTTCTTCTGTGAAACTCTGGCAAGTAAATGGTAGAGCCCTGAATGAAAGTTTAGAAGGGATACAAGATAATGTGGGGAAAACTATGTTTGGAAAACTTCTTTTTCATTTCACACTTGTTGTCACCCCTGAATTTCGCTCTGCAATACAAAAATAGCCGATCTCCTTGGGAAACAATACCTATATCTGTTGTGGTAAGATCTATTACACTTGGATACCGAGTAATGTCCAGGGCTGGTGCTATGTAGCCCAATTAGTGCCAATCATGGCAGCTATAGACCAGAAGGAACACCAGGTAAAAGCCAGTACATACCCAAAACACCAACTAACTCTGAGACAGAGAAGGGAAACCAAACAAGAAAAGGTAGATCTATTCTCTACAGGGGATAAGGTTTGGTCATGGTTCCCTACCTACACGGGATGGGGAATAACACTCATGAACAAAATAAATAATGACACAAACATTATTGATGATATACTGGAGAGGAACTCTAAGGACATGGGGTTGCTAAATACTGAGACCAGAGCTATTAGAGAACAGCTGGAGATGCAAGAATTAGCTATTGAAAGCATGAGTGCTGCTCTGACAGGTCTGTGTGAGATGACAGAGGATTCTGAATGTTGTACTTGGATATATAATACCACAATGACTGTTCCAGATTATTATGAAATAATAAAGCAACACAGGGAACAGGTAGATGGTTTAATGGAAGAAGCTAGAGCTATAGGAAAAGATGGATGGACTCCTTTTGATTGGCTAGGATCAGGATTTGGTTCCGTCTTTTCATGGATGAAAGGTATCGCTGTAAGAATAGTCATGATATTGTTTTTTGTTTTATTTTTATATCTATGTTTTAAATGCTTATTATATTGCATTGCTAGAGCTACCAAGCCACAAAATACAAATGAAGGTTATCTGGCTATGTACAAAAAGATGAATGAGGTAAAGAATTGAGATCATGTTCATGATCTAAGAGGGGATTGAAAGGATTTAGAGAAGCTCCATTGTGTTGATGTACGCCATTTTAAGTATTAAGTTAGCTTTTTGCAGATATATTAGAAGTTTAATGGAACTGTTTTAGTTTGCTGAAGGATGTACCAACAAAAGATAACATGACCCTGAAGTTTTCTTTGCTCGGCTATTTCTCAGAAAGCTAGCAAAAACAGTTTATACCAAGAAATGTATATGTCATGTTTCATGTAGTTAGCTCATGATGGAAACTTACAATTACAGTTTTAGAACTCGCTCCCCCCTCCCTTATTATTTCTGTATCCTATATAATCTTAGTAATGTCTAATAAACTTTGAACATCTCTGAACATAAGCTGCCGTTATTTCCGTGTTCAAGGGGTGTTCCCAGAATTCTGCTGATAAACCAGGAATCTCTCCACAGACCGGGGGTCTCTGAGGGGATAAGAAAATCAATCCTTTCACTTACCTGACCTAACTCCAACAGAACACCTCTAGGATATCATGTTTTGGTCCATCCGACGCCACCAGGTTGCAACCAAACCGGATATTGTATGTACTCTCCAGAGCCTCAGGATATGCACAGCCAAAAGGGAAGCCAAGGAAACCAGGACAGCGACAACCAAAGGAAATGCTTCAGGGGTGCAGCCCTCCTCAGACGGGGAGATCAGCCACTATTATTATTATTATTATTATTATACAGTATTTATAAAGCGCCAATAGTTCGCTCAGCGCTGTACATTACAGAGGGGGACAGAACATGTGACAGAACAATACCAATACAATGCAAAACATGAGGGGATCGAGGGCCCTGCTCTTTCGAGCTTACAATCTAGGAGGGAGGGGATGGTGGCACAGGAGGAGATAGCTGTGGGGGATGGAGTGGCAGGAAGAGTGGAGGAGGTCGGCAAGTTAGCAGGGGGTGGGGTAGGCTTCCCTGAAGAGATGGGTTTTCAGGGTGTGCCTAAAGGAGAGGAGAGTAGGTGATAATCTGATGGGTTGGGGCAGGGAGTTCCAGAGGATGGGTGACACCCTGGAGAAGTCCTGGAGGCGGGCATGGGAGGAGGAGACCAGGGAACTAGAGAGAAGGAGGTCTTGTGAGGAGTGGAGTGTGCGTGTTGGGTGGTACTTGGATATTAGGTCAGTGATGTAGTTCGGGGCAGTATGGTGGACGGCTTTGTACGTCAGTGTTAGGATTTTGAATTTGATCCGTTGCGCAATCGGAAGCCAGTGGAGGGATTGGCAGAGGGGGGTGGCGGAGACAGAGCGGTTGGAAAGGTGAATGAGTCTTGCAGCCGTGTTCAGGATGGACTGAAGAGGGGATAGCCAGCGGCGAGGCAGGCCAGTGAGGAGGGAGTTGCAGTAGTCGAGTCGTGATATGATGAGGGAGTGGATGAGCTGTTTAGTGGTTTCTGGGGTTAGGAACGTGCGGATTTTGGCGATGTTGCGGAGCTGGAGTCTGCACGAGTTTGTTAAAGATTGGACTTGGGGCTGGAAGGATAGGTTGGAGTCCAGAATGACACCAAGTACTCTGGCCTGCAGGGCGGGTTTGATGGTAGCATTGTTGGATGTGACGGAGAAATCAATGGGGGGTGGTGTCCGGGCTGGGGGGAAGACAAGGAGCTCGGTTTTGGAGAGGTTCAATTTAAGGAAGTGGAGCGACATCCAGTCTGATATGTCGCTCAGTAGGTGTGTGATTCGGGCAGAGACCGAGGGGGTGAGGTGGGGGGTTGAGAGATAGATTTGTGTGTCGTCGGCATAGAGGTGGTAGTTGAAGCCGTGAGAGTGTATGAGTTGGCCAAGGAAGGAGGTATAGATGGAGAAGAGAAGGGGCCCGAGGACAGAGCCTTGAGGGACCCCAACAGAGAGGGGGAGTGAGGGGGAGGTGGTAGCATTATAGGTAACGCTGAAGGAGCGTTGTGACAGGTAGGATGAGAGCCAGGAGAGAGCAGAATCTCTGAGGCCGAGGGAGTGTAGTTTGTTGAGGAGGAGGGGGTGGTCGACTGTGTCGAAGGCCGCAGAGAGGTCAAGGAGTAGGAGCACTGAATAGTGGCCATTAGCTTTGGCGGTAAGCAGGTCGTTGGAGAGTTTGAGTAAGGCAGTTTCGGTGGAGTGTAGGGGGCGGAAGCCGGACTGTAGGGGATCGAGGAGGTTGTTGTCGTTGACTAGATAGAGAATAAACAGGTGCGCACACACCTTGTGCATTATCCAAGGATTATTGGAAGGAGTGAAAAATAAAACCAGACTCACAGGTGAAGCATGTATCTAAAAATCATTTGCATAATGACAATGGCCACAACGGCAAGCAAGGTGTTCCAAGTGTCAGTGCGGTCAAATGGCTGACGCGTTTCGGGGATGAATCCCTTTAATCAGAGCTCCTGACCAGCCTCTGATGCAGATGTGTAGTGGATGGATGATGGGAGTCTTGCTGGTGATATCTCATTAGAAGCCTCCCCCGACATTGTCAGGCATGCATACAAGCACATGGGGGCCATACAGACTACTGAGGACCATTCTGAGTTGCTGCAATGACATTTCAGCACAATGGTATGACAGGCGGTGCCACCTGTGAGACTCGGCATGTGAAGGTAAAATTGCCGCACTGTGAAGCTAAGCATGGAGGTCACAGCAATGTGTACTCACCCAATCAGCTGCTTTCTTCATTTAGAGGTAGGTGATCAGGGGGCGGGTCTGTGACATCATCCTCTTCTAAGCCCCTCCCATCTGACCGTGCCCATTACTCTCCATGGCATGCCGAGCAGAACTTGGTTTTCATGTGTCTGCGTTGGGCTGATTTGTGGTCACCATGGATTGAATTATTAGGTGTAAACCAGGCAGATGGCTTGTTCTGGGGATTGTCAGTGATCACATGTCCTGTTATATGGATTCAGTATCCATCGTCTGACATCCTAACAGGAGTTCTGTCATTTTTCAGGATGTCAGGAAAAACATGTCCTCCGTCAGTAAATGTTCATGTTGTGTCAGTAATAAAAGTCACGGAGGGTTGGGAACCCTGCAAGGGGGGCAGAGATATGTGACTGCCTAGTCCAGCCTTTCTCAGCCAGGGTTCCTCCAAAGGGTTCTAGGGCTTCCTTGTCACTTCATTGGGCTGTATATGGAAGTGTCACCGACCAGCCGTTTCTGGATACACAGCTTTGTCATCATTGCACACACACACCATTTTGTTTTCATTCAATACATTTTTTATTATAATTTAACTTTTAACAAGATTGCAGAAAAAAATCAGTAAACGGTAAAAGAAGGAATCTGATTGGTCAGGAAGATCCCTTGTCTGGAATGTGGGGGCGGAGTCATTATTATTGGTGTACAATACAATACACAACGTGTTCCATTATTATAACAAAGTATTGTAGAAAAGATCCCAACATGTGACATGGCTGAATGAATGCTGGTCATATTAGTTCATCTATTCTCTAAGTGGGGTGGTATCTATTGGGCCAATCCCTTTTACAAACCACACATAATATCGCCCTTCAAAGTGAAAACAGAAACGATTTGCACAAAATCAAAGAGTAGAAATATTTTCCGGTGGATCCCCTCTACCCAGACCCCATATGTAGACATAGAACAACAAGCTGTGTTCCCTCTCGTGCCGCACTCCTCCAACCACCCAAACCCACACAGAAGCCAAGGGAAATAATGAGAGGAAAGTTCCCCCCTAGTTTGGGTCGGAATTCTCCTTCCCTCCTGTTGGGGGATGGGAGAAGGATGGACTGAAGACAGAGAGACGCTTCGGGGTCACCACTGTTCTGTAGAGCCTTGAAATGAAGGACATCAACTTCAGAAGTTCTTGTTGTCTGTGTAAAGTTCCCCGATAACGAGATCTGGGCTCTCCCGGCTTCTAGCTCTGTAACCCGCTATATCATTATCAGGAAACGCAACTCCGACACCCAAGAAGGGCTGAAGTTGTGTCCTTCATTTCCAGGATCTACTGACCACTCTGCACCCCGACATTTACTGCACTTCATCCATGTCTTTGGGGGCCTCTCATCTCCTTATCAACTGTTTCTTCCATGATGAAGATCAGCCATGGAGTATATCTGAGGTGTATATCAGGGTGTGCTTCTTCCCCACATGAGAGCTGGGATGTCCAGCAACATTCATCTAGAAGACATTTCCCACACTCAGGACACTAATACACCTCCAGGGTTGTGTGGGACCCCTGATGTACAGGAAGACAGGACCTCAGTGAGGAACATTTCCCTCACTCAGGACAGGAAAGTGGCTTCTTCCCTGTGTGAGATCTCTGATGTGTGTAAAGGCTGGACTTCCATGAAAAACATTTCCCGCACTCAGGACAGGAATATGCCTTTTCCCCCGTGTGAGAACTCTGATGTGTGTATAGATGGGACTTCGTTGAAAAACATTTCCCGCACTCAGGACAGGAATACGGCTTCTCACCTGTATGAGATCTCTGATGTGTGTAAAGACTGGACTTCCATGAAAAACATTTCCTGCACTCAAAACAGGAATACGGCTTCTCACCTGTGTGAGATCTCTGATGTGTGTAAAGACTGGACTTCCATGAAAAACATTTCCCGCACTCAGGACAGGAATATGGCTTCTCTCCCGTGTGAGATCTCTGATGGGTGTAAAGACTGCACTTCACTGAAAAACATTTCCTGCACTCAGAACAGGAATATGGCTTCTCCCCCGTATGAGATCGCTGATGTGTGGATAGATGGGACTTCGTTAAAAAACATTTCCCGCACTCAGAACAGGAATACGGCTTCTCCCCTGCGTGAGATCTCTGGTGTGTGTAAAGACTAGACTTCTGTGAAAAACATTTCCCACACTCAGGACAGGAATACGGCTTCTCCCCTGTGTGAGATCTCTGGTGTGTGTAAAGTTTGGACTTCGTTAAAAAACATTTCCCGCACTCAGGACAGGAATATGCCTTATCCCCTGTGTGAGATCTCTGATGTGTGTAAAGACTGGACTTCACTGAAAAACATTTCCCGCACTCAGGACAGGAATACGGCTTCTCCCCTGTGTGAGATCTCTGATGTGTGCACAGATGGGTCTTCAGTGAAAAACATTTCCCGCACTCAGAACAGGAATACGGCTTCTCCCCCATGTGAGATTTCTGATGTGTGCACAGATAGGTCTTCAGTGAAAAACATTTCCCGCACTCGGGACAGGAATATGGCTTCTCCCCCGAGTGAGATCTCTGATGTCTGTAAAGATTGTACTTCAGTGAAAAACATTTCCCACACTCAGAACAGGAATACGGCTTCTCCCCCGTGTGAGATCTCTGATGTATGTATAGATGGGACTTCATTGAAAAACATTTCCCGCACTCAGAACAGGAATACGGCTTCTCATCTGTGTGAGATCTCTGATGTGTGTAAAGACTGGACTTCTCTGAAAAACATTTCCCGCACTCAGGACAGGAATACGGCTTCTCCACTGTGTGAGATCTCTGGTGTTTGTAAAGATTGGACTTACTTGTAAAACATTTCCAGCACTCAGGACAGGAATACGGCTTCTCCCCTGTGTGAGATCTCTGATGTATGTGAAGATTGGACTTCTTTGAAAAACATTTCCCGCACTCAGGACAGGAATAAGGCTTCTCCCCCGTGTGAGATCTTTTATGCCTATTAAGTTGGTATGTAGAAAGGAAACCCTTCCCGCACTCAGAACAGGAGAAGCTCTTCTCTGTTGGAAGGCCGGCCCGGTCCCGCACAGTCTGAGGTTCCTCAGGATACGAGGAATCCGATGGTCCATCTACACTGGGTGGTGCCGGATGGACATTGGAGGGAGCCGGGTTTTCTCCTGGACTATACTGTGTGATGTCCTCATCTTCTACTTTCCAGTCTGGAGACAAAGTGATACAATTCTCAGAGGTTTTCCTCATCTCCCGGCCATGGACTAAAATACAAAGACAAAGAGGATTACTAGACAGGAGCTGATTGGTTCCCCCAAACCAGGACTCCGCCCACATCAGGCAGCTTGGTCTCTGAAGAGCTTACAATTCCACCCTCAAGGGAACTAGGAAATGGCTCCTCTGATCTCCTACCAGGTCATTTCTTTATTCATGGACCTTAGTCAGAGAGTGAGGAAACAACCAGAACTGTCTTTTATAGGAGGGACAGTGATGAGGGGATTATAGGACGAGGGTCCCCACCCCCTCTATCACTCATCGCCATCTTCCCAACACAAGAAGTACTGCACTTCCTTATTTAGTCCATGATTTAGTCATGAAGAACAGCGGGGCTGAGCCCCACCAGAGGTCAGAGAGTGAGGATGGGGGGAGAACAACCAAGATGAAGACTGGACTGATCCTGAAGACCACCATCATTGGGGTATTGACTCCTCCCTCATTATCACTTTCTGTTTAAGGGTCCAAAGTTGGAGGATGTTATCACATTATTATCACCATGTAAAAGTCAGTGCTCCAATCACATCATCCGATATAAAATGTCCAGCTGGGAGGAAATGGGGGGAACAGAGGAGAAGACATATTATGTGTATATATAGCAGTGGGGGGAGGGGGGAGAGCAGAAGTTAGGAGTATGTAATGTACAACATGGAGTATATAGTGCAGAGGTCAGGAGTATGGAATGTACAACAGAGTATATAGTACAGGGGTCAGGAGTATGTAATGTACAACATAGAGTATATAGTGCAGGGGTCAGGAGTATGTAATGTAAAACACAGAGTATATAGTGCAGGGGTCAGGAGTATGTAATGTACAACATAGAGTATATAGTGCAGGGGTCAGGAGTATGTAATGTACAACATAGAGTATATAGTACAGGGGTCAGGAGTATGTAATGTACAACATAGAGTATATAGTGCAGGGGTCAGGAGTATGTAATGTACAACATAGAGTATATAGTGCAGGGGTCAGGAGTATGTAATGTACAACACAGAGTATATAGTGCAGGGGTCAGGAGTATGTAATGTACAACATAGAGTATATAGTGCAGGGGTCAGGAGTATGTAATGTACAGCATAGAGTATATAGTGCAGGGGTCAGGAGGATGTAACGTACAACAGAGTATATAGTGTAAAGGTCAGGCCTCATAATTACCATTCAGTAATCAACTGTAATCTAAATGTTTACTGTAGACAAGTTGCAGAGATCCCACACCGCTGTCTCCCATCTCCTGAGACTGCACTCAGTGACTTGGGTCTGAGACACTACAGACATATCCCTCCACCCGGCACAGGTGACAAATACTGGAAGAATTGCTATGTCACCACCATGAGGAATGAGATCAAAAAGCACATGTCCAGGTGCCTAGGTCTAGTAACACTTATGATGTAATCCACATTTTTCTGCCAGCTAAACCCCAGAACCTCCATAAATCCAGTCTAGAGACATAAATTGTGTCTGCAGCACAGAGAAGGAAGATTATCCGAGAGAAATCCAGGAATACAGGACGGGGAACACAGCTCAGGAAAGTGACCAGGGGATTACAGGCTGATATCACCCAGTCCCCGCCCTACTCTGGACCAATCAGTGAGCAGTATGGGTGGAGGAATGGATTTAGTGTTCATGACCCACCTGTGCTGATCTCTGTAGGAGTGTCCTCCTCTATAAATGTCCCCGTTATTCCATCCTCCTCCATAGACTGCTGATCATCCCTCACATACGCCTCTTCTTCTTCTGCTTTCACCTCAAATTCTATATCGATTGGATCTCCACTCTAAATCAAGGAAATGGGAGAAAATATCATCTGTAAAATGTAAGATTTATGATTGTGACATCACACAAAATCCACACATTGTCTCCCTTCACAGAAGCAGATCACATGTGATATGTGGGTACATTTCCCCTAAATACCGCATGCCATCCTGAAACTGTCCATTTCCTATCCCGTGTTGCGGTATTGACCACAAACACTGAACACGCTCAGTAAATACCGCATGAACAGGCGTTACATTCACAGAAGGAAATAAAGAATGAAATGCATGCGGTCATTAATTAGTGGTGGAGACATGCGGCATTCAGGAAATGTGTACTGCTTGGTATAGAGTGGGCGGCCGCTGGCATCCTTAACAACCAGTAAACAACATGGTTGTTAGGGAGCAAACGGCCGCTGCGTCTTAACCAACCGATAAATTAAAAAAAAAAAAAGATTTACCGGCAACAAAATATTAAGAAAATGGCGTGGGGTCCCCCTCCCGGGTCTGGTATGGATTTTGAGGGGGACCCCTTGTCAAAATGAAAGAAATACATACCAGACCCCTATCTGAGCATGCAGCCCAGAAGGTCAGGAAAGGGGGGGGATGAGCAAGCGACCCCCCCTCCTGAAACATACCAGGCCACGTGCCCTTAACATGAAGTGGATGTTCTGTTGCAGGGGGGGGTTTGCTCCCCCAAAGCACCTTGTCCATGTTGATGGGGACAAGGGACTCTTCCCCACAACCCAGGCTAGTGGCTGTGGGGGTTTGCGGGCAGAGGAGTTACAAAATGTAACAAGAGGGCCCTCAGATCCCTCACCCCATGTGAATGAGTATGGGGTACATGGTACCCCTAATTATTCACCCCAAAAAAGTATTCTGTTAAAGACAGCAGGCAGTTTTTGACAAATCCTTTATTAAAAAAGCAAAACTAAAGCAAAATGTCCCCCCGGTGTAGATCCATCATCAATCACGATGCTCGCTGTCACCGCTGACTCGGAAAGAAAAGCTCCGCTCCCAATGAAGACTCCCCTCTGTCTGACAGCTCTGCTGCCTCCTGCCACTAAATATACTAAGGGGCGGTGCCACTCGGTGATGTCACTGACCGGGGCATGTTGTATTGGTGACATCACTGACCGGGGCATGATGTATTGGTGACGACACTGACCGGGGCATGTTGTATTAGTGACCTCACTGACCGGGGCATGTTGTATTGGTGACGTCACTGACCAGGGCATGTTGTATTGGTGATGTCACAAAAGGGCAAGGCCACCCAGTGATGTCACAGGGTGGTAGAACTCCTTATTCAGTCAGTGATGACAGCGAGTATCGTGATTGGATCATCGATGGATCTACATCAGGGGGATATTGTTCTTTATTTTTGTTTTTTCAAAAATTACTTCCAGTTTTTTCTTAAACTACTTTTTTTTGGTGAATGAATAGGGGTACTATGTACTTTATACTCATTCACATTGTGGGGGGCCGGGATCTGGGGGCCTCCTTGTTAAAGGTGACTTTTAGATTCCAATAAGCCCCCCACAACCACTGCCCAGGGTTGTGGGGAAGGGACCCTTGTCCCCATCGACATGGGGACAAGGTGCTTTTGGGGGCGCAGAGTGCCCCTGCCCTGAAGCACCCACCCCATGTTGAGGGTATGTGGCCTGGTATGGTTCAGGAGGAAGGTGGGCACTCACTAAGGGTCTGGTATTGATTTTGGAGGGGAAACCACGCCTTTATTTTTATTATTTTGGCATCGGGGTTCCCCTCAAAACCCATACCAGACCTGTCACAGCTGTCAGCGGGGAACTTGGCAGCCATCCGCTCCTTGTTTACTGGTTGTTGAGGACACTGGCGGCTGCCCTCTCCTTAACAACAAGCTATTTACAAGTGTTGCTATGGACTCCAGT
The DNA here is from genome assembly GCF_062004578.1 of Staurois parvus. Taxonomy (NCBI): domain Eukaryota; kingdom Metazoa; phylum Chordata; class Amphibia; order Anura; family Ranidae; genus Staurois; species Staurois parvus. The sequence continues at coordinate 90,698 of NW_028319141.1, forward strand.
GGTAAATTCCCCGCAGGCTTCACTACTAAAAAACAGAATGCAGCATCTTACTACATACTGGGATACGGGAAGATACCGCTTTGTGATTGGAGCCCATAGTCTCTACAAGTCCATGTTCTAGATTCTCCATCCCACCAACCTTGTAATAGTGAGGGATGGTGTGACCTTCCTGTGTGGAATCCCGGGAATACAGAGGACGGGGACATCTCTCTGGTGGGTTCCTGGTATTAGGTGGCTCCATCATATCCTTGTGTCCTTCTGAAAACTCCTCCATCACTCCATACTCCTCATCCTCCTCTTTATACTCTTCTTTAACATCAATATTATCATCCCCGAGGATTCCACTCTGAAAGATATAATAAAACATTCATTGTAACAAACATGCTGTGTATAAATCACAACTACCAATAATTGTCATCATCTACCTGATGATGGTGAGGGATGGTGTGACCTTCCTGTGTGGAATCCCGAGAATACAGAGGACGGGGACATCTCTCTGGTGGGTTCCCATGACTGGATCCATCTGTAGGAAACACACACACTGACTGAATCCATTGTTTCTATGTGTTTATCAGATGATGGGGGATCTAGGTGGATCCTCCGTACTGCTCTCTCCTTTACAATAAAGTCTCCTCTTACCCGGTGATGTGAGGGGCGGCTGATTGTCCATCATGACGTCCTTGTAGAGATCCTTGTGTCCTTCTAAATACTCCCACTCCTCCATGGAGAAATAGACAGTGACACCCTGACACCTTATAGGAACCTGACACACACAATGATACAGTCACCATCCAGACACATCCCTTGTCTGTTACTGGAGAATGTCCCAGAATTCCCAGCACCGCTCACCTCTCCTGTCAGCAGATGGACCATCATGGTGGTCAGTTCCAGAATCTTCTGCTCTTTCCCCCTCTCAGGTATCAGAGAATGAGATGGAGGCACCATGGTGAGGCTCCGGGTTCTGCTCCATTCTCCTGAGATTGGCTCCCCACTAGACTTCTTCTTTACAACATAATCCTACAGATCAGGAGACAAATAAAACAATATCAACCACCTGACATCATCTAAATGTGTGCAAAAATAAAATGGTCTATTGACCAGAATAGACAAGAGTGATGTCATGTGACCTCCCAGAATCCTCCTCGCCTCTCCGGTCAGGTCTGTGTTTATTAATAGAGATGAGTGAAGTCATGTGACCTCCCAGAATCCTCCTCACCTCTCCGGTCAAGTCTGTGTTTTATTAATAGAGATAAGAGTGATGTCATGTGACCTCCCAGAATCCTCCTCACCTCTCCGGTCAGGTCTGTGTTTATTAACAGAGATGAGAGTGACGTCATGTGACCTCCCTGAATCCTCCTTACCTCTCCGGTCAGGTCTGTGTCCTATTAATAGAGATGAGAGTGATGTCATGTGACATCCCAGAATCCTCCTCACCTCTCCGGTCAGGTCTGTGTTTTTTTAATAGAGATGAGAGTGACGTCATGTGACCTCCCAGAATCCTCCTCACCTCTCCGGTCAGGTCTGTGTTGTATTAATAGAGATAAGAGTGATGTCATGTGACCTCCCAGAATCCTCCTCACCTCTCCGGTCAGCAGGTAGATGATCTCCAGGGTGAGGTTTAGTATCTTCTCAGTCATGTGACTCCGGTCCTCCTCCATCCTCATTGGTGCCATCATGTGATCTATACAGGTCTCCTTGTAGACGGATAACTTTGGGAAATGAAAGTAAGAATGATTTGGATGGTATTGGTCACACAATAATAGGATGTGGATGTGAGGGGGGAATAGGAGGGTTGCTGGACATTGAAGAACTACTCCCCCCATGGGAAGACATTTTGTTTGGACTGTTTAGTGTTTACTACAATTTTGAGGTCCGGGGCCCTTTTCTCTGTTGGGTTTGTTTGGTCTCTGAACTGGTTTGATGAGTATTAGATCTGCAGACAAGGAATGATAAATCTCATCCTTCCTATGACTAGTTTGCTCTGAGGCAGTGCTGTGAGGTCAATGTCGGCTCATCATGCAGGGATGGTCACTTTACATCGCCGACGCCCGGGATATGTAGTTCTGGGGGCCGGGCAGGTATTGTGTTTAATCTTTATCCCTGCTGAGGGCAAGCTGCAGGGCTCTCCTTTCAGGTGCCAGCCTCTGCCACCCCGTGTGTGTGAACCTCCACTGTACCTACTGTGCTTCCCCGGCTCTGCTTGCCCATCTGTGGGCCTGGTTCAGCGGGTGTTGGAGGGTAGAGGGGATGGAGGAGAGAAGACACATTCACTCCCTTCTTGTCCTGACCCAGAAGTGACGTTATGACAGATTTCCCAACCATCGAGGACGGCAAAGAATGTAATGCGGTGCGATGTGCTCTACATTACATCCAATGGAGTACAGGGGAGACATTGGGGGTCTCAATAAAGAAAACCTCTCATCAAAAGTCACCAGAGGACTTTGTCCCCTTAAGTAAAATTTTTTTCTAATTGTAAAGAATTAAAGTTACACCCAAGTACATAACTCCTCCCTTTAAAAAATGTTGAGGTCCCCCCACCCCCACATATATGCATGCCCAAATGTAATTGCACACGCTGGAGCGCCTACATGTGATAACATTGATTGTGATACACGTTACATATCGCCGGTCACACCAGAATGAGAGGATAATTCTAGGAGCAGACCTCCTCCGTACTCTATACTGATGACCTAGAAGGGGCTATAAATGTGTCCCCTATAGATAATACCGGGGACTAAAGGTTGTCACCATTTCAGCACACACAACTTAAGGTTTGACATGTTGGATATCTATTTACTCGCTGCAACCTCGGCTTTTATATTTTTACACATAAATGGGTCATTTATTGCTTTTTTGTGCCCTGAAATTAACTTAAGTGTATTTTTTACTGAAATTTGGCATTTCCTAGACTTTGTGATAACATTTTGTGACATAAAAAATTAGAACTGCCACTATTTTGTTCTCTAAAGTCTCTACTTGCAGAAAATCAATATTTTGGGGGTTTTCTGTCATCTTCAGGATAAAATAATTTTTTAAATGTGCAAAAAAGGCTCTGGGAGTGAAAGGGAGAAAGGATAAGCAGGACACTCCCCTTTCCTGAGGAGCAGCCAATCGGTTCTCATTACACTGCAAGGTCTCTACCCTCCCTGCTAGTCCCCGGGTGCGGTGCTGGAGACAGGTGGGGGAGGGGAGGAGGAGATAAACAGCGCAATGTTACACATATTACACATTTAAGTTGCTAAAATCTAAAAAAGATCTCCTGCAGCCTATTAGCACCCATTTCCCTCTCTATGTCTCAGCGGATCTCCTGCAGCCTATTAGCTCCCATTTCCCTCTCTATGTCACATATTACAACAAGCAGTCACAAAGGTAAATGTAAAATAAAAGCAGAGAGGGAGAGAAGGCTGATAAAGCAGCTCATCGATGAGAGGTACATAAGAACATACAATGTCAATACAAAACAGTGACATGGCCATCAATCACAAACGATCGGAGCAGACAGATCGGTGTCATAGGTGTCCCGTGGGTCCTGAACTGCCTCCAGCGCAGGGACAGTAGCAGGGTGTAAAGCAGGTAGGTACTCCAACTTTCTCATTTCTGCTCTGACCTTCATCAGTGCCGGTAACATGGGGGACATAGAAGACAGCCAATGCATGGGAACGGTTCTCCTGGCTGCCCTCAGAATGGAGGTGGAAAGTTTCCTCGCACATTTAGAGAGACCCGAAAAGGTAGACCCAACAGAAAGTAAATGGGCTCAAAAGGGACAGGAGCCCGCAGAAGTACCCACAATGGGGTAAGGACCTCTAGCCTCAGTGGAGAGACAGGGTGACAGTTCTCAAATAGGTAAGGGGCGGGGATGATGTCCCCGGCTGGCCCCGCCCCATACCTATATAGGAAATGTCAGCTAGCCTTTTCTTCACAAGGCTGGAAGCCTCGGACGGGAGCAGAACTTTTTTTTTCTTTTTTCGGGTCCCTGCCGCCGCCGCCGCCATGATTGACGTTGGATCTACTTCGGGGGACATTGTTTTAATAAAGGACTTGTCAAAGACCCTGTACTGTGTTTTTTTTACACTACACTTTTTTTTTTTGTGAAGGAGTAGCGGGACCATGTACCGCAGAATCCTTCACGTGGGGGGGGGGCCGGGATCTAGGTGCCCCCTTGTTAAAGGGGGCTTCCAGATTCTGATAAGCCCCCCGCCTGCAGACCCCCACAACCACCGGCCAGGGTTGTGGGGAAGAGGCCCTTGTCCTCATCAACATGGGGATAAGGTGCTTTGGGGGGGGAGCCCCAAAGCACCCCCCCATGTTGAGGGCATGTGGCCTGGTATGGTTCAGGAGGGGGGGCGCTCGCTCGCCCCCCCCCCCTTTCGTGACCTGCCGGGCTGCATGCTCGGATAAGGGTCTGGTATGGATATTGAGGGGGACCCACGCTGTTTTTTTTTTTTATTTCAGTGTGGAGTTCCCTCTTAATATCCATACCAGATCCGAAGGGCTTGGTACAGATGGGAGGGGGGACCCCCGAAGGGCTTGGTACGGATGGGAGGGGGGACCCCACGCTGTTTTTTTCATTATTTATGCACTAAAGGAAATTATTTTACATTCAGCTGTCAGTGGGGAACCCCGCTGACAGCTGAAACATTAACACATGGCTGTCGCTCCTACAATCCCGCATGAGTTATGTTATCAACTCATGCAGCATTTTAGTAGTGAAAACCAATGCAGCGCTCATGTTTCAGCTGTCGGCGGAGTTCCCCACTGACAGCTGAATGTCAAAGTATTGCAGGGAATTATAGACAATTTGTAAAAACCCGGCATTGGGTCCCCCCTCTCATCCTTACCAAGCCCTTCGGGTCTGGTATGGATGTTAAGGGGTAACTCCACGCCGAAATTAAAGAAAAAACAGCGTGGGGTACCCCCCAAAATCCATAACACACACTTATCCGAGCATGCAGCCCGGCAGGTCAGGAAAGGGGGGGGGACGAGCGAGCGCCTCCCCCCCTCCTGAACCATACCAGGCCACATGCCCATACCAAATTATTCAAACATTTGTAAACAGACCAATGAACTGAAATGGTTTGGCATTTGTACCCCAAATATGACGTTCCCTGAGGCGTTTGTACACCGAGGTACGCCTGTATTAGTATTGCAATCCTTTGTATTGGGATACATAGAACCATCATACATGTGAATTGGCAACATAGCACAACATTTGTGTCACATTGGAGATATCTGGTAGTTATACTGACCTTGCCCAGGGACTTAGGATTGATTCACAGCACAGAAATACAGGCAGGATTAGTGTTCAACAGCTCTGTGGATTAGTGGTTAGCACTGCTGTCTCACAACGCTAGGGTTGTTGGTTTGAATCCCAACCATGGCAATGAATTTGCATGATCTCTGTGTGACTACCCTAACATACATGTGCTGGTGGCAGCATCTCTGCTTTCTGTCTAAATGATCCCTAAAATGTGAATTAGAATGAGGCCTTGTCTGTTCAAACACCTTCAAAGCTGCAGCTTATGTGAATGTCATACAATGGGATGAGATAAGGGCCTAGACCACTAATAGATTTGATAATGATGGTTTATACTCCACCCCCTTTTGTGAAGGATTTGTCAAGCAGAGAGAGAGAGAGAGAGAGAGAGAGAGAAGAGCGAGCCAGTGAGACAAAGAAGAGTGAGCGAGAGATACATACAGAAGGGTGAGTGAGAGAGAAGAGTGAGCGAGAGATACATACTGAAGAGTGATAAAGAGAGACATACAGAAGAGTGAGTGAGAGAGAAGAGCGAGCCAGTGAGACAAAGAAGAGTGAGCGAGAGATACATACAGAAGGGTGAGTGAGAGAGAAGAGCAAGCCAGTGAGACGAAGAAGAGTGAGCGAGAGATACATACTGAAAAGTGATAAAGAGAGACATACAGAAGAGTGAGCGAGAGAGAAGAGCGAGCCAGTGAGACAAAGAAGAGTGAGCGAGAGATACATACAGAAAAGTGAGTGAGAGAGAAGAGCAAGCAAGGGAGATAAAGAAGAGTGAGCGAGAGATACATACAGAAGAGTAAGAGAGAAGAGCGAGCCAGTGAGACAAAGAAAAGTGAGCGAGAGATACATACTGAAGAGTGATAGAGAGAGAGAGAAAAGGCTTGGGTGGGGAATCCCCACGTCAAAATTGTTACAAATACTGGCGTGGAATTTCCCCCAAATGCATAGCAGACCCTTATCCCAGCAGGCAGGTACCGCACGCCTTCAAAGATTTATTTCCTTTGTTGATTTTCCTGCTTCGCTCACACTATATGCAATTGAAAATTGCGCTAAAAGGTTGCCAATTTTACCATTTTCAAGAAAATTTCAAACTAGTTGTGTTTTCAATTGTGTGTAGCATTGCGATTTCTATTGCAGTCTAGATGTTAATTTGCTAATAAATGGACAAAATTTCAAATACCTTTGAACTCTCGCTGCAACAAATGGCGTATGTTACTCCCCTCACATTCACATTCATTATATCCAATATCAGGTACGATGTCAATTCACAAATCGCACCTGAAATTGCACACCCTGGATGTGACTTGTCATGTGATTGGCATGGCCAGCAGCTTGCCCTTTGCATGGCAAATTGCACACAATGTTACTGGGGGCTAACACCACTGTCACATCTAATCCGATGCGGCAATTGCCCAACTTACAGTGAAGTTGCACGAGTTCACAATCCAATTGGATGTGAACAGAGCCTACAGTGGCCAATAGGGTGCGACTTGCAAGTCTACGATTTGCAAGTCGCCTGTCATGCCAATTGCATGGCAATCGCAAACAATGTTACTGGGGGCCACCCGGTCACATTAAAGCAGATTTCTAAGTGGTGTTATTTACATGACGGTCACATCATGTGACTTACAGTGAAGTCACATGATTTCAAAGTCGGGGTACATGGTGATTTCCAGTGCAATTTGCAAGACATTCGACATCGATCTCTCAGCAAATTGCATGAAAAGTAGTGTATTCATTACTCTATTATTACTTGCGGCTCCGACCAAGTTTGAACCACAACAATATGAACGCTCCAATAGCGTGCTCATTGAGTGGGACTTGGCATGTGATTTGCACAACATGCAAGATGTAAATCGTCTGCAAAGTCGCACCCTATTGTCTGCTATTAGAGCGACCACATGGGTGCGTTTCAAACACTGATTTCTATATTAGTACATGTACTACTTTAGTGGCAATTTGCATAGAGATCTGTGTCAGATGTCTTGAAAATTGCATTGAAATGGTCAACTTTACTGTAAGTCGCATGATTTGTAAATCAGCTTTGCCCAGAGTGTAATGTTTGGTGATGTTTGATTTCTGGAGTGTTTTGCCAATTGATGGGAAATTCACCATACTAGTCAAATCGATTTGTCATTTTCAGTATTGCATACAAGATGTGGTCATGTGACTGTCTTAACTCATGCGAGAATCTGGAGGGAATTGTGACCATAGTAGCAATAAAGGTTCCAATTGGGGTTCCCTTTCACATCCCTGCTCAATGTTCTGTTGTATGCTGCACATGTACATTTCACTGTATATTTCTTTCCGACTCTGATTTGTGGGGCCTGTATACCAAGGGTTAATGCAGGTGGGAAGGGTATTCATCAGGTGCAAACACTTTATCTGACAGTGGTGGGTGTGGCCTTCATTGGGGGTGGGGCCTGTATACCAAGGGTTACCACAGGTGGGAAGGGTATTCATCAGGTGCAAACACTTTCTCTGACAGTGGTGGGTGTGGCCTTCATTGGGGGTGGGGCCTGTATATCAAGGGTTAACGCAGGTGGGAGGAGGATTATTCAGGTGCAAACACTTTCTCTGACAGTGGTGGGTGTGGCTTAATTGGGGGTGGGGCCTGTATACCAAGAGTTAACGCAGGTGGGAGGAGGATTATTCAGGTGCAAACACTTTCTCTGACAGTGGTGGGTGTGGCTTCATTGGGGGTGGGGCCTGTATACCAAGAGTTACCGCAGGTGGGAAGAGGATTCATCAGGTGCAAACACTTTCTCTGACAGTGGTGGGTGTGGCTTCATTGGGGGTGGGGCCTTGTTTGGCGTGCTCCAAATGCACCCTAGCTTATATAAAGACGTGCAGTAGGGAGTGATTTGGCCTGTTACTAGGCCGGGGGGTTTGTGACTAAGTCCTTGCATGGTGTGGTTTGGGGGGAAGAAGAGATTTTGTGCTGAATTGCCCCAGACACCACTCAGGCTGTGTTTGGGGGGGGAAGAGATTTTGTGCTGAATTGCCCCAGACACCACTCAGGCTGTGTTTGGGGGGGAGAGATTTTGTGCTGAATTGCCCCAGACACCACTCAGGCTGTGTTTGGGGGGGGAAGAGATTTTGTGCTGAATTGCCCCAGACACCACTCAGGCTGTGTTTGGGGAGGAAGAGATTTTGTGCTGAATTGCCCCAGACACCACTCAGGCTGTGTTTGGGGGGGGGAAGAGATTTTGTGCTGAATTGCCCCAGACACCACTCAGGCTGTGTTTGGGGGGGAGAGATTTTGTGCTGAATTGCCCCAGACACCACTCAGGCTGTGTTTGGAAGTGGGCTGGAAATGTTGGCATTTATTTGGCCTTGTAAAGTGTGGTATTGTACAATGATTGTGCTTTTTCTCTTTGCATTGAAAGCCTCACACATGTCAATCGTTTTTTTTAAAATATTTTCTGGTTTTAATTTTGCTTGCTTATTTAGACTCCAATGCATTTTTCTGACAACCCTGCTGAGAAATGTATGTGTCAGGGATTTGTAGAGGTGGGAGGGGTTCATTTTTTTCCCATCTGTCTTGTTCTATTGATATTTTGATCTGTAGCCTGTTTTGTGAATAGATATTCATACTAAGTGATTGTGTATGTAAATGTTGCTTGATTCATCTTGCCCTTTGTTTCCTGCTATAACCGCTGAAAGCACAGTTCATTAGAAGCATCTTTAGATTGTAAGCTCTTATGAGCAGCAGCGTTTTAGTTTAGCAACATCAATCCTGCAATGTTTTTGGGTGACACACAAAGAAATTGACTGTATCTACTTGTTGCTGTTGTCCAAATAAATGAAGATTTCTTTGATCAATTAAATGCTTGAACATTTTTTTTTTTTGGTGGTCATTTCATGTTCAATATATTAACATCGCTAACATTTACATTGTATACCTCTATAAGCTGCTCAAATGTAGCGTGTAACAGCGCACATATGTAAGTATGTCCCAACTGATCATTTAAAAAAAACAAACCCTCTTGCACCCCAAGATCATGTTAGGTACCAATGAATAGGACGTGTTCAATGTGCAGTGTGCTATTGGTGTTCTCAAATTCCAGTAACTGTCATAAACTAGGACCCGCTGTATGCTGATTTTGGGCCTTTGGCAACAAATATCTAATATCCAATGATAACTAACAAATGGAATGAAAAACATAAATTTGTGAAAGCTAATATGCAGCATATGCACATAGAAATAGGCGATCGCGCACAAATAAAACGCTAAAAGCGGCAGTCAGCAAGGCGCACGAGCAGCTGTCTTTCCGGAAATGCGTCATCACGTGCGCACGCACCCGGAAGTGCTTGTGGATGAGAGTGGTTGGAGGTTTGTGGTGTTGTAATCTGTCTTTTATTTCATTTGCATTTGGACATGGCGAGATCGCAGTTCTCCACCAAGGAGATGATCCTCATTTGCATAGTAAGTGTGGCCATAACAGATGGGTAATTGCAGGATTGTGGGTGGGGCCTAGCAGAATGTCCCTTAGTACACATGCTACTTCCGGGTTATCTGTACATTGCTCCGGGGTATTGATGGCTCACTGATATTAACCACTTGCCTACCAGGCACTAATATCCCATTCCTTACAAGGCCAAATTTCCGCTTTCTGTACTGTCGCACTTTGACAATTGCGCGGTCATGCAACATTGTACCCATATGACATTTTTGTTATTTTTTTCTCACAAATAGACCTTTCTTTGGGTGGATTTTACTTGCCACTGGGTGGTTTACTTTTTGCTCTTTAAGCAAAAAAAAAGGAAAAATTTACACAAAACAGTTTATTGGTTTCTAGTCTAAAATTTTGCAAACAGGGAATTTTTCACCTTCACTGATGTGCGTTGATGAGGCGGCACTGATAGCACTAATGAGGTGGCACGGGTAGGCGGCACTGATGATGGGTCATGATAGTCAGCACTGATAGGCCGCATTGCTGAACTGCACTGATGGGCACAGGTGGGTGGAACTGGTGGGTGGCACTGCTGGGCACCAATCATCAGTGCCCTAATGATTTGTGCCGACCCCCGCTCTGATAACTGCTGGTTCTCAACAGTACTCTCTCCACATTCTGTTGTATCCATCTCTGCATTGGGTTTGGCGTTGTTTTAGCACTTGTTTTTTGACACAAGTTTTTGATGTCTTTTTTCTGCCTTATTGTTTTCATTTTTGTTGCTCGGCAGATTTAAAACAGCAAAACGCAGACAACATGAAATATGTTCTTGTCTGCAGTGTTTCCATTTAAGTATTTTGACAAAAACATAACACTTTTGGAGTTCCAGAAAGGCTCTGACCTTTTCCAAAAAATCAAGCCATGTGAAAATGCACATGTGTAAACATGTCCCATAGGAAATCATCTTAAAGCGGAGCTCCATCCAAAAGGGGAAGTTCTGCTTTAAGGACCCCCGCTCTGATCACTGCTGGTTCTCAACAGTACTTTCTCCACATTCTGACAGCGTGAGGAAAGTGTAGTCGAGAACCGGCAAGTGCATTTCCCGGGGATCAGCGTGTCATTGGACATGGCTGATCACATGGTAAAAAGCTGCTGTGATTGGCCTTTTAACACATCATGTGATCAGCTGTGTCCTAAGGACAGGAGAGCGTGTTCTGGGAGGACGTCATATGATGCCCTCCCAGAACTGGCCGGACGCAGTGTAGCCGTCATTCAGCTATCTGCGGTTGAAAACTAGTTAACCAGCTAGATCTTCATTTATAATCTTTGCAGATATGTACATGTATACTGCGTATAATGCATTACAGTGTGCAATGTGTTGGTGTACATGGTATTACAGTGTGCAATGTGTTGGTGTACATGGTATTACAGTGTGCAATGTGTTGGTGTACATGGTATTACAGTGTGCAATGTGTTGGTGTACACGGTATTACAGTGTGCAATGTGTTGGTGTACATGGAATTACAGTGTGCAATGTGTTGGTGTACACGATATTACAGTGTGCAATGTGTTGGTGTACACGGTATTACAGTGTGCAATGTGTTGGTGTACACGGTATTACAGTGTGCAATGTGTTGGTGTACACGGTATTACAGTGTGCAATGTGTTGGTGTACACGGTATTACAGTGTGCAATGTGTTGGTGTACATGGTATTACAGTGTGCAATGTGTTGGTGTACACGGTATTACAGTGTGCAATGTGTTGGTGTACACGGTATTACAGTGTGCAATGTGTTGGTGTACACGGTATTACAGTGTGCAATGTGTTGGTGTACACGGTATTACAGTGTGCAATGTGTTGGTGTACATGGTATTACAGTGTGCAATGTGTTGGTGTACACGGTATTACAGTGTGCAATGTGTTGGTGTACATGGAATTACAGTGTGCAATGTGTTGGTGTACACGATATTACAGTGTGCAATGTGTTGGTGTACACGGTATTACAGTGTGCAATGTGTTGGTGTACACGGTATTACAGTGTGCAATGTGTTGGTGTACACGGTATTACAGTGTGCAATGTGTTGGTGTACACGGTATTACAGTGTGCAATGTGTTGGTGTACACGGTATTACAGTGTGCAATGTGTTGGTGTACATGGTATTACAGTGTGCAATGTGTTGGTGTACACGGTATTACAGTGTGCAATGTGTTGGTGTACACGGTATTACAGTGTGCAATGTGTTGGTGTACATGGTATTACAGTGTGCAATGTGTTGGTGTACACGGTATTACAGTGTGCAATGTGTTGGTGTACACGGTATTACAGTGTGCAATGTGTTGGTGTACATGGAATTACAGTGTGCAATGTGTTGGTGTACACGATATTACAGTGTGCAATGTGTTGGTGTACACGGTATTACAGTGTGCAATGTGTTGGTGTACACGGTATTACAGTGTGCAATGTGTTGGTGTACACGGTATTACAGTGTGCAATGTGTTGGTGTACACGGTATTACAGTGTGCAATGTGTTGGTGTACACGGTATTACAGTGTGCAATGTGTTGGTGTACATGGTATTACAGTGTGCAATGTGTTGGTGTACACGGTATTACAGTGTGCAATGTGTTGGTGTACAAGGTATTACAGTGTGCAATGTGTTGGTGTACATGGTATTACAGTGTGCAATGTGTTGGTGTACATGGTATTACAGTGTGCAATGTGTTGGTGTACACGGTATTACAGTGTGCAATGTGTTGGTGTACACGGTATTACAGTGTGCAATGTGTTGGTGTACATGGTATTACAGTGTGCAATGTGTTGGTGTACACGGTATTAGAGTGTGCAATGTGTTGGTGTACACGGTATTACAGTGTGCAATGTGTTGGTGTACATGGTATTACAGTGTGCAATGTGTTGGTGTACACGGTATTACAGTGTGCAATGTGTTGGTGTACACGGTATTACAGTGTGCAATGTGTTGGTGTACATGGTATTACAGTGTGCAATGTGTTGGTGTACACGGTATTACAGTGTGCACAATAACGCATTTGACATTTTTAGAGTGCAATGCATTAGTATGTAATGCAGGGGTCCTCAAACTACGGCCCGCGGGCCACTAGAGGCCCGCCAAGCACACTCATCCGGCCCGACGGCAGGGGACACCAAGTACAGGGGTGGGCAGGGGGCTGCTGTCTCTTACCTGGCTCCGGTCCCAGTCCCATGACAATCCAGTCCAGGATGCGCTGCTCCTTCACTCCAGCCGCTCCCTCACTCGGTGTTCGCGCTGCCGCTCAGCTCCGCCTCCTCACCGGTGATTGGGCACCAGTACTGTAGCTCAGGAAAGGCACACAGGCGGCCAATCACCGGCGAGGAGGCGGAGCCGAGCGGACCCGCAAAAATCAAAGGAGAGAAAGGCCGGAGTGAAGGAAAGAGGACAGCTGACCTCCCGGTAAGTGTGCCATGCAGATGGTACTTCTGCAACCAGGTATGCTGGCTGTAGCAGCACCATGCTGGAAAAGGGGACGGCTAGTTAGGTGTCATTGCTGTCAGTGGGAGGAATAGTGCCCCATCATTGGTGTCACTGATAATGATGAGGCACTATTCCTCCCGCCACTGACACCAACAATGGGGCACTATTCCTCCCCCCACTGACACCAACGATGGGGCACTATTCCTCCCCCCACTGACACCAGCGATGGGGCACTATTCCTCCCCCCACTGACACCAGCGATGGTGCACTATTCCTCCCCCCACTGACACCAGCGATGGGGCACTATTCCTCCCCCCACTGACACCAGTGATGGGACACTATTCCTCCCCCCACTGACACCAGTGATGGGACACTATTCCTCCCCCCACTGACACCAGCGATGGGGCACTATTCCTCCCCCCACTGACACCAGCGATGGTGCACTATTCCTCCCCCCACTGACACCAGCGATGGGGCACTATTCCTCCCCCCACTGACACCAGTGATGGGACACTATTCCTCCCCCCACTGACACCAGTGATGGGACACTATTCCTCCCCCCACTGACACCAATGATGGGGCACTATTCCTTCCCCCACTGACACCAACGATGGGGCACTATTCCTCCCCCCACTGACACCAGCAATGGGACACTATTCCTCCCCCCACTGACACCAATGATGGGGCACTATTCCTTCCCCCACTGACACCAACGATGGGGCACTATTCCTCCCCCCACTGACACCAGCAATGGGGCACTATTCCTCCCCCCACTGACACCAACGATGGGGCACTATTCCTCCCCTGACACCAGCGATGGGACACTATTCCTCCCCCCACTGAAACCAGCGATGGGGCACTATTCCTCCCCCCACTGACACCAGCGATGGGACACTATTCCTCCCCCCACTGACACCAGCGATGGGGCACTATTCCTCCCCCCTCTGACACCAATGATGGGGCACTATTCCTCCCACTGACACCAGCGATGGGACACTATTCCTCCCCCCACTGACACCAGCAATGGGACACTTTTCCTCCCCCCACTGACACCAATGATGGGGCACTATTCTTCCCCCCACTGACACCAATTGTGGGGCACTATTCCTCCCACTGACACCAATGATGGGGCACTATTCCTCCCACTGACACCAATTATGGGGCACTATTCCTCCCACTGACACCAATGATGGGACACTATTCCTCCCACTAATACCAATGATGGGGCACTATTCCTCCCACTGACACCAATGATGGGGCACTATTCCTCCCACTGCCACCAATTGTGGGGCACTATTCCTCCCACTGACACCAATTGTGGGGCACTATTCCTCCCACTGATACCAACGATGGGGCACTATTCCTCCCACTGACACCAATGATGGGGCACTATTCCTCCCACTGACACCAATGATGGGACACTATTCCTCCCACTAATACCAATGATGGGGCACTATTCCTCCCACTGACACCAATGATGGGACACTATTCCTCACACTGACACCAATGATGGGGCACTATTCCTCCCACTGACACCAATGATGGGGCACTATTCCTCCCACTGACACCAATGATGGGGCACTATTCTTCCCACTGACACCAATTGTGGGGCACTATTCCTCCCACTGACACCAATGATGGGGCACTATTCCTCCCACTGACACCAATTATGGGGCACTATTCCTCCCACTGACACCAATGATGGGGCAGTATTCCTCCCACTGATACCAATGATGGGGCACTATTCCTCCCACTGACACCAATGATGGGGCACTATTCCTCCCACTGACACCAATGATGGGGCACTATTTCGCTCCATAAGACACACTTGGGGGGAAATGTCTATGCGTCTTATAGAGTGGCCGGCCCAGTATTCCCACCGCCGTTGTATGTCCGCAGTCTCTGAACAAATGCGGACACAGTACAGGAGATAACCATAGTTTTGTTTTTAAACTCTAGTCCGGCCCTCAACGGGCTGAGGGACAGTGAACTGGCCCCCTGTTTAAAACGTTTGAGGCCCCCTGGTGTAATGCCTTGGACAGTACACTGCATTTGCAATATTGGTGTATGGTTATTAAGCACAGATCTGATTCTAGTTTTCAGGGAGAAGTCTTCTCTGTCCCCCTGTTGATGAGGTGGAGGACATTTGTTTTCCCAAGGAGAAGAGAGGAGATTTTTTTTCAAGGAGATCTGTATAGATTTCCAGAGATCTGTGTAGATGGTTGAGGGGCTGCATGTGATCTCCGGAGATAACTGGGATTATTGATCACCTGAATTAAACCAGTGAAAGAAAAGATTGAATGAAAATAATCTGCAGTGACCACTGTGCTTTGTCAGCCACATATTGGCCCATTCTGGTGTCACACAGATGCCATGTGAAATTTGCAGTGTTTTCTGTGCAAGCGCTGCACCGCATCACAACCGCAACCCCTTCATGCCACCTGCTGCGGCTTTCTAGGTGAAGTTACCAACACACCAAAATTGGTCCACAAAGCGTATTGCGATTTGCCAAATTGGATGGCATGCCTATTCACACCCATGTGCATACCCTGAAAAAGGGTCCTGCACCTTTTTGGCCCGGATGCGGTGCAATTTGAGCCTTGCAAAATGTTTGTCTCAAATTGCAACGCACACAAATTGCATGTGATTTGCCCAGGAGTGCGGTGTTAGACCACAATGCATGTATGTGAAGCCACAATAAAAATGTGTATTTTGTCTACTTTTACTTGGCATGTTAACATTCTGTAACTGCATTTTTCTTCTGTTTAACATGCTATAGACATGGAACATGCATTTGGATGGAGTGTTTTTGTATGTGCATTTGGGAAGTATTCTAAACACACATTGACCCTAGGGCCACACCATATCTTGAGCCACGTTTGTCAGAAATGCTGTATAGGACATTTAAAGTGGATTTACACTCAACCTATCAAAAAATAACAGTCATCAGCTACAAAAACTGTAGCTGCTGACTTTTAAAAAGCAGGGAGGACACCTTCCGTTTCCAAACATCTAGGCGATCGTACCAGAAGTGGGAGAGTGTGCCTGTCAAATTTGGGGACCCACTCCCCAAGGGTGCCAATCCTTAAGGGGGAACGGGGAGCAGTCCTTAAAGCAGAACTTCCCCTTTTGGATGGAGCTCCGCTTTAAGATGATTTCCTATGGGACATGTTTACACATGTGCATTTTCACATGGCTTGATTTTTTGGAAAAGGTCAGAGCCTTTCTGGAACTCCAAAAGTGTTATGTTTTTGTCAAAATACTTAAATGGAAACACTGCAGACAAGAACGTATTTCATGTTGTCTGCGTTTTGCTGTTTAAAATCTGCCGAGCAACAAAAATGAAAACAATAAGGCAGAAAAAAGACATCAAAAACTTGTGTCAAAAAACAAGTGCTAAAACAACGCCAAACACAATGCAGAGATGGATACAACACAACCTGTGTTGCCTTAGGCACTTGAGTGCACACTTGGCCACAGGTGATTTTACAAGGCGTTTTTTTGGGTCAAAGAATGTGTCTTTGCATTTGTGGAAAGTGTATTTTGGTTGTAATTTTTGGTGTTATTTTTTACGCATACTTTGGCAAACTGCACATCTGCATTCAACTTTGTGGTGAAAATTAACCAAATAATGTCCCAGCCAAAATGACATGCATTTGGCATGTGTTGCCAGAACACACACAAAAATGCTGATACAAAAGAATCCAAAATACAGGCTCAAACAAGACAAACATGCACATCCAAATTTCAACCCACATTTTACAAACATATCTGATGACCAAAAAGCTCCAAAAATGTTGATTACAAAATACACCACAATGAACAATAAAATGTCCAACAAAGCAAAAATTGAACTTTTGTGCCCATGGAGTGTTGTGTTTTCTTTCAATGCTCATTTAGGTGCGTGCCTAGCATATTTGGTAAATGCTAAAATGTGCAGCAAAATGCATGTTTGCTAACAGCACTTGGGGTGCCATTAACAATGAATGGCACCCAAAAGCACAATGCATATTTAAAGACCATTGAGCACAATTTAGAAGTGCAGCAACAATTTTGCAATTCTGCCCACAATTATGCATTGCTCAGGTGAGAATGCATTGAAAATAACAATACAATACAATTATACTGTATGTATGTATGTATGTGTATACACACACACATGTAGATATAGTTCATGTTTTAGCTTGCCTTTTGATACAATTATCCCCTGCTTTGTGTGGGATATTTGGTATGTTTGATTACACAAACCTCTCACATTTAAATTCTTGACCTTTTTTTGTCATCCACAGATTATGCTGTTACGCAAGTATGATCGTGGCTGCTCGAATTTTGCCAAGCAGACCATCGTGCGCCACATCAAACATCGGCTGTGGCAGAGATTCCATCATCGCACTACTGTGCTACAAATTCAGCACAGCTGGAGCGATGTTAAGCGGCGCAACCCGCAATTTTTTAAAAAAGTGGCCCGCAGAATCTCTGGTAAGTCAAGTTATTATTAAAAACTTTACTTTCATTTTTGTATTGTGAAAAATGTTTTGATACATTCAATCTGAATTTGTTTGGCAATAATGTTGTCTTTGTTGACTTGTTCTAGCCACAGCTGATGGGTGCCAGGCAGTGGTCTGCTTGGCAAAAAAGCCTCACAGGAGGACAGCCACCGTCCTCTTCTGCCAACCACAGGCGGGGCATCCCCTGCAGAGACTCCGCATTGTGGAAGGTAAGCACAAGCTCTGGAAGCTTGGACCTCATGACCTTGCCATTGTTGCCATCTCCACACTGATCTCCATTGACTGTCAATTGTACATTCATGCCACACACATTGCTTGTAAATGACATGATAACTGACGGAAGCGTAGGCAGGACAGAACACACACGGAGGATGCTAAACACACCAAGTTTTATTGTTATATGGAAAGCACTCAATCAGGGTAGGAATTTAGCATCCGGGGACCCAAAAAGGGGGAGGAGAGGGGAGTAGCTCAAAACAATTGTAATTCAGCCCATGATAGGGCAATTTGTGTAGCGATGGGCCAAGTAACTATTAATCCAAGCAGGCAGCTCCGGCAAAAGTAATAGGGAGGTTCAATAGGGCAATCCAGGCAAAAAATGTATGAGAGTTCCATGGGACAGTCCAGGCAGGGGAAATTCAGGGGATCCAGGAGGGGGGGTGTTCAGACAGGAGGATTGGGGCACTCACGGTTTAGGCAGGATTATCCTTGGGCACACAGCAGGTAGCAAGCAGGAGTACCCTCGCACACAACGGATAGCAAGTGCCTCTAGCCCCCCAGGTATCAGCAGAGTACTCAGCGGGTTCTTGGAGCTGGGGAGGTATGGCCTCAGCTCAGACCTTACAACAGCTGCTCATGGCAACGTACAGGGGACCAACAGTGGACTAGGTCCTGCTTGAGTCTTCTTAAGCCAGAGCAGGACGCTTCCCAGTTGCCCTGGCAATGGCCAGCCCAGCATCGGGTCACCGGGGCAACAAGGCACGCCCCGCTCACTCGGGCCATGCTCAGGGAGCATGACCATTGTCTCCAGCGGGCGCAGATCGCGGGAAGCCTCGTGCCCGTGCTGTTCCCACCGGGGAACATGCAGGGACAACCCGGCGGCCTGTGCTGTGCGGGCCCAGCGGGGTGGCTGACTCCTTGGCAACTTTTCTGAGGAGAGGTGCTACCCGCACCACAGGGGGTGTTTCCTCCCATCCTGAACAGCCTTTGATGTAGGCTTGTGCAGGACCATAGGAATCTGCAAGGGGGAAGGGAGGGGGGATGATGAAAGGAGAGCGAGGGGGGAGGAAGGGACAGCAGGCTGGAGGGGGGGGGACCGTGCCAAGAACCATTTGTTAATCACTAATAGAGCTGTGTTTGGTGTCATTTGATCCCCAATGGCTGTTTGTTTGTGATGCAAGATTTTTGCCTAAAAACATTCTGGCTTAGATGTTCACAAACATATCCCATCAAAATCGCAATCATAACATTTTGTTTTTACACTTGACAGAATTGTACTTTTTTGGACCCATTAAATTACGATATGTGTATGTTATGTATGCTGTTTGAAAGTTGCAGAGTATCCAAATTATGGAATATTTTGGACTAAAATGCAACTCCATGATGTACAGCCTATCTCATTTGGTGAGGCCCCATAAGATGACAGAACATGAGAAATATTCTACAATGCATAGTACGTTATTATTAAAACATTAACACATGAATACAGTATTATAGAGAGGGCACATCTGGGGGGATTTTGGGTTAGTAATCCTGACAATCTTGCCATGTCCTTACATTGGGAATCATTGTAACGGAAATGTTTAACATTGTCTTGACTTGCTTACATTACTGCCATGTGGCCTTTTTGGTGATCTGGTATATATAGTCTGCAGCCAATCATATTGACCAGGGTGCTGTGATTGGTCCAAATACCATGTGATAAGTGTGGTCCAATCCCATTAGGACTTCCAAGAGTTCCTAATATCTAAATTGACATTGTGATCATGTCATTGCATAGCAAATACATGATCAACAAGCTTAACAAATCATCCTCCTACCATGACTTGCTATCTGCTGTAGTGCAGTGGACAAAGTTGTGGAAAAGGATGCAGTCTGCCCCAGTGGATGTACATCCAAAGTCAAAACATAACAAATTAGGGACACGAACGCAATTGTGCCTGTATGTGTGGCCTGACACCAGGAAATGGACAGTTGTCATTCAGCCCTGGGGCCCTAGCTTTGGCACACGTTTATGAGAAATCTTCTGCCATGTTTTTAGGTTAGTAATGTTCCAATTCTGTGTTATTCTTTTTGTAGAACAAGAGAGTGAAGAGGAGGGCCACCGTAAGTGCCTTGAATGTGATTGGCTGTGCTCTGTGTGCATTATGTAACTTTGATATGTGCAATGTGTTTGTTGTGCTCTATCTTGTTGTTTATGTAACACCAGCTATGTTGGAAGAGGGGGATGAGGAGGAGGAGGGCACATCCTCTCAGGCTCACTGTAAGTGCATTGAATGTGCTTGTCTGTTCTCTGTGTTCCTTGTTGTCCTTGGCTCTCTCAAAGGGGTTGTTGTTGTTGTTCTTTCTTGTTTGTGTAGTACCAGCAAGGTTGCCTCCAGTGGAGGAGGAGGAGGAAGCGGCAGCAGCGGCGGCACCACCACCCCGTCTCCACGGTCGCCTGTTCTGCCGGAGACTCCCTCACCTCCAGCTCACTGTAAGTGTCTTGGATGTGCTTGCCTATTCTCTCTGTGCATTATGTAACTTTGATGTCTGCAATGTGTTCTGTTCTATCTTGTTGTTTATGTAGCACCAGCCATGTTGGAAGAGGAAGAGGAGGAGGATACCTCTTCTGAGGCACACTGTGAGTTCATTGAATGTGCTTGTCTGTTCTCTGTGTTCCTTGTTGTCCTTGGCTCTCTCAAAGGGGTTATTATTGTCCTTCTTGTTTGTGTAGTTCAAGCAAGGTTTTCTCTGGAGGAAGAGGAGGCCCACCAGCCACCTCCAGAATTTGGACTGCACCAGGAGGCCCCTTCACCTCCAGCTCACTGTAAGTGCCTTGGATGTGCTTGCCTGTTCTCTGTGTGCATTATGTCAATTTGATGTTTGCAATGTGTTGGTTTTGTTCTTTCTTGTTGTTTGTGTAGCTCCAGCCATATTGGAAGAGGGTGAGCTGGAGGAAGAGCAGAGGGAGGAGTGGTCTCCCCCTCAGGTCCACTGTAAGTACCTTCAATGTGTTTGGTGATTTACCTTCTGTACAATCATGCTGACCATAGCTGTAGGCTAATTTGACTGCTTAATATTGGCCGGACTGTAGTTTCTTATCTAAGTCGGCCTTGTTTTTGTTTCCACTACTGCAACTTACCTAGGTGGTTGAAGCATTGGTCCAATACTTCATCTGTCCCCCCTAGGTTGTAAGGGTGGTAACTCTGCTGTGATGGAGCGTAGGCAGGACCAAACACACATAGCAGATGATAAACACACAAAGCTTTCTTGAATTAGGACAGTCACTCAATTTAGGTATGAAGGTAGCGTCCAAGTTCTCAGGGCAGGGGAAGAGCAGGGATGGCTCCCCAAAAAATTGTAATTTGGCCCCAAGAAGGGCAAACTTAGAGTCTCTGTTAAATTGTAATCCAGGCAGGGAAGGGAAAGGAGGGAGAGTTCACAGCCCTTCCATACAGGGGAGGAAAACAGGGGCACAAACACTCACAGTTCCGGCAGGGGTTTTTCTGGCTCACAGCGGCCTACAACAGGGGGCGACACTTATCAGCACACAGCAGAGGGTCCACTTCTACAGCACACTGCAACACTTGCAATCCTGGCCTCACAGTATTAGGCAGTGTAGCAGCGGGTACTCCTCCTGAGCCCCGAGTATTAGCAGAGTGTTCAGCGGCTAATAATCCTGGTATCCCCAGAGTATTATGCAGAGTGGCTGCGGGGGTCTCGCCTCAGTGCAGACCTCCCAGCAGCTTCGCAGCAGACAAAACACCTGGGAGAATCCTGCGTCGGCTCCCTGTTGTCCTGGCAACGTCCAGCCCAGCACTGTGTTGCCCGGGCAACGAGGCACGCCCTCTTGACACGGGCCTTGCTCTCTTTATCTCCGGCGGGTGCAGGTGCGGGAAACCTCGCACCCATTTTTGATTGAAAAGATACTTTTATTGCAGAAGCATCAAAAACAACATGATACTTGTAATCGGGGTACATCTCACCCTGTACTGCGACGCAGCGCACCACATTGCAATACAGTTCCAAGCATACGATAAATACATTCAGAAATAAATACATTCGCTCAGCGGTATGATGCCTGACGTGATGTGCAGAGGATGAATCCCCCGGACCACCACGTCATGCATAACGCCGCTTACCCCAAAAACCACAGCATCCTAATACACAATACTTTTCCTAATGTCACGATGTCATGCAGAAAACGAAAAACCGAAAGTCACAATCTACAATAAGCATCGGGTGTGTGGGGGGGAGGGGAAGAAAGGGGGAAACACAGGCCCGAAGCTTTATTGAAGGGACAAAGACACGCAAGGGGGAGTAGGGGGAAGGGGAAATCTTCAGACGTCCTCTTCCTCCTTAAAGTCCATCAAGGAATAGTCTCTGAGCAGACTGAGGATCAGTCTGCGGCAGTCCTCAATGGACATCCTCTCCCGCTGGTGGATGAGGCGCTTTCTGGCGCACCATAAAGCGTCCTTAAAACAACACAGCACCCGCCAGGCGCCGTCAATGTCCTCCAGAGAAAAGGTTCCACAGAACAGTCCATTCAACACCCCAAAGTGAGTGATGGCTGTCTGTGGTACAAAGTCCTTGAGTTCAGGTTCCAGGGCCCCCAACAGGGCCTGAGCAAATGAGCACTCCCAGAAAACGTGGTGAGACGTTTCCTCATGGATGATGCAGAAGGGGCAGTGTCTGTATCTGCTCAGGTTCCTGGCATGCATAAATGTCCTGAGAGGCAACCCCCCTTGGATTGCCATCCATGCCAGGTCTTTGTGCCTGTTGGTGAGAATGTTGGAAGAAACATTCCTCCAGACCACCTTGCAGGTGTCTGAAGGCAGGCCTGGAACCGACTCCAAAATGTTGCTTGCTCTGATCAGCTTGTAAATGGTCTTTGGTTTCCACAAGTCAGGCTTGACTCCCTGCAGCCCCTGCTCCCTGATGAACTTGAAGGTATCCAAGTAGTACCAAGGAGTGTCCCAGTTGTAGGGGATGGAACTGTCCCAAGTGTCCCACCCGAGGGACCTCCAGAGAGGCAACAGGAAGAAGCGCGACATTGCGTTCCCGCCAGAGTCCATAATCCGTTTGGGAAAAGTTCTGCGGATGCAGTTGCAAGCAAAGAACACCCTCAGTTGGGTGGCGATGTCGGGCATGCCCTTACCACCCTTGAGGGGTTCCTTGAACATGACTGCCCGCTTCACTCTGTCCATCTTGGAGCCCCAGATGAAGTGAAACACCGCCCTGGTGATGGCCTTACAGGTGTTGACCCGTGGGGGCCAGGCCTGGGCGAGGTACTGCAACACAGGGAGAATCTCGCTGCGGAGTACCAGTGTCTTCCCTTCGATGGAGAGGTCTCTGAGGCTCCAAAGTCCAAATTTCTGACGCATTTTGGCCAGTCTCTCCTCCCAAGACTTCAGGGCTGCGCCCTCGGCACCAAACCAAACTCCCAAAATTTTCATGAAGTCTGTCTTGATGCCAAAGGGCATGGATGCAGAAGAAGGCAGGAACCACTTTCCGAAGAGCATGACTTCCGACTTCCCGCAGTTGACCTTTGCCCCCGAAGCTTGGCTGAAGTCCTCGCAGGTCTGGACGAGCAGGTCGATGGAGCGCTGGTTGGCACAGAACACCGTCACTTCGTCCATGTAGAGCGAGCACTTCACTTCCCGTCTGTCTGGTCCCGGTGCGGTGATTCCCCCGATCTCTGGATTCCGTCTGATGCATTCGGCGAAGAGCTCTATACAGCAAACAAAAAGCAGAGGTGAGAGAGGACAGCCTTGTCTGACCCCGGAGAGGACCGGGAAGGGGTCAGTCTTCCAGCCGTTCACCTGCACGGAACTACAAATGCCGTTATACATCATATCCACATACGAACAAAACATTTCCCCGAGACCAAACCTGCGCAGGGCTCTGCACATAAACCCATGGGAGACACGGTCAAAGGCCTTTTCCTGATCAAGACTGACCAGGGCCGCGTGCACACGGTGGTCCTTGATGTATTGGACCATGTCCCGGACAAGCGCTAGGCTGTCCGCAATCCTGCGGCCAGGAATGCTGCAAGTCTGATCCGGGTTGATGATCTGTCCGATAACAGCCTTCAGCCTGTTCGCCATGACTTTGGCGAGGATCTTGTAGTCCACGTTCAGGAGAGAGATGGGACGCCAATTTTTCAAGTCACATCTCTCCCCCTTACGCTTGTACAGGATCGTGATCATTCCCTCCCTCAATGAAGGAGGCATCTTGCCCTCCACCACCATCTCCTAGTACAGCTCGAGCAGATCCGGGCCCACGAGATCCCACAGCGCTACATAGAGCTCTGCTGGGAGACCGTCGCAGCCCAGGGTCCTGCCCCGCCTAAAGGATTTAGCGGCAGAGTGCAGCTCCTCCAACGTCAAGGGGGCGTTGGTGGCCGACAAACCTGCAGGATCAATAGCGTTAGAGATACCTGACAAGAACCTGTCGGCCGCTTCCGAGTTTGTTTCTTTGGGGGAGTAGAGGTCGGAGTAGTAGTCGCTGACCACGTCCATCACGGCCTCCTTCCCCTTCTGGAGTGTTCCAGTCTTGTCACGCAGCTCCGACAGGGGTGTGTGTCC
This sequence comes from Staurois parvus, assembly GCF_062004578.1. NCBI lineage: Eukaryota > Metazoa > Chordata > Amphibia > Anura > Ranidae > Staurois > Staurois parvus. The sequence continues at coordinate 115,118 of NW_028319141.1, forward strand.
TGAGTGGAGTTTCCTGAAAAAGAAAGAGTTACACTTCTCACCTTTCTCGAGATGCTCCACCTTGGCACGGAAGACAATGTGCCTGGATTCTTCCTCAAAGTGCTTTTTCAAGCTCTTCTTGGTGTCCTCCAGGTCTTGCCTCACGTCCCAGCCACAGTGATGAAGGTCCTGCAGGGACTGCAGCTGACGCTGCAGCCTCCTGAGTTCCCTCCTCCTGGCACACACTTGCTGGCGTCCCCTGGCCTGAAAGAAGCTGCGCAGCTTGACTTTCACAAACTCCCACCAGTCGCTTACCTTGGGAAAGAAAGACTTCTCCTCCTGCCAGGCACCGTAGGTTTCCCTGAGCTCCTCCAGCAGTTCCTCATCGTCCAGCAGGGTGTAATTCAGCTTCCAGGAGCCCGGGCCGGGGGCAAAGCCCTCTCCCAGGTCACCCCGAAAGTGAATGGCCCTGTGGTCAGAGAAAAAGCAGGGAACCATGGAGAACCCGCGGTGCCTGACTGCCCTAGAGGTGAGCACAAAGTCAATCCTGGAACGCACAGGTCCGTCGGGGCGGCTCCATGAGTAGTTCACAGAACCGCGCCCCACGGATCCCACGGCGTCCTGCAGGGAAGCCTCCGCAATCACCTCCCGGAGCAGCTTCGAGGTGGTGTCGAGTTTAGCGTACATGCTGGAGCTGCGCCCATCCTCCTCTATCGGACAGTTAAAATCACCGCCGATTACTACTGTTCTCATTGTGACAAGTTGCGTCCGCAGGGTTTGGAAAAGCTCCAGCTGCGCGTTCTTCTCCGGGGAGGCGTACACGTTGATGAGCCTAACTGGCTCTCCCGCCCACGAGCCGTCTATGACCAAAAGGCGGCCACAGACGAGCTCATGGACGGAGTCAACAGTGAAACGACCCCCCCTGATAAGAACCGCTACCCCTGCAGACTTGCAATCGCCACCCCCAGACCAGTAGGAGGGACCGTGGGTCCACTGGGAGGACAAATGAGTTTACCTCCTCAGAGGGGGAAGGGCGCACTCCTGAAGCATGTAGACATCACTCTGCTGTGTGGAAAGAAAGGTCAGCACAGTCTGCCTCCTAGACGCATCCTTGATGCTCCTCACATTAATGGAATAGATAGATATCTCAGCCATCATGGGAAGGAGATGAAGGGGTTAGTTGGCAGGGGCTGTACTTACCTCCCCTGGAGAGGGGGGGGCCTCTGCAGCCTGACCGATGTCTTGGCTCAGTCCAATCTGGTTGAGGACCTCATTGAGGACCTCACTTAAGTCGGTGGAGAGATCTGGCTCCGACCGGCGCTGGTTTAGTGGGGCCCTTGCTCAGGGGCCCCGCATACGTTCTGCTTCTCTCGGGGCAGTCCTTGTAGACGTGCTCTGACCGTCCACAAAGGTTGCAGGTTTTGGACCTCTGGCAATCCTTGGTCTCATGGTTGCAGCCCGGCAGAACCTACAAGAGAGCACATGGCAATCCTTACCCTCGTGTCCCGGCTGTCCGCACCTGCGGCATGACTGGGGTTGATCCGGGTAGTGTAGGAGTCCTGCGGATGCTCCCAGGGAGAAGCACTGTTGCAGGTGTTGGAGGTCTCCAGCGGGTCGATCTCTCAGCAACCTGCAAAACACGGCCCACTTACCTGTCCAGAAGCCGTTAGCATCTAGTATCCGGACTGGGTCCTTCAACACGACGCAGAACCTCTGGAGATAGGTGGCGATATCTCTTCCGGGGACGTGAGGGTTTCTCATAGACACCGTAATCCGCCTTTCATCCCTTTGAATGGGAGAGTTCGCAACAAAGTTGCGGAAAGGGGAATCGGGCCCAGAGGTCTTCACCATCTCCCAGTATCTTCTGCAAACCTGTAACGAAACAAAGGTTATATAGAAAATACCTCTCACAAAGGACTGCACCGACAGGGTCTCTGCCTTGCTGAATCCCTGATTGAGGATCATTTTCTTGCCGAAGACTTCCGGGGTCATCTCCGGGACTCTGCCTTCCACTTCCTTGAGCCGCAGCACGACTGTCTGCTTCATCCAGGGCTCCAGGGAGGGGAGTCCTTCTGCAGGGCCGGAGCGTTCTGAGGTGGAGGTGGAGGTGGAGGGGGCTTCTCCCGGGGTCTTGGCTGGAGCGGCGGTTGGCGTTTTCTTGTTCGTTGTTTTCTTCCCCATCTTGCCGAGGTTTGCTCAGGAAGGCTTCCCAAGGGTGTTGAGCGGGTTCCTTCTCCTTCTTCCTCGGCGTCTTCACTCTCGCTTAGGCTGTTTGGCGACTACTGCCCGGAGGTAGTAACAAAGAGTGGGGAGGGGGGGGGAAGATCACAAACTCGTTCTGTGTGGGGGCTAAGCCTCAAACCCAATAGCAGCAAGCAGGTGAAGCCAAATTGAATCGACGATCCTACCAGGCCGAGTAGAGGGTACCCCACACAGACCAAACGGCTGGGATAGATGCAAGTGGTTCTCAACGTCCTAGCTGGAAGCAGGGACACCCCTAAAGGCAAGGTCGATACTACACTTGATCTTAGCCAAAAGGCCGAGAAGCGATTGAACCCCAGAATTGGCAGGTCCACCACTGACACCCTGTGCTTTTCACAGATGAGAGCAGGTTCACCCTGAGCACATGTGACAGACATGAAATGGTCTGGAGAAGTCATGGAGAATGTTATGCTGCCCATAACATTGTTCAGCATGACTGTTTTGGTGGTGGGTCAGTGATGGTCTGGGGAGGCATATCCATGGAGGGACACACAGACCTCTACAGGCTAGACAATGGCACCCTGACTGCTATTAGGCCATTGTCAGACCCTACGCTGGTGCAGTGGGTCCTGTTTTCCTCCTGGTGCAGTGGGCCCTGTTTTCCTCCTGGTGCAGACAATGTCTGGCCTCATGTGGGGAGAGTATGCAGGCAGTTCCTGGAGGATGAAGGAATTGACACCATTGAATGGCCACCAAACCTAAATCCAATAGAACACCTCTGGGATGTTATGTTTTGGTTCATCCAACTCTGCCAGGTTGCACCTCAGACTGTCCAGGAGCTCAGTGGTGCCCTGGTCCAGATCTCAGAGGAAATCCCCCAGGACACCATCCATCGTCTCATTAGGAGCCTCCCCCGACATTGTCAGGCATGCATACAAGCACGTGGGGGCCATACAAACTACTGAGTATCATTCTGAGTTGCTGCAATTAAATTTCAGCACAATGGACTCGCCTGCTGCACCACTTTTTCACTTTGATTTTCATGGTGTCTGAATTCAGTCCTCTGTAGATCAATCAGTTTAATTTCCTTCAAACGATGGGGCATCCTTACATTGCCTTGTCCATATCAGTCTACATATTCAGCAAGAGAGTTTTCCCCATTGAGATCTGATGGGTTTTCAAAGTGTACCTCTTATTTTTTGTTCAGTATATATATATATATATAAAACGTTTTTCATCATCTCAGTGGCACGCCCCATTTTAGGGCTGGACATGTTGGGTATCTATTGACTTGGCACAACCTCATCTTTTATATTTTACTAACAAATTGGTAAAATAATGTATTTTTATTCTCAAAAATTCGAAACTATCACCATTGTATTCTCCAGGGCCTCTGATTTCATGATATATATGTTTGGGGGGTTTAACTAATCTTCAGGCCCAAAGTCTGCGGTTTAATATGTACGCAAAAGAAAAATGCAGAAACAGCTCTGGCAGTGAGAGGGTTAATGTGGGCTAGATGGGATCACTCTGCTGGGGTCACACTGTACACATTAGAGCGCCCCCTAGCTGCAGCCTGGTAATAACATTGCTGGGAGGTCTATTCACTGCTACATACTTCCCACCTTTATAGAAACATTCTGCAGCACAGTGGCTCAGTGGTTAGCACTTCCTCCTAGCAGCTCTAATGTCATTGATTTGAATTCAAACTACTTCCCTAACTGTCTGGAGTATGCATGTTCTCCCTGTGCCTGCGTGGGTTTCCTCTGGGTACTCCGGTTTCCTCCGACACTCCAAAGACATGCTGGAAGGTAATTGGTTCCTGTCTATATATGGCCCCTAGTATGTGTATGTATGAATGTTAGTTAGGTCCTTAGACTGTAGGCTCCTCGGGGGCGGAGACTGATGGGAAATAAATATGTAAATTGATGTCCCTACATAAGTAGCTGTAATCATCTAGGAGTCTGTTCATAAAACAATTGCACAGCAATACACCCGGTGAATGTGCTTGTCATTCCCTCTGTGTGAATGGGATGGGGGGAGTAGAGGGAGTAGGCTCTGTGCTGGGCGGGGTGAATGGTTTCCATGGATATAAAATGGAGAATACCACATTTGGCAATAAGATGGTTCTAGTTTCTATGATACTTAGCGCCATCTAAAGGCCAGAAAAGTATGGCATTTATTTATTGACTTTGTAAAATCATCCTTGCACCTAGGTGGATGCTGCACCCATCCCCCACCGGCTCCAAGTGTGAGAACTCAGCGATCATGTGATTGCTGACCATGAGTTCTCACAGCCGTTCTGAGCAGAGAGCGGTGACTGTCAGTCACCGCTCTCTGCCCTGCCCCCCCCCCCCCCCACACTCACTGGGCTGTGGAGGGGGAGGGTGCAGCTGGTCCAGACTCTGATGTCGGGATCTTTCCCCAGCCTGGACTGGCTGAGTGATGTCAGCTGACAGCGGGCTTCACCTGAAAACGGGTCACAGGAGTTCAGAATGAACTGCACTCCTCTGATCCACATGAGAAGTACAGACAAAAGAGCTTTGCCTGAACTTCTCCTTCAAGGAATATGTTCCTCCAACATGTCCTATTCCTGATCTGTGCCGGCTGTCCCATGTCCTTGTATGAAGACGTCTCCTCTTCTCTCTGTATTGCTTCCTTTGTGTGAGATCCCCAGTGATCCTGACAGTCCCTCTGATTTCCTATTAAACCTGACCACACTAGGCATGAGAGCTCAGTGTGGTCAGTTTTGTAGCTGTGCTGGGAGCTCAGTCTGCTCTCCTCCAATCATCAGACTTGTCCTGACACCCCCCTCCCTACACAGGGGAAGACCAGTGAACAGAAGACAAGTGATCACATGAATAGTAGTAAGCAAGATGTCACTTCCTGATATCATTGCTTACTACTAGTGAAATCTGTGAATGATCACCGAGGTCACATGGTACAGGGCTATTCCCAACAGACTTGTACCATGTGACAAGCTGTGACCAATTACAGCTCTCACAGTATTTCTCAATGGCTGCAGGAATGCAGCCGGAGAGAAGGAGAAATTATTGCTTTTACAGCCTTTAAGGGTGCAAAAAAACAAAAATGTAAATTTTATTTGGAAAATTCTACATTTTTTATTTTTTTTTACTAAAAAGATATCTTAATACATTTTTGCCAAGAATTATGAAGAAAGATTATTTATTTGCAAAATTTTATAAGAAAAACACTTTATTTCAAAATTTTTGGACATTTTCATTTATATAGCAAAAAGATAAAAATTCCAGCGGTGAATAAATACCATCAAAATAAAGTTTTACCAGTCTCAGAGTGCGGGAGTGTGACCTCAGAGTGCGGGAGTGTGACCTCAGAGTATGGGAGTGTGACCTCAGAGTGCGGGAGTGTAAACCTCAGGGTGCGGGAGTGTGACCTCAGGGTGCGGGAGTGTGACCTCAGGGATTAGTATGGAGCTGTGTCTGATGAAGGAAACCAAGGGCTCTATTTATAGAACATTCATTGGACCAATGAGACAATCATTCCTCCAGCTGTGACAACATCTGGCTGTATGTTAGGTAACACAGTGATTTCCTATGATCGCCGGCTCCATCTAGTGGCCACAATGAGGTGATTTTTCTGAAATATCCCCATCAGTAAAACTAGCCCAATATGATATTATGGCCACTAGATGGAGCCAATGATCATAAGAAATCAAATATGGCCAAAACTCCTCCCAGCTGGAGAATGCCGGTCACATCCGTTCAACATTGTTCTCCATAGACCTCCAAGTGTTTGTGAAATCTCCCACCACAAAATGTACTCAGCTAATCACAGGGCAGGACTCCATTTTTATTCTTCTCCTGCCATCAATGGCCAACCTGGTCCCACACTTCATCCATGTCTTTGGGGGCCTCTGATCTCCTTATGAACTGTTTCTTCCATGATGAAGATCAGCCATGAGGTATACAGGTGAAACTGAAAAAATGAGAATATGGTGCAAAAGTTCATTTATTTCAGTGCAGCAACTTAAAAGGTGAAACTAATATATGAGACTCATTCCATGCAAAGCAAGATAGTTCAAGCCGTGATTTGTCATCATTGTGATGATTATTGGCTTACAGCTCATGAAAACCCCAGATCCACAATCTCAGAAAATGAGAATATTCCATGCAATCAATAAAACACGGATTGTACATAGAACAATATCGGACCTCTGAAAAGTAGAAGCTGCATATGTACTCAGTACTTGGTTTGGGCCCCTTTTGCAGCAATTACTGCCTCAATGCGGCGTGGCATGGAAGCTATCAGCCTGTGGCACTGCTGAGGTGTTATGGAAGACCAGGATGCTTCAATAGCGGCCTTCAGCTCTTCTGCATTGTTCGGTCTCATGTCTCTCATCTTTCTCTTGGCAATGCCCCATAGATTCTCTATGCGGTTCAGGTCAGGCGAGTTTGCTGGCCAAACAAGCACAGTAATCCCACAGTCATTGAACCAGGTTTTGGTGCTTTTGGCAGTGTGGGCGGAGCCAAGTCCTGCTGGAAAATGAAGTCAGCCTCACCATAAAGCTTGTCTGCGGAAGGAAGCATGAAGTGCTCCAAAATCTCCTGGTAGACGGCTGCATTGACCCCGGACTTAATGAAGCACAGTGGACCAACACCAGCAGATGACATGGCTCCCCAAATCAACACAGACTGTGGAAACTTCACACTGGACTTCAAGCATCTTGCAGTGTGTGCCTCTCCATTCTTCCTCCATACTCGGGGTCCTTGGGCCTCTCCATTCTTCCTCCATACTCGGTGTACTCGGGCCTCTCCATTCTTCCTCCATACTCGGTGTCCTCGGGCCTCTCCATTCTTCCTCCATACTCGGGGTCCTCGGGCCTCTCCATTCCTCCTCCATACTCGGGGTCCTTGTGCCTCTCCATTCTTCCTCCATACTCGGGGTCCTTGGGCCTCTCCATTCCTCCTCCATACTCGGGGTCCTCGTGCCTCTCCATTCTCCCTTCATACTCGGGGTCCTCGGGCCTCTCCATTCTTCCTCCATACTCGGGGTCCTTGGGCCTCTCCATTCTTCCTCCATACTCGGGGTCCTTGGGCCTCTCCATTCTTCCTCCATACTCGGGGTCCTTGTGCCTCTCCATTCTTCCTCCATACTCGGTGTCCTCGGGCCTCTCCATTCTTCCTCCATACTCAGGGTCCTTGGGCCTCTCCATTCTTCCTCTATACTCGGGGTCCTTGGGCCTCTCCATTCTCTGGGTCCTTGTGCCTCTCCATTCTTCCTCCATACTCTGGGTCCTTGTGCCTCTCCATTCTTCCTCCATACTCGGGGTCCTTGTGCCTCTCCATTCTTCCTCCATACTCGGGGTCCTTGTGCCTCTCCATTCTTTCCCCATACTCGGGGGCCTTGTGCCTCTCCATTCTCCGGGGCCTTGGGCCTATCCATTCTTCCTCCATACTCGGGGTCCTTGGTTTCCAAATGACATGCAAAAGTTGCTCTCATCAGAAAAGAGGACTTTGGACCACTGAGCAGCAGGCCAGGTCTGTTTTTCTTTAGCCCAGGTAAGACGCTTCTGACGTTGTTTTTTGTTCAGGAGCGGCTTGACAAGAGGAATACGACATTTGAAGCCCATGTCCAGGATCTGTCTGCGTGTGGTGGCTCTTGATGCACTGACTCCAGCCTCAGTCCATTCCTTGTGAAAGTCCCCAACACTTTTGAATGGCCTTTTCCTGACAATCCTCTCCAGGCTGCGGTCATCCCTGCTGCTTGTGCACCTTTTTCTTCCACACTTTTCCCTTCCACATAACTTTCTATTAATGTGCTTTGATACACTTTGGGAACATCCAACTTCTTCTGCAATTCCCTTTTGAGGCTTTCCCTCCTTATGGAGGGTGTCAGTGATGGTGTCAGGTCAGGAGTCTTTCCCATGATTGTGATTCCTACTGAACCAGACTGAGACCATTTAAAGGCTCAGGAACCCTTTGCAGGTGTTATGGCATAATTATCTGATTAGAGTGGGACACTTTGAGCCGAGATTATTCCACCTTTTCACAATATTCTCATTTTCTGAGATTGTGGATTTGGGGTTTTCATGAGCTGTAAGCCATAATCATCACAATGATGACAAATCACGGCTTGAACTATCTTGCTTTGCGTGTAATGAGTCTATCTCATATATTAGTTTCACCTTTTAAGTTGCTGCACTGAAATAAATGAACTTTTGCACCATATTCTCATTTTTTAAGTTTCACCTGTATATGAAAAACATTTCCCACACTCAGGAGTATGGCTTCTCCCTGTGTGAGATGTCTGATGTTTGGAAAGATCAGATTTCTAAAAAAAAAAATTTCCCGCACACAAAAAAAGAATACAGCTTCTCCCCCATGTGAGATCTCTAATGTCTGTAAAGATCAGACTTTTGTGAAAAACATTTCCCATACACAGGACAGGAATATGGCTTCTCCCGTGTGACATCTCTGATGTGTGTAAAGATTGAACTTCCGTGAAAAACATTTTGCACAAACAGGACAGGAAAGTAGCTTCTTCTGCATGTGAGATCTCTGATGGTTTTAAAGACTGGACTTTTGTGAAAAAAATTTCCCGCACTCAGGACAGGAAAGTGGCTTCTCACTCGTGTGAGATCTCTGATGAATGGAAAGATTGGTCTTAGCTCAAAAACATTTCCCACACTTAGGACAGGAATATGGCTTCTGCCCGTGTGAGATCTTTGATGTCTGGAAAGATTGTACTTCTGTGAAAAACAATTCCTGCACTCAGGACAAGAATACATCATCTCTCGTGTGAGACTTCTGATGACTGCAAAGATGGGACTTCTGTTTAAAACATTTCCCGCACTCAAAACAGGAATACGGCTTCTCCCCCGTATGAGATCTCTGATGTTTATGAAGACTGGACTTACCTGAAAAACATTTCCCGCACTCAACACAGGAATATGGCTTCTCCCCCGTGTGACATCTCTGATGTGCGAAAAGATTGCACTTCTGTGAAAAACATTTCCCACACTCAGGACAGGAATATGGCTTTTCCCCTGTGTGAGATCTCTGATGTGTATAAAGATGGGACTTCTGTGAAAAACATTTCCCACACTCAGGACAGGAATATGGCTTCTCCCCCGTGTGAGATCTCTGATGCATATTAAGAGTGGACTTGCCTGAAAAACATTTTCCGCACTCAGAACAGGAATACGGCTTCTCTCCTGTGTGAGATCTCTGATGTTCAGAAAGACTGGACCTATCTAAAAAAAATTTCCCGCACTCAGGACAGGAATATGGTTTCTCCCCTGTGTGAGATCTCTGATGTGTGTGAAGATTGGACTTCTCTGAAAAACATTTCCTGCACTCAGGACAGGAATACAGCTTCTCCCCTGTGTGAGATTGCTGATGACTGGAAAGATGGGACTTCTCTGAAAAACATTTCACACACTCAGGACAGGAATGTGGCTTTTCCCCCGTGTGGGTTCTCTGATGTGTGTGAAAATTGGACTTCAATGAAAAACATTTCCAGCACACAGGACAGGAATTCGGCTTTTCCCCTGTGTGAGATCTTTTATGCACATTAAGATGGTATGTAGAACGGAACCTCTTCCCGCACTCAGTACAGGAGAAGCTCTTCCCTGTTGGAAGGCCGGCCCGGTCCCGCACAGTCTGAGGTTCCTCAGGATACGAGGAATCCGATGGTCCATCTACACTGGGTGGTGCCGGATGGACATTGGAGGGAGCCGGGTTTTCTCCTGGACTATACTGTGTGATGTCCTCATCTTCTACTTTCCAGTCTGGAGACAAAGTGAGACAATCCTCGGAGGTTTTCCTCATCTCCCGGCCATGGACTAAAATACAAAGACAAAGAGGATTACTAGACAGGAGCTGATTGGTTCCCCCAAACCAGGACTCCGCCCACATCAGGCAGCTTGGTCTCTGAGGAGCTTACAATTCCACCCTCAAGGGAACTAGGAAATGGCTCCTCTGATCTCCTACCAGGTCATTTCTTTATTCATGGACCTTAGTCAGAGAGTGAGGAAACAACCAGAACTGTCTTTTATAGGAGGGACAATGATGAGGGGATTATAGGACGAGGGTCCCCACCCCCTCTATCACTCATCGCAATCTTCCCAACACAAGAAGTACTGCACTTCCTTATTTAGTCCATGATTTAGTCATGAAGAACAGCGGGGCTGAGCCCCACCAGAGGTCAGAGAGTGAGGATGGGGGGAGAACAACCAAGATGAAGACTGGACTGATCCTGAAGACCACCATCATTGGGGTATTGACTCCTCCCTCATTATCACTTTCTGTTTAAGGGTCCAAAGTTGGAGAAAATTATCACATTATTATCACCATGTAAAAGTCTGTGCTCCAATCACATCATCCGATATAAAATGTCCAGCTGGTAGAAAATGGAGGGAACAAAAGAGAATCCATATTATGTGTATATATAGCAATGGGGGGAGGGGGGAGAGCAGAAGTCAGGAGTATGTAATGTACAACAGAGTATATAGTGCAGTGGCCAGGAGTATGTAATGTACAACATAGAGTATATAGTGCAGGGGTCAGGAGTATGTAATGTACAACATAGAGTATATAGTGCAGGGGTCAGGAGTATGTAATGTACAACATAGAGGATATAGTGCAGGGGTCAGGAGAATGTAATGTACAACATAGAGTATACAGTGCAGGGGTCAGGAGTATGTAATGTACAACATAGAGTATATAGTGCAGGGGTCAGGAGTATGTAATGTACAACATAGAGTATATAGTGCAGGGGTCAGGAGGATGTAATGTACAACATGGAGTATATAGTGCAGGGGTCAGGATGTGGTGTACTCGGAAAGAGGGATGGAGGTGGACGTGGTATACTTAGACAGAGGGGTGGCGGTGGACGTGGTATACTTGGACAGAGGGGTGGCGGTGGACGTGGTATACTTGGATAGAGGGGTGGCGGTGGACGTGGTATACTTGGACAGAGGGGTGGCTGTGGACGTTGTATACTTGGACAGAGGGGTGGCTGTGGACGTGGTATACTTGGACAGAGGGGTGGCGGTGGACGTGGTATACTTGGACAGAGGGGTGGCGGTGGACGTGGTATACTTGGACAGAGGGGTGGCGGTGGACGTGGTATACTTGGACAGAGGGGTAGCTGTGGACGTGGTACACTTGGACAGAGGGGTGGCGGTGGACGTGGTACACTTGGACAGAGGGGTGGCGGTGGACGTGGTACACTTGGACAGAGGGGTGGCGGTGGACGTGGTATACTTGGACAGAGGGGTGGCGGTGGACGTGGTATACTTGGACAGAGGAGTGGCGGTTGACGTGGTATACTTGGACAAAGGGGTGGCTGTGGACGTGGTGTACTTGAACAGAGAGCTGGCGGTGGACGTGGTATACTTGGACAGATGGGCGGCGGACGTGGTGTACTTGGAAAGAGGGGTGGCTGTGGACGTGGTGTACTTGAACAGAGAGGTGGTGGTGGACATGGTATACTTGGACAGAGGGGTGGCGGTGGACGTGGTATACTTGGACAGAGGGGTGGCGGTGGACGTGGTATACTTGGACAGAGGGGTGGCGGTGGACGTGGTATACTTGGACAGAGGGGTGGCGGTGGACGTGGTATACTTGGACACAGTTCCCCACACACGGCTAATGTGTAAGGTAAAGTCTACAGGCTGGAAAAATTGTATTCAGAGAGTAGTGGTTAATGAATCATACTCTGGTCTGGGGGTGTCAGTGGTGTACCCCAAGGTTCATTGTTATTTTTTGGTGTACCCGAGGGTTCATTGTTATTAGTGGGGTACCCCAAGGCTCAGTGTCATCAGTGGTGTACCCCAAGGTTCAGTGTCATCAGTGGTGTACCCCAAGGTTCAGTGTCATCAGTGGTGTACCCCAAGGCTCATTGTTAGTGGTGTACCCCAAGGTTCAGTGTTATTAGTGGGGTACCCCAAGGTTCAGTGTTTTTAGCCGGTTCCCACTCGGTCTATGGCCAGATGGTGGCCCGGTTAGCACCTCGTCCCTCCGGGTGGAGGCCATATGGCGTCTTTCCAGGCTTGCGCAATTTGCACGCCCGCAGAGCCGTGCAGCAGCGTGATCTGTCACCAACCACGTACCTCGGACACGGCCAATGACAGATCTGTGTACCGGCCCCATTGTCAGTACCATGTGACCTGCTGTGACCAATCACTGTAGGTCACATGACAATTGTATACAATGGATGGCTTCATTTTCTTCCCAAAAAAAGAACACACATTTTTAAATAAAGATATGTTTTTCTTTGTTTCCGTTATAAAAGTTTGCAAATAAATAATTGTTCTTCATAAATTTAGGCCGAGATGTATTCTGCTACATGTCTTTGGTGAAAATAACCCAAATTAGGATTTATGATTTAGTCTGTAGGGAAGTTATACAGTTCACAAACTATGGGATATATCTGAAAATTGATCAATCCAGAAATACTGACAGCCAATCTAATTTCTTGAGGTCCAACAATGTCAGAACAGTACAGATATCCCCCAAATGTCAGGACAGTACAGATATCCCCCAAAAGTCAGGACGGTACAGATATCCCCCAAATGTCAGGACGGTACAGATATCCCCCAAATGTCAGGACGGTACAGATATCCCCCAAATGTCAGGACGGTACAGATATCCCCCAAATGTCAGGACGGTACAGATATCCCCCAAATGTCAGGACGGTACAGATATCCCCCAAATGTCAGGACGGTACAGATATCCCCCAAATGTCAGGAAGGTACAGATATCCCCCAAATGTCAGGACAGGACAGATATCCCCCAAATGTCAGGACGGTACAGATATCCCCCAAATGTCAGGACGGTACAGATATCCCCCAAATGTCAGAACGGTACAGATATCCCCCAAATGTCAGGACGGTACAGATATCCCCCAAATGTCAGGACGGTAAAGATATCCCCCAAATGCCAGGACGGTACAGATATCCCCCCAAATGTCAGGACGGTACAGATATCCCCCCAAATGTCAGGACGGTACAGATATCCCCCCAAATGTCAGGACGGTACAGATATCCCCCCAAATGTCAGGACGGTACAGATATCCCCCCAAATGTCAGGACGGTACAGATATCCCCCAAATGTCAGGACGGTACAGATATCCCCCAAATGTCAGGACGGTACAGATATCCCCCAAATGTCAGGACGGTACAGATATCCCCCCAAATGTCAGGACGGTACAGATATCCCCCAAATGTCAGGACGGTACAGATATCCCCCCAAATGTCAGGACGGTACAGATATCCCCCAAATGTCAGGACGGTACAGATATCCCCCAAATGTCAGGACGGTACAGATATCCCCCCAAATGTCAGGACGGTACAGATATCCCCCCAAATGTCAGGACGGTACAGATATCCCCCCAAATGTCAGGACGGTACAGATATCCCCCCAAATGTCAGGACGGTACAGATATCCCCCAAATGTCAGGACGGTACAGATATCCCCCAAATGTCAGGACGGTACAGATATCCCCCAAATGTCAGGACGGTACAGATATCCCCCAAATGTAAGAACAGTACAGATACCCCTAAATTTTAGTTTTGGTACAGTATTGTATTGTCATTCAAAGTGTGAGAGCGCTGAAACCTTAAAAATTGGCCTGGACAGGAAGGGGGTAGAAGTGCCCGATATGGAAGGGGTTAGTGGGGTACCCCAAGGTTCAGTGTTATTAGTGGGGGACACCAAGGTTCAGTGTTGGGACCCCAACTTATTAATATATTTATAAACAATATCAGGTCTGATATTAAAAATCCCAAAGGGGGATATGATCTCCATGTATAATACATAAGGGGGGATATGATCTCCATGTATAATACATAAGGGGGATATGATCTCCATGTATAATACATAAGGGGGATATGATCTCCATGTATAATACATAAGGGGGGGATATGATCTCCATGTATAATACATAAGGGGGGATATGATCTCCATGTATAATACATAAGGGGGGATATGATCTCCATGTATAATACATAAGGGGGGATATGATCTCCATGTATAATACATAAGGGGGGGATATGATCTCCATGTATAATACATAAGGGGAGATATGATCTCCATGTATAATACATAAGGGGGGATATGATCTCCCTGTATAATACATAAGGGGGATATGATCTCCATGTATAATACATAAGGGGGATATGATCACCATGTATAATACATAAGGGGGGGATATGATCTCCATGTATAATACATAAGGGGGGATATGATCTCCATGTATAATACATAAGGGGGGGATATGATCTCCATGTATAATACATAAGGGGGGATATTATCTCCATGTATAATACAAAAGGGGGATATGATCTCCATGTATAATACATAAGGGGGGGATATGATCTCCATGTATAATACATAAGGGGGGATATGATCTCCATGTATAATACATAAGGAGGGATATGATCACCATGTATAATACATAAGGGGGGGATATGATCTCCATGTATAATACATAAGGGGGATATGATCTCCATGTATAATACATAAGGGGGATATGATCTCCATGTATAATACATAAGGGGGGATATGATCTCCATGTATAATACATAAGGGGGGATATGATCTCCATGTATAATACATAAGGGGGGATATGATCTCCATGTATAATACATAAGGGGGGATATGATCACCATGTATAATACATAAGGGGGATATGATCTCCATGTATAATACATAAGGGGGATATGATCTCCATGTATAATACATAAGGGGGGATATGATCTCCATGTATAATACATAAGGGGGGGGATATGATCTCCATGTATAATACATAAGGACGGATATGATCTCCATGTATAATACATAAGGGGGGATATGATCACCTTGTATAATACATAAGGGGGGTATGATCTCCATGTATAATACATAAGGGGGGATATGATCTCCATGTATAATACATAAGGGGGGATATGATCTCCATGTATAATACATAAGGGGGATATGATCTCCATGTATAATACATAAGGGGGGATATGATCTCCATGTATAATACATAAGGTGGGATATGATCTCCATGTATAATACATAAGGGGGGATATGATCTCCATGTATAATACATAAGGGGGGATATGATCTCCATGTATAATACATAAGGCGGGATATGATCTCCATGTATAATACATAAGGGGGGATATGATCTCCATGTATAATACATAAGGGGGAGTATGATCACCATGTATAATACATAAGGGGGGATATGATCACCATGTATAATACATAAGGGGGGATATGATCTCCATGTATAATACATAAGGGGGATATGATCTCCTTGTATAATACATAAGGGGGATATGATCTCCATGTATAATACATAAGGGGGGATATGATCTCCATGTATAATACATAAGGGGGATATGATCTCCATGTATAATACATAAGGGGGATATGATCACCATGTATAATACATAAGGGGGGGATATGATCTCCATGTATAATACATAAGGGGGGATATGATCTCCATGTATAATACATAAGGAGGATATTATCTCCATGTATAATACATAAGGGGGATATGATCTCCATGTATAATACATAAGGGGGGGATATGATCTCCATGTATAATACATAAGGGGGGATATGATCTCCATGTATAATACATAAGGGGGGATATGATCTCCATGTATAATACATAAGGGGGGATATGATCTCCATGTATAATACATAAGGAGGATATGATCTCCATGTATAATACATAAGGGGGGATATGATCTCCATGTATAATACATAAGGGGGGATATGATCTCCATGTATAATACATAAGGGGGGATATGATCTCCATGTATAATACATAAGGAGGATATTATCTCCATGTATAATACATAAGGGGGATATGATCTCCATGTATAATACATAAGGGGGGGATATGATCTCCATGTATAATACATAAGGGGGGATATGATCTCCATGTATAATACATAAGGGGGGATATGATCTCCATGTATAATACATAAGGGGGGATATGATCTCCATGTATAATACATAAGGGGGGATATGATCTCCATGTATAATACATAAGGAGGATATGATCTCCATGTATAATACATAAGGGGGGGATATGATCTCCATGTATAATACATAAGGGGGGGTATGATCTCCATGTATATTACATAAGGGGGATATGATCTCCATGTATAATACATAAGGGGGGATATGATCTTCATGTATAATACATAAGGGGGGGTATGATCTCCATGTATAATACATAAGGGGGATATGATCTCCATGTATAATACATAAGGGGGGATATGATCTCCATGTATAATACATAAGGGGAGGTTTCTTTAATAAAGTCCTGGATTCTTTCTTGGATACACAGAATATAACTGGATATAACATTTATAGGGAAAGTTGATCCAGGGAATATCCGATTGCCTCTCGGGGGGATCAGGAAGGAATTTTTTACCCTGCAGGAGCAGATTGGATTGTGCTTTGCTGGGTTTTTGCCTTCTGGTGGATGAGCTGTGGGTGTAGAATTATAGCTTTTATTTTTAATGGTTCAACTAGATGGAACATCTATGGTGAAAATGAACATTTTGCTGCCAGCTGAACGGCAGAACCTCCATAAATCCAGTCTAGATACATAAATTGTGTCTGCAGCACAGAGAAGGAAGATTATCCGAGAGAAATCCAGGAATACAGGACGGGGAACACAGCTCAGGAAAGTGACCAGGGGATTACAGGCTGATATCACCCAGTCCCCGCCCTACTCTGGACCAATCAGTGAGCAGTATGGGTGGAGGAATGGATTTAGTGTTCATGACCCACCTGTGCTGATCTCTGTAGGAGTGTCCTCCTCTATAAATGTCCCCGTTATTCCATCCTCCTCCATAGACTGCTGATCATCCCTCACATACGCCTCTTCTTCTTCTGCTTTCACCTCAAATTCTATATCGATTGGATCTCCACTCTAAATCAAGGAAATGAGAGAAAATATCATCTGTAAAATGTAAGATTTATGATTGTGACATCACACACAAAATCCACACATCGTCTCCCTTCACAGAAGCAGATCACATGTGATATGTGGGTACATTTCCCCTAAATACCGCATGCCATCCTGAAACTGTCCATTTCCTATCCCGTGTTGCGGTATTGACCACAAACACTGAACACGCTCAGTAAATACCGCATGAACAGGCGTTACATTCACAGAAGGAAATAAAGAATGAAATGCATGCGGTCATTAATTAGTGGTGGAGACATGCGGCATTCAGGAAATGTGTACTGCTTGGTAAAGAGTGGGCGGCCACTGGCATCCTTAACAACCAGTAAACAACATGGTTGCTAGGGAGCGAGCGGCCACCATGTCCTAACCAACCGATAAATATAAAAAAACGAATTACCGGCAATGAAATATGAAGAAAATAGCATAGGATTCCCCCTTTAGGGGGGTCTAGTATGGATTTTGAGGGGGACCCCTTGCCAAAATGAAAGAAATGCATACCAGACTCCTATCTGAGCATGCAGCCCAGCAGGTCAGGAATGGGGGTGATGAGCAAGTGACCCCCCCATCCTGAAACATACCAGGCCACATGCCCATAACATGGAGTGGATGTTCTGGGGCAGGGGGGGGCTTTGCTCCCTCATAGCACCTTGTCCATGTTGATGGGTACAAGGGACTGTTCCCCACAACCCAGGCTAGATGCTGTGGGGGTTTGCGGGCAGAGGACTTACAAAATGTAACAAGGGGGCCCTCAGATCCCTCACCCCATGTGAATGAGTATGGGGTACATGGTACCCCTAATTATTCACCCCAAAAAAGTATTCTGTTAAATAGACAGCAGGCAGTTTTTGACAAGTCCTTTATTAAAAAAGGAAAACTAAAGCAAAATGTCCCCCCGGTGTAGATCCATCATCAATCACGATGCTCGCTGTCACCGCTGACTCGGAAAGAAAAGCTCCGCTCCCAATGAAGACTCCCCTCTGTCTGACAGCTCTGCTGCCTCCTGCCACTAAATATACTAAGGGACGGTGCTACTCGGTGATGTCACTGACCGGGGCATGTTGTATTGGTGACATCACTGACCGGGGCATGTTGTATTGGTGACGTCACTGACCGGGGCATGTTGTATTGGTGACGTCACTGACCGGGGCATGTTGTATTGGTGACGTCACTGACCGGGGCATGTTGTATTGGTGACGTCACTGACCGGGGCATGTTGTATTGGTGACGTCACTGACCGGGGCATGTTGTATTGGTGATGTCACTGACCGGGGCATGTTGTATTGGTGACGTCACTGACCGGGGCATGTTGTATTGGTGACGTCACTGACCGGGGCATGTTGTATTGGTGATGTCACTGACCGGGGCATGTTGTATTGGTGACATCACTGACCGGGGCATGTTGTATTGGTGACGTCACTGACCGGGGCATGTTGTATTGGTGACATCACTGACCGGGGCATGTTGTATTGGTGACGTCACTGACCGGGGCATGTTGTATTGGTGACGTCACTGACCGGGGCATGTTGTATTGGTGATGTCACTGACCGCGGCATGTTGTATTGGTGATGTCACTGACCGCGGCATGTTGTATTGGTGACATCACTGACCGGGGCATGTTGTATTGGTGATGTCACAAGAGGGCAAGGCCCCCCAGTGATGTCACAGGGTGGTAGCGCTCCTTAGTTTTTTCGGAAGTGGGAGGCGGCGGAGCTGTCAGACGTCAGGAGTGGAGCTTTGTTTTTTTCAGCAATGACAGCGAGTATTGTGATTGGATCATCGATGGATCTACATCAGGGGGATATTTCTCTTTATTTTTGTTAAACATTTCTTCCAGTGTTTTTTTACACTACTTTTTTTGGTGAATGAATAGGGGTGCTATGTACTCTATACTAATTTACATTGTGGGGGGGGGGGGGCTGGCATCTGGGGGCCTCCATGTTAAAGGTGGCATCCAGATTCCGCCACACACAGCCTAGGGTTGTGAAGAAGGGACCATTGTCCCCATCAACATTGGGACAAGGTGCTTTTGGGAGGATAGAGCGCCCCTGACCTGTAGCACCCACCCCATGTTGAGGATATGTGGCCTGGTATGGTTCAGGAGGAAGGTGGGCACTCACTAAGTATTGATTTTGGAGGGGAACCCACGCCTTTAATTTTATTATTTTGGCATCGGGGTTCCCCTCAACATCCATACCAGACCTGTCACAGCTGTCAGCGGGGAACTTGGTTGCCGTCCGCTTCTTGTTTACTGGTTGTTGGGGACACTGGCGGCTGCCCTCTCCTTAACAACAACCTATTTACAAGTGTTGCTATGGACACCAGTGGTAAATTACCCGCAGGATTCACTACTAAAAAACAGAATGCAGCATCTTACTACATACTGGGATACGGGAAGATACCGCTTTGTGATTGGAGCCCATAGTCTCTACAAGTCCATGTTCTAGATGCTCCATCCCACCAACCTTGTAATAGTGAGGGATGGTGTGACCTTCCTGTGTGGAATCCCGGGAATACAGAGGACGGGGACATCTCTCTGGTGGGTTCCCATGACTGGATCCATCTGTAGGAAACACACACACTGACTGAATCCATTGTTTCTATGTGTTTATCAGATGATGGGGGATCTAGGTGGATCCTCCGTACTGCTCTCTCCTTTACAATAAAGTCTCCTCTTACCCGGTGATGTGAGGGGCGGCTGATTGTCCATCATGACGTCCTTGTAGAGATCCTTGTGTCCTTCTAAATACTCCCACTCCTCCATGGAGAAATAGACAGTGACACCCTGACACCTTATAGGAACCTGACACACACAATGATACAGTCACCATCCAGACACATCCCTTGTCTGTTACTGGAGAATGTCCCAGAATTCCCGGCACCGCTCACCTCTCCTGTCAGCAGCTCCATCATCTTCTTGGTGACTTCTAGAATCTTCTGCATGTTGTGTCTCTCAGGGTTTAGGGAGTCACATGGAGGCACTGTGATGGTCATATGATCACCTGACTTCAGAAGAGGAAATCTCTGAGGAACCAATAGGAATATCATGTTAGAATCCCAGAATCCTCCTCACCTCTCCGGTCAGGTCTGTGTTTTATTAATAGAGATGAGAGCGATGTCATGTGACCTCCCAGAATCCTCCTCACCTCTCTGGTCAGGTCTGTGTTTTATTAATAGAGATGAGAGTGATGTCATGTGACCTCCCAGAATCCTCCTCACCTCTCCGGTCAGGTCTGTGTTTTATTAATAGAGATGAGAGTGATGTCATGTGACCTCCCAGAATCCTCCTCACCTCTCCGGTCAGGTCTGTGTTTTATTAATAGATGAGAGTGATGTCATGTGACCTCCCAGAATCCTCCTCACCTCTCCGGTCAGCAGGTAGATGATCTCCAGGGTGAGGTTTAGTATCTTCTCAGTCATGTGACTCTGGTCCTCCTCCATCCTCATTGGTGCCATCATGTGATCTATACAGGTCTCCTTGTAGACGGATAACTTTGGGAAATGAAAGTAAGAATGATTTGGATGGTATTGGTCACACAATAATAGGATGTGGATGTGAGGGGGGAATAGGAGGGTTGCTGGACATTGAAGAACTACTCCCCCCATGGGAAGACATTTTGTTTGGACAGTTTAGTGTTTACTACAATTTTGAGGTCCGGGGCCCCTTTTCTCTGTTGGGTTTGTTTGGTCTCTGAACTGGTTTTGATGAGTATTAGATCTGCAGACAAGGAATGATAAATCTGATCCTTCCTATGACTAGTTTGCTCTGAGGCAGTGCTGTGAGGTCAATGTCGGCTCATCATGCAGGGATGGTCACTTTACATCACCCGACGCCCGGGACATGTAGTTCTGGGGGCCGGGCAAGTATTGTGTTTAATCTTTATCCCTGCTGAGGGCAAGCCGCAGGGCTCTCCTTTCAGGTGCCAGCCTCTGCCACCCCGTGTGTGTGAACCTCTCCTGTACCTACTATGCTTCCCCGGCTCTGCTTGCCCATCTGTGGGCCCGGGTCAGCGGGTGTTGGAGGGTAGAGGGGACAGAGAAGAGCAGACATGTTCACTCCCTTCTTGTCCTGACCCAGAAGTGACATTATGACAGATTTCCCGACCATGAAGGCCGGCAAAGAATGTAATGCGGTGCGATGTGCACTACATTACATCCAATGGAGTACAGGGGAGACATTGGGGGTCTTTTAGACCCTGGATGTCTCAATAAAGTGAAGCCCCCCCCAGCCCCACATATTTACACGCCCAAACGTAAGAGCACACGCTGGAGCGCCTACACGTGATAACATTGATTGTGATACACGTTACATATCGCCGGTCACACCAGAATGAGAGGATAATTCTAGGAGCAGACCTCCTCCGTACTCTATACTGATGACCTAGAAGGGGCTATAAATGTGTCCCCTATAGATAATACCGGGACTAAAGGTTGTCACCATTTCAGCACACACAACTTAAGGTTTGACATGTTGGATATCTATTTACTCGCTGCAACCTCGGCTTTTATATTTTTACACATAAATGGGTCATTTATTGCTTTTTGTGCCCTGAAATCAGCTTAAGTGTATTTTTTAATGAAATTTGGCATTTCCTAGACTTTGTGATAAAATTTTGTGATATAAAAAATTAGAACTGCCGCTATTTTATTCTCTAAAGTCTCTACTTGCAGAAAATCTATATTTTGGGGGTTTTGGGTCATCTTCAGGATAAAATGATTTTTTAAATGTGCAAAAAATGAAAAAAACGGCTCTGGGGGTGAAAGGGAGGAAGGATAAGCAGGACACTCCCCTTTCCTGAGGAGCAGCCAATCGGTTCTCATTACACTGCAAGGAGTCTCCCCTCCCTGCTAGTCCCCGGGTGCGGTGCTGGAGACAGGCGGGGGAGGGGAGGAGGAGATAAACAGCGCAATGTTACACATATTACACATTTAAGTTGCTATAAAGCCCCTTTCATTTTTTTAAAGCCACAAACATTCCTAAAAGAGCCTCAGATTTATATACATTTGTTGTAAATAGAAAATAGCATCTTATTACCTCCTCTGCTGCCTCTTCCACCAACGTCTCTGATATACTTCTTCCCGCCTCACCTCTCATCTGGAACTTCCTGTCTGTGCCTGACATCACTTCCTGTCTATACCTGACATCACTTCCTGTCTGTCCCTGACATCACTTCCTGTCTATCCCTGACATCACTTCCTGTCTGCATTCCATAAAGACTTCCTGTGTGAGTATAGGTGAAATCCCCACCTTGTGGAGATCAGAGGAACTGCAGCCCCGAGATCCATCCCATAATCCCCCTTCCTGTATAATATGTACCTTACAGGGATACTACGGGAGATGAAACATTACTGAATAAAGGAAGAAGAAATAAATGTAACTCTTATGTAACCAACTGTTCAACAAACATCTCTTATTACATATAGAAAAGTCTTACAAACACAGAACACAAAATACAAATGTATAGCTAATGAGAGCGATCCCGCCAAACCTGATCCTTCTGGGGGGGACAATGCAAAAATATATATCAATCCACTCATAATGACATCATCTTCTGCCTATTAGCACCCATTTCCCTCTCTATGTCTCAGCAGATCTCCTGCAGCCTATTACCACCCATTTCCCTTTCTATGTCTCAGTGGATCTCCCGCAGCCTATTAGCACCCATTTCCCTTTCTATGTCTCAGCGGATCTCCCGCAGTCTATTAGCACCCATTTCCCTTTCTATGTCTCAGCGGATCTCCCGCAGCCTATTAGCACCCATTTCCCTCTCTATGTCTCAGCGGATCTCCCGCAGCCTATTAGCTCCCATTTCCCTCTCTATGTCTCAGCGGATCTCCCGCAGCCTATTAGCTCCCATTTCCCTCTCTATGTCTCAGCAGATCTCCAGCAGCCTATTAGCGCCCATTTCCCTTTCTATGTCTCAGCAGATCCCCTGCAGCCTATTAGCGCCCATTTCCCTTTCTATGTCTCAGCAGATCCCCTGCAGCCTATTATCACCCATTTCCCTCTCTACATCTCAGCGGATCTCCTGCAGCCTATTAGCTCCCATTTCCCTCTCTACGTCTCAGCGGATCTCCTGCAGCCTATTAGCTCCCATTTCCCTCTCTATGTCTCAGTGGATCTCCTGCAGCCTATTAGCACCCATTTCCCTCTCTACGTCTCAGCAGATCTCCTGCAGCCTATTAGCACCGATTTCCCTCTCTACGTCTCAGCAGATCTCCTGCAGCCTATTAGCTCCCATTTCCCTCTCTACGTCTCAGCAGATCTCCTGCAGCCTATTAGCACCCATTTCCCTCTCTATGTCTCAGCAGATCTCCTGCAGCCTATTAGCACCCATTTCCCTCTCTATGTCACACATTACAACAAGCAGTCACAAAGGTAAATGTAAAATAAAAGCAGAGAGGGAGAGAAGGCTGATAAAGCAGCTCATCGATGAGAGGTACATAAGAACATACAATGTCAATACAAAACAGTGACATGGCCATCAATCACAAACGATCGGAGCAGACAGATCGGTGTCATAGGTGTCCCGTGGGTCCTGAACTGCCTCCAGCGCAGGGACAGTAGCAGGGTGTAAAGCAGGTAGGTACTCCAACTTTCTCATTTCTGCTCTGACCTTCATCAGTGCCGGTAACATGGGGGACATAGAAGACAGCCAATGCATGGGAATGGTTCTCCTGGCTGCCCTCAGAATGGAGGTGGAAAGTTTCCTCGCACATTTAGAGAGACCCGAAAAGGTAGACCCAACAGAAAGTAAATGGGCTCAAAAGGGACAGGAGCCCACAGAAGTACCCACAATGGGGTAAGGACCTCCTCCAAAAGGGCGCAATGGACCGGCAATCCCATAAAATGTGGAAAAGAGTGTCAGTTTCCGTCCCACAACACCAGCAAACAGAAGAAACATTCAGGTTACTATCATGGAGAACCTCAGGGGTCCGATACCAAAACATGGGGGTCTTAGAAGGATTTTCTGTATACATTACACACATAGAAGATTTAGAAGAGGCCTCCCAAATCCTACTCCATTGATCCAACCCAATATCACATTGAAGGAAACGGGACCATTTACACATATAAAGGGGAGAACCAATAGAAAAAGGGCGACATCTACAAGCAATGTATACGTAGCGGAAATGATGTCCCGGTGGTGTGGGCCTTGGATGCAGATATGATCTAAAGGGGTAGGTTGTTCAAGAGTCAGAGAAGAGGCTTTGGAGGCAAAAATGTGTTGTATCTGTAGATAAAATACTGATGGGGTGGAATGCGAGCAGCTTTTTGAATGTCGGAAGGATTTAAGGTTGTGAATTACGGGATTGACCAAATGTCACAATTGGAATAGATTAACCTCAGCCCAAGGAGGGACTCGACCAATGGCCAGACTATCTGGGAGACTTGGATTAAAAATGATGTTGGTCAAGGGGGAACACTTAGAGCCTAGGATGAATCTAACCCTACACCTCCTCCATATAGACAACATAAACTGCATGGGTCCTAATATGAGAGGAGAGGTAGTGCGGGCTGTGACAAAATAAGTCCCCCTCATTCCCTCTTTACACCAAGTCATGGCCAGACATGCACGCCTCGGTTAGCTGGTCGCTGTGGGCGTGTGCATGTGGGTGGGATCTGTGACAGCCTCTGATGACTCCTCTGTCATCCAATAAAGCTGATGGACCTCTGATGTCTCCCTTGTCCTCTGATGAAGCTGATGGACCTCTGATGTCTCCCTTGTCCTCTGATGAAGTTGATGGACCTCTGATGTCTCCCCTGTCCTCCAATAAAGCTGATGGAACTCCAATGTCTCCCTTGTCCTACGATGAAGCTGATGGACCTCTGATATCTCCCCAGTCCTCTGATGAAGTTGATGGACCTCTGATGACTCCCCTGTCCTCCAATAAAGCTGATGGAACTCTGATGTCTCCTTTGTCCTACGATGAAGCTGATGGACCTCTGATGTCTGTCTATCCTCTGATGAAGCTGATAGACCTTTGATTTCTCCTCTGTCCTCTGATGAAGCTAATGGACCTCTGATGTCTCCCCTGTTCTACAATGAAGCTGATGGACATTTTGATGTCTCCCCTATTCTCAGATGAAGCTGATAGACCTCTAATGTCTCTCCTGTCATCTGATGAAGCTGATGGACCTCTGATATCCACCAATGTTCACTGAAGGAAGGGGGATCCAGGAGCGAACATTCGCTAAAGGAAGGGGAGATCCAGGAGCGAACATTCACTAAAGGAAGGGGAGATCCAGGAGAGAATGCTCACTCCAGGAGGGAGAAATCCAGGAGTGAACGTTCACCATGGGAAGTGAAAATCCAGGAGTAAATGTTCAATGAAAGAAGGGGGGATCCAGGAGAGAATGTTCACTAATCTCCCACCCCCTCTAACTGGCATCACCCCCTGTGCCGATCCTAGGTGTGCCTGGAGGAGAGCAGAAGGATGACTCTCTGTGGTGTCAGACTTCTCCCTTCTAACCCCCGACACCACAAGCCCAATAGGCAAACACTGAACCCAACTGATGCTTCATAGCTACTTTCCAAGGTAGAGCTATTCCCTCCCACACCATGCAATACAGTGGCCTGAATACGCATGCGTGTGCCCGTATGGCACCAGTAACTTCAGTCTCTTGGTAACAGGATGAATGTTGGGGTCTTCAGCGAGACACTTTCATTGGTGCACTTACACTCCTATGGTAAAGTATCATTGTAATCCCGTGGCAGGATTTGTATAGCAAAGCAAACACTGTGTCTGTATAGCAGGACCATCTACACAACCCAGTGCCTGGTGAGTATGGGAGAAGTGTCATGTCTCTGTGTGCCGTGTTCCTGTCATCTGCCAGGGGGCAAAATCCCTCTCACCAGATCCTGGGACTAAGGCCCAAACCATGGTCCTGGAAATGACCGGCTCCTGTGGTCACCTCACGATGAGCCCTTCACACTGTCGGTGTAGGCACTGTACTGTAGGCCACATCTCTCAGGTTGGATGTTCCCTGACTGATGCAGATACCTAAACATGGAGTGAACTGACCCTGAGCACTTCTCTGCCAGGTCCAGACTGTCTCCTGCCACATGCAGACTGCCTCCCCTCAGGAAAAACAAGATGGAGTCCTTCACTCTCCTCACTAAGCATGCTGGTCTCTGTAGTTCCATCCCTCATACCAGCTTATCAGGCCATTTCTGTTCAGGACTGCATATTCCACAATGCTTTGCAGCTGCACCTCCTGCTGAGAAAGTCCCTGTCATTGGCTCCTTTAATGCCTCTTCTGATTGGCTCTCTCTGTATTACAGTCTGAGAGGAGAAGGGAGGGGCTGAAATCCCTGACTGCCTTGTGTGTATCCAGTGCAAGTGTCAGATTTCACAGGAGATGCCAGTCAGCAGGTTACAGCAGTCACAGATAGGAGTCATTTCCTCCCTACACAAGGATCTACAGTCCATACACACCCAGCACAAGGCCGGGGTCACACTACCAGACGCTTCTCGGGGCTGCAGTTCCTCTGAGCTCCACAAGGTGGGGATCTCACTTCTACCCAGACAGGAAGTCTCTATGGAAGACAGGAAGTGGTGTTAGTTACAGACAGGAAGTGGTGTCAGGCACAGACTGGAAGTTTCGGGTGAGAGCTGAGTTGGGAGGAAGCAGAGAGGAGACGTTGCTGGAAGTGGCAGCAGAGGAGGTAATAAGATGTTATTTCCTATTTACACCCATTAACCCCCCGTCATGTCCGTCCTCTTCCTCCATAGTCACATCCGTCCTCTTCCTCCATAGTCATGTCTGTCCTCTTCCTCCATAGTCACGTCCGTCCTCTTCCTCCATAGTCACATCCGTCCTCTTCCTCCATAGTCACATCCGTCCTCTTCC
This sequence comes from Staurois parvus, assembly GCF_062004578.1. Lineage (NCBI taxonomy): Eukaryota > Metazoa > Chordata > Amphibia > Anura > Ranidae > Staurois > Staurois parvus. Next base: position 142,119 of record NW_028319141.1, read on the forward strand.
TCCATAGTCACGTCCGTCCTCTCCCTCCATAGTCATGTCCATCCTCTTCCTCCATAGTCACTGTGATGTCTTTTATCTCCAGCAGATGATGATACACACATATATAGTGTGGGAACCCAGATGAACCCCTTCAGGGGCAGAACATTCCCCCACTTCCGGGGCCGGAACATTCTCCTCATTGTGGAGAGGTGTCACCTTCTCACCTCATCAGTCTATACTAATGAATTATACCACTTTTATAAGTGGCGGGGAATGGAGAATCCTATGACATCACACTGACCTCACAGCTCCTCCTCCCAATATCCCTCCATCCAGAGTCAGAGAATCCTATGACATCACACTGACCTCACAGCTCCTCCTCCCAATGTCCCTCCATCCAGAGCCAGAGAATCCTATGACATCACACTGACCTCACAGCTCCTCCTCCCAATGTCCCTCCATCCAGAGTCAGAGAATCCTATGACATCACACTGACCTCACAGCTCCTCCCCCAATGTCCCTCCAACCAGAGTCAGAGAATCCTATGACATCACACTGATCTCACAGCTCCTCCTCCCAATGTCCCTCCATCCAGAGTCAGAGAATCCTATGACATCACACTGACCTCACAGCTCCTCCTCCCAATGTCCCTCCATCCAGAGTCAGAGAATCCTATGACATCACACTGACCTCACAGCTCCTCCTCCCAATGTCCCTCCATCCAGAGTCAGAGAATCCTATGACATCACACTGACCTCACAGCTCCTCCCCCAATGTCCCTCCATCCAGAGTCAGAGAATCCTATGACATCACACTGACCTCACAGCTCCTCCTCCCAATGTCCCTCCATCCAGAGTCAGAGAATCATATGACATCACACTGACCTCACAGCTCCTCCCCCAATGTCCTTCCAACCAGAGTCAGAGAATCCTATGACATCACACTGACCTCACAGCTCCTCCTCCCCCCAATGTCCCTCCATCCAGAGTCAGAGAATCCTATGACATCACACTGACCTCACAGCTCCTCCTCCCAATGTCCTTCCATTTGGCTCCTTTCTTTTTATTCTATGGTATTAGGATGTGGGAGAACGCTTGGCATCCTCATAAGCAAAACAGAACTGTAGATCCTGCGTTGTGTGTAATGATGTCAGAATTCCTTATACCCTGCGTAGTGTGGGGGTCCTGTGGGGGGAAATTATACCTCAGCCTGAAGTGGGGCTTTAATAAAATGGAGACCTGAATGGAGAGGTGAGGAGGATTCTGGGAATATCATTTGATGTGATTCTTTGTGTTCAGATGTAGAGTTTTCCTCCTGTGAAGTCTGGAGATCATATGACATCACATTGCCTCCACCTCCCTCCCTGATAGAAGAGAGAAAGAAGAAGAAGATTCTAGAAGTCACCAGAGAGATCACTGAGCTGCTGACAGGAGAGGTGAGCGGTGCCGGGAATTCTGGGACATTCTCTAGTAACAGACAAGGGATGTGTCTGGATGGTGACTGTATCATTGTGTGTGTCAGGTTCCTATAAGGTGTCAGGGTGTCACTGTCTATTTCTCCATGGAGGAGTGGGAGTATTTAGAAGGACACAAGGATCTCTACAAGGACGTCATGATGGACAATCAGCCGCCCCTCACATCACCGGGTAAGAGGAGACTTTATTGTAAAGGAGAGAGCAGTACGGAGGATCCACCTAGATCCCCCATCATCTGATAAACACATAGAAACAATGGATTCAGTCAGTGTGTGTGTTTCCTACAGATGGATCCAGTCATGGGAACCCACCAGAGAGATGTCCCCGTCCTCTGTATTCCCGGGATTCCACACAGGAAGGTCACACCATCCCTCACCATCATCAGGTAGATGATGACAATTATTGGTAGTTGTGATTTATACACAGCATGTTTGTTACAATGAATGTTTTATTATATCTTTCAGAGTGGAATCCTCGGGGATGATAATATTGATGTTAAAGAATAGTATAAAGAGGAGGATGAGGAGTATGGAGTGATGGAGGAGTTTTCAGACGGACACAAGGATATGATGGAGCCACCTAATACCAGGAACCCACCAGAGAGATGTCCCCGTCCTCTGTATTCCCGGGATTCCACACAGGAAGGTCACACCATCCCTCACTATTACAAGGTTGGTTGGACTGAGCATCTAGAACATGAATTTGAGGAGAAAATATGTGGTTTTTTATGTGAGCTTATATTTATATATTTTTGGCGAAATTTCTTATTTTCTTGGTTTAGGGTGAAGATCTGATAGATATAAAATTTGAGGTGAAAGCAGAAGAAGAAGAGGCGTATGTGAGGGATGATCAGCAGTCTATGGAGGAGGATGGAATAACGGGGACATTTATAGAGGAGGACACTCCTACAGAGATCAGCACAGGTGGGTCATGAACACTAAATCCATTCCTCCACCCATACTGCTCACTGATTGGTCCAGAGTAGGGCGGGGACTGGGTGATATCAGCCTGTAATCCCCTGGTCACTTTCCTGAGCTGTGTTCCCCGTCCTGTATTCCTGGATTTCTCTCGGATAATCTTCCTTCTCTGTGCTGCAGACACAATTTATGTATCTAGACTGGATTTATGGAGGTTCTGGGGTTCAGCTGGCAGCAAAATGTTCATTTTCACCATAGGCATTGCTCTACCTAGGCACTTGGGGTGTGTGCTTTAAGTCTTTTACTCCATGCCCGGGTCTAGTAAGATCTCTGACAGGACAATTCTCCCAGGGTTCCTTGCTCTGTAGTCTGCTGGCTGTGCCGGGTGGAGGGATATGTCTGTAGTGTCTCAGACCCAAGTCACTGAGTGCAGTCTCAGGAGATGGGAGGCAGCGGTGTGGGATCTCTGCAACTTGTCTACAGTAAACATTTAAGCTTCCACTGATTACTGAATAACAATATTATGAGACCTGACCCTTACACTATATAATTTATATTGTATATTACATACTCCTGACCCCTGCACTATATACTCTATGTTGTACATTACATCCTCTTGACCCCTGAACTATATACTCTGTTGTGCATTACATACTCCTGACCCCAGCTCTATATAATCTGTTGTACATTACATACTCCTGACCCCTGCACTATATATTCTATGTTGTGCATTACATTCTCTTGACCCCTGCACTATATACTTTATGTAGTACATTGTATACTCCTGATCCCTTCACTATATACTCTGTTGTATATTACATACTTCTTTTCCTGCACTACACACTATATGTTGTACATTTCATCCTCCTGACCCTTGCACTATATACTCTGTGTTGTACATGACGTACTCCTGACCCCTGCACTATATACTTTGTTGTATATTACATACTCCTGTCCCCTGCACTATATACTCTATGTTGTACATTACATACTCCTGACCCCTTCACTATATACTTTATGGTGTACATTACATAATTCTGACCCCTGCACTACATACTCTATGTTGTACATTACATACTCCTGACCCCTGCACTATATACTTTGGTGTAAATTAAATACTCCTGACCCCTGCACTATATACTCTGTGTTGTACATTCCATAGTCCTGACTTCTGCTCTCCCCCTCCCCCACTGCTATATATACACATAATATGGATTCTCTGTTCTTACACCCATTTCCTCCCAGCTGGACATTTTATATCGGATGATGTGATTGGAGCACAGACTTTTACATGGTGATAATAATGTGATAACATCCTCCAACTTTGGACCCTTAAACAGAAAGTGATAATGAGGGAGGAGTCAATACCCCAATGATGGTGGTCTTCAGGATCAGTCCAGTCTTCATCTTGGTTGTTCTCCCCCCATCCTCACTCTCTGACCTCTGGTGGGGCTCAGCCCCGCTGTTCTTCATGACTAAATCATGGAGTAAATAAGGAAGTGCAGTACTTCTTATGTTGGGAAGATGGCGATGAGTGATAGAGGGGATGGGGACCCTCGTCCTATAATCCCCTCATCACTGTCCCTCCTATAAAAGACAGTTCTGGTTGTTTCCTCACTCTCTGACTAAGGTCCATGAATAAAGAAATGACCAGGTAGGAGATCAGAGGAGCCATTTCCTAGTTCCCTTGAGAGTGGAATTGTAAGCTCCTCAGAGACCAAGCTGCCTGATGTGGGCGGAGTCCTGGTTTGGGGGAACCAATCAGCTCCTGTCTAGTAATCCTCTTTGTCTTTGTATTTTAGTCCATGGCCGGGAGATGAGGAAAACCTCCGAGGATTGTCTCACTTTGTCTCCAGACTGGAAAGTAGAAGATGAGGACATCACACAGTATAGTCCAGGAGAAAACCCGGCTCCCTCCAATGTCCATCCGGCACCACCCAGTGTAGATGGACCATCGGATTCCTCATATACTGAGGAACCTAAGACTGTGCGGGACCGGGCCGGCCTTTCAACAGGGAAGAGGTTCTCCCGTACTGAGTTCGGCAAGAGGATCTGTTCTACATACCATGTTAATGTGCATAAAAGATCTCACACGGGAGAGAAACCGTATTTCTGTCCTGAGTGTGGGAAAAGTTTTTCACAGAAGTTCAATCTTTACACACATCAGAGATCTCACACGGGGGAGAAGCCATATTCCTGTCCTGTGTGCGGGAAAAGTTTTTCACACAAGTCCAGTCTTTACACACATCAGAGATCTCACACGGGGGAGAAGCCATATTCTTGTCCTGAGTGTGGGAAACGTTTTTCACAGAAGTTCAATCTTTACACACATCAGAGATCTCACACGGGGGAGAAGCCGTATTCTTGTCCTGAGTGCGGCAAATGTTTTTCAGATAAGTCCAGTCTTTACAGACATCAGAGATATCACACGGGGGAGAAGCCATATTCCTGTCCTGAGTGCGGCAAATGTTTTTCAGTGAAGTCCAATCTTTACACACACCAGAGATCTCACACGGGCGAGAAGCCATATTCCTGTCCTGAATGCGGGAAATGTTTTTCAGAGAAGTCTAGTCTTCACAAACATCAGAGATCTCACACGGGGGAGAAGCCGTATTCCTGTCATGAGTGCGGGAAATGTTTTTCACAGACATCCAATCTTTATAAACATCAGAGATCTCACATGGGGAGAAGACACTTTCCTGTCCTGAGTGAGGAAAATGTTCCTCACTGAAGTCCTGTCTTCCTGTACATCAGGGATCCCACACAACCCTGGAGGTGTATTAGTGCCTTGAGTGCGGAAAATGTCTTTTAGATGAATGTTGCTGGACATCCCAGCTCTCATGTGGGGAAGAAGCACACCCTGATATACACCTCAGATATACTCCATGGCTGATCTTCATCATGGAAGAAACAGTTGATAAGGAGATGAGAGGCCCCCAAAGACATGGATGAAGTGCAGTAAATGTCGGGGTGCAGAGTGGTCAGTAGATCCTGGAAATGAAGGACACAACTTCAGCCCTTCTTGGGTGTCGGAGTTGCGTTTCCTGATAATGATATAGCGGGTTACAGAGCTAGAAGCCGGGAGAGCCCAGATCTCGTTATCGGGGAACTTTACACAGACAACAAGAACTTCTGAAGTTGATGTCCTTCATTTCAAGGCTCTACAGAACAGTGGTGACCCCGAAGCGTCTCTCTGTCTTCAGTCCATCCTTCTCCCATCCCCCAACAGGAGGTAAGGAGAACTCCGCCCCAAACTAAGGGGGAACTTTCGTCTCATTATTTCCCTTGGCTTCTGTGTGGGTTTGGGTGGTTGGAGGAGTGTGGCACGAGAGGGAACACAGCTTGTTGTTCTATGTCTACATATGGGGTCTGGGTAGAGGGGATCCACCGGAAAATATTTCTACTCTTTGATTTTCTGCAAATCGTTTCTGTTTTCACTTTGAAGGGCGATATTATGTGTGGTTTGTAAAAGGGATTGGCCCAATAGATACCGCCCCACTTAGAGAATAGATGAACTAATATGACCAGCATTCATTCAGCCATGTCACATGTTGGTCTTTTCATAAAGTGATTTCCTATGATCATTGTCTCCATCTAGTGGCCATAATGTGGTATGGAACTGTTTTTCCTGATTGAGGCATTTTGGAAGTAATACCTCATTATGGCCACTAGAGTGAGGGGTGGTGTCATGCAATTACCGGAGATCACCTCCCCCAACATGTTATTAGTGTACTATGTGAGGGGCGGTGTCATACAAATACCAGAGATCACCTCCCCTAACATATTATTAGTGTGCTATGTGAGGGGCGGTGTCATACAAATACCGGAGATCACCCCCCCAACATATTATTAGTGTGCTATGTGAGGGGCGGTGTCATACAAATACCGGAGATCACACCCCCCAACATATTATTAGTGTGCTATGTGAGGGGCGGTGTCATACAAATACCGGAGATCACACCCCCCCAACATATTATTAGTGTACTATGTGAGGGGCGGTGTCATACAAATACCGGAGATCACCCCCCCAACATATTATTAGTGTGCTATGTGAGGGGCGGTGTCATACAAATACCGGAGATCACAATATTATTAGTGTACTATGTGAGGAGGGGTGTCATACAAATACCGGAGATCACCCCCCCCAACATATTATTAGTGTGCTATGTGAGGGGCGGTGTCATACAAATACCGGAGATCACACCCCCCAACATATTATTAGTGTGCTATGTGAGGGGCGGTGTCATACAAATACCGGAGATCACACCTCCCAACATATTATTAGTGTGCTATGTGAGGGGCGGTGTCATACAAATACAGGAGATCACACCCCAACATATTATTAGTGTGCTATGTGAGGGGCGGTGTCATACAAATACCGGAGATCACACCTCCCAACATATTATTAGTGTGCTATGTGAGGGGCGGTGTCATACAAATATCGGAGATCACACCCCCCAACATATTATTAGTGTACTATGAGAGGGGCGGTGTCATACAAATACCGGAGATCACACCCCCAACATATTATTAGTGTACTATGTGAGGGGCGGTGTCATACAAATACCGGAGATCACACCCCCAACATATTATTAGTGTGCTATGTGAGGGGCGGTGTCATACAAATACCGGAGATCACAATATTATTAGTGTACTATGTGAGGAGGGGTGTCATACAAATACCGGAGATCACCCCCCCAACATATTATTAGTGTGCTATGTGAGGGGCGGTGTCATACAAATACCGGAGATCACACCCCCCAACATATTATTAGTGTGCTATGTGAGGGGCGGTGTCATACAAATACCGGAGATCACACACCCCCAACATATTATTAGTGTACTATGTGAGGGGCGGTGTCATACAAATACCGGAGATCACCCCTATTAGTGTACTATGTGAGGGGCGGTGTCATACAAATACCGGAGATCACACCCCCCCAACATATTATTAGTGTGCTATGTGAGGGGCGGTGTCATACAAATACCAGAGATCACACCCCCCAACATATTATTAGTGTACTATGTGAGGGGGGGTGTCATACAAATACCGGAGATCACACCCCCCCGACATATTATTAGTGTACTATGTGAGGGGGGGTGTCATACAAATACCGGAGATCACTCTCATACATTTATGAGTTGAAGAACATAAATAAATAATACGATATCAATAATCCAACCATTGATAGAAAACCCAAAATTCCTCATTTGGCCTTTAGATGGCGCTAAGTATCATAGTAATCAGCTCCACCTAGTGTACAAGGGCAACATGTTTCATTTGAAATCAATGGGAAATATTCATCCAGCTCAGCAAATAGACTCCTAACATTCACCATTCCCCATTCACACAGGAGGAATGGACATGAACTCTCACTGAGGGAATTGCTATACAAACATTCTATGAATAGACCCCCAAATGTCAGGAGACGTTTCTATAAAGACGGGAAGTATGGAGCAGAGAAATGAAGAGACCTCCCAGCAATGTTATTACCAGGCTGCAGCTAGGGGGAGCTCTAATGTCACCCCAGCAGAGTGATCCCATCTAGCCCACATTAACCCTCTCACTGCCAGAGCTGTTTCTGCATGATTTTGCACACATGGGAAAATGTAGATTTTGGTCCTGAAGATGAGATAAACCCCCAAACATCTATTCTGTGACATCAGAGGCCCTGGAGAATAAAATGGTGGTGATTGTTAAGGTGTTCCCCGTACACAGATTCCCCTTCATATCCGCCTTTATTTCCTCCTTTCCCCCATTTTCTATGTTGGGATCTTTTCTACAATACTTTGTTATAATAATGGAACATGTTGTGTATTGTATTGTACACCAATAATAATGACTCCGCCCCCACATTCCAGACAAGGGATCTTCCTGACCAATCAGATTCCTTCCTTTGTTATTTCCTGATTCTATGATTACAATCTTGTTAAAAATATAATTACAATAAAAAGTTTATTGAATGAAAAAACAAAATTGTGTTGTGAGTTACAAACGTCTTCATCATAAATTGTTCATAGATGACACATTGAGAGCCTTCCCAGGTCATCAGCATAGAGTGCAGTGGTCAGGAGTATGTCCTATACAGCCCTGTGTATAGAGTGCAGTGGTCAGGAGTATGTCATATACAGCCCTGTGTATAGAGTGCAGTGGTCAGGAACATGTCCTATACAGCCCTGTGTATAGAGTGCAGTGGTCAGGAACATGTCCTATACAGCCCTGTGTACAGAGTGCAGTGGTCAGGAGTATGTCATATACAGCCCTGTGTATAGAGTGCAGTGGTCAGGAGTATGTCATATACAGCCCTGTGTATAGAGTGCAGTGGTCAGGAGTATGTCATATACAGCCCTGTGTAGAGTGCAGTGGTCAGGAGTATGTCATATACAGCCCTGTGTACAGAGTGCAGTGGTCAGGAGCATGTCATATACAGCCCTGTTTATAGAGTGCAGTGGTCAGGAGTATGTCCTATACAGCCCTGTGTATAGAGTGCAGTGGTCAGGAGTATGTCATATACAGCCCTGTGTATAGAGTGCAGTGGTCAGGAGTATGTCATATACATCCCTGTGTATAGAGTGCAGTGGTCAGGAACATGTCATATACAGCCCTGTGTATAGAGTGCAGTGGTCAGGAGTATGTCATATACAGCCCTGTCTAGAGTGTGCAGTGATCAGGAGTATATCATATACAGCCCTGTGTACAGATTGCAGTGGTCAGGAGTATGTCATATACAGCCCTGTGTATAGAGTGCAGTGGTCAGGGTTATTCTTAGGCCTGCGTACAGAGTACAGTGGTCAGGAGTATATCTTAGGCCTGATTACAGAGTGCAGTGGTCAGGAACATGTCCTATACATGCCCTGTGTATAGAGTGCAGTGTTCAGAAGTATATCATAAGCAGCTCTGTGTACAGAGTACAGTGGTCAGGAGTATATCTTAGGCCTCTGTGTCAAGTGCAATGGTCAGGAGTATATCATATACCGCCCTGTGTTCAGAGTGCAGTGGTCAGGAACATGTCATATACTTATATGTTAGGTCCATATACAGAGTGCAGTGGTCAGGAGTATATCTTAGGCCTCTGTGTTGAGTGCAATGGTCAGGAGTATGTCATATACTGCCCTGTGTACAGAGTGCAGTGGTCAGGATTATATCTTAGGCCTGTGTACAGAGCGCAGTGGTCAGGAGTATGTCATATACAGCCCTGTGTACAGAGTGCAGTGGTCAGGAGTATATCATATACAGCCCTGTGTACAGAGTGCAGTGGTCAGGATTATATCTTAGGCCTGTGTACAGAGCGCAGTGGTCAGGAGTATGTCATATACTGCCCAGCATGCATAGTACAATGGTCAGGATTTTGTGGTATACAGCCCGGTATACAGAGTACACTGGTGAGGAATATAAACCCTTGTAAGGAATGCAGGTATCCAGCGACAGCCGGGATGACCAGATCGGTGGGCTATGCCTAAGAAATGTGGAATAAGATGAGTAGGAGGAGTGCGATTACAGGGGGTGTAAAGTCAGGAGGTTTGTTACCTCCATGCATTCTATATATGAAGGTAAATACCCTTCTCTGTGCAGCAGCCCCCCCAATACTCACCTGAGCCCCATCCTGATCCAGCAATGTGCACAAGATCCTTGGCAGTCTGGGGACTCTCCCTCCTCATTGGCTGAGACAAGAGCAGGGGCCATTGGCTCCTGCTGCTGTCAAACACAGCCAATGAGGAGGGAGAGGGGACTCTGTGGAGACACAGAGCAGCGACTCGCTCCCGAGCCTGCTTGGATGCCCCCATAACAAGCTGCTTGTTGTGGGGGCACTCAACAGGAGAAGATACCAGGAGCGCATGTGGGGAACCCAAGAAGAGGAGGATCCAGGCTGCTCTGTACAAACCCATCACACACAGCAGTAAGTATGACATGTTTGTTTTAAAAGAAAAAAATTGTTGCTTTTACAATCACTTTAAGTGGAGTTTACTAATGGACACGACACCCTCCGACACCCACAGATCATAAACAAAGCAAAAGTGACTAATAAATGTGACAGCAAATAACCAACCCAACAACCTGACTATAATACATTGTGTACAATGGAGGGAAGCTGACATACACCGGGTAGGACTGGGACTGGGAATCAGGGGAGCAGAGATGGGGGAACAGGATGCAAGAAAACCAGAATCAGGGGAAAGTATACAAGATACAGGACACAGGATCCAGCAGGGAAGCGGCTCACAGGAAGAACTCTGAGGCACTGATGAAAACTATGGGGGGGATTATATACATTCCCAGCAGCCAGCATCAGGTGGAGCCTCATTACTGACATCTTCTGTCTGCTGTGAGACACAGCAATGTCTTATCTCTACTTCCAATTGACTCACCTCTCACCCAGAGCATCCTGTCTGTACCTGACATCACTTCCTGTCTATACCTGACATGACTTCCTGTCTATACCTGACATGACTTCCAGTCTATACCTGACATCACTTCCTGTCTACCTGACGTCTCTTACCATCTGTACTTGACATCACTTCCTGTCTGTACCTGACATCACTTCTTGTCTGTACCTGACATCACTTCCTGTCTGTACCTGACATCACTTCCTCTCTGGGTAGAAGGGAGATCACGTGGTGGAGCTCAGAGGAATTGCAGCTCCAAGAAATGTCTTAAAGTTTGAATCTTGTTGTTTCCAAGTGTTCATGTCCATGTCTGGCAGGTTCCAGGACTCTTCAGAGTGACAGTGAGGTGATGACAGCGGAACACTCTCTGGGTTCCATCACCAGGCACTGCAATTATACCCGACTGCTGGGAGCCGGCATCTCCTTTCCTATAGTGAAAGTATAATTGTGACATCAGCAGAGAGGTAGTGGGAGGGTGGGATCAGGTAAGTACCACCACTGACCACCAATGCTGGGCTGGGTGTACACTTTGTTCTCACTGACACCAACAATGGGGCTTATTTTATCTCACTGACACCAATGATGGATGTCAAGGAAATCATGCCCACGATGACTGGGTAACTGGAGTGAGATCCATGATTGGTGGAGAATGAATGAGGGTGGAGCTTTCTCTGAATTCTCTAGAATTCTCATCTGTTGATAATAGATGGACTGATCTGAATTCTGTGTGAAATATATCTGGTTGTTAATGATTGGCCGCAAATCAGGCGGTCACACCCCTAACCGATGACTCCTCATCTGTCGGCAGGTTTCCCCACTGACAGCTGAATGTCCACAAAAGAATTGTCAGCAATTACAAATTGTGGAAAACCCCTCAGAATGTCTCTGAGAAGAAATGATATTTTATCTTCTCTCCAACTCAGACTATATTTGTCTTAGACGTAAGAGGCCCAAAATCCCAAGTCCCTGTCAGGTCTGAGCTCCAGCCGGATACAATCACCTTCTCCACTCACATAGTTTGCTTTTGTAAATGAAGTGAGTACAGAATTGAGGAAAGCGAGGACACCCGGCAACAATGGGATTCTGTCCTATCTCCTGCACCCGGAGCAAATGAACAACATGTACCAGCCTTCCCAGCCCCATCAATGTACACTGTGGAGGCATCTTGTATGTAGACTCTGGATTCAACAAACCAGCAGCCTGGCCATTCAGGAACGTACCATTGTTCAGTTCTGGGGGAGGACAAACATCTCTCATGGAAAGGAGCTCTGGGGAGTCAACAGACCAATCTTTCATCTATACATGTTTCCATCTATCCACATCACTCCATTCTTTTTCTGGACAAAACCATTATAAATATCAGCGACAGATTTACAAATCTAGGATTTTACAATGAGAACACAATGTCACAAGGGATCTATAAAAGATTTTATCCGGACACAAGATCCCATTGTAAGAAAGGAATTCTGAATATGAACAGCGACTGTTATGTGGGATCCCATTATATTCAGTGCGGGGAAATGTATCTTTTATATTTTACTGAAACCTTAGATAATAAATGACATTTATGTCCCAGAAATTAACTTTACTGTATTTTTAACTGAAATTGTACCTTTCATAAATCATTGCACTAATATTGTGTAAAATAATAAAACTCATAAAACATCAGAACTACTAAAATGTATCCTCTAGTGTGTCTGCTGTTGTGAAGAAATATATATAATATTTGGGGGTTTTAAGTAATTTTAAGGTATAAATGGTTTTTAAAACATGTAAACAAAAAAATTAAAAATGTCTCCAGGACTCCATGGACCCCTTCATTCCACACAGTCTCCAGGAACTGGGAAACCACAGAGAAACCAAGTGCCCCCCGACTTCCTCTCCAGGCTGGGATGTCCCCCTGGTTGGGTGCCCCCTACAGTAGAAAACAGACTGCACGGCCTACATCTTCTTTATGCTTTGTCTGATCAGGATGGCGGTCATTTCTCCCTGAACACGGGGCGCCCTAAACACGAGGTAAACGTGGTGCAGCATTGAGCCCCGTCCAGCTGTAGTGTAGACTTTGACAGGCTGCAGGCAGCGGGGCTGGACGCTGTACCTGTGCCTACCAGGTGTATTATAATGCCAGCATTGCACCCACAGGGGCTGGACCCCCCATGTACAAGGGGCCTAAGAGATACCATCAGCTGGTGTCCCATTCCACCAGACCCCTATAACTGGAAGAGGACATATTTGGGGGGATGTGTTGTAGAAGAACCCAGACCACGGTATTGTGCGGTGAAATTATAATTCAACTTTATTAATCATATATATGTGACACTTTAACAACAGAAGAAAAGAGATAAATCGGTTACATTTCAAGGATCTATTTATACCATTTATATCATCTATGCTAAGAAACTCATTAACACAAGCCACACCCCTCATTAATACCAGCCCCGCCCACTTATGTGACCCTGTAAACATCCAAATCCCTGTAAATTCCCAGAAGACACTTTCATCTTTTATCCATAACAAGCTGATTGAGTACAAGAGAACCCCGAGCCCCTCCTGCTCATTCCCACACAAGTCCATGTCACCATCTACAAGGTGAGAGGACCTGATGGAGAACAAGACCAGGACCACCAGGACCATCGCCTGACTGAAGCCATGCTCACATTTCTTTCTAATGCTGCTTCTATGGTCTACTCAGATACGGATTTAGCAGATGTACATTAGTGGAACCCTTTCACTCCGGCCAATGTAAGGTTTACATAAGCAGCAGCACGGCCTTATAGCTACAGCACCCGGGGGTTGTCTACATTTGTTAGGCCAACTGTCAGATTTCTGGTGGAAGTGATTCAGCCGCACTGAAGGTCCTCCCCCCACCATGTATACCGGGCTCAACTGTCCCTCCTGCAAGCCCAAGACAGGCATGGTGGGTGTCAGTGGTGAGGGCAGAAGGAGATCAGCAAACATCTGATCTCTGATCTCCCCTTCAGTGAATGAATGTGGGAGGTGGGAGATTATGTCATTTCTGGGTTCAGCGCTGTCATTCTCCAGTCACTATGGTTTGGGAAGGAGCTGATTAGGCATGATCTGTGCTTGACCATCTTTCTTGGGGTACAGAGGTGACATTAGGGTTCTAGTAATGTTCTGATGTCTCTTTAAAGAGACTGAAAAAAGAGCTGAAAAAAATTAAAGTAACACTATAAAAATAAAAACCCACAAAACAAATCACACGACACATTGTACATATCATTGCACAAGTGAGAGTGAGAACAATCATTGTGAGGCCATCGTTCACGGATAACTATCTGAACTGATAACCTATAAAGGCTCTTAAAGTGTCATCTTTGAACAATTTTTGGTTCTGAAGTTTGTCACCATTTCACAAGTACGCACAGTTTATAAAGTTTGACATGTTTGGTATCTATATACTTGATGCCAACCCCATATTTTATATTTCACCAAACAAATTGGGTCATATATTGTGTTCTTTGTGAACTAACATTATCTTTAGTGTTTTTTACAGAAAATATGTATTTGATAAACAGCTGTACTAATATTCTGTGACATGAAAAATGGCAACTACCACCATTATATTCTCCAGTCTCTGCTTTCAGATAATAAAAGAAATGTTTGGGGGTTTAACTAATCATATGGCCTAAAATGTGAATTTAACTAAAAACAAAAGCAAAATAAACTCTGGCAGTGAAAGAAAATACAGCAATATATAACATTTCAAAATCAAAACTATGGTAGAAAATAATGGCTTAAGAAGCAAACCCACCATATTACTCAACCAGGTTCCAACTAAACCCACCCAAAACATTGGATCCCACCTCCTCCCACCCAGGTTCCTGTTGGAACTCCTTTACCTTGTGTAGATATCCCCTTCTGAGATCCTCATTATCTAATATAAACGTACAACACTCTCCATCTGACACCATTTGTAGACTCCACCTTGGTCTGCCAAGAGATAGTCAGCTGCCATGCAGTTCTGTGACACCACCTTAGGTGGTGGAGCCACTTCTGCTGTCAGATCTGCTATAACATCAATGGTGTCATTGGTTACCTGATCCATGACTCCAGTACATTGGTTCATCTTACTTATCTTAGATTCCCCATCCCGTCTATGAAGGGCTCACTGCATAAAGCATCTCCAATCCAGAGAAAATGTTTCTTCTCACTGGAAGGCCAGGGGAGTATTGGGAGAAATTGAGGCTTTCCCTTACAGATATGGGGGGGAGGGGCAACATAACCTAAAGTACGGCTATAGGTGGAATTGAAGGGAAGACATTTTAGGGTGCTCCTTCCACAAAAGAAGCAAATGTTATCTGGAAGGACTAGGAATCCATTGGACCAATGGGGATTAAACATTCTGCAATTACATTGAGAAACCATGAAATGTTACTGCCTGTGATTCGCTCTCCTATTGTTAGAGCAGCAAGTAAGACTCCCCTTGTCAGTGTCATTAATGGAATTTCAGAAACCATGTAAAATGTTTCTTCCAAATCCAAAAAGGTGACCCCCTTGGGTAAGTACCCATCCTACTATTCCTGATAGGAGTTTGTAGTCCCTGCTATACAGGAAACATGTGGGCAATCATTTACACCTTTTACAGCAGGACAGTAAATATCAGAACACAATTCAAACAGAAGACCAACAGCAGGAAGTCTGCTAACTGAATGTGTAATGCAATCTGTCATTAGCATTCCCAGAGTTCCCTCTGCAACATAGTTGTATCAGCTGTTGGTCCTGTCTGTAGATCTGTTATTTCCCACCTTCTGTAACAGGGTGACAACCCTGATCATTCTGCAGGAACATTACACAGCAGCGTTGTCACCCTGTACAGGGAAGTCTTAGATTATAAGTAAGACACACAACAAGTAAAGTCCAACTCCAGCTAATGCTTCTACAGCAGTTACAGCAACAGGATTTCTATAAGGTTCAACCCACCATATGAATGGAAGATGACAGTTGTAAGCACCCCCAGCAGTGTTATATGGTGTTTCCCAACCCCCCTAACTTTCATTTTTGCCAAATAGCTTGGCCTTCTACAGGAAGCAGAAAAAATCAGATCTACTGAGAGGGTCAACAGGTAATAAAACTATTACAAGGGGAGACTTGGAAAAACATAAAACGTTTATGCTAATGACAGATTCCACCATTTATGTAATTATTGATTTTGCCCATTGTTACACTTTAGTGTCGATGTCTTAGCATTTCCAGGAATAATTAGTGCTCGTTGCACACTTTGCCCCAAAAAGGGACCCGTTCATTCAGAGTCATTAAGGTGAACCCCAATAAGAGGAATTTCATGCTCCCAGAAGAAGTGGTAGGAATATGACCGCACACTTAGCACTTTGTAAGTTCAGATCTCTTGCAGTTGTACCGTGTGAATAGTTTATGGAGATGAGCAATAGCTGGACAAAAAAAAAAGATAACAAGGACATCCAATCTTCACCTGATAGAATCCCTTTTGAGAAAACAAGATGAAACATAAGTGGCCAGCTGGGATTAGGTGGTACTGTTGAATATGTCCCCTAAAACAGCATTAACTCAGTGTTGGAAGGCCTACACCAGCTTAAGAAGTTACTCTCTAACCAAACAGAGACCTCTATCTGGCTGGTATCTCAGCTACAGACCTGCCTGCAAAGCTGTCATCCATGAGAGGAGATGGAACATGGAAAGGAGGCATTGATCATGGGAGAGGAGGTGGAACATGTAATGGGAGGTGTGGACAAGGTGGGCTTAGCTGGAGCCCTCAAGCCTAGCTTATGATGTATCAATTCTCAAAAGAACCTGGAATGGACTCTCCTAATGAGGTTTCAGAGGCGTGGCAAGAAGCCATTGGACCCATCCTAGACTCTGGTACTGAGGCAATGTTGGTCATGTATTGGTTGGTCAGATTCTGGCAATGAAGAAAACACACGGGAACATAGCTCAGTTAGTGAATGATGAAAATGCATTACATGTTCAGTCAATGCTCCATAAAAAAGGATAAAGATGAGAATGATGAGGAAAACAGTTCAGTCATTGCTGCTTATCTGAAGAAATGTCCAAAGGTGAAATATTCACAGGCCTTCTAGGTGTGTTTCTGATGGACATAATCACTAAACCCAATGAATCCGATCATTAGAGTCCTGTTTGTTCAAAGTTTTTTTTTTAAGTAGCATCATGTCTTCCCTAGTTTGTGGGAAGACATTGGGCCTGTAAACCTAATGGGACAGCTGCAACTTTTTTAATATTGCCCCTTCTTCTGGAGTTTCCTCTATGCACCTCAAGCTTGTGAATCCTCTGGTGACAGATTAGCCCGGCATTACCTGTAAAAGCTTTGCCACATTCTGAACATTGATATGGCTTCTCTCCAGTATGAACCCTCTCATGTATGACAAGGTTTTCTCTCCATTTAAAAGTTTTATCACATTCAGAACAATGATATGGCTTCTCTCCAGTGTGAATCCTCTGGTGTGCTATGAGAACTGACTTCTGTGTAAAAGTTTTATCACATTCAGAACACTGATGTGGTTTCTCTCCAGTGTGGATCCTCTGGTGTGTGATAAGATCTGATTTATGTGTAAAAGCTTTGTCACATTCAGAACACTGATATGGCTTCTCTCCAGTGTGAACCCTTTGGTGTATGATAAGATATGACTTCCATGTAAAAGTTTTGTCACATTCAGAACACTGATATGGCTTCTCTCCAGTGTGAACCCTCTGGTGTATGATAAGATATGACTTCTGTGTAAAAGCTTTGTCACATTCAGAACATTGATATGGCTTCTCTCCAGTGTGCATCCTCCGGTGTATGATAAGATGTGACTTCTGTGTAAAAGCTTTGTCACATTCAGAACACTGATATGATTTCTCTCCAGTGTGAATCCTCTGGTGTATGAAAAGATTTGACTTCCGTGTAAAAGCTTTGTCACACTCAGAACACTGATATGGCTTCTCCCCAGTGTGGATCCTCTGGTGTGTGATAAGATCTGACTTCCATGTAAAAGCTTTGTCACATTCAGAACACTGATATGACTTCTCTACAGTGTGAACCTTCTGGTGTCTGATAAGATGTGACTTCCTTGTAAAAGCTTTGTCACATTCAGAACACTGATATGGCTTCTCTCCAGTGTGAATCCTCTTGTGTCTGATAAGATGTGACCTCTTTGTAAAAGCTTTGTCACATTCAGAACACTGATATGACTTCTCTCCAGTGTGGATCCTCTGGTGTATGATAAGATGTGACTTCCATGTAAAAGCTTTGTCACACTCAGAACACTGATATGGCTTCCCTCCAGTGTTAACCTTCTGGTGTGTGCTATGTTTTGCCTCCATTGTAAAATCTTTGTCACGTTCCAAACAAGAAATAGCTTGAAATGACTCCTCTTATGTATACATGGGTTGGACTTTACTGTAAAGCAATTGTCACTTCCAGAGCACTGAAATGACTTTTCTCATGTTGTCCTCTGAGGTTGGATCAGTGTTGAAGAGGACCCAAAGCACTTATGACATTTAGAACACGGATATGACTTATGTCCTGTGTGACTCCTCCAGTGAACTACAATAAAAACTTTCAGTCAATTAAGACACCCAGATGTTTGGTTTACCATGTGACTGAGTTGTATTCACGAAGACCAGCATGACCAAAAACATGGCTCATCACTCCACCTGTACAAAAAAAATAAAAATCAGAATTCTATATAAAGGGCTAAAGTTGTTTTTTATTTTTAATGATCATTATTAAATATATCTTATATATCATCGCAGGCTGTGTCAGCATTATGGTTGTCCTCAAAGGACCAGTTGTAACTGTAAGACTAGATCTCCAGAGCACCTCTCCCCCATTACATCAGATGCCAAGAACCCCACACCCACCCTAACATCACCGTGCACCTCCTTTGGGGGCAGAGCTGGAAAGCAGAAAGTGCAGGGTCTGGAGGAGGACCAGAGGAGGAGTTGACTCAATTACCAGAGTCTGCTGAATGCTGAGACCAAGGGAGGTGAGGATGAGGGGATGCTGCAGCTGCACTGAGACAGGTGAGAAAATGTAAATGAGCAGCTGAGAGAAGAGCTAAAAACACTAAAACTACCCCCACAGGTCTATCCTAGAAATTCAGTCTAAAATGTAACAATTACACCAAGAAAACCCTCAACTGAGGGAAGAGATAATGACACCAAAAATACAAATGGAGCTCAACAATCAGGAAAGAGAATCAAAGACAAATAAATAATTGTTCTCCATAAATTTAGGCCGAGATGTATTCTTCTACATGTCTTTGGTGAAAATAACCCAAATTAAGATGTATTTTTTAGTTTGTAGGAAAGTTATAGAGTTTACAAGCTATTGTATAGATCTGAATATTGATCAATCCTGAAGTACTGGCAGCCAATCTAATTTCTTGAGTTCCAAGAATGTCAGGACAGTACAGATATCCCCCAAATGTCAGGACAGTACAGATATCCCCCAAATGTAAGGACAGTACAGATATCCCCCCAAATGACCCCTTTTTGCAGAGTAAACAGTCCAACGTACTTCATAAGAGGAATGGCGAGTTTTTTGAAGTTGTATTTTTTTGTCAGAATTTTTCGGAAAATTAAAAAATTAAAAAAAATTATTTTCACTATTTGTTTTACATACTGTCACCAGTGCAGTGCAGCGTCATCATATAACTGGCATGGCAGTGATCAGGGACACTGACTGATGACAGTATTAAAAATATATATATATATATTTTTTTTTTATTATTATTTTTAATTTTTTATTAAATTTTTTTTTTTATATATTTTTTTTATATTTCACTATGTCCAAAGTAGTATAATGTTACCATAGTAACATTGTACTACTTTGGGGAAGTGATCAGTATTTTTTTTTTTTACACAATTTGCTTATAGCAAAGAATTACTTTGCTATAAGCAAGCATTTTCCTGAATGACATCGATTCATTCATGGTTTTTTTTTGTGCTTAGCTGGGATTTGGCCACAGATAATCACATGACATGTGCATGTGATCGCTGTGACCATTCACAGCTAGACACACTTGTATACAATGGATGGCATGAATGAAGCCATCCATTGTATACAACTGTCATGTGACCTGATGTGATTGGTCACAGCAGGTCACATGGTATCAGCAACGGGGGCTGGTACACATTATTACATTACATTACATTGAGTTTATATAGTGCCAAAGGGTTTGCTCAGCGCTGTACAATAGAGGGGGGGACAATACATGAAACATTACAGTAACTACAAACAGCACACGAGGGGTAAGAGGGCCCTACTCTTTCGAGCTTACAATCTAGGAGGGAGGGGGTAGAGGTACAGGAGGAAGTGGCTGTGGGGGATGGAGTGGTAGGAGGAATGAAGGAGAGCAGCAGTTAGGTGAGGGTGGGGTAGGCTTCCCTGAAGAGGTGGGTTTTCAGGGAGCGCCTGAAGGTGAGGAGGGAAGGTGACAGTCTGATGGATTGGGGTAGTGAGTTCCAGAGGATGGGGGAGGACCTGGAGAAGTCTTGCAGACGTGCGTGTGAGGAGGAGACCAGGGAGCAAGATAGAAGGAGGTCCTGTGAAGAGCGAAGGGTACGGTGGTACTTGGGAATCAGGTTGGTGAGGTAGTTAGGGGCAGTGTTGTGAATGGCTTTGTAGGTCAGAGTGAGTAGTTTGAATTTGATGCGTTGGGCGATAGGGAGCCAGTGGAGGGAGAGGCAGAGGGGGGTGGCAGAGGTGGAGCGGCTGGTGAGGTGGATGAGTCTAGCCGCTGAGTTGAGGATGGTCTGAAGCAGGGAGAGCCTGCACTGGGGTAGGCCGGTGAGGAGGGAGTTGCAGTAGTCAAGGCGTGAGATAATCAGGGAGTGCACAAGTAGTTTAGTGGTGTCTGGGGTAAGGAAGGAGCGTATTTTGGCGATATTGCGGAGGTGGAGTCTGCACGTGTTTGTGAGTGATTTGACATGAGGTTGGAAGGAGAGGTTAGAGTCCAGAATGACTCCAAGGACTTTGGCTTGCGGGGCGGGATTGATGGTGGTGATGTTAGTAGTGATGGATAGGACGGGGGGGGGCGCGGGCAGGAGGGAAAACGAGAAGCTCGGTTTTGGAGAGGTTGAGTTTGAGGAAATGGAGCGACATCCAGTCAGAGATGTCGTTTAGGAGGTGAGTGATGCGGGCGGAGAAAGTGGAGGTGAGGTGAGGGGTGGAGAGGTAAATTTGAGTGTCGTCAGCATAGAGGTGATAGTTGAAGCCGTGGGAGTGTATGAGTTTGCCAAGGGAGGAGGTGTAGATGGAGAAGAGAAGGGGTCCAAGGACAGAGCCCTGGGGGACCCCAACAGAGAGGGGGAGTGAGGGGGAGGTGGCACCATTGTAGGTGACACTGAAGGAGCGTCGGGATAGGTACGAGGAGAACCAGGAGAGAGCCGTGTCTCTGATGCCAAGGGAGAGTAGTTTATTAAGGAGGAGGGGGTGGTCAACTGTGTCGAAGGCCGCGGAGAGGTCCAGGAGGAGGAGGACAGAGTAGTCACCTTTGGCTTTGGCGGTTAGTAGGTCGTTGGTGATTTTGAGGAGGGCGGTTTCAGTGGAGTGTAGGGGACGGAAGCCGGACTGTAGTGGATCAAGGAGGTTGTTGTCAGTTAGGTGGGCGCTTAGGCGGTTGTAGACTAAGCGCTCCAGGAGTTTGGAAGTGAGTGGCAGCAGGGAGATGGGTCTTAGGTTGTTTGGGTCAGAGGGGTCCAGGGAGGGCTTTTTGAGTATGGGGGTGATGTGCGCATGCTTTAGGGGGGAGGGGAATACGCCGGTAGAGAGGGAGAGATTGAAGATGTGGGTGAGGGAGCAGATGAGGGAAGAGGGGGGTGACTGGAGGAGTCGAGAGGGGATAGGGTCCAGGGGGCAGGTAGTGAGGCGGGCTTCTGAGAAGACCCTGGTGACTTCCTCAGTGGTAGTAGGGCTGAAGGAGTGCAGAGCTGGTGGGGTTACGGTAAGCGGGGTCTTGGGTGTGGAGGGGGGCAGTGCGGTTGCGAGGTCAGAGGAGGGAAGAGATGAGGGGGAGATAGGGGGGGGGAGGCTAGGTGGGGAGGTAGATTGCGAGTTGACTATGTCCTGACGGATTGCATCAATTTTGTTATGGAAATGAGTGGCAATTTCGTGGGCGGTGAGTGAGGTACTGAGTGGAGGAGGGGGGGGGGGAGAGCAGGGAGTTGAAGGTGGAGAAGAGTCGGCGAGGGCAGGAGGAGAGGGTGTTAATCAGGTTTAAGAAGTAAGCCTGCTTGGCGGCGTGGAGGGAGGAGGTGTAAGTGAGGAAGGCAGATTTGTAGAGGGAGAATGAACGGGGGGACCTGGTCTTGCGCCATAGTCTCTCTAGCGCGCGACTGCGACGTTTGAGGCATTTAGTGTGGTCGTTCTGCCATGGTTGGAGCGGTCTGGGTTTGATGATGCGTGTGGTTAGGGGTGCTAGAGAGTCTAGGGCAGCTGACAGTGAGTCGTTGTACGTGTTAGTGGCTAGGTCAGGACAAGACAGTGGAAGGATGCTGTCGTGTAGGCGGTCGGCAGCTGAGTGGAGGGGGGCCGGGTTCAGGTTGCGGAGGTTGCGGCTGGTGATGGTTTGGCGCTCTGGGGGGGGGTGGGTTAGGGGAAGGGGAGATGGAGAACGTGAGGAGGTGGTGGTCGGAGAGAGGGAAGGGGGTGTTAGAGAACTGGTTGAGGGTACAGAGGTGGGAGAAGACGAGGTCCAGGGTGTTCCCAATGATGTGGGTGGAGGATTGAGTGTGCTGTGTGAGCGCGAAGGAGGAGGTTAGGTGGAGGAGTTGGGAAGTAGCCAGGCTGTTGTCGTTGATGGGGATATTGAAGTCCCCGAGGATGATGGTTGGTAGCTCAGAGGAGAGGAAGAAGGGAAGCCAGGCAGCGAAGTCATCCAGGAAGCGGGGTATGGATCCGGGCGGCCTGTAGATCACTGCGATCCTTAGGGGGGTGGGGGTGAAGAGCCGGATGCAGTGAGCCTCGAAGGAGGAGAAGGTTAGGGAGGGAGGATTAGGGAGGACCTGGAAGGTGCTCAGCGGTGATAGGAGCAGGCCGACCCCACCACCTCGAGGTACATGGCCGGTGACAGATCGCACCGCTGCGTGCTCTGCAAGTGCAAAAACTGTGCATGTGTGGGAGGACACCATATGGCTTCCACCTGGAAATCTACAGCCTTTTCCTGGCCACCAAACGGCTATTGGCCGGATGGCTATTGGTTAAAAATGGCATGGGGGCCCCCCAAAATCCATACCAGACCCTTATCTGAGTATGCAGCCCGGCAGGTCAGGAAAGGGGTGGTGAGTGCTCCCCTTCCTGAACCATACCAGGACACATGCCCTCAACATGGGGGGGTGCTTTGGGTCGGGAGCCCCCCAAAGCACCTTGTCCACATATTGATGGGGACAAGGGCCTCTTTCCCACATCCGTGTCCTGTGGTTGTGGGGGTCTGCAGCCTGGGGGCTTATTGGAATCTGAAAGCCCCCTTTAACAACGGGACCCCAAGATCCCAGCCCCCCGCCTATGTGAAGGAGTTGGCGGTATATGATACTGCTACCCATTCACAAAAAAAAGTGTAGTGTAAAAAGTGATAGGACAAAATCTTTGACCAGTCCTTTATTAAAAATAAACATTTAAAAAAAAATGTCCCCCAAAGTAGATGCAACATCAATCACGATGCCGCCACCACCATCGCTACCCAAAAAAGGGGGAAATAAAGCTCCGCTTGAGACAATGGCTCCTGGCTGTCTGACAGCTGGGGCCATGACAACAGTTTTTATATACCCCACCCCCTTGTGACATCACCACACACTGTTATTGGTCAAAGTATTACACCTGACTTGTGGTTAGGTGCATTGCTTTGTCCAATCACAATGCGTTGTCAGGGCGCAGTGCACTGTGGGGCACGGTGGGCAAACAGCCCACTGAACACCCATACTTTTTGTGTTTGCTGAACACACGAACGGCCCATGTTCAAATCAAACTTAGGTTCAACTCGAACATGAAGCCCATCCCTACAAACAAACAATCATCAAACCACAAGAACAGCCAACAAACTCCTGATTTTTTTGTTAATAATAGACTCAAATGGGAAATATCTAAACACCAAACGGCTCTTCCCAGGAACAAGAGACAACAAAATTCAAGTCCAACAACTGAACAAACGATGGGAGTCATCAATGATCCGTATTTCACCAACCCCAAACATATCATCATACACACCGACCCAAACATATCATCATACACACCGACCCAAACATATCATCATACACACCGACCCCAACATATCATCATACACACCGACCCAAACATATCATCATACACACCGACCCAAACGTATCATCATACACACCGACCCAAACATATCATCATACACACCGACCCAAACGTATCATCATACACACCGACCCAAACATATCATCATACACACCGACCCAAACATATCATCATACACACCGACCCAAACATATCATCATACACACAGACCCAAACATATCATCATACACACAGACCCAAACATATCATACACACCGACCCAAACATCCTCCAGGGACAAAAGGAAGCCTCTGAGAATAAACTATTACAACTAACAGAGACCGCACAACAAAAATGTCCTCACTCCAACATCATACTGTCCTCCCTAATTCCAAGGATGGACATAACAAACAATAGAAAACTCAGCGAATCAACACAGAGCTGGCAGATAAAACCAGGTCAGAGCCTACCATTCACCTGACACAACATCATTCCATCATGACCCAACACCTCTATGACTACAAACACCTCAACTAACAATGGGGCAGTCAACTAGCAAGAGAACCCAAAGACATTGTACTGAATGGAACCCACAACCCGGGATCTGCCACAAACCATCTCAGATGGACACAATGGGGCTGATTTACTAAAACTGGAGTGTGCAAAATCTGGGGCAGCTGTGCATGGGAGCCAATCAGGTTCTGACTTCAGCTTGTTCAATAAAGCTTTGACATAAAACCTGGAAGCTGATTGGTTCCCATGCAGAGCTGCACCAGACTTTGCACTCTCCAGTGTCTCATTGTCATCATATGCTGTGTCCATAATGACCACCCATCCCCCCTTATCAGCTGGCTTCAATGTTATATCTCCCCTTGCTGCTAATGATGGCAATGCACCTTTCTCCTCAATGGTCCCATTATTAGGATATGACCCCAGAGTTCCTGATTATAGACTGTCATACGTCACCATCTTTATCATCCAAATGAAGGAACATTTCTGCTGCTGCATATGTAGTGGGTGGTGGAAACTTCCATTTTGTCTGTAAACCTCAGAGAGACCTACTCAGTGGTGTGACTACAGATGATCCCTCAATATCACCTCTCCAAGAATAATGTCCCTTCAATCTAATATTCCTAAAACATCTATACAAGTCTTCTGCCAACAAAAACTTCTTCATGATACCTTTAGGGCTAAAGCCCAAACCTTTCCCCAGAAGGTCCATCTTCCCCGATGTCAGTCCAGCTGAGGAGAAGGTGACAATTCCGTCTATTTCTGTTGATGAATCATCTGTTGGGATGGTTGGATGAGTGGGAGATCCCTTGTTGCAGCGTTGATGTTTCCTAGCTCCCCTGTGGCCGGATCTCTGCTGTTTCCTTGATTCCGATGTACAATACGAGGTCGGTGTTGTCCCTCTATAGATCCTAATAATGTGCCTCCAGCAGAGGAGGGAAGTGATGGGTCAGAGGCTGTAGAAGAAGCTCTAGTGAGCAGTCTAGATGGACGAGGTGAGTCTTGTGTAGGTGGTGCTCCAAGAGTACGCCTGATTAGTAGACGGTTAGATGTTGGACTCCTTCAGCTGCTCGGCTGACAATGCAGACTGCAGTGTAGACTCCACCTGTGTGATCTGTACAGCCAGAAGAGCTTCTTCCTTCTGGAGAAATGAAACTCGGAGAACAATGGAGCTTTTGTTTAGGACTTGTGTAAACAGACCATTGAACTCCTCCCTGTCCACAAACAAAGCCGGGGTCAGTTTACCTCCTACCCCCCCCCCCGCATAATAAGCTGTGCTTTCTAAGATTCAGCTAAAGCTATCTTTTTACATAGACAAGACAGTTGTCTTTTTAGGAACTTCTCAGGAGGACTTTGATCTGGTGTCATTTACCCAAAAAACCCTTCTCATCCTCCACTAAGAACACCCACCTCTCCCCCACTAAAGACACCCTCTCCACTGAAGATACTCCGTTCCTCTCTTTTCCTCCTCTGAAGACACCCCTTCCCCTCCTTTCCTGCACTGGGGACACGAGGGCAGTTTTAAAGAAGAGATATGAGAAGATGATTACTGAGCTTTTGCAATGATTGCGAAAATATGACCCGTCTTTTCCCCCTCCTCAAGGCTTGAGAAGGAAAAAATGTTTATTTTCAGCATGCTGAAGTTGGACAGTGCGCAAAAACTGTTGTGCCGCAAGCACTCCCTCTCTGTATCAGGGTTGGTATTGCTAAGATAGGCTTGTCCTGCCTTAGTTACAGATTGGCCGGCCTCAACCTCCCATTGTCTGGAGTTAGTCTTCATTCTGGAAATTTCCTTGATACACGTGCCTCTAATATATGCTTTCAAAGCATCCCAAACAATCATAGGAGACGTTGAGGCCCTGATTTACTATTGTGCCTGGGCGCATATCCGTGGGCGAACGTCTAATTTTTACGAACGACTGTCTACTTTTATCCCGCAACGAGATTTACTATTGAGCAGCGTCCATAAGTAGACACCCAATCGAATTTACTATCGAGACACACGCCAGGAATCAGACTCACAAAGCAGACTTGGTAAGAGGTATGTCTAACACCATGAAAAATCACTGCAGAGACGTTCACTTAGAAATTTGCTTTGTCAAATATCAGGACTTCACTTTAAACAATATCTGCCATTTCAAAAAAAAATTAAGAATGTGTTAAAAATAGTTTTTTTAAAGCAAATCAACACAGTAAAAAACTAGACGCCCGTGCAGTGTCTTTGGCCGATACAAATGCGCATGCGCAGAACACATTTTAGACGTCCTCTGTGGGCGCTTGCTTTTTAGCCACTGCTCAATAGTAAATCTGAGTGTGGAGTCCTCTGACAGCCGGCACTCGGTCGTGTCTCCTGTGTGTGGAGTCCTTTGACAGCCGGCACTCGGTCACGTCTCCTGTGTGTGGAGTCCTCTGACAGCCGGCACTCGGTGGCGTCTCCTGTGTGTGGAGTCCTCTGACAGTCGGCACTCGGTCACGTCTCCTGTGTGTGGAGTCCTCTGACAGCCGGCACTCGGTGGCGTCTACTGTGTGTGGAGTCCTCTGACAGCCGGCACTCGGTCATGTCTCCTGTGTGTGGAGTCCTCTGACAGCCGGCACTCGGTCGCGTCTCCTGTGTGTGGATTCCTCTGACAGCCGGCACTCGGTCACGTCTCCTGTGTGTGGAGTCCTCTGACAGCCGGCACTCGGTCACGTCTCCTGTGTGTGGATTCCTCTGACAGCCGGCACTCGGTCGCGTCTCCTGTGTGTGGAGTCCTCTGACAGCCGGCACTCGGTCACGTCTCCTGTGTGTGGAGTCCTCTGACAGCCGGCACTCGGTCGCGTCTCCTGTGTGTGGAGTCCTCTGACAGCCGGCACTCAGTCACGTCTCCTGTGTGTGGAGTCCTCTGACAGCCGGCACTCGGTCGCGTCTCCTGTGTGTGGAGTCCTCTGACAGCCGGCACTCGGTCGCGTCTCCTGTGTGTGGAGTCCTCTGACAGCCGGCACTCGGTCGCGTCTCCTGTGTGTGGAGTCCTCTGACAGCCGGCACTCGGTCACGTCTCCTGTGTGTGGAGTCCTCTGACAGCCGGCACTCGGTCGCGTCTCCTGTGTGTGGAGTCCTCTGACAGCCGGCACTCAGTCACGTCTCCTGTGTGTGGAGTCCTCTGACAGCCGGCACTCGGTCGCGTCTCCTGTGTGTGGAGTCCTCTGACAGCCGGCACTCGGTCGCGTCTCCTGTGTGTGGAGTCCTCTGACAGCCGGCACTCGGTCGCTTCTCCTGTGTGTGGAGTCCTCTGACAGCCGGCACTCGGTCGCGTCTCCTGTGTGTGGAGTCCTCTGACAGCCGGAACTCGGTCACGTCTCCTGTGTGTGGAGTCCTCTGACAGCCGGCACTCGGTCACGTCTCCTGTGTGTGGAGTCCTCTGACAGCCGGCACTCGGTCGCGTCTCCTGTGTGTGGAGTCCTCTGACAGCCGGCACTTGGTCGCGTCTCCTGTGTGTGGAGTCCTCTGACAGCCGGCACTCGGTCACGTCTCCTGTGTGTGGAGTCCTCTGACAGCCGGCACTCGGTCGCGTCTCCTGTGTGTGGAGTCCTCTGACAGCCGGCACTCGGTCGCGTCTCCTGTGTGTGGATTCCTCTGACAGCCGGCACTCGGTCGCGTCTCCTGTGTGTGGAGTCCTCTGACAGCCGGCACTCGGTCGCGTCTCCTGTGTGTGGAGTCCTCTGACAGCCGGAACTCGGTCACGTCTCCTGTGTGTGGAGTCCTCTGACAGCCGGCACTCGGTGGCGTCTCCTGTGTGTGGAGTCCTCTGACAGCCGGCACTCGGTCGCGTCTCCTGTGTGTGGAGTCCTCTGACAGCCGGCACTCGGTGGCATCTCCTGTGTGTAGAGTCCTCTGACAGCCGGCACTCGGTCACGTCTCCTGTGTGTGGATTCCTCTGACAGCCGGCACTCGGTCACGTCTCCTGTGTGTGGAGTCCTCTGACAGCCGGCACTCGGTGGCGTCTCCTGTGCTTAACAAACAGCACTCGGCATATCTTCATGTAATCTAATTAGATTTCCTTAGTTCTAGTGATTCTATTTTTGTTTCTTATCCTTTATAATTATTTCTGTAATGATTTTACTTATTTCGAAGGTCTAGATAATATTTATTTTGACAGCTGAATGTAAAAATAAAGGTCTGGTATGGATATTAAGGGGGAACTCCACGCTGAAATAAAAAAAAAAAACAGTATGGGGACCCCCTCAATATCCATACCAGACCCTTATCCGAGCATGCAGCCCGGCAGGTCAGGAAAGGGGGGGGATGAGCAAGCAGCCCCTCCCTCCTGAACCGTACCAGGCCACATGCCCTCAACATGGGAGGGTGCTTTGGGGCAGGGGGGCTCCTCCCCCAAAGCACCTTGTCCCCATGTTGATGGGGACAAGGACCTCTTCCCCACAACCCTGGCCGGTGGTTGTGGGGGCCTGCGGGTGGGGGGATTATCAGAATCTGGAAGCCCCCTTTAACAAGGGGGCCCCCAGATCTCACCCCCCCCTACGTGAATGAGTCTGCGGTACATGGTCCCATGACTCATTCACAAAAAAACAAAGTGTGGTGTAAAAAAAACACAGTACAGGGTCTTTGACAAGTCCTTTATTAAAACAATGCCCCCCGAAGTAGATCCAACGTCAATCGCGGCCGCGGCGAACCGAAAAAAGAAAAAAAAAAGTTCTGGTCCCGGGACATCATCTAAGTGACCCCACCCCATGTCACATGCTTGCTGTCCCCGGCTGGCCCCACCCCTTACCTATATAAGAACTGTCAGACTGTCTTCTGCATACAGCTAGTTAGCCTCAGTGGAGAGACAGGGTGACAGTTCCGGGGTCATTGATGTCACATGGGGCGGGGTTTCTCGGATGATTTCCCCAGCTGGTCCCACCCCTAACCTATTTAAGTGCTGTCAGCGAGACTTTTTTTCAGAACACTGGAAGCCTCCGACGGGACTGGAACTTTTTTTTTTCTTTTTTTGGATTGCCGCCGCCGTGATTGACGTTGGATCTACTTCGGGGGACAATGTTTTAATAAAGGACTTGTCAAAGAACCTGTACTGTGTTTTTTTTTACACCACACTTTGTTTTTTTGTGAATGAGTAGCAGGACCATGTACCACAGACTCATTCACGTAGGGGGGGCGGGATCTGGGGGCCCCCAGATTCTGATAAGCCCCCCACCCGCAGACCCCCACAACCACCAGCCAGGGTTGTGGGGAGGAGGCCCTTGTCCCCATCAACATGGGGACAAGGTGCTTTGGGGGGGAGCCCCCCTGCCCCAAAAACCCCCCTATGTTAAGGGCATGTGGCCTGGTATGGTTCAGGAGGTGGGGGGTGCTCGCTCATCCCCCCCTTTCCTGACCTGCCGGGCTGCATGCTCGGATAAGAGTCTGGTATGGATATTGAGGGGGTACTCCACGTTGTTTTTTTTTTAATTTTTGGCGTGGAGTTACTTCTTAACATCCATACCAGACCCGATGGGCTTGGTATGGATAGGAGGGGGGACCCCTGAAGGGCTTGGTATGGATGGGAGGGGGGACCCCACGCTGTTTTTTTATTATTT
Organism: Staurois parvus; assembly: GCF_062004578.1. Classification (NCBI taxonomy): domain Eukaryota; kingdom Metazoa; phylum Chordata; class Amphibia; order Anura; family Ranidae; genus Staurois; species Staurois parvus. The sequence goes on from NW_028319141.1 coordinate 172,189, forward strand.
ATTTAATTCATGGAAATAATTTAAAATTCAGCTGTCAGAGGGAAACCCCGATGACAGCTGAAACATTCCTTCTGTCCCTGCAGAGAGCTCCGCTATTATATTTGACATTAAAAAGTATAGAGAATGCAACATTGTATCTATTTGTATCCATTTTGGATATAGATGTTTTTATTTGGATACATATAGATACAATGTTGCAACCTTTATACTTTTTAATGACAAATATAATAGTGCAGCTCTCTGCAGGGACAGAAGTAATTACTTCGCTATTATATTTGCCGGCCGTAGATGGGGCGAAAATCAAACAATTTTTTTACCGTTGGTGGTAACGTCGGCCCATTGAACAACCGATTTTTCATTTTTTTTTTAAATGTCCAGTTTTCACCCCATCTATGGCCTGCATTTTTCTTTTTCTTCTTCTTTTTTATTCCTCTTTTCATTTTCTTCTTCTTTTTCTTGCAGGTCATGGCTCATGCGCAGATTTTTTATCTGTAAAAAGATCAGCCAATTTGCCGTTCATTGCCGCTAAAATCGGCCAATTTTTATCCAAATTTACCGATTAAAAAAAGTGGCAAAATCCCAAAAAAATGGCTGACCAATTAATCCACTAACGGCCTGAAAATCAGCCAATTTTTTTTTCCGACCGATTTTAGACCCATCTAAAGCAGGCCGGAAAAAAAAATCGAATGATTTTCGGGCCGTTAGTGAGTTAATTGGTCGGCCGTTTTTCGGGATTTTGGCACATTTTTTTTATCAGTAAATTTGGAAAAAAAAATTTCCAACTTTACTGATAAACAAAATGTGCCAAAATCCCGAAAAACGGCTGACCAATTATCCCACTAACGGAAGAGGCCCTTGTCCCCATTAACATGGGGACAAGGTACTTTGGGGGGGAACCTTTCCTGCCCCAAAGCACCCCCCATGTTGAGGGCATGTGGCCTGGTATGGTTCAGGAGGGGGGGGGCGGTCGCTCGTCCCCCCCTCTTTCCTGACCTGCCGGGCTGCATGCTCGGACAAGGGTCTGGTATGGATATTGGGGGATCCCCAAGCTGTTTTTTATTTAATTTTGGTGTGGAGTTACAACTTAAAATCCATACCAGACCCTAAGGGTTTGGTGTGGATGGGAGGGGGGACCCCCGGAGGGTTTGGTGTGGATGGGAGGGGGGACCCCATGCCGTTTTTTATTTATTATGGTGCTGGTTTTTAAATGTAATTCTCCCTTTTTTTTCTTCACTATAGCTCAGAAATTCACCTGTCACTTCCCCCAGCTAAAAGAGAAAGTTTTCTTGGAATTTATATCCCTAAAGGAAACAATGTTTACTTTGAGTTTATTAAAAGATACAAAGTTTTCTGTAACTTCGGGGAAAGTGACTTCTAAGCTTGTGAACTATAGTGAAGAAAAAAAACGGCTGCATTTGCATTTAAAAATCAGCGCCAACATACACTTTGTATTGCAAAAAAAATGATTAACAATTGTGTAAACCAAGGCATTATTTTCAATGGAATTTCATTCGTAAACCGAAAATTCTGTTAACCGAGGCGTTGGTAAACCGAGGTACGCCTGTATTAGTATTGTAATCCTTTGTATTGGGATACATAGAACCAACATACATCTGAATTGGCAACATAGCACAACATTTGTGTCACATTGGAGATATCTGGCTAGTTACACTGACCTTTCCCAGGGACTTAGGGTTGATTCACACCACAGAAATACAGGCAGGATTAGTGTTCAACAGCTCCAAGGATTAGTGGTTAGCCCTACTGTCTCACAATGCTAGGGTTGTCGATTTGAATCCCAACCATGGCAATGAATTTGGATCATCTCCGTGTGACTACCCTAACATACATGTGCTGGTGGCAGCATCTTTGCTTTCTGTTTAAATTTTCCCTAGAATGTGAATTAGAATGAGGCCTTGTCTGTTCAAACACCTTTAAAGTTGTACCTTATGTGAATGTCAAACGATGGGATGAGATAAGGGCCTGGACTAATGATTGATTGGTTAATGCTGGTTTGCACTCCACCCCTTTTGAGAAGGTTTGTCAAACCAAGAAAAGCGTGAGCGAGAGAGAAGGATTAAAAAAAATTAATAAAATAATGGCATGGAGTCCCCCCCTCCCAAATCCATAACAGACCCTTATCTGAGCATGCAGATACCGCATGCCTTCAAAGATTTATTTCCTTTGTTGAATTGCCTGCTTGGTTCACACTAGATGTGATTTAAAATTGTGCTTTTTGTTGGCAATTTCACCGTGTTTTCTGTAGATTTACCAATGAGTTATTGTGTTTTCAATTGTGTTTTGTATTGCGATTTCTATTGTAGTCTATATGTGAAATCGCTACAAAATGCTGAAAAAGTTAGACAAGAACTACTTTTGAAATTGTGCTGCAGCAAATCGCTTACGTTAAGACACTCACATCCACATTCATTAGATCGGATATCAGGTACAATTTCAATTCCCAAATCGCACCTGAAATCGTGCACCCTGGATGCGGCTTGGCATGTGATTTGCATGGCATGCGACCTGCAAATCATATGCCAAGTCACACCCTATTGTCTGCTATTAGAGCAGTCACATGGGTGCGTTTCCTACACTGATTTCTATAGTAGTACATGTACTACTTTTGTGCCGATTTGCATAGATATCTGTGTCAGATGTTTTGCAAATCGCAAGGAAATCGGCATCTTCACTGTACATCGCACAATTTCTAAATCGGCTTTGATGTTGAAAGTAGGTAGGTGGTCTTTTTCCTGTTCCGTGGGGGCCCCCTCAAGATACCAACGGTCACACCTGGACACAGCTACGAGATCTCGGAAAGTGAATGCACTCAAGTCACCTCAGTTGCGATTGCAAACACTTCAGTTTTATTGGCATAACATCAGGGTTATTATACTGTAGTCTTTAGGCAAACACACCCTCAGACCATCCAATCAAATACATGTACATTATTTTACCTTAACTCAACAATTATTTCTATGAGGTTTGCATTTTCACTCTTCTGCTTTATCTATCATACCATATCTCCTCTAAAGCCCAGACCATGGCTTTAATCTGACCTAACACCCAATTTGTGGTTAAAACTTTCCAGAAGTGAGAGTAAACCTTATCTGCTTTTTTGTAAGGGTTTGCAAAAACACTCATTTCTACATGAAGCTGACATAGACAGTTTTGTTAGTGTGCACACATCTCATATATATATATTAAACTAGCATCTTGTATTAGTGTATACAAAATGGATTCAGTTATATTCCATTTAATCCTTTCAGTCCCCTCTTTTATCACATAGTGATAACACTTTTCATTGACTTACTCTCCCTATCGTCTCAATCCCATGCATTTCCTCATATTGTTGAAGCAAAAACATTTCCTCCCTTTCCTTCTCATTAATTCTCATTTATACACATGATCATTCAGTTGTGATGAGGTAACCCCTCACCCATCCTGAACTCCCAGAGGGTTTCTGAACCACTGGCTCCTTTCTATCATATGAAATCTCCAATAGAAACCATAGTGGGACAATGATAATTGTCACTATTGATAAGATAATAATCAGGTTCATCCAGTCCTCACGGGGATCCAATAGGTTGGATAGCAAAGTTCTTGGCTCCTTCTGTTGGTTGATCAGCTTGCTTGTGTCTCTCATCTTGGGAAATCCTTTTTACTCTTGATGCATGGATCCAGGTGCCTGATCCTTCAGTAAGAACAGCTGTACGTGTAATGGCCACGATCACTGTAGGTTCTCCAAACCGGGGTCTCACCCTTGGATCCAGTCTTCGGATCACCACTTGATCACCTACCTCGCAGGGGTGGGTTGGTTGATCTGCGGATAAAAGAAAAAAACAGCAGCATCACCATGCTCACTATTCAACTTTTCACACAATGCTCTTACATATTCTGCCTGTATCACCTCTAAATATCCTTTCTACCACAGAGGGGGTTGCTGTCCAGTCCAAGGGGTAGGGAATGGTCTGCCCATTAGTATCTCAAAGGGAGACAACTTACTCCGTTTATGAGGTGTCATCCTTATTTCAGCTAGTATAGCAGGTAACACAGCTGGCCAATTCTTCAGAGTCCCTCCCGTGGCTTTCACTAATTTATCCTTAATTGTTCTATTCATTCTTTCCACTACTCCAGAACTCTGAGGGTGATAAGGAATATGGAGCTTCCATTGAATACTCAAAGCCTTTGAGACTCCCTGAGTCACTGCTGCAGTAAAAGCTGGTCCCTGATCGCTTTCTATGAACAAAGGAGAACCCCATCTAGGGATGATTTCCTTACACAAAACCTTGACTACTGTCTCTGCTGTTTCATTCCTACATGGGAAAGCTTCCGGCCAACCTGAAAATCTGTCTACTACCACCAACAGCTTATCTCCTTCTTTTGATTTAGGGAGATGTGTAAAATCTATCTGTAGATGTGTGAATGGTGCCTCAGGGGGTGTTAAATGTTCATGTTTCCCATGCTGGCCATGCCCAGGGTTGTTTTGTAAACAAGTAAGGCACCTTCCCAATGTTTCCTCCACCAAATCATGGAGAAACCATACACAAAATCGTTTGCGCATTTCTTTCTCCACTAACTGTTTTCCCTTATGACCTACACTATGAAAATTTTGAATGAATAATACAGCAGCTGCCTGTGGAAGTCCTACAATTCCCTCTTTTGACATAAGACCATGTTTGTCTTGTGTCAAACCTCTGCTAGCCCAAAAATCAACTTCACTCTCAGAGGCTTGTGCCTGCAGTGTTCCTAAAAGCTCATTTGACAGTAGGGATGGAGTGGACAACATTACCATAGATAGATCTGCTCGATTATGCAGTTGCCCTGCAGTTTTTGCAGCTGCATCTGCCATAGCATTGCCTTTTGTGACTGGGTCTTTGGCATTAGTATGTGCCCGCACTTTAATGACCGCTATCCTTCTTGGAAGTTGGAGTGCAGCAAGCAAATCCTGGATCAAAGAATGATGGGATATTGACTTGCCATCGGCCGTAGTAAAACCACGGCATTGCCAAATACGGCCAAAATCATGTACAACCCCAAAGACATATTTAGAATCTGTGTATATGTTAACATCTCGATCTTGATAAAGAGTGCAAGCTCGTGTTAGGGCCACTAATTCAGCTGCTTGTGCACTGGGGTAGGGGATGGAACCTGTTTCAATAATAAGAGGTGGTTCTACTACTGCATAGCCTGTGATGTATGTAGCATCACTAGGGCGTGTACAAGATCCATCGACAAACACATCAGGGGCTCCAGGAATCGGAGTCTCCAACATATCTAGTCGTGGAGAAGTGTCAGCTTGGATAACATCCAGGCAATTGTGTTCCTCCTGCAATTCTGGTGACTTTGTGTTGTGAAGATTAAGCAGGGAGGACAATAAAAGAGATGGTCCTGATGTAGATGGGCTGTATTTAACTGTGAGATTATTGGTGGATGTCAAAATTACTTCACATCCCGCCAGGCGTTGTGCTGACATGTGTTGAGTGTTAATGTTTTTCAGTACATGTAGGACATGATGAGATGTGTGTAATATCAATGGGTTTCCCAAAACTATGATAGATGCCATTTCCACAGCCAAGGCACACACAGACAAAGCTTGTAGACACCCCGGCATGCCCTGGACCGGGATGGGCATTGTTTTTGATCAATATGCTACCGGCCTCATGGCACCTCCGTGCTCTTGAGCTAGTACTGCAGCCATGGTTTTACATGCAGATTGACAATACAAATGAAAAGATTTAGTATAATCCGGTAACCCTAATGCGGGAGACGAGACCAGTGCTGTCTTCAAATATTCAAATGCCTGCACCAATGGCAGCGTCCATTCAATACGGTCTGGTTGATCTTTCAGTGTTACTTGGCGTAATACATTGTCATAATAAGAACAGTCAGGAATCCACTGTCTACAATAGTTTACCATACCTAGGAAGGATTGCATCTGAACCTTAGTTTCTGGTTTTGGTTGTTGACATATTGCTGCCACTCTCCTTGGGCTCAGCCCCCTCTGGCCCTCAGACAATACAAATCCTAGGTACTCAACTTGTGGTGCCACAAACTGCATCTTTTTGCGAGAGACTTTTTGTCCCTGATCAGCCAGAAACCGTAACAATGATAATGAATCAGCCTGACACGCCTTCTCGCTCACAGAACTAATCAGTAAATCATCCACGTATTGGATAATTACTGAACCATGGGTGGGTACCCAGTCATTGAGCATGGATCTACTGGCCATGGTATATGCTGCCGGCGAGTAGCCCTGAGAGAGATGGGTCCAGGTTAGCCTCTCCCCTTGAAAACAAAAAGTAAACAATACCTGTGTCTCCGGATCAACTGGGACACTAAAAAATGCATTTGACAGATCAATTACTGTAAAATGTGTGGCGTTGGCAGGTATAGCATTTACCAAAGTTGTTATATCTGGGACTACAGCGGCAATGCAGGAGCACATGAAATTTATGATACCAGACCTGTCCATCTTTTGCTTGTACCAGGAGGGGAGGTGTAATGCAAGTGGGGGTTTCCTTGGATTAGGGCATCCCTGTACTATAGCATCCAGCTCCTTGGGATCTATTGCCTTTAAAATCAGCTGCTCCCCAATCATCATGAATGGAAAGGCTGAATTCATCATATCTAGCTCAGCTGTCTCATCTTTAACTTCCACCTTGTTACTTTCTGCTGACCTAAGAATTCTATCACTCTTTTCTACCTTCTTTATCTTCCTCTTTACTTTCCCTTTACCCCTCTCAGTATCCCTTTGACTAACACTCCCAGTTTCCCCATCTGAGCTAGATTCTTCTGACTCCCCTGTATATATCTGGGAAGCAGCAATAAGAACCTCTTCATCTTCATCTACTTGTTTTACCTGTGGGAGTGCTGGGTATAATGGGGCTGCATGTGGAGCTGTAGGGGCAGGACGTCTCACTGTGTTTGTATGGCGGTGGTGGTGTGAAATCATTTGCTACAATTAGAGTCTTATAGCCTGGTGCATACTTCAACCAATTCTTACCCCCTTCATACATATAATTCTTGTCCCAATCTGGATTTCCAGTCCCCCAGATACCTACCTGAGGCTGTTCATGCAAACACATTCCTCTAATCATATCCATACACATAGTGTCATTTCCCCCTTCACAAGGAAAACTAGCTCCACCCAGTCTTTTTGACCATCCCACTAAATTATCCACCCAGGGATTAACATAATAAATATCATAAGGGGATACCCTTGCTACATATTCTTTACAAGTTTCATTTAAGGTAGATGTGTTCTTTCCCCTCAGCTTTCTAGTTTTTCTAAACAACTTAATCAACTTTTGTGGCGGCACATGACGAGGTCCTTCCTCCTTACCTGAGGAATTACCCATAGCAGTAAATTAGTAAACTAACAAACAAGAAAAAAAAAACAACAATAACACACTTTTTACAAATTATACAAAGTGCTGTGCCAGGTGTGTCCTGGTATTATTCCCCGAGCCGAGAATCCCTTAGTCTCGCTCCTAAAACTCCAACCACCAAATTTCCCTGAAGTTCAGAATAATTACCTCGGTAAAGAAAGCATTACAAAATAAAACTCTCACTTACCTTGGCAATTATCCCACTTCTGACACCACTGAAAGTAGGTAGGTGGTCTTTTTCCTGTTCCGTGGGGGCCCCCTCAAGATACCAACGGTCACACCTGGACACAGCTACGAGATCTCGGAAAGTGAATGCACTCAAGTCACCTCAGTTGCGATTGCAAACACTTCAGTTTTATTGGCATAACATCAGGGTTATTATACTGTAGTCTTTAGGCAAACACACCCTCAGACCATCCAATCAAATACATGTACATTATTTTACCTTAACTCAACAATTATTTCTATGAGGTTTGCATTTTCACTCTTCTGCTTTATCTATCATACCATATCTCCTCTAAAGCCCAGACCATGGCTTTAATCTGACCTAACACCCAATTTGTGGTTAAAACTTTCCAGAAGTGAGAGTAAACCTTATCTGCTTTTTTGTAAGGGTTTGCAAAAACACTCATTTCTACATGAAGCTGACATAGACAGTTTTGTTAGTGTGCACACATCTCATATATATATATTAAACTAGCATCTTGTATTAGTGTATACAAAATGGATTCAGTTATATTCCATTTAATCCTTTCAGATGTGACCGTCGAGTAAGGCCTTTTTATGTTTGATTTCCTGAGTGTTTTTCCGATTTATGGGAAATGCCACATACTAGCAAAAGTGAATTGACATTTTCAGTATTGCATGCGAGATGTGGTCATGTGACTGCCTTAACTCATGCAATAATCTAGAGTGAATTGTGCCCATAGGGCCAAGAAATATTGCCAATAGGGTTCCCTTTCACATCCCTGTTCAATGTTCTGTTGTATGCTGCACAGGTACACGTCACTGTGGCTTTCTTTCTGACTCTGATTTGTGGGGCCTGTATACCAAGGGTTAACGCAGGTGGGAAGAGGATTCATCAGGTGCAAACACTTTCTCTGACCAAATGAATGACAGTGGTGGGTGTGGCCTACCTTATATAAAGAGATGCAGTAGTGGCTGATTTTAGCCTTGTACAGGCACATTATTTCTGCATGTCCTTGTCTGTGGTGGTTTGGGGAGGAAGAGATATTGTGGTGAATTGCCCCAGGCCACACTCACGCTGTGTTTGGGGGGGAAGAGATATTGTAGTGAATTGCCCCCAGGCCACACTCATGCTGTGTTTTGATGTGGGCTGTAAATATTTTCCATGTTCTTCCTTCTAAGGTGTTGTGTGTTATTGTACAATGATTGTGTTTATTATCTTTGCATTGTAATCCTAACACATGTCCATTGCTCTGCTCTTCCAAGTTTGCTTTATTTAGAATGAAATGCAGTTTTCAGACAAACATGGTGAGAAATGTATATGTGGGGGATTTGGGGAGGTGGGAGGTGTTTTTATTTTGGCACGTATGTATTTTTATATTGATATTTTGATCTGCAGCTTGTTTTGTGAATAAGCCCAAGTGATAATAACTGTTTCCTGCTGTAACCTGTGAAAGCACAGTTCATTAGAAGTATAGTCTTTTAGATTGTAAGCTCTTATGAGCAGGACCGTTCTATTTTAGCAACATCAATCCTGCTTTTTTTTTTTTCTTTTTTTTTTTCACACCAAGATATTGAATGTAGCTTTTTGTTGCTGTCCAAATAAATGTGGAATGTGTATTTGATCAATAAACATTTGTACTATGTATTTTTGGGGGGTTTTATTTCATGTTCTAGTCGAATGTTGCACAGAGGCTAAATGGTTAGCACTTCCACCTGGCAGTTCTAGGGTCATTGGTTCAAATCCCAGCCATGGCACCTCCTTGCTGGAGTATGCATGTTCTCCCTGTGCCTGTGTTTCCTCTGGGTACTCCGGTTTCCTCCCACACTCTAAAGACATGCTGGTAGGTTAATTGGATCCTGTCAAAATTGGACCTAGTATATGTATGAATGTAAGTTAGGACTCTTAGTACGCCCCTTGAGGGTTAGGGACTGATGTGAATTTACCACATCTATATGTAAAGCGCTGCATAAATTGACAGCGCTATATAAGTATCCTAAATGTACTAGCACCCCTAACACTTATTTGTGCTAGCTATATAATATGCCCAAATCTTCCTTGTTAGAGCGCACATGTGCAAGTATGTCCAAAATAACAAACCAAAAGCCCCCTATTGCACCACAAGACCATGTTATGTACCAATGAATAGGTTGTGTTCAGTGTGCAGCTAGCTATTCTTTTTCTACAATCCTCTTAACAGCAATAAATTGGGCCCCCAATTTATGTTGACTTTGGGCCTTTACTGGCAAATATATATTCACCAATGTCATATACACAGTATAGCTGCAAGCATACATTCATCAATGTCATATACACAGTAGAGCTTCAAGCATACATTCACCAATGTCATATACACAGTATAGCTGCAAGCATACATTCATCAATGTCATATACACAGTAGAGCTGCAAGCATACATTCACCAATGTCATATACACAGTATAGCTGCAAGCATACATTCACCAATGTCATATACACAGTATAGCTGCAAGCATACATTCACCAATGTCATATACACAGTATAGCTGCAAGCATACATTCACCAATGTCATATACACAGTATAGCTGCAAGCATACATTCACCAATGTCATATACACAGTAGAGCTGCAAGCATACATTCACCAATGTCATATACACAGTATAGCTGCAAGCATACATTCACCAATGTCATATACACAGTATAGCTGCAAGCATACATTCACCAATGTCATATACACAGTATAGCTGCAAGCATACATTCACCATTGCCAAATCTACAATAGAACTGCAAACATATATTTGCGAATGTCATATACACAATGGAGCCGCATGTAAAATTGCTATGGTGCACAAATAAACGCCAATACGGCTGTTGGAGGAGGCGCTAGAGCAGCTGTCATACTGGAAATACGTCATGACATTGGCGGAAGGACGTTTGCACACACCCGGAAGTGGGGAGTGTGAGTGAATGGGAGTGTAGTTAGGAGAGTTTAGTGGTAATTTGCAAGTCTATTTTTTAGTTTTGTGAATTGTTCTTTTTTGGAATTGGAACCACATCTGGACATGGCGAGATCGCTGTTCTCCACCGAGGAGCTGATCCTCATTTTCTGGGGAAACATTACTAATAATTGTTGTATTTTCAGTTGAAAACATGTCCAATTCCTAGATCCATTGAGGTACATAGCAGAGTTTCAAGGTTCTTCCTAACTATACAGGTGGCACAGACACAAGCATACACCCAGGGCCACTGTTAGATATCACGGGCCCCGTACAGCATTCCTGACAGCCCCCCACCACCAGAGAAAATATCCAAATTATATTTATGGTAAAAATACACTAAAAACATTATTAATGGACATAATCCCAACCATATTCCTGTGAAATCTAAATGATAAAACTGTACTGAGTTCATAAATAAAGCTGTGTTTGTAATTGAGGTGTAATTGAGGTTTTGGGGCTCATGGGTGCTGTGGCCTGTAGAGTGGGAATCAGTGGTTTGTTTTTGTGGCTATCACCGTTTGCAGGCAACCTATGTTACACTATGGAATTGCTGCAGGTCATAATTTGACAAGCATATGGGTGCAGGTGTACAGCCCTGACCACAGACAGTGAGCATTCAGGGCCACTTCCCCACGCCTTCACACCTGTTAGATTAAAACCTGTGTTCATACAGCTGCTGTGTCCCCATAGTGTAACAGGTGGCTCTAGCCACATAAACAACCCCCTCATTCATGCTGTATAGGCCAGAGGACCACTCCAGAGGCTTGTTAATTTCAATGGGCTGCCTAATTTGTGGGAACATGCAAAAATACTGCAGGCATATTATTTTAAAAGTGTGTTGCACCTAACCGCACGCATCTGCAAAGGGCATTGCATTTCTTTGCTGTGCTGGAAAATGTGTGTTCTTGCATGCGTTTCTGCACCACCAATGGTGTGAACAAGTCCTAAGGGCCAGTTCACACTATAGAAACAGTCTAGATGTGTTCCTGATGCGTTTTTGCATGCACTTTTGGCATGCATGTTTAATGTGTTCCAGTACATTTTGGATGTGTTTTGGACACGTTGCATTGCATTTTTGTATCCCTTCCAGTTAGTTTTTTCTACTTTATTTTTATTCAATTTAATTAGGGACGTGTGTGTTTTAGTACATTCAAGGACATTTCAATGTGTTCCAGTACAGTTCTGTGCAGAAACAATGCAGCGTGGTCAACTTTGTTTACAGCACCTGCAATGCACTGAAAATGCAAGCGCTGATGTGAACTATCACATTGACAACCATATAACCTTCTTTCTGTGCGTTTGTGATGCCGAAAAAGCAACTGAAACACATGTAGTGTGAACTGGTCCAAAGATTATTTGAGGTCAGGGAACGGAACTGACCAGGGATTGTAAATTCAATCAGATTAGTGGTGATATACAATCAGCAATCGTATAATAATGTCAGATCTGAGCTGTAGCTGATAGAAAATGAGACACATTCACTTGATCAGTAAATAGTTAAAAAGAGTGGGGCGGTGATCCATAGATTTGCATATGGGACAGGTGATGATGGGGTGGGGGAGGGGGTCAAGTTGTATAAGGAGACAGATTTAAAAGAAGAGAAAAAAGTTACAATGAAATATACACAGCATGAAACTTGCACATTTCCTAATTGGCAGAAGAACAGGACGCAGGTAACATTCATCCACTTTCTAGTCATTAGGCAAAATCATAATTGATTGATCAATATTCCTGGCACTGACACAACCCAGAAAATTGATCTCCATTTTGTTAACATTCATAAATGTTATTTTTTAACATTTATGTAGGCCAAATGAACCTAACAACATGTCTTCTTTAAGTGTTGGCAGAAACACATCCATACAGGGAAAGCATGAAAACTGGGATGCAGCCATGACTAGGATTAGAACCCATGACCCAAGTGCTGTAAGTTCCAAGCTCTAACCACTAAACCACTGTGGGAGACACAGTTTGAGATACAATGTAGAATAGTTACATTGTTTAAAAATGATAAAGCGAGCGCTGGTCAAATGATATAGACTACTAAAATGGTATTACACAAGATAAATATAACCATGGACAGTAGTGCATGAACTTGTGAAAGGTCATCCACCCCTGTGACAGTGTACTACACTATTAAGCACCTTTCTGGCTCCTGTGGCTGAGTTAATTACTCCCCAGGACCATTTGGGCACCCACCCTGATGGATGGATGGAGCTGGATGACTAACCCATAGCTGCCAGCATACCGCTGCACCCCCAGATGTGTGATGTGTATAACCCATGCACATTAATACTTTTGTTCTGGTGAGTGTAGACCAGTCCCAAGGGTGGTTTATCTTTCACGAGTTCATGCACTACTGTCCGTCACGGAGAAACCACACGTGCCATTCATAGGCACTCTCTGAGTTGGTACTCTGACATGAAGGACATTCCATTATTCAGGAATGATTATGTGAACTTATGTTAGCACCATTTACCATTTTACATCATTATTGCAATTATTTGCACTTTTTGGTTTTTACATGCGTTCATTATTGATCACATGCATTTATAGTGCTGCACTATGACTTTAACAAGGAATAGTTACGTGATTACAGAGAAGGAAGCTATATCATTATATTGGGAATTTAGAACTAGACATATTTGAGATATAAGTGTGAAAATGTTTAACATTTGAAAATAGAATGTATGACATTCATTAGTAAATGCATTAGTTGTCTGATCATTTTGGAGAAACAGCAAAAAAAAAATTAAATTATAATATAGGTGTATTATTTGTTACATTCTAAGTATTCTCTTATGCTAACACAAAAACGCCAATGGTACAAAGCCTGAGCTTGTGCGCCATCTAGCGAACATATCCGGTATTGCACCTAAAAATGTGCCAGATGGGATACCACATTTACTAATAGCAAAGTAGACGTTCGTCAATGAGATTGCTAGACGCCGCTCAGGAGACTGACAGGTCTTGATTGATTTAACTGAGTCTGCCTGAATGTTCAGAGTCTGGTGGTAGACTCAAGTCTTAGTAAATCAGGGCCACAGTGACAACACATCAAGTTTCACAGTTATTTTTTCCAATATGAATCCGAGTTCTTTAAAAACATGTTACAAATGCACATGCAAAATTTAGCAACAACATACATATTAGTAAAAAATATAACAAAATCGGCATGTCTACTTTCTTAAAAACATTCTCTCTGATTCTCAATGACTTCATAGCAGTCTGGGATCTCAGGAGAAGTGTTATGTATCCATGTACAACACTCATAATCAGCAGTAGATTCACACAACTTGGTCATTCAAATTCAACATTAAAAAAAACACCTGTAGTTATGTTTCCTGTTTTTTTTGTTATCTATTCTTAGTAGTGTACAAAGTTACTGTCCTCAGGTACCTTCCCATTGACATTCACTTTAGACTTACTACAAAATTATTTCCTTCATTTTTTAGTTGCCTAAATGAAAACACCATTCAGGTTCCATCATAACTCCCAACACTTCAGATTTCGGCCTTGTAGTAACATTTGTGAGGATAATACTCAGATTACCAATAAACATTGATGTCACTTTTTTTGGTGCAGCATACAAAGGAATGTTCACGGTTTCAGGGTGGAGCCTACTCCAAACCCAACAACTCTCAATTCCTGAGAGCTTGGCATACCTATACTTACATTTCAATAGTGACATATTTTCAGTCAATGATCTTTTCTGCTGCTTTTTTATTAGTTCAGCGTCATTCACAGTCTTACTGTTGTGGCCACAGATTGGTGGCCATTCATCTTGGTGATAGTAGCAGTGACTAGCCCAGTAAGCCACTGAAAAAGTTATCACTGAGAGATAACCTGATCAAAAGAAAATTCTTCCAGACTGTCTCCGGATGAAGCAACATCCTGAAAATTGGAGGGTGTTTACAGGTCTGTCTCCTTTTCTTGCTCCATCTGTTGCGCTTGGTTCTTTGGTGGTTCTGGGATCCAGACTTTGGAAACAGCAGTCAGAACTGCGGTTCTCATCACAGCCATCACTATGCTAGGTTTCCCGTATGGTGGATCTGTGGTCTTGTGTCTGTGAAGGTCCTTAACCACTCCCCGATCTCCTGGCTTGTACGGGTGGTTTGGATTATCTGTGGGAAAAAAAGAAAACAAAAGAGAGACATCACCGTATACACCATTGGACACCCTAATCAATTCCTGGATATATCTAAATTTCCTGGCATAACTACCAAAGGACCTCTTGTCAAGGGGGGTGGGGAATGGCAGCCCATAAAAAATTTCAAAAAGGAAAATTTGGTGATTTTATTAGGTGTCATCTTCATCTCAGCCAGAACAGCTGGCAAATACACCTCCCATCCCTTTAATGTCCCACCTGTTACCTTCCTTAGTTTCTCCTTCAGGGTCCTATTTGCCCATTCTACCTGAGCAGAACTCTGTGGATGGTAGGGTATGTGGAACTTCCAGTCAATGCTCATCAGTTTGGTTACCTTGTGTGTAACCTTTGAAATAAATGTTGGTCCTATGTCCAAGTCTATACTTACCAGACATCCTCATCGAGGGATGACTTCCTTTACAAAAAATCTTTTCTTTATTTCATCTCTCACTACCTGTCAACCCCAATGTCCTATGCCATAGAACTGTGCACTGTGACGTGGGAGTCCTGTTATACCTCCCTTTGGCATTAGATCATTTGCATCTACTGTCAACCCTTTTTGTTGTATGTCTATTCTGGGAGTGGTATCCTCATGTATTACCTGAACACAATCATGTTCCTCGGGTGGGTTGTCAGTTTCACCTTTTATCCCTAGCAAACTATAGCATACCTAAGGGACCAGAATTAGAACCTACATATTTCACTTCTAAATTAGCAGTTTATGTCAAAATCACTTCATAACCACTTTCCCTTTGTGCTGTCATGTGCTGCGTAGTGAGGTTCTTAAGGACATGCAGAACATGATGTGCAATATGAAGGATGGTTTTATGTCCCAGGGCCACGCTCATTGAGTCCTCCACCGCCACGGCACAGACGGCCAGGGCTCTCAGACATGCCGACATGCCTTGTACCGGACTTGGCACTACTTTTGAAAAATGGGCTACTTGCCTCATGTGTCCTCAATGATCCTGAGCGACCACAACCATCATGGTTTTACAATTATCATGAGCATACACATGAAACTAAACATCAAAACCCAGAGCAGGAGAGGAAACTAGCGAGGACCTCAAGATTTGGTAGGCATTGGTGGATACTTCGTCCCACTCAGTAAGGTCTGAAGCCTCAGCCTTAGTGTGCTGCCTGAGTATGTTGTCACAATGGGAGCAGTCAGGTATCCATTGGCAACAATAGTTGACCATACCAAGGAAGGAGAACATTTCCTTTTTAGTTTTTGGGTGGGGCAGACCTGTAATGACTAGGATCCTGGACTGACTCACCATTCTGGTGCCTTGTGACAAAGTGAAACCCAAGTAATCCACTGAATTTGACAACATTGTACCTTATGCCTTGCCACCTTGTGTCCCTTTGTATCCAGAAAATTTAACAGAGATATACTGTCCTGCCTACAAGCCTCCCTGTTGGATAAACAAAATAATGTCATCCACGTACTTGAGCAACTTGTAACCATGGTGGGGTGCCCAACCCTTTAAGGATTCTTGGAGGGCCATGGAATATACAGCTGGAGAATTCACGTAGCCTTGGGGTAATCTGGCCCAGGTTAACTGTTGGTCAGAATACAACTTAACAGTAGTTGTGTCTCTTCGTCAACTTGGACGGAATAAAAAAAACTTTGCTTAAATCGATCACAGTATAATACTGTGTATCGTGTGGAATGGAGGCAATCCATGAAGGCACATCTGGGACGATGGGTGCAATTGGAATAATGAGATTGTTAATGGCCCTGAGATCTTGCACTAAACAGTAAGTACCATCAATCTCCTTGTGACAAAGGATACTGCTTTTGATATACTGGACCAACTCCAGGTTTGAGTCTGGCCTTGTAAGGTGTACAGGGAATATACCATCTAGTTTACTGTAGTTAATATACTGTATATACTCGAGTATAAGCCGACCCGAATATAAGCCGAGGTACCTAATTTTACCACAAAAAACTGGGAAAAACTATTGACTTGAGTATAAGCCGAGGGTGGGAACACCAGTGGGAAGAATCGTGCCTCATCATTGTTGTCAGTAGGAGGAATAGTGCCCCATCATTGGTGTCAGTGGGAAGAATCGTGCCTCATCATTGTTGTCAGTGGGAGGAATAGTGCTCCATCATTGGTGTCAGTGGGAGGAATAGTGCCCCATCATTGGTATCAGTGGGAAGAATCGTGCCTCATCATTGTTGTCAGTGGGAGGAATAGTGCTCCATCATTGGTGTCAGTGGGAGGAATAGTGCCCCATCATTGGTATCAGTGGGAGGAATAGTACCCCATCATTGGTGTCAGTGGGAAGAATCGTGCCTCATCATTGTTGTCAGTGGGAGGAATAGTGCTCCATCATTGGTATTAGTGGGAGGAATAGTGTCCCATCATTGGTATCAGTGGGAGGAATAGTGCCCCATCATTGGTGTCAGTGGGAGGAATAGTGCCCCATCATTGGTATCAGTGGGAGGAATAGTGCCCCATCATTGGTGTCAGTGGGAGGAATAGTGCCCCATCATTGGTGTCAGTGGGAGGAATAGTGCCCCATCATTGGTGTCAGTGGGAGGAATAGTGCCCCATCATTGGTATCAGTGGCAGGAATAGTGCCCCATCATTAGTATCAGTGGGGGGAATAGCACCCCATTATTGGTGTCAGTGGAATAGTGCCCCATCTTTGGTGTCAGTGGGAGGAATAGTGTCCCATCATTGGTGTCAGTGGGAGGAATAGTGTCCCAACATTGGTGTCAGTGGGAGGAATAGTATCCCATCATTGGTGTCAGTGGGGGGGTGGAGGAATAGTGCCCCATCGTTGGTGTCAGTGGGGGGGAGGAAAAGTGCCCCATCGTTGGTGTCAGTGGGGGGAGGAATAGTATCCCATGATTGGTGTCAGTGGGGGGTGGAATAGTGCTCAATGATTGGTGTCAGTGGGGGGTGGAATAGTGCCCCATCATTGGTGTCAGTGGGGGGGAGGAAAAGTGCCCATCGTTGGTGTCAGTGGGAGGAATAATGCCCCATCATTGGTATCAGTGACACCAATGATGGGGCACTATTCCTCCCACTGACACTTGCTGACCCCTGTTCCAGTATGGTGCTGCTGCAGCCAGTATATGTGGTTGCAGCAGCACCTAAGCACGGCACACTTACCTGCATCTCCTTCACTCAATTTTCGCAGGGCCGCTCAGCTCCGCCTCCTCGCCGGTGATTGGCCGCCTGTGTGCCTTTCCTGAGCTACAGTTCTGGTGGCCAATCACCGGTGAGAAAGCGGAGCCGAGCAGCCGCGCGAACATCCAGTGGACGAACCGAATGAAGGAGCAGCCGCGCTTCCTGGACCGGATCGTCGCGGGACCGGAGCCAGGTAAGAGACAGCAGCCCCCTGCAGATGTTTACTCGAGTATAAGCCGAGGGGGGCGTTTTTCAGCACAAAAAATGTGCTGAAAAACTCGGTTTATACTCGAGTATATACGGTACATCTAGTTTACTGTTGGCACAGACTTCACTTTGTCTAAATCTTCCATGCTCACAAAACAGTGAGGTGACTCCATGTGCACCCCTCCCTTCTCACTTATCCTGATTGTGGCCTTGAATTTTCCCAACAGATCTCTGCCTAGCAAATTCACAGGGACTCCTGATATGATCTTGAAAGAATGTTTCACTATGGAACCTTTCCTGTGTGAGTCTGAAATACTCAAAGGGGGTGTTTCCCAGGTTTTGGCACATGTCCCAGAGATACCATCTGAAGGTTCACATTCTACTCTTGTCCCCTATTTCTATTGCTACCTCTTTCTATAGGATTAGAACTATATTGTAACCCCTGAAAATGTGCTTTTTTAGTAAATTTGGAGACCTCAAAACATCCAGCAGTGTCTTTCTCTATCACTTGTTTTTCAAATGTACCTGAATCCATCTCTGTGCAGTTTGAAATAGGCCGTCTTACCAACAGCAAAACTTCAAATCTGAATCCCGCCATCAAGGTTTGGATATATATATATAATGCCCATTTCTGCACTAACCATATCCATCCCATCTTCTTCCTTCCAAACATTCCTCAGTCTTTTCCCATTCTCTGTCACCGTCTCTTTTGTCCCTTGCTTACAAACTACAGCAATTGCTAACGATTTCCTACTCTTCCATATTCTGTCCATCTCGGCTGTCACCTACTATCACACCTTTCTCTTAATGTCTTACTTCAGCCATACATGAGTGGCTGCCTGGGTTCCAGGATCAACTAGAACATATATTTTAGGCCCCTTTGTCCAGTCAAACCCGGAGTCCATTTCATATCCCAAAATTCCATCAATTATTAACCACTTGTCCTCCTGAGGATTTACCCCCCTTAATGACCACGCCTCTTTTTGCTACTCGGCGCTGCACTAATTCAACTGATAATTGCGCGGTCATGCAATGCTGCTTCCAAACAAAATTTGCATCCATTTTTTCACACCAATAGAGCTTTCTTTCGGTGGTATTTGATCACCTGTGCGCTTTTTATTTTTCATGCTATAAACAAAAAAAGACCAAAAATTTTGAAGAAAAACAATATTTTTTACTTTCAGCTATAAAAAATATATAGTAAACTCAAAATTAGTTATAAATTTAGGCCAAAATGTATTCTGCTCCATGTTTTTGGTAAAAAAAATCCCAATAAGTGTATATTGATTGCTTTGTGTGAAAGTTATAGCGTCTACAAACTATGGGATAGATACTGCAATTTACGCCATTTTTCTGCTATACAGCGCTGCGCTAGTTTAATGGACAATTGCGCGGTCATGCAATACGGTACATAAATGAAATTTACATCCTTTTTTTCCCACAAATTGAGCTTTCTTTCAGTGGTATTTGATCGCCTGTGCGTTTTTTTTTTTGCGCTATAAAAAAAAGGCTGACAATTTTGAGGAAAAAAAACAATATTTTGGACTTTTTGCTATAAAACATGTCCAGTAAAAAAAAATTTAAAAATCAAATTTAGTCATAAATTTCTGCCAAAATGCATTCTGCGACATGTCTTTGCTAAAAAAAAAACCCAATACGTGTAAATTAATTGGTTTACGTGAAAGTTATAGCGTTTACAAATGGCGGGAATAATACTGGGATTTTTAATTTTTTTTAATACTAATAATGGTGGCGATCAGCGACTTATGGTGGTGATCAGTGACTTATGGTGGCGATCAGCAACTTATGGTGGTGATCAGTGACTTATGGTGGCGATCAGTGACTTATGGCGGCGATCAGCGACTTATGGCGGGACTGCGGACATTCTGACACTGGGGGGGAACTGACTTGGGGTCACTGACATCCCCAGTGACACTAATACAGTGATCAATGCAAAAAAAAAACCACTGACACTGTACTAATGGCACTGGGGAGGAAGGGGTTAAGTTTATTATTCAGTGAAAGGGTTAACTGTGTGAGGGGAGTGTTTTACTAGGGGGCGGGGGGTGTACTGCACAGGACACCGCTGATCGAGAGAGAGAAACTCTTCTGTCCCGATCAGCGTGTCAGGAGCTGTCAGGGAACTGACAGAAAGCACAGCTACTGCAGCTGTGCTCTCTGTCACTGATTGCCGCTAATCACCGGGAGATAGCCGGTAATGACCGGCTGTGACCCGGCGACTGACAACTGCGGCCGTGATCGGCGGGACAGGTAGGGCAGCGGCGTGCCTCGCTCGTGCTTCTATCTGGTTTTAAAATGTGGTTTTGCCCAGCTGTGCCACCCTGCCACCATATTTCTACAGTGGCTGGGCAGCATGTGGTTAATTTCATGTTCTGTCTGGTATGGCTCTCTTCTCCTCCTCCCTCTTCTCTACCCCTCCCTTCTATACCCCTCACTTCTGTACTATCAGGACTCTGTTTTTCTGCCTGAACTAAGGGAGATTGTGATGGTCTGTCCTTGAAGGTCTGAGGAGAAAAAAAAATCATCCTCCCTTTTTGGCAAAGCTGGATATACTTTTGTATAACTTGTCGGAGCCGACCGTGGGGGGGTTAAGAGTGGAGATTCAAATTACTGTGCTCTGGAATGTAACCAGACACATATTTCAGCCAGTGAAAACCTGCTGCTTTCAGATACTTCATCCTGTATACTGTTATCACATATTCCTTACAAGTAAACCTAGACAATTCAGGATATTTTGTCTTTGTCTTTTTTTTCAGCAATATCACTTAACACTTTATGCACAAGCTTTGGGTAGATCTCTCACCTTAGATATACCTGCTTAAAGCAAAAATCAGCGGTTAGGCAAAGCAATAAATATTACAGTATCAGTACTTATTCTCTGAAGTGGAGAGGCTGTAACACCTACAAAGCCTTCTCAACATTTCAGGAATTTCACACTTAAAAGTACGGCCCTTGTAATATCCCTATACTGTAACACAAATTACTACTCAACAGTTTCTTAAAATGCAGCAAATAAGCACTTATACTTCTACAATGGCAAAAATAAATGAGGACTCCTGTGAATTCACAATTATACCTGCCTTGGAAATATTTCCCCATAGGTTCCAAAACCTCTGAATTCCCTTTGAGGACCCACCTTAAAGACCCTCCGTGAGATCCAACAATCTCAAATGGAAACTTGGGCTGCTATCTCGGGGTCTTTAAAGGGGGACAATCCAGGTAAAACTAAGACTGGCTCAGCTTACCTGACCATCCACACCTTTAATCCCACTTCCCGAAACCAGATTGCAAGGATTCAACCTATGTCTGAGCCCCCTGTCCTCGTTATTTAACCACCAGGCCTAGGAGAAATAAAGCTCTGACACGGAAGTCTGCAAGCTAAATCTCTGAAAGTTTATTGCATGACAAGAATAGTTATACAGAACTCAGTAGGCGTGGCTTAATCTCAGGATGACCAATGAAACATTCCATTCTTATCAATATAGTTACGTGAAGAACAGAAAGTGCAAATAGTTGAGGGATACCATACAGTATAAGGCAGTTCCTTTTACAGAAATGAAACTAATCTAAGGAAACAAGAGAGAAATTACAAAAACAAAATAACTGTTCACACATCTAAAAATGGAGGCATTATACAAAATGTATGCCAGTTAACAAGACATATTTCCTTACAGGCAGTGTACTGGGGTCAGCAGGGCACAGGATGGGAGGTCAGCAGAAGAGTGTAAAGGAATCAGTTGGGCAGTGTACAGGGGTCAGCAGGGCACAGGATGGGAGGTCAGCAGAAAACTGTAAAGGAATCAGTTGGGCAGTGTACAGGGGTCAGCAGGGCACAGGATGGGAGGTCAGCAGAAAACTGTAAAGGAATCAGTTGGGCAGTGTACAGGGGTCAGCAGGGCACAGGATGGGAGGTCGGCAGAAGAATGTAAAGGAATCAGTTGGGCAGTGTACAGGGGTCAGCAGGGCACAGCATGGGAGGTCAGCAGAAGAGTGTAAAGGAATCAGTTGGGCAATGTACAGGGGTCAGCAGGGCACAGGATGGGAGGTCAGCAGAAATGTGTAAAGGAATCAGATGGACAGTGTACAGGGGTCAGCAGGGCACAGGATGGGAGGTCAGAAAAAGAGTGTAAAGGAATCAGTTGGACAGTGTACAGGGGTCAGCAGGGCACAGGATGGGAGGTCAGCAGAAATGTGTAAAGGAATCAGATGGACAGTGTACAGGGGTCAGCAGGGCACAGGATGGGAGGTCAGCAGAAATGTGTAAAGGAATCAGATGGACAGTGTACAGGGGTCAGCAGGGCACAGGATGGGAGGTCAGAAAAAGAGTGTAAAGGAATCAGTTGGGCAGTGTACATGGGTCAGCAGGGCACAGGATGGGAGGTCAGCAGAAATGTGTAAAGGAATCAGATGGGCAGTGTACAGGGGTAAGCAGGGCACAGGATGGGAGGTCAGCAGAAGAGTGTAAAGGAATCGGTTGGGCAGTGTACAGGGGTCAGCAGGGCACAGGATGGGAGGTCAGCAGAAATGTGTAAAGGAATCAGATGGGCAGTGTACAGGGGTAAGCAGGGCACAGGATGGGAGGTCAGCAGAAGAGTGTAAAGGAATCGGTTGGGCAGTGTACAGGGGTCAGCAGGGCACAGGATGGGAGGTCAGCAGAAATGTGTAAAGGAATAGTTGGGCAGTGTACAGGGGTCAGCAGGGAACAGGATGGGAGGTCAGCAGAAGAGTGTAAGGCAATAGTTGGGCAGTGTACAGGGGTCAGCAGGGCACAGGATGAGAAGGTGGCAGAAGAGCGTAAAGGAATCAGTTGGGCAGTGTACAGGGGTCAGTAGGGCACAGGATGGGAGGTCAGCAGAAGAGTGTAAAGGAATCAGTTGGGCAGTGTACAGGGGTCAGCAGGGCACAGAATGGGAGGTCAGTAGAAATGTGTAAAGGAATCAGTTGGGCAGTGTACAGGGGTCAGTAGGGCACAGGATGGGAGGTCAGCAGAAATGTGTAAAGGAATAGTTGGGCAGTGTACAGGGGTCAGCAGGGCACAGGATGGGAGGTCAGCAGAAGAGTGTAAAGCAATAGTTGGGCAGTGTACAGGGGTCAGCAGGGCACAGGATGGGAGGTTGGCAGAAGAGCGTATAGGAATCAGTTGGGCAGTGTACAGGGGTCAGCAGGGCACAGGATGGGAGGTCAGCAGAAATGTGTAAAGGAATCAGTTGGGCAGTGTACAGGGGTCAGCAGGACACAAGATGGGAGGTCAGCAGAAGAGTGTAAAGGAATCAGTTGGGCAGTGTACAGGGGTCAGCAGGGCACAGGATGGGAGGTCAGCAGAAATGTGTAAAGGAATCAGTTGGGCAGTGTACAGGGGTCAGCAGGGCACAGGATGGGAGGTTGGCAGAAGAGCGTATAGGAATCAGTTGGGCAGTGTACAGGGGTCAGCAGGGCACAGGATGGGAGGTCGGCAGAAGAGTGTAAAGGAATCAGTTGGGCAGTGTACAGGGGTCAGCAGGGCACAGGATGGGAGGTCAGCAGAAGAGTGTAAAGCAATAGTTGGGCAGTGTACAGGGGTCAGCAGGGCACAGGATGGGAGGTCAGCAGAAATGTGTAAAGGAATCAGTTGAGCAGTGTACAGGGGTCAGCAGGACACAAGATGGGAGGTCAGCAGAAGAGTGTAAAGGAATCAGTTGGGCAGTGTACAGGGGTCAGCAGGGCACAGGATGGGAGGTCAGCAGAAATGTGTAAAGGAATCAGTTGGGCAGTGTACAGGGGTCAGCAGGGCACAGGATGGGAGGTCAGCAGAAATGTGTAAAGGAATCAGTTGGGCAGTGTACAGGGGTCAGCAGGGCACAGGATGGGAGGTCAGCAGAAATGTGTAAAGAAATAGTTGGGCAATGTACAGGGTCAGCAGGGCACAGGATGGGAGGTCAGCAGAATAGTGTAAAGGAATCAGTGTCAGCTTCTATGTGAGCTTGCATTCCAGCTCCATGCCTACTTGACACGTGTAGCACTCGGCGGCCATATTTTGGCCCTGTAGCAGCCAGTGTGCGTTCCAATGGGCCACCTACACCACCTATTCACTGCCTTCCTAGAGGGTGATAACAGGTATCCTTATGGTACTTATCCCCCTCACCCCTTTTTCAAGCTCATGTTTGCCCACTGTGGTGCACATGGAGGTTGGCGTGGATGCAGCACAGGAAGTACATATACATGATAGGTGGTACATACGTGTGACATATTTGATTCTACACATGCACATGTACTGTTCACACAGATTTTATACCGTGTCCTTTGTATGTTTCACTGTTTTCACAAAGACTTGTGTACATGTATTGTCATCCATCGTTATCATTCATTCATACACTTCTATGCTTGTTGTGGGTGGTACTCATTGGCGCTGTCCCTGCCTCTGGGTGAGGAGGTGACAACCCGTCTGCAGCACTTTGACTCGATATCCGACCATTTATAAAGAGGTTACAGACACTGTGCATGCAGGCTCTGAGGAAGGGGCAAGTCCCCGAAACGCATTAGTATATTGAAGGCCCAGAGTTCCTGTGGGGATCTATAAATAAAACAGAGATCCTCCTGCGCTCTTATGTAAAATTAAAATAAAAATGTTGTGTAATTAATACACACTAAAGCTTCTAGCATCCAAACCACTACCATATAGGTCATGAACAGAAGAAAATATGATGCAGCGCTAATAGACACAAATGAGTAATATAAGATATATAATTGACATAAAACATATAGATGATAAATCTAAAATAAGATCAGACACGTGACTAACACAAACAATAGTGACCCCAATGCACATGGGGATAATACAAACAGGGACCCCAAGTGCCCTAATGGGACACTACAATAAAGGCACACACAGCAGTGAGTCCCTAATATGGGATCAAGATGCAGATGGTCACACAGTGACACAACACTATATCACAAGGTGTCACCAAGTGTCCGTATAGGGGTGCGCTGTTATTCCATTCCATGCATAAAAGTGGATGCAACGCACCCTCAGTGCGACCCAACAATAGCTGAAGTGGCCTCTCACCTCAAGCTTCACCACCCTGCAGGGTCATAAATCATATACTCCCCTCTGGATCCTCAATGTACCGCTCTACTAGCCAGATGATGAGAATGGATGGTAGGCAGGGACAGGTCAGCAGGTGGATAGGCAATGTCAGACCTCACCACTCATAACATAGAACGACAAGAGAACACGCTCCCCATAGTGTAATACAGCTTTATTAACAAGTAATAAACTAGCCAGTATTGCAGTCACATGTTGGAAGCGTGTATCAAGGCAGAATCACAAGGGTGTGAGTATACAGCATACAACAGGATCCACAGTGCAGAGTAAACAGCATGAAGAAAAAAAATGTGTATCTCCAATCCAAAAATGGCGCCAAACCAGGAGTATGTCAATGCCGTTGATGCACTGCATCACGTGACCTCTTGACTTCATCAGGACATGAGGTCACGTGACGCAACGTGTCGACGGCACTGGACGGCATTGACGTACTTCCACTGATCGGCTTCTCTTCTTGGCAAAGTTTCTATGTCTTCCCAGGATGTTTGATGTGTGTTTGATGTGTTTTAGCAGCGTATGATAACCTGTGGGGTGGTATCCCTTTTGTCATTCGAGAGGATCTTCTGATTTCTTGTTCATTGGCTGGTTGATTGTAAGTTCCACTTCTTGTTCTGGCTCTTGTCCTGCTTCGCATGGGTCAGTGTCTCTTGCCGATTCAGTGTGTAAATCCTCTCCACATTTTTCAAGAATTGTATTATCTGGTGCTTCACTTTCATCAAAATAAACACTGCAGCTTACTGTGACCTTGTTGGTCTTTGGACAAAGGATTCTATATCCCTTACTCTGCTCACTGTAGCCAACCAGAATGCCTTCTATGGCTTTGTTCTCCAACTTGGAGCGTTTCTGACTTGGAATGTGGGCATATGCTTTACAGCCAAATACTCTGATATGTCCTACGTTAGGTTTTGATCCATTCCACATTTCATATGGTGTACTCTCAATAGCTTTTGATGGGAGCCTGTTTTGTAGGTATGTTGCAGTCATTATTGCTTCTCCCCAGTATTTTAGGTAAGGCAGCGTCCGTAATCATACATCTGGTCATTTCTACAAGAGTGCGATTCTTTCTTTCCGCTACACCGTTTTGCTCAGGAGTGTATGGTACAGTTGTTTGGTGTATAATACCTTGTTTCTTTAGGTATGATTCCATCTCTTTATTCATATATTCCCCTCCTTTGTCAGTGCGTATTATTCCAGGTTTCCTTTGGAACTTGTTGCTTGTCATAGCTACAAACTCTTGAAGTTTTTCTAATGTCTCACTTTTGTGCTTCATTAGATACGTTATTGTGTACCTGGAATAATCATCGATGAAAGTCAGTAAATATCTGTTCCCGCCAGGTGTGATGGTTTTCATTGGTCCGCACACATCACTGTGTATCAGTTCCATGGGTTTAATGGTTTTACTCTGACTGGTCTGTGGAAGAGAGGTTCGGGTGGCCTTTGCTTTGATGCAACACCTGCACTTGCTGAGTGTGTGGCAAGGCAATATTTTCATGTCTTCTGATAGACCTCTCTTTGCAAAGTCCTTTATAGCTCCTGGGTTTCGATGCCCCAATCTTCTATGCCACAGGTGGATGCACTTGTCATGTGGGTTATGAGTTGCCACATTAGCCTTCTCACTTTCAGTGATGATTTTGTACAGATGTTCATGTAACCTTCCTCTTGCTAGGATTTGCTTTCCATTTTGAATTGTGCATTCATCACCTCTGAACTGGACAGTGAGTCCATTGCTTGCAAGGGTTTTAACTGATAGGAGGCTTCCTTCTAGGCTTGGAACATATAGAACATTCTTTACAAGGATGCTCTGCTTGCCCCCTGATGGCGTTTTGCAGTTCAGAAATCCCTGACCTTTACCTTCCACTGTAATACTTTTCCCATTTGCTAGGAAGACTTTATCTTTTACACTAAAATCAATTTCTGTGAAGAATGTCTCGTCGCTTGTCATGTGACTTGTTGCCCCTGAATCAATGTACCATCCATGTGAGGTACTATTCTGAGTCACTTTAAAAGTCCCACTCCATGATGCACTTTCATTTTCTTTCATGACTGCTTTAGCTCTTTCTCTTGTGGGTAGCTCCCGCTTTTCCTGCTCAGCTTTCCAGATTGAACAGTTCTTTTTCAGGTGACCGGCCTTTTTGCAGCGAAAACATACCCTGGTTTCTTTGCTTTGTCTTATGCCTTCATGCACCTTCAGAGCTGCCTCTGGTCTCTCGTTCTCTTCACTATGCAAATCTTCTTTTCTTCTGCTGTATTCATCAATTAATTTTCCCTTAACATATTCTAGTGTCAGTTCAGTTTCCGGTCTAGTTTCTAGAGCATTTATAAGGGCTCTGTATGATTCTGGAATGCTGCACAGAAGTATTGACACAACATGGTTGCCTTTCAATTCTTCACCTATTGCACCCAGCTGGTCCACAATTTCTAGCATAGCATTTACATGTTCCCCCATTTCCTGCCCTTTTTCCAGCCTCATCTTATACAGTTTGTGTAGCAGATATAGTTTACTGTTTAGGTTTGCACATTCATGCAGTGTTTGTAATGCAGTCCACATACCTTTAGCTGAGTTTTCTTTCCTTATATGAATGAGTTGATCGTCCTCCACTAACAGGCTTATGACTGCTTTTGCTTGCCTGTTTTTCCTGTCCCATTCTTCCGGGTTGTCTTTGGGTCTGTGTGTATCTAGTACCGGCCACAAGTCATCTTTGGATAACAGCATTTCAAGCTTAAACTTCCATAGCTGGTAGTTGGTATTGTTGAGCTTTGCTATTGTAAACTTCATATCTGAAGCACTTGCCATCTTTCAGTGAATTGGATACAGCTCTTGTTTCCTCACATAGGATTTGGTAGGATTGTAAATGCAGCACTTACTTGCTTGTAGTTTTCCTTTTTCCAGTGTCTGGAGCTGGGCCCATAACCTGTTGGTTATGTGTTATAGAAGACACTGGTAGTGATGGCAGAATTCAGACTTTACTTGTGTGGCTTAAGTTACAAACATACAGAGCACATTTCAGCAGATATATTACTTCCTGAAGATAGAGATAGAGAGGAAGAGATAAAACCAGCAAGTTTTACACATATGTACAACTAGTAACCTTTAGTGTACAGTGCCATCTACTGGTCAAGTGATATTAACACACAATACTATATAGTACATTATAGTACATGCTGTTGCATTCCCAACAATAATGAAGATGTTAGACATAAATGACAAGGATGTAATGGTCACAGAGGAATGGTGGTGGAGATCTCTCAAAGTAAGAACACTTCCTTGAATGGTTCTATAAATAAAGAATGAATCCTGGAGGGAATAAAGCTGTAAAGCAATAAATAATATATAAACTGGGCCATCCACTTCATCCATAAAGACATTGTGATTGAAGATCTTCTAGATCACATAGAAGGAGGACTCATCGATGATTCCATACATTTGTTTGGAAGGATAGAACAATCCTCAGAAGGGAACATGTAGGATGACAGGAAAGGCTCCCTGACTGGTGAGATCCTCCAAACATAATGATGACATCCATGAACTGGAGAGAGCTCGTTGGGGTGATAAAGCCAATCTGGAAACACTGTGTAGACGTTCTCCAAGAACTCAGCACACTCCAGGTGTGGAGAAAGTCTCCAGGTGGGATTAGCCTGTCATTTATCATAGGTAGGAATGTCCACACATGGACTTCCACAGGGACCCCCGAGACTACATATAGAACTTGGAGGTACCTGTAACATGGAACAGGATTTGGTGTTGCTGGAAGACTGGTCAGAGCAGTGGAAATTGCAGTTCAATGTTTCTGAATCATGAGCTGGGGATGGATAGTGGGTACAAAGCTCCCTGGGATGGGCCCACTTTCAGGGACAGATACCAGTCCAGTGATGTGGTGTCACACAGTGCAGTGTTTATTGGTGCTGATTACAGGTGCTGTACAATGTTCCACAAAGTAACGGCAAAAACCTCAAAACCAAAATCCTAGCCATGTCCCGGCACTAACTACATAAACACGATTCCTGACTATCAGGGTACTGGGACAGTGGCCATTCTTTGTTCTGTTGAACTGTTGGGGAGAAGACACACTGGACACCTTGGCTACCATTGTGCTATAAGCTGGGTGTCCGGTGCACTCCTGTACCTTTAAGGAGGGGTGGGCTCCCTCAGGTCCCCCTGCCCTTGGTCTAGCTATTAAATACAAATGCATCTACTATGGGGGCTCACAAAATTTGTAGAGTTAGGACTACAGATTATCAGGGTGCCGTGACGTGGCTCTGTAGCTTACGCATGTGTTTGCAAATGTGTGCTAACTAAACCCCTGTTTTTAACGCATACTGTTAGACAGGGTAATTTGGTTTGTTTGCAGGCTGGCTGATAAGTCTCTTTTGTTGTGTGACATGCGTTGCCCGTTCAAGTGCTCCTTGCTGGGGAGGCCAGTTATAGACTGGGGCAGCGGCCATTTCTTGTACTATCAGGGTGAGCAAGCCTAGTGCTTGTCAGTCTCCAAAGATGCAGTTTTACAGCTTCCACCAACCTTCCATCTCTCCCAGACATGACTTGTCTGTTCCCAGGTATGAGAGCTCTGACTGCATGTTTCTGGTGAGTATAAATTACACCCGGGGAGAGGCGTGAAACCTGAGCTGGACCAAGGATCAGAGAGTATGAGGAGGAGCCTGGGAGATGTATGGACCCTGAACAGAACTTTTCCCAGCTCCCTCTGAGACACTCTGCTACATATCCCCCTTGATTAAACCCCAGGGTTGGCACAGCTGTGGCCCAACAGGAGTGAACCCGGGACCGGGCATCTACATTTCCCATCTTAGCCCCTGGTCTGTGTTTTACCATGAAGGAATAATCTTGAGGAGCCAAAAACCACCAGTTCACCCGCTATTTGTCTCCTTCTTTTGGGCCATCCATTGAGGGGATCATGGTCAGCTATCAGGTCAAACTCACCCTAACAAATAGTATCTTAGAGCATCCAAGGACCACTTTATGGCTAAACATTTCTTGTCAATTACTGCACATTTCTTTCCATGTTCATTACGTTTGTTTTCTGCTCAGGTACACTACAGGGTGTTCTTCCCCATTATGTACCTGTGACAACACTGCCCCAATACCAAAATCAGATGCATCCATTTGAACCACATAAAGCCTTGGAAAAACAAGTGGGTGTACAGTACTGGGTGTGCACAAGGGGGCCCTCTTCAGGACTTGGGAAGACTCTTCTGCCAATGGGTACCATCTTACCTTTACCAAGTCTTTCTCTTTTGCAAGGTCAGCCAGTGGAGCTGCTAGAGTTGAGAAATTTTGGATAGACCTTCTGTAGTACCCCCGCAATACCAAGGAAGGTTCTGACCTGCTTCTTGTTTGCAGGACATGGCCATTCTTGGATGGCATCTATTTTGTTTTATGACGCCTTGTCCAATAGTGTAGCCCAAATACTTGGCATTTGCCATAAAACCTTCCTTGAAGAGAGAATCCAAGACCGCCTGGACAAGGGGCAAGTGAGATTCCCATTCAGTGCTATGTATGCCTATGTCAGACCCCAGGTTCAGTAATAATATTATCCTAAACCACTGAAGTCATACCAGGTAACTCTGAAAATGTGTCTCTGTTCCTTATCAGGAACTCTCTAGCTCCGTGCTTTTGGGAATGAGACAGTCTGTCTGGAATTGTGACTTCAGGGACTAGAGGGGACTCAGTACTCCCAGGAGTTCCAGGGGCAGACCCCACAGTCAGTGCCACCCTACCCTTCCAGGGGCATAACAGGTGTACATGGTATATCTGCTCAGGCTTTCTATTATCCGGTTGATATACTTTGTAATTCCCCAACTCTTTTAACCACTTCAAAGGAGCCTTTTACTTAGCCAGGAACTTGCTTTCAACAGTGGGAACCAACACCAGGACCCGGTCACCAGATGAGAAAACCCCATTGTATATTCTTTGTTGGGCTTCCTGGGTGTGAACTTCGTGTTCTTCTACAATAGACGTGATTGCTGTAATCCTGTCCTGCATATGAGCGATATGCTCAATGACACTTTTGTGGGGTGTCTGCTCCCCCTCCCAGGTTTCCTTGGCTATGTCTAGGAGCTCCCGAAGATGATTCCCATAGAGTAACTCGAATGGAGAGTGGCCCATAGAGGACTGGGGAAGCTCCACCAGGCCATCAGTTTGAGGGTGTGTCACGGATAAAAACACGCCCACAGCGACTAGATAACCGAGGCGTGCACATGTGTGACTGGGAGACAGAGGGGGTGAGGGGGACTCTGAGCATATAAGGCTGGCCATGATACGCTTTCACAGCCCGCACTACCTCTGGTCACCACTAGAGGGAGACTCTCCTATCCAGCTGGCTGACCACACACAGGCAGATACAAATCTTACATACAATCTTGTGCACTCTAAGGGTTGGGGAACAGTCTAGCAATTGGCACACCCTTCTAGTATTCCTCCAGCTATCCTACAAGCTAGAACCCCGGTGTTAATCACTCTTCCACTGTCCACCCCCCCACACCAGACACACCACAAACGGTAGCTTGCCACCAGCCAACAGTTTGTCCACAGACTGATCTTCTGGGCCACCACACACACACAGATCTCCATCTGGCAGATCTGCTACTTTACAATCTCCATGCAATCTGCCAAAACGCAGTGCAATTGCATAAACATTGGCAATGAACTTAGACCACAAGTGGGAGATTTATGCACACCCCCAGATTTATATGGCACATGTACTGATGGTCCAATCAGAACCCTCCAGG
Source organism: Staurois parvus (assembly GCF_062004578.1). Taxonomy (NCBI): domain Eukaryota; kingdom Metazoa; phylum Chordata; class Amphibia; order Anura; family Ranidae; genus Staurois; species Staurois parvus. Next base: position 204,091 of record NW_028319141.1, read on the forward strand.
CCCCAGCAGTGCCCCCAGCCCTGAATTCTCTCCAATGGAACTCTCCAGTGAAATCTCCTCTCATCAATTACTAGCCGGATTCTCTCTATTACCTCCTGTATGTACAAAACTCCCCCAAATCTCTCCCCTCCTCACCATCCACTAGAAATTGGAGGAATTGTTTCTTCTTCCTGAAATCCAGACCTAGAGAGGAATAGAAAAGAACCAACAAACCCAACAAAGTCTTTTTATAGAGATTTATTCCATCAAATCCAAACTATTCTACACATATTTATTCCATGGAATATGAAGAGATTTTACTATCAATAATCACATCAAATCTGCGTGTTTATTGGACTTTATTCCCAGCAATAATCAATCAGGAATCCATGCCAGCAATCATCAGATCAATAGGAATGTTTCCAATATCCAGTGATCACGGTTTGATCCTCCAACATAACCAGTGCACAGAATGATAAATCTATCCCATGAAATGGATCTTATTGATTGGTTGATGTCATTTATTGATCTATTGATTCCCTTCTATGATAGAATCGATTGATTTCTCCATGTATTGATCATCCTCTCCATATACAGTTGTGTTCAAAATAATAGCAGTGTGTTGAAAAAAGTGAATAAAGCTGAAAATCCTTCTAATAGCTTTTATTTCCATCCACACAAATGCATTGGGAACACGACACATTCTATTCCAAATCAAAACATGAAGAAAAATACATCAAATTTGTGTTGTTCCTCTAAAAAAATGGAAGAAAAGTGAATATTAGACGGTTCAAAAAAATCGCAGTGTTTGTATTCTTCTTTACAAACTCAAACATTCACTATATAAACTGAGAAATGTTTGAAGATTTTGCTTTCCTTTGAATGACTTCATGAATATTTGGTTGTAGTCGCACTGTTTGTGAGAACTGCTGTACATCTGTGTTGCATGGAGTCACCCAACTTCTGGCCCCTGTGATCAGGTATTCCAGCCCAGGATGATTGGACCACATTCCACAGTTCTTCTCTATTTCTTGGTTTGGCCTCAGAAACGGCATTTTTGATGTCACCCCACAAGTTTTCTATTGGATGAAGATCCGGGGATTGGGCTGGCCACTCCATAACGTCCATCTTGTTGGTCTGGAACCAAGATGTTGCACGTTTACTGGTGTGTTTGGGGTCATTGTCTTGTTGGAACACCCTGTAACGGAACCGGAACCCAGACCGCACTGAGTTTTTCCGTTATACCGCAGCTTCTCCTGTCCGAACACCATCCACGAACCACACCCTTGAAATCCCTCAGGAAACAGACAATACCCAGCCCTTCATAAATCAGGAAGCCAACAACTTTTATTGTACACAAAACAACATGTTTTATACAGAGGGTGGGGAAAGACAACCAGGGACAGGAAACACATCATCAGCCCACCCTATCAGTGGGAAGGGCTACAGTATAGGCAGGAAACACCTCATCACCCCTCCCCATCCAACCAGACACAGAACAATGGGATGCAGCCATGCGGCAAAGGATATTGACCAACCCCCACACCAATACACAAACAGTACATCCCATAATAGTTGGCTGGACAGGAAGACACAGCACAATGGGGGGTAGCACATGGCAAACAGACAATGGACAGCCATGTGGCCTAGACAAAGGAGCACACACTATACACAAGACTCAGACATTCACATACACACCTTGTACCCCTTAACAGGCACAGGGTGGGTTAAACATAATGAGGGGGACATGAGCTGACCAAGCGGTCCCCCCACCCCCAAAAGTCACTCCCGTCACACACCCATTTCAAGGGCATTTCCTCTTCAGCATAAGGCAGCATGACCTCTTCAAGTATTCTGATGTATTCAAACTGATCCATGATCCCTGGTATGCGATAAATAGGCCCAACACCGTAGTATGAGAAACATCCCCATATCATGATGCTTGCACCACCATGCTTCACGGTCTTCACAGTGTACTGTGGCTTGAATTCAGTGTTTGGGGGTCATCTGACAAACTGTCTCCGCCCACTAGACCCAAAAAGAACAATCTTACTTCCATCAGTCCACAAAATGTGGAGTCATTTCTCTTTAGGCTGGTCAATGTGCTCTTTGGCAGATTGTAACCTCTTCAGCACATGTCTTTTTTCCAACAGTGGGACTTTGCGGGGACTTCTTGCAGATAGCTTGGCTTCACATAGGGGTCTTCTAATTGTAACAGTCCTCACAGGGAACGTCACACCTTCTTTCATCTTCCTGGAGCTGATTGTTGGCTGAGTCCCCGCCATTTTGGCTATTCTTCTATCCATTCCAATGGTAGTTTTTCGCTTTCTTCCACGTCTTTCAGGTTTTGGTTGCCATTTTAAAGCATTTGCGATCATTTTAGCTGAGCAGCCGATCATTTTCTGCACTTCTTTATATGTTTTCCCCTCTCCAATCAACTTTTTAATCAAGGTACGCTGTTCTTCTGAACAATGTCTGGAACGACCCATTTTCCTCAGAATTTCAGAGAGAAATGCACTGTAACCAGCATGTCCAACATTTGCTGCCTTCCTTCCTTAAATAAGGGCAATAATTGCCACCTGTTTATCAAAGAATGAATGACCTCACTAATAGAACTCCACACGGCTATTATTTTGAACATGCCCCTTTCAATGAGTGATTCAATGACACAGAATCAGCAGCATGCATGTCATGACTGTCGGGTCTGTTGGATTTCTATGACTCTACTACACCTGCTAGGAAATTATTTGCCATGTAGAGATATCATTTCCACCAAAAACAGTGATTGATCCGGTTAGTGATGTCTGACGGCTATTATTTTCAACACAACTGTATCTCTTCACCTTGTGTAACATCATACAAATCCTGAATGCTATAAATCTCAGTCCTGTCCATGAATTGTATGTGACTCGGGTCTTTATAATACGATATACTGGACTGTTACTTCATTCCCTATTTTTATATCGTCTTCTTACACCTGTCCTGATGAAGTGACACTTTGAAGCCATGAAACGCGTTGATGGTGTATTTTACATTCACTTGTCCAGAAAACACCGACCTTCTGAAGAAAACATTTCAGAGTTTCCTCCTTTACTATGGGCTCCTCTGCTCACCTCACCCTCATTTTTTCTTGGGGTGAAAGTTCTCCACCGGGATCCAAATCCTGCTTAGTATATGATGATCTGGTATCACCGCTCTCTGCCCTGCCCCCCCCCCCCACATTCACTGGGCTGTGGAGGGGGAGGGTGCGGTTGGTCCAGACTCTGATCTCGGTATCTTTCCCCAGCCTGGACCGGCTGAGTGACGTCAGCTGACAGCCGGTTTCACCTGAAAACGGGTCACAGGAGTTCAGAATGAACTGCACTCCTCTGATCCACAGGAGAAGTACAGACAAAAGAGCTTTGCCTGAACTTCTCCTTCAAAGAATATGTTCCTCCAACATGTCCTATTCCTGATCTGTGCCGGCTGTCCCATGTCCTGGTATGAAGACGTCTCCTCTTCTCTCTGTATTATTTCCTTTGTGTGAGATCCCCGGAGATCCTGCCAGTCCCTCTGATTCCCTATTAAAACTGACCACACTAGGCATGAGAGCTCAGCGTGGTTAGTTTTGTATCTTTGCTGGGAGCTCAGTCTGCTCTCCTCCAATCACCAGACGTGTCCTCACACCCCCTCCCTGCACAGCCATTCACTGGGAAGACCAGTGAACTGAAGACAAGTAATCACATGAACAGTAGTAAGGAAGATGTCACTTCCTGATATCATTGCTGACTACTAGTGAAATCTGTGAATGATCACCGAGGTCACATGGTACAGGGCTATTCCCAACAGACTTGTACCATGTGACCAGCTCTGACCAATCACAGCTCTCACAGTATTTCTCAATGGCTGAAAGAATGCAGCCGGAGAGAAGGAGAAATTATTGCTTTTACAGCCTTTATGGGTGTAAAAAAACCCATAAATAATAATATAAAAAAAATAAAAATGTAAAAAATTTTTTTGAAAAATTATAATTTTGGGTTATTTTTTTTACTTAAAAGATAGATGAATACATTTTGGCTGATTTATGAAGAAAGATTATTTATTTGCAAAATTTCATAAGAAAATCACTTTTTTTTTAAATTTTTGGACATTTTCATTTATATAGCAAACAAATAAAAATTCCAGCACTGAATACCACCAAAATAAAGTTTTATCTGTCTCAGAGTGCAGGAGTGTGACCTCAGAGTGCGGGAGTGTGACCTCAGAGTGCGGGAGTGTGACCTCAGGGTGCGGGAGTGTGACCTCAGAGTGCGGGAGTGTGACCTCAGAGTGCGGGAGTGTGACCTCATGGTGTGGGAGTGTGACCTTAGGGTGCGGGAGTGTGACCTCAGAGTGCTGGAGTGTGACCTCAGGTTGCGGGAGTGTGACCTCAGGGTGCGGGAGTGTGACCTCAGAGTGCTGGAGTGTGACCTCAGGGTGCGGGAGTGTGACCTCAGGGTGCGGGAGTGTGACCTCAGGGTGCGGGAGTACAACCTTAGAGTGCGGGAGTGTGACCTCAGGGTGCGGGAGTACGACCTCAGAGTGCGGGGGTGTGACCTCAGAGTGCTGGAGTGTGACCTCAGAGTGTGGGAGTGTGACCTCAGAGTGCTGGAGTGTGACCCCAGGGTGCGGGAGTGTGACCCCAGGGTGCGGGAGTGTGACCTCAGAGTGCTGGAGTGTGACCCCAGGGTGCGGGAGTGTGACCCCAGGGTGCGGGAGTGTGACCCCAGGGTGCGGGAGTGTGACCTCAGAGTGCGGGAGTATGACCTCAGGGTGCGGGAGTGTGACCTCAGAGTGTGGGAGTGTGACCTCACGGTGCGGGAGTGTGACCTCATGGTGCGGGAGTGTGACCTCAGGGATTAGTATGGGGGCGTGTCTGATGAAGGAAACCAAGGACTCTATTTATAGAACATTCATTGGACCAATGAGACAATCATTCCTCCAGCTGTGACAACATCCGGCCATATGTTACGTAACACAGGGATTTCCTATGATCGCCGGCTCCATCTAGTGGCCACAATGAGGTGATTTTTCTGAAATATCTCCATCAGTAAAACTAGCCCAATATGATATTATGGCCACTAGATGGAGCCAATGATCATAAGAAATAAAATATGGCCAAAACTCCTCCCAGCTGGAGAATGCCGGTCACATCCGGTCAACATTGTTCTCCATAGACCTCCAAGTGTTTGTGAAATCTCCCACCACAAAATGTACTCAGCCAATCACAGGGCAGGACTCCATTTTTATTGTTGTGTCCTGCAGAGTCTACAGTACTCATGCGTGTCGGAGTGTGATCTCAGGGATGAGGATGAAGCCCTGTCTGACAAAGGAAGATAAGGGGGCTATTTATAGGAAATGACATTATGGCCACTAGATGGAGACAACGTTCATAGAAAATAAATACGGGCAGAATGTCGGTCACATTTGTTCCTCAATTTATTTTTTGTTTTAGACCCCTAAATGGTTACAAAATCTTCCACCACAAAATCTACTCAGCCAATCACAGGGCAGGACTCCATTTATATTCTTCTCCTGCCATCAATGGCCAACCCGGTCCCACACTTCATCCATGTCTTTGGGGACCTCTGATCTTATCAACTGTTTCTTCCATGATGAAGATCAGCCATGGAGTATATCTGAGGTGTATATCAGGGTGTGCTTCTTCCCCACATGAGAGCTGGGATGTCCAGCAACATTCATCTAGAAGACATTTCCCGCACTCAAGGCACTAATACACCTCCAGGATTGTGTGGGACCCCTGATGTACAGGAAGACAGGACTTCAGTGAGGAACATTTCCCTCACTCATGACAGGAATACGGCTTCTCCCTCATGTGAGATCTCTGATGTTTGTGCAGACTGGAGTTCTCTAAAAAACATTTCCTGCACTCAGAACAGGAATACGGCTTCTCACGCGTGTGAGATCTCTGATGTGTGTAAAGATTGGACTTCTGTGAAAAACATTTCCCGCACTCAGGACAGGAATACGGTTTCTCCCCCATGTGAGATCTCTGATGTGTGTAAAGATTGGACTTCTTTGAAAAACATTTCCCACACTCAGGACAGGAATACGGCTTCTCCCCTGTGTGAGATCTAAGATGTGCGTGAAGACTAGCCTTGCCTGAAAAACTTTTCTCGCACAGAGAACAGGAATACGGCTTCTCCCCTGTGTGAGATCTCTGATGTGAGTAAAGATTGGACTTATCTGAAAAACATTTCCCGCACTCAGGACAGGCATAAGGCTTCTCTCCTGTGTGAGATCTCTGATGTCTGTGAAGACTAGTTTTGTCTGAAAAACATTTCCCGCACTCAGGACAGGAATACGGCTTCTCCCCTGTGTGAGATCTCTGATGTGTGTAAAGATTGGACTTTTGTGAAAAACATTTCCTGCACTCAGGACAGGAATACGGCTTCTCCCCTGTGTGAGATCTCTGATGTGCGTGAAGACTAGCCTTGTCTGAAAAACATTTCCCGCACACAGGACAGGAATACGGCTTCTCCCCTGTGTGCAATCTCTGATGTGAGTAAAGATTGGACTTATCTGAAAAACATTTCCCGCACTCAGGACAGGCATAAGGCTTCTCTCCTGTGTGAGATCTCTGATGTGTGTGAAGACTAGTTTTGTCTGAAAAACATTTCCCGCACTCAGGACAGGAATACGGCTTCTCCCCTGTGTGAGATCTCTGATGTCTGTAAAGATGGGATGTTTTTGAAAAACATTTCCCGCACTCAGAACAGAAATACGGCTTCTCCCCTGTGTGCAATCTCTGATGTATGTAAAGATTGGACTTTTGTGAAAAACATTTCCCGCACTCAGGACAGGAATACGGCTTCTCCCCCATGTGAGATCTTTTATGCCTATTAAGATTGGATTTATAATGGAAACCCTTCCCGCACTCAGTACAGGAGAACCTCTTCCCTGTTGGAAGGCCGGCCCGGTCCCACACAGTCTGAGGTTCCTCAGGATACGAGGAATCCGATGGTCCATCTACACTGGGTGGCGCCGGATGGACATTGGAGGAAGCTGGGTTTTCTCCTGGACTATACTGTGTGATGTCCTCATCTTCTACTTTCCAGTCTGGAGACAAAGTGAGACAATCCTCGGAGGTTTTCCTCATCTCCCGGCCATGGACTAAAATACAAAGACAAAGAGGATTACTAGACAGGAGCTGATTGGTTCCCCCAAACCAGGAATCCGCCCACATCAGGCAGCTTGGTCTCGCTCCTTAATCATGAACTATCCCTGGCATGTGAGGTGGGCCTTATCACCGAGAAGGAATACAGTTATCTACATGTGGAGGATTATAGCATCCCCACTATCTACATTATCCCCAAGGTACATAAGAGGTTGGTTATTCCATCAGGGAGGCCCATCATCTCAGCCATTAAAGGACCCTTGGAGTGAATTGGAAAATACATTGATGCCCCTATTAAGGATTATTAATAATAAAGTAATTATTTCTAAGGTCTCTGGGTTTCCTAAAGATCAAGCTCGGCTTCTGTGGAAGTGAGTGACCCAGGGCAGGATCATTTTTGAGAATGTTCCAACTTTTGGAAAGAATCTGTTTAATGGCCCAGAATCTATTATTAAATCTCGTACAGAACCGTTCTGAATCTCATACCTTAGAAGTATCCTAGCTCCCAGTAGGCTACTCGAGCCTCCCTAAATCTGTTCCAGGCCCATGGTCTGGTCTCTTTGACCAAAAAGGGAATTATAGATGTGGTGTCCCCAACTGTGGCACCTGCGAGATCACTTGGGATCATTAAATGTAGTACTTCTTTTGTTGTGTATGGACTTTTGTGCCCATGCGGCTTACTCTATACAGGCTGTACTTCCTGTCCTTTGAGAATTCACATCAGTGAAATAAAAGCAGTATCAAAAAATGGTAAAAACAAATCCTCTGTCCCCCATCATTTTAAAGACGTCCCCCAAGGTAGTTACTGTGGTATCAGAGTCTTTGGGGTGGAGGCCATACCGAAAGATCTGGACAATGGCAGGAGACACCAAAGACTCTGCAGGAGAGAGAGCTCTTGGATTTTTACACTAGATACTTTATCCCCAAAAGGTTTGAATGATGATCTTGAAACACATGCCTTGATATAGTCCCTATGAAAAGTCTCCATCTGTTTTAAACAGGAGTTACATCACATGAAATCTACCCATTCTTTTCATGAACAATTTATCTCCAGCCCAATGTCTTTTCTTACTTCTTTATTCATTTATCCCCAAAATTCATAGAGGCCTGGAAGGTTCTCGGTTTTTGGTCTTTTATTCATTTTTATCATTCATCATTTATTATGATTCATCATAAATTAATTAATTAATTATTTAATTCATTTATTATTATTATGGTCTTCCTGTTTTATTTTTGTCTTTATTTTTCATATTTACTGTATATATTAGTTTCTGTTTCATTCCCTTTTATTCATTCATTTTTATTTATTCAGTCGTTAACTATCATTTATTCAATTTATATATATATATATATATATATATATATATATATATAAATATATTTTTATCATTATTTTAAATATTTTCCAATATTTTTCATTATCGTTATTCATCAATTCAATTTACCAGTGTTGTGGTCCATCAATTGTTAGTTAATCATTTATTTTATTTTTTAAGTTATTTGCATAATTTCCCCCTTTTTTTCCTTCCTCCTTTGGATCATAATCCATAAACTCTTCCATCTAGTGCAAGGTGGACGCTGTGCCCCTCCATCCCTCCTTGTGTTGTGAGATGGAGGTGTTGGTTCCTGGGCTCTCCGTCCCGCAAGTGACGACGCAGTGAGCAGTAGACTGTGGCTGTGTGCAGCCACCCTCCGTCTGTTCGGATGTACATATGGGCGGTTTCAGCGGCTTCTCGGTTGCACCTCCTGTGATATGCCCTCCAGTGACAAGTAAAGATGGCGGCTGGAACGCATTGAGCAGGCACCTACTAGTGGTTACATTCCGGCGTGCATTCCACCGCCATCTGAGCAGCCTCTGCTGTTGATTGATTGTTTGAAGTTCCTCTCTCCACTGCCGTTGTTACAATTCTGACACATCGAACACAATACTTCCTCATAATATTCCTCTAAACCCGTCTGATCACTTGGAAAGAGTTCTAAATAGTTGCTGAAGCATTTTACGATCTCTAATAACATGGATTTAATGCAAATCACTCAGCAAAAGATCGATATGCTCTAATCACAATGTACAGGTAAAGTTGAATCATGGATTTATTACTACACCGCGTTCCAAATTATTCTGCAAATTCCATTTAAGTGTCACAAAGATGAAATATTTTGTTTTTCAGTGTAACTCATGGATGGCATTGTTTGTCAGGGCTCTTTTGATCACTGAAAACAATCTGGGACACCTGTGATAATTAGATTGGCCGGTGAGCCCAATTTAAGGAAAAACTACTAAAGGACGGCGTTCCACATTATTAAGCAGAGCGCCATTTTCAAGCAATATGGGGAAGAAAAAGGATCTCTCTGCTGCCGAAAAGAGTGAAATAGTTTGATGCCTTGGACGAGGGATGAAAACATTAGATATTTCATGAAAATCTAAGCGTGATCATCGCACTATGAAGAGATTTGTGGCTGATTCAGAGCACAGACGGGTTGGTGCAGATAAAGGCACATTGAGGAAGATTTCTGCCAGATCCATGCATCGGATCAAGAGAGCAGCTGCTAAAATACCATTACATGGCAGCAAACAGATATTTGAAGCTGCTGGTTCCTCTGGAGTCCCACGGACATCAAGGTGTAGAGTCCTCCAGAGTCTTGCAACTGTGCAGAAACCTTCTATTCGGCCACCACTAACCAATGCTCACAAGCAGAAACGGCTGCATTGGGCAGAAAAATACATGAAGACTCATTTTCAAACAGTCCTGTTCACTGATGAGTGCCGTGCAACCCTGGATGGTCCATATGGATGGAGTAGTGGATGGTTGGTGGATGGCCACCCTGTTCCAACAAGGCTGCGACGTCAGCAAGGCGATGGTGGAGTCATGTTTTGGGCCGGAATCATGGGAACAGAGCTGGTCGGCCCCTTTAGGGTCCCCGAAGGTGTAAAGATGACCTCTGCAAAGTATGTGGAGTTTATGACTGACCACTTTCTTCCCTGGTACAGAAGGAAGAACTCGGCTTTCCGTAATAAAATCATCTTCATGCATGACAATGCACCATCTCATGCTGCAAAGAATACCTCTGCATCAATGGCTGCTATGGGGATAAAAGGAGAGAAAGTCATGGTGTGGCCTCCATCATCCCCTGACCTCAATCCTATTGAGAACCTTTGGAGCATCCTCAAGCAAAAGATCTATGAGGGTGGGAGGCCGATTACATCCAAACAGCAGCTCTGGGAGGCTATTCTGACATCTTGCAAACAAATTCAAGCAGAAACTGTCCAAAAACTCACAAGTTCAATGGATGCAAGACTTGTGATCTGCTATCAGATAAGGGCTCCTATGTTACAATGTAACGTGACCACTTCAAATGTTTACAAAGTTACAATGTTGTAAAAAGTTGGATTGAAATAGCTTTTGATTTCAGTAAATATGCTGCAAACACAAAAATGACAATTTTCAGTTCTTTACAACCTATAAAGTGTTCTGAAACTTCCTGTGCGGAATAATCCGGAACACAAATCCTGTTATCATTAGGAGGTTTGTTCAATAAAATGTGAATTGTACTCTTATAGTTAGTATATATATATATACACACTATATACACATATACATAAACACACACACACATATATATATACACACACACATACATATAGACATATATATACACAGTTGTGCTCAAAAGTTTGCATACTCTGGCAGAAATTGTGACATTTTGGTATTGATATTGAAAATATGACTGATCTGCCAAAAAACTGTCTTTTATTGGGATAGTGATCATATGAAGCCATTTATAATCACATAGTTGTTTGGCTCCTTTTTAAATCATAATGATAACAGAAATCCCCCATATGGCCCGGATCAGAAGTCTCCACCCCCGGATCAGAAGTCTCCACCCCCTGGAATGTTTGGCCTGGGTACAGACACACAAGGTGACACACACGGGTTACAATGCCAAATCGGCTTTGATGTGACCGCGGTGTAAGGCCTTTTTATGTTTGATTTCCTGAGTGTTTTTCCGATTTATGGGAAATGCCGCATACTAGCAAAAGTGAATTGACATTTTCAGTATTGCATGCTAGATGTGGTCATGTGACTGCCTTAACTCATGCGATAATCTGCAGTGAATTGTGCCCATAGAGCCAAGAAATATTGCCAATAGGGTTCCCTTTCATATCCCTGTTCAATGTTCTGTTGTATGCTGCACAGGTACACGTCACTGTGGCTTTCTTTCTGACTCTGATTTGTGGGGCCTGTATACCAAGGGTTACCGCAGGTGGGAAGAGGATTCATCAGGTGCAAACACTTTCTCTGACCCAATGAATGACAGTGGTGGGTGTGGCCTACCTTATATATAGAGATGCAGTTGGAGCTGATTTTTTGCCTTGTACAGGCACATTATTTTCTTGTCTGTGGTGTTTTGGGGAGGAAGAGATATTGTGGTGAATTGCCCCAGGCCACAATCACGCTGTGTTTTGGGGGGAAGAGATATTGTGGTGAATTGCCCCAGGTCACACTCACACTGTGTTTGGGGGAGGAAGAGATATTGTGGTGAATTGCCCCAGGCCACACTCACGCTGTGTTTGGGGGAGGAAGAGATATTGTGGTGAATTGCCCCAGGCCACACTCACGCTGTGTTTTGATGTGGGCTGTAAATGATTTGCATGTTCTTCCTTCTAAGGTGTGTTTGTGTGTTATTGTACAATGATTGTGTTTATTATCTTTGCATTGTAATCCTAACACAGGTCCATTGCTCTGCTCTTCCAAGTTTGCTTTATTTAGAATGAAATGCAGTTTTCAGACAAACATGGTGAGAAATGTATGTGTGGGGGATTTGGGGAGGTGGGAGGTGTTTTAATTTGGCACGTATGTATTTTTATATTGATATTTTGATCTTCAGCTTGTTTTGTGGCTAGATAAGCCTACTATGTAATTTATATTAACTGTCTGTTTCCTGCTGTAACCTGTGAAAGCACAGTTCATTAGAAGTATAATCTTTTAGATTGTAAGCTCTTATGAGCAGGACCGTTCTATTTTAGCAACATCAAGCCTGTGTTTTTTTTTTTTTTCACCAAGAAATTGAATGTACCTACTTGTTGTTGCTGTCCAAATAAATGTGGAATGTGTATTTGATGAATAAACATTTGGACTATGTATTTTTGGGGGATTATTTAATGTTCTAGTTGAATGTACTCGCACCCCTAACACTTATTTTTGCTAGCTATATAATATGCCCAAATCTTCCTTGTTAGAGCGCACATGTGCAAGTATGTCCAAACTAACCAACCTAAAGCCACCTATTGCACCACAAGACCATGTTATGTACCAATGAATAGGTCGTGTTCAATGTGCAACTAGCTATTCTTTTTCGATAATCCTTTTAACAGTAATACATTAGGCCCCCAATTTATGTTGACTTTGGGCCTTTACCGCCAAATATATACTCGCCAATGTCATATACACAGTAGAGCTGCAAACCTACATTTACCAATGCTAAATCCACAAAAGAACTGCAGACATTTGTGAATGTCATATCCACAATGGAGCCGCATGTAAAATTGCTATGGTGCACAAATAAATTCCAAGACGGCTGTTGGAGGCGCTAGAGCAGCTGTCATACCGGAAATACGTCATGACGTTGGCGGAAGGACGTTTTCACACACCCGGAAGTGGAAGTGGGGAGTGTGAGTGGATGGGAGTGTAGTTAGGAGAGTTTAGTGGTCATTTACAAGTCTATTTTTTAGTTTTGTGAATTGTTCTTTTGTGGAATTCCAGACCACATCTGGACATGGCGAGATCGCTGTTCTCCACCGAGGAGCTGATCCTCATTTGCCACGGAAACATTACTAATAATTGTTGTATTTTCAGTTGAAAACATGTCCAATTCCTAGATCCATTGAGGTACATAGCAGAGGTTCAAGGTTCTTCCTAACTATACAGATGGCACAGACACAAGCATACTCCCAGGGCCACTGTTAGATATCACGGGGCCCCGTACAGCATACCTGACAGCCCCCCACCGCCAGAGAAAATATCCAAATTATATTTATGGTAAAAATACACTAAAAACATTATTAATGGACATAATCCCAACCATATTCCTGTGAAATCTAAATTATAAAACTGTACTGAGTTCATAAATAAAGCTGTGTGTGTAATTGAGGTTTTGGGGCTCATGGGTGCTGTGGCCTGTAGCGTGGGAATCAGTGGTTGGTTTTTGTGGCTATCACCGTTTTCAGGCAACCTATGTTACACTATGGAATTGCTGCAGGTCATAATTTGACAAGCATATGGGTGCAGGTGTACAGACAGTGAGCATTCAGGGCCACTTCCCCACGCCTTCACACCTGTCAGATTAAAACCTGTGTTTATACAGCTGCTGTGTCCCCATAGTGTAACAGGTGGCTCTAGCCACATAAACAACCCCCTCATTCATGCTGTACAGGACGGAGGACCCGTGTGAATGGGGCATTTTTTACTTTTTTTTTCCTCAGCTCGTTAATTTTAATGGCCTGCCTAATGTGTGGGAACATGCAAAAATACTGCAGGCATGTTATTGTGAAAGTGTGTTGCACCTAACCGTGCACATCTGCAAAGGGCATTGCATTTCTTTGCTGAGCTGGAAAATGTGTGTTCTTGCATGCGTTTCTGCACCACCAATGGTGTGAACAAGTCTTAAGGGCCAGTTCACACTATAGAAACAGTCTAGATGTGTTCCTGATGGGTTTTTTTCGTGCCCTTTTGGCATGCATGTTTATTGTGTTCCAGTACATTTTGGATGCGTTTTGGACACGGTGCATTGCATTTTTGTATCCCTTCCAGTTAGTCTTTTCTACTTTCTTTTTTTTCAATTTAATTAGGGACGTGTGCATTTTAGTACATGTTCCAGTACAGTTCTGTGCAGAAACAATGCAGCGTGGTCAACTTTGTTTACAGCACCTGCAATGCACTGAAAATGCAAGCGCTGATGTGAACTATGACATTGACAACCACATAACCTTCTTTCTGTGCGTTTGTGATGCCGAAAAAGCAACTGAAACACATATAGTGTGAACTGGCCCTAAAGATTATTAGAGGTAAGGGAACGGGACTGACCAGGAATTGTGAATTCAATCAGACTAGTGGTGATATACAATCAGCAATCGTATAATAATGTAAGATCTGAGCTGGAGGTGATTATAATTATTATTATACAGTATTTATAAAGTGCCAATAGTTCGCTCAGCGCTGTACATTACAAAGGGGGACAGAACATGTGACAGAACAATACCAATACAATGCAAAACATGAGGGGATCGAGGGCCCTGCTCCTTGGAGCTTACAATCTAGGAGGGAGGGGATAGTGGTACAGGAGGAGATAGCTGTGGGGGATGGAGTGGTAGGAAGAGTGGAGGAGTTCGGCAAGTTAGCAGGGGGCGGGGTAGGCTTCCCTGAAGAGATGGGTTTTCAGGGTGCGCCTAAAGGAGAGGAGAGTAGGTGATAATCTGATGGGTTGGAGCAGGGAGTTCCAGAGGATGGGTGACACCCTGGAGAAGTCCTGGAGGCGGGCATGGGAGGAGGAGACCAGGGAACTAGAGAGAAGGAGGTCTTGTGAGGAGCGGAGTGTGCGTGCTGGGCGGTACTTGGATATTAGGTCAGTGATGTAGTTCGGGGCAGTATGGTGGACAGCTTTGTACGTCAGTGTTAGGATTTTGAATTTGATCCGTTGCTCAATCGGAAGCCAGTGGAGGGATTGGCAGAGGGGGGTGGCGGAGACAGAGCGGTTGGAAAGGTGAATGAGTCTGGCAGCCGTATTCAGGATGGACTGAAGCAGGGATAGCCAGCGGCGAAGCAGGCCAGTGAGGAGGGAGTTGCAGTAGTCGAGTCGTGATATGATGAGGGAGTGGATGAGCTGTTTAGTGGTTTCTGGGGTTAGGAACGTGCGGATTTTGGCGATGTTGCGGAGGTGGAGTCTGCATGAGTTTGTTAAAGATTGGACTTGGGGCTGGAGGGATAGGTTGGAGTCCAGAATGACACCCAGTACTCTGGCCTGCAGGGCGGGTTTGATGGTAGCGTTGTTGGATGTGACGGAGAAATCAATGGGGGGTGGGGTCCAGGCTGGGGGGAAGACAAGAAACTCGGTTTTGGAGAGGTTCAATTTAAGGAAGTGGAGCGACATCCAGTCTGATATGTCGCTCAGTAGGTGTGTGATTCGGGCTGAGACCAAGGGGGTGAGGTGGGGGGTTGAGAGATAGATTTGTGTGTCGTCGGCATAGAGGTGGTAGTTGAAGCCGTGAGAGTGTATGAGTTGGCCAAGGGAGGAGGTATAGATGGAGAAGAGAAGGGGCCTGAGGACAGAGCCTTGAGGGACCCCAACAGAGAGGGGGAGTGAGGGGGAGGTGGTAGCATTATAGGTAACGCTGAAGGAGCGTTGTGACAGGTAGGATGAGAGCCAGGAGAGAGCAGAATCTCTGAGGCCGAGGGAGTGTAGTTTTTTGAGGAGGAGGGGGTGATAGAAAATGAGACACATTCACTTGATCAGTAAATAGTTAAAAAGAGTGGGGCGGTGATCCATAGATTTGCATATGGGACAGGTGATGATGGGGTGGGGGAGGGGGTCAAGTTGTATAAGGAGACAGATTTAAAAGAAGAGAAAAAAGTTACAATGAAATATACACAGCATGAAACGTGCACATTTCCTAATTGGCAGAAGAACAGGACTCAGGTAACATTCATCCACTTTCTAGTCATTAGGCAAAATCATAATTGATTGATCAATATTCCTGGCACTGACACAACCCAGAAAATTGATCTCCATATTTTTAACGTTCATAAATGTCAAGGAGCTTATAATCTAAGGGCAGAAACTCAGCCATGTACTAGGCCCAATGAACCTAACAGCATGTCTTTTAAGTGTTGGCAGAAACACATCCATACAGGGAAAGCATGCAAACTGGGATGTAGCCATCACTGGGATTAGAACCCATGACCCAAGTGCTGTAGGTTCTGAGCTCTAACCACTAAACCACTGTGGGAGACACAGTTTGCGATACAATGTAGAATAGTTACATTGTTTAAAAATGATAAAGCGAGCGCTGGTCAAATGATATAGACTACTAAAATGGTATTACACAAGATAAATATAACCATGAACAGTAGTGCATGAACTTGTGAAAGGTCATCCACCCCTGTGACAGTGTACTACACTATTAAGCACCTTTATGGCTCCTGTGGCTGAGCTAATTCCTCCCCAGGACCATCTGGGCACCCACCCTGATGGATGGATGGATGGATGGAGCTGGATGACTAACCCATAGCTGCCAGCATACCGCTGCACCCCCAGATGTGTGATGTGTATAACCCATGCACAGTAATACTTTTGTTCTGGTGAGTGTAGACCAGTCCCAAGGGTGGTTTACCTTTCACGAGTTCATTCACTACTGTCCGTCATGGAGAGACCACACGTGCCATTCATAGGCACTCTCTGAGTTGGTACTCTCACACCAAGGACATTCCATTATTCAGGAATGATTCTAGGAACTTATTTTAGCACCATTTACCATTTTACGTCATTGTTGCAATTCTTTGCACTTTTTGGTTTTTCCATGCGTTCATTATTGATCACATGCATTTATAGCGCTGCACTTGTCTTTAACATAGAATAGTTACATGATTACAGAGAAGGAATATATATAATTATATTGGGAAATTAGAACTAGACATTCCAAATTATTTGAGATACAAGTGTGAAAATGTTTAACATTTGAAAATAGAATGTATGAAATTCATTAGTAAATGCATTAGTTGTCTCATCATTTTGGAGAAACAGCAAAAAAAAAAAAATAATAATACTATAGGTGTACTAATTATGTTACATTCTAAGTATTCTCTTTTGCTAACAGAAAAATGCCAATGGTATCATGCCCGCGCTTGTGCGCCATCTAGTGAACATATCCGGTATTGCACCTAAAAATGTGCCAAGCGCGATTTCACATTTTCTAATAGTAAAGTAGACGTTCATCAATGAGATTGCTAGACGCCGCTCAGAAGACTGACAGGTCTTGACTGATTTAATTGAGTCTGCTTGAATGTTCAGAGTCTGCTGGTAGACTCACGTCTTAGTAAATCAGGGCCTAAATGTCTACCATTTTTGAAACTTATTGTTTTATTTTCCCTTTTTATATACGGCACTTGAGTACTAAGTTTATTTTCTTGTCTATCCATAAGTACATACTCTGTATTATTCATCAGAAAACTTGTATGTTTTATTTCTGTTGGTCAGTGCATCTGTTTCTGACTGATTCTCTGATGTTATCAATATTGCAATAAAATTCATTGTAAAAGAAAAATGACAGGCTAAACCCACCTGGAGACTTTCTCCACACCTGGAGTGTGCTGAGTTCTTGGAGAACGTCTACACAGTGTTTCCAGATTGGCTTTATCACCCCAACGAGCTCGCTCCAGTTCATGGATGTCATCATTATGTTTGGAGGATCTCACCAGTCAGGAGCCTTTCCTGTCATCCTACATGTTCCCTTCTGAGGATTGTTCTATCCTTCCAAACAAATGTATGAAATCATGGATGAGTCCTCCTTCTATGTGATCTAGAAGATCTTCAATCACAATGTCTTTATGGATGAAGTGGATGGCCCAGTTTATATATTATTTATTGCTTTACAGCTTTATTCCCTCCAGGATTCATTCTTTATTTATAGAACCATTCAAGGAAGTGTTCTTACTTTGAGAGATCTCCACCACCATTCCTCTGTGACCATTACATCCTTGTCATTTATGTCTAACATCCTCATTATGAGTGGATTGATATATATTTTTATGCTTTTGGATTTATTTTTGCATTTTCTTCAACAAAAAGATACATTTTGGAGGTATCTGTTTCACTGGGTTTACCTTTGCTTCTAACTTGTATTCTGTGTCTTTCGACTTTTATTTATGTAATAAAATATATTTGTTAAACAGTTGGTTGCAAAAGATCTAGGTTTATTTTGTCTTACTTTTTAAAATAATTTGTGATCTTCTTTGGTAGCCCTGTAAGGTATATATTATACAGGAATTGGTATTATGAGACATTTTTGGGGGTTGCAGTTCCACTGAACTCCACAAGGTGGTGATCTCACTTAAATCCAGCCAGGAAGTCTCTATGGAATCCAGGCAGGAAGTGATGTCAGGTACTGACAGGAAGTGATGTCAGATACAGACAGGAAGTGATGTCAGATACAGACAGGAAGTGATCTGGATTAAAAACAAGAAGTTCCATGTGGCACCAAAAAGAGAAGACATTGGTGGAAGTGGCAGCAGATGAGGTAACTATCATAATACATGTGTAAATAATAAATGAGGAGAATGGGATTCTGTCCTATCTCCTGCACCCGGAGCAAATGAACAACATGTACCAGCCTTCCCAGCCCCATCAATGTACACTGTGGAGGCATCTTGTATGTAGACTCTGGATTCAACAAACCAGCAGCCTGGCCATTCAGGAATGTACCATTGTTCAGCTCTGGGGGGAAACAAACATCTCTCATGGAAAGGAGCTCTGGGGAGTCAACAGACCAATCTTTCATCTATACATATGTTTCCATCTATCCACATCACTCCATTCTTTTTCTGGACAAAACCATTATAAATATCAGCGACAGATTTACAAATCTAGGATTTTACAATGAGAACACAATGTCACAAGCAGGGGTGTACTGACCATTTAGGGGGTCCCATGAGATGCCCCTGGTACCTTTTTCATAGGCTTTTCTGAGTTTGGGCAAGGACACAGGGGCCCCATGATCCCCTATTGCCTGGGGGCCCCATGAGTTGTCAGTCTGCCCCTGGTTACAAAGGATCTATAAAAGATTTTATCCGTACACAAGATCCCATTGTAAGAAAGGAATTCTGAATATAAACACCGACTGTTATGTGGGATCTCATTATATTCAGTGTGGGGAAATGTATCTTATTGTAGAAATAGTGTGCATGTGATGTCATATCTCCCACCAATCAGAAGTGATAGAAATAGTGTGTGTGTGATGTCATATCTCCCACCAATCAGGAGGAATAGAAATAGTGTGTGTGTGTGTGATGTCATATCTCCCACCAATCAGGAGGAATAGAAATAGTGTGTGTGCGTGTGATGTCATATCTCCCACCAATCAGGAGGGATAGAAATAGTGTGTGCAGCTGTCAATCACCGGATCCTGGCCAGTAATTACCCGCCGGCACCCAGTGATTACCGAGTATCTCTGATGGGGAGGAGGACTGTTTTATTTACTAACAATCTTCCTCCCTATCAGCTCGGGCACACTGCACAGCACAGCCATCCAGAACAGTGAGCTTACAGTGATGCACACCCCCCGCCCCTAGTAAAACACTCCTAGCACATAGTTAACCCTTTGATCACCCCTCATGTTAACCCCTTCCTGCCTAGTGCCATTAGTACAGGGTCAGTGCTTTTAACTGTATTGGTGTCAGTTGGGATGTCAGTGACACCAAGTCAGTTCCCCCGTGTCAAAATATCTGCCACAGTCTCGCAGTCCTGCTATAAGTTGCTGATCGCTGCCAATACTAGTAGAAAAAAACATTATTATCTATACCGCTATTTGTAAATACTATAATTTTCATGTAAGCCAGTTAATTTACACATCTTGGGATTTTTTTAGCAAAGACATGTCACAGAATACTTTTTTCGTTCATTTATGATGAAATGTAATTTCCAAATTTACTTTTTTACTGCACACTGTTTAATAGCAAAAAGTCAAAAATATCGTTTTTGGTTTTTTTTTCAAAATTGTCGGTCTTTTTTTATAGTGAAAAAAAATGCTCAGGCAATCAAATACCACAGAAAGAAAGCTATATTTGTGAGGAAAAAAGGAGGTAAATTTCATTTGTGTGCAATGTTGCATGACCACGCAATTGTCAGTTAAAGTAACACAGCACTGTAACACAAAAAATAGCCTGATTAGGAAGGAGAGAATCCTCTGGAGGGCAAGGGGTTAATTAATTGATTTTGTGCATCCTATATATATCTATACATAAAAACTATTGCTATGGAAACATTTTGCAACTTTATGTAAATTATCTTGGTGTCTATGTGCATCACAATCAAGCTATTATGTGTTTGTGTGTGACTTATTGTAAATAAATAATCATTTATTTTTAAACCCGTAGTCCATATTTCCACTGATCTATTCTGTGTTTTTAAAGGATTTGGTTGGCTCTAAATTACTCAGAATTATCAATTAAGTCAGATAAATTATTTTATAAATTAATATATTTTCAAGCACCTTTAGCTGACTGAATTATTTGCCCTGGCATTACTGACAGAACATACTATTTTTGGAGTCACTGCTAGATGAATTATTAGTAATTCTTCAAAAGCACAACACCCCCCATGGTTCCTCTCTCCTCCTCTCTTAGTGACACCACATTGCCCTCAAGGTTCCTCGCTCCTCCCTTGTTAGTGACACCACATTGCCCCCCATGGTTCTCAATAGCTACTGTCACCCCAGTAGTCTCCCTCTATGGCTCCTCACATCCTGACCTCCCCAGACATTTCTACTTCAGCTTCTTGTTTGTCTCTGGCTGCAGCTCCATGCAAGAGGGGGAGGGGTACCTCAGTTCAGGAAAGTAGGGGGAGGGGGTGGTCTCAGTGGAAAGATTGTCTTGAGTGGGGGAGGGGTGTCAACACTAGGGGAGAGGAGTGTCCTCAGAAGGGGAGGGGGAGAGATGTCCTCAGTGCTGGAAAGGAGGGGATGGGGTATTTTAGAGGGGGAAAAGAGGGGGATGGGTGTCTTTGGTGGGGGAGGGGCATACTCTGTGGAGGGGTGAAATTTCTTAGTGGAGGAGGGGAAGGGTTTTTTTGGGGAAATAACACCAGATCTAAATCTTCCTGAGAAGTTCCTAAAAAGACAGCTGTCTTGTCTATATAAAAAGATAACTTTAGCTGAATCTTACAAAGCACAGCGTATTCCAAGGGGGCTAGGAGGTAAACTGACCCCAGCTTTCTGTACAAGGAGGAGTCCAGTGGTCTGTTTACACAAGCCCTAAACAAAAGCTCCATTGTTCTCTGAGTTTCATTTCTCCAGAAGGAAGAAGCTGCTCTGGCTGTACAGATCACACAGGTGGAGTCTACACTGCAGTCTGCATTGTCAGCCGAGCAGCTGAAGGAGTCCAACATCTAACCATCTACTAATCAGGCGTACTCTTGGAGCACCACCTACACAAGACTCACCTCGTCCATCTAGACTGCTCACTAGAGCTTCTTCTACAGCCTCTGACCCATCACTTCCCTCCTCTGCTGGAGGCACTTTATTAGGATCTATAGAGGGACAACACCGGCCTCGTATTGTCCATCAGAATCAAGGAAACAGCAGAGATCCGGCCACAGGGGAGGTAGGAAACATCAACGCTGCAACAAGGGATCTCCCACTCATCCAACCATCCCAACAGAAGCCAGCTGATAAGGGGGATGGGTAGTCATTATGGACACAGCCTATGATTACAATGAGACACTGGAGAGAGCAAAGTCTGGTGCAGCTCTGCATAGGAACCAATCAGCTTCCAGTTTTATGGTCAAAGCTTAATTGAACAAGCTGAAGTCAGAACCTGATTGGCCCCCATGCACAGCTGCCCCAGATTTTGCACACTCCAGTTTTAGTAAATCAGCCCCATTGTGTCCATCTGAGATGGTTTGTGCCAGATCCCGGGTTGTGGGTTCCATTCAGTACAATGTCTGGGTTCTCTTGCTAGTTGACTGCCCCCTTGTTAGTTGAGGTGTTTGTAGTCATAGAGGTGTTGGGTCATGATGGAATGATGTTGTGTCAGGTGAATGGTAGGCTCTGACCTGGTTTTATCTGCCAGCTCTGTGTTGATTCGCTGAGTTTTCTATTGTTTGTTATGTCCATCCTTGGAATTAGGGAGGACAGTATGATGTTGGAGTGAGGACATTTTTGTTGTGCGGTCTCTGTTAGTTGTAATAGTTTATTCTCAGAGGATTCCTTTTGTCCCTGGAGGATGTTTGGATCGGTGTGTATGATGATATGTTTGGGGTTGGTGAAATACGGATCATTGATGACTCCTATCACTTGTTCAGTTGTTGGACTTGAATTTTGTTGTCTCTTGTTCCTGGGAAGAGCCGTTTGGTGTTTAGATATTTCCCATTGGAGTCTATTAATAACAAAAAGAATCCGGAGTTTGTTGGCTGTTCTTGTGGTTTGATGATTGTTTGTTTGTAGGGATGGGCTTCATGTTCCAGTCAAACCTAAGTTTGGCTTGAACATGGGCCGTTCATGTGTTCAGTGAACACACGAATGGTACAGGTGTTCAGTGGGCTGTTAGTCAGCTGTGTCCCACAATGCACTGCGCCCGAACACTGCATTGTTATTGGTCAAATCAATGCACCTGACCACAGGTTAGGTGCAATGCTTTGACCATTCACAGCATTTGATGATGTTACAAGGGGGCGGGGTGATCCCCCACTCCCTTGTGACATCAGGACAGTATATAAGAACTGTCATCATGGACGCAGCTGTCAGACAGCCGGGAGCCAGCTTCACAGGTGGAGAATTTTTTCCCCCTTTTTTGGGTAGCGGTGGTGGAGGGCACCTTGGATTGACCTTGGATCTACTTCAGGGGACATTTTTGAAAATTTTTATTTTTAATAAAGGACTTGTCAAAGACTGTCTTCTGTCATTTATTAACTACACCTTTTTTTGTGACTGGGTAGCAGTACCATATACCGCCTATTCATTCACATAGGCAGGGGGGCCGGGATCTGGGGGCCCCTTGTTAAAGGGGGCTTCTAGATTCTGATAAGCCCCCCAGGCTTCAGATCCCCACAACCACAGAACAGGTTGTGGGGAAGAGGTCCATGTCCCCATCAATATCAGCTCCCAGCCCAAAGCACCCCCCCATGTTGAGGGCATATGGCATGGTATGGTTCAGGAGGGGGGCGCTTGTTCGTCCCCCCCTTATTGACTTGCCGGGTTGCATGCTCTAATAAGGGTCTCATATGGATTTTGGGGGGACCCCCATGCCATTTAAAAAAAAATTGACATGGAGGGTCCCCCTCAAAATCCATACCAGACCCAAAGGGCTTTGTATAGATGGGAGGGTGGACACCAAGCTGTTTTTTTTTTTTTTTTAATTGTTGGGCAATGCTGACAATTCTTTTCACATTCTTCTGTCGGCAGGGAACTCCACTGACACCAGGAACATGAATGAATGTCTCACTACTAATACCGCGTGACTTCATCATATAACTCATGCCGGATGTTAGTAACTGAGCGGTATCTTCATACTCAGATGCGGTAAGAGACACCTCTCAGTTATTCATGTTCGACGTTCATGGTAGAACATTCTGTAGGTTCGGATGTTTGACTGCGACCTGAACAGGGGGGTGTTCAGCCATCACTATTTGTGGTCTCAGGATTAGTAGAGTTGTCTTGGCTATTGCTGGTCTTTGTCTCGTTACATTTCGGAAGCTGATTGGTCTCACCGGTCTGTTGTTCCTTGATGGGTACTTTGTATAAATCATCCTCTTTGATTCTCTTTCCTGATTTTTTGAGCTCCATTTGTATCATTTGGTGTCACCGCCCTACTTAAAATCACTAACGACCTGCTAACCGCCAAAGCTAATGGTCACTACTCAGTCCCTCTGCTCCTCGACCTCTCCGCAGCCTTTGGCACAGTCGACCACCCCCTCCTCCTTGCTAAACTGCACTCCTTTGGCATCAGGGACTCTGCACTCTCCTGGTTCTCCTCCTACCTTTCCCAACGTTCTTTCAGCTTTACCTATAATGCTGCCACCTCCCCCTCTCTGTTGGAGTCCCCCAAGGCTTTGTCCTCGGACCCCTCCTCTTCTCCATCTACACCTCCTCCCTTGGCAAGCTGATACACTCCCATGGCTTCAACTATAACCTCTATGCCGACGACACACAAATTTACCTCTCCACCCCCTCACTCTCCGCCCGCATCGCCCACCTCCTGAACGACATATCAGACTGGATGTTGCTCCATTTCCTCAAGTTAAACCTGTCCAAAACCGAGCTCCTAGTTTTCCCCCCAGCCCGTGCCCCCCCTCCATCCTCTCCATCGCGACTAGCAACGCCACCATCAATCTCACCTGTGACGGAGGAAAGGCAAGACAGAACACACAGAGTGGATGACAGACGCACAAAGCTTTATTGAGACAAACAGATGGCAGTCCTTCAATACGGGAGGGTGGCAGAGAGGGTGGATTTGCCACTAAATGGTAACGAGGGGGCCCCACCCACTTATAGTCCGCTAGGAGAGCCAAGGAGGTGTCCCTGTAACAGGGGTAGTCCGACACAGGAGAGGGGTGCGAGGAGTCACCACCGCAACAGTTCAGGTAACACAGTGGGGAAGCAGGTACTCATGGATCCAACAGGGTGCCTGGTCTCCCAGGGGAGAAGCAGAATGCAGGTACCTGTGGAGTCCGGATCAGGCGGGTGGCCTCTGGCTTTGGCAGACGGGCTGTGGTAGTCTCTCCCCCTTCTGTGGGGTCTCTGGCAAAAAGCAGGCAGGCTGGGATAGTCTCTCCCACTTCTGTGGGGTCTCTCGCAATCGCAGGCAAGCTTTCTCTGGTTGTCTCTTTCCTCCTGTGGGGTCTCCGTGAGGCTGGGGAGTAGACTTGCAGAGTCTAGTCCCAAAAGTCTCGCCGAAGCTTGAGATCCTTTGCAGACTACACACTGGAACACTAGACCCCAGGGAGAATCAGGCTGGTGACAGGGACATCCTGGGGGGCAGGGATGATGCCTGCATAGATGAAAAGCAAGTTGGGAGGTGTGCAGAGAGCTCCCAGCCAGCTGGCCGGGAGGGAGGGGGACCAGAGTAATTTGATTGGCAAGTTCCAATACCGTGACACCACCCCACACGCCAAAGTCCTGGGTATCACCCTGGACTCAAACCTTTCCTTCCAACTTCATGTCCAATCACTATCAAAGTCATGCAGGCTCCCCCTCCGCAACATCTCCAAGATACGCACGTTTCTCACCCCAGACACTACTAAACAACTCATGCACTCCCTCATCTCACGCCTGGACTACTGCAACTCTCTTCTCACTGGTCTACCCAAACAAATGCTATCCCCACTCCAGTCTATCCTGAACTCAGCGGCTAGATTCATCTACCTCACCAACTGCTCCACATCTGCCTCCCCCCTCTGCCAATCCCTTCACTGGCTCCCAATTGCCCAACGCATTAAATTCAAACTACTAACTCTGACATACAAAACCATTCACAATGCTGCCCAAAACGACATAACTGACCTGATACCCAAATACCACCCAACCCGTGCCCTTCGCTCCTCACAGGACCTCCTACTCTCTAGCTCCCTTGTCTCCTCCTACCACGCCCGACTGCAGGACTTCTCCAGGACTTCCCCATCCTCTGGAACTCCCTACCCCAATCCATCAGACTGTCACCTACTCTCCTCACCTTCAGGCGCACCCTGAAAACCCATCTCTTCAGGGAAGCCTACCCCAACCTCACCTAACAACCGATCTCCTCCACTCCTCCTACCGCTCCATCCCCCACAGCCACTTCCTCCTGTACCACTATCCCCTCCCTCCTAGATTGTAAGCTTGAAAGAGCCGGGCCCTCGAACCCCTCGTGTATTGTACTGTATTGTTTCATGTTCTGTCCCCCTTGCTACTGTACAGTGCTGAGCAAACCCTTTGGCGCTATATAAACATTGTATAATAATAATAATAATTATCTCTTCCCTCAGTTGAGTGTTTTCATGTAATTGTTACATTTTAGACTGAATTTCTAGGATAGATCTGTAGGGGGTTTTTAGTGTTTTTAGCTCTTCTCTCAGCTTCTCAGTTACATTTTTGTCACCTGTCTTTGAAGTTTTTCTTTTAATTGAACAAAGTCTCTCCCTAGCTGAGATTAAGATTGCAATTTTTGGATCCTTAGATGCACTTTCTGAACGAACCTGCAAATTGAATCCAAGCATTCTGGTTATCAACTCATACTCCCACCAGGCATGGATTGAGCAGGTGAACCCCATAATAATACATGAAAACCTAACTTCTCCTAGGAGACTTATGGCTCTCTGGCAGAACTGTCTGGATACTCCGGTACTCACTCCCCATACTTCATTTGTCATAGCTTTTTATAGGTTTACCTTTTTTAGGCCCCTAAAAATGGATCCAGCCAATTGTACCCTACTAAATGGTGACTACATTGGAGGCCGATACTTGGTGTATGATCCTGTAGACACAGGCCTACTTGAACGGAGTCAGCTCTCTATGTATGTACTGGAGAGAGTTACTTGCCATGTACAGGTGAATTGTTCTACGTTGCTTCTTATTTCTCTTTTCATTTGTTTATAGAAGGTAACAGTGACACCAGAGACAAAGCAAGTTATTGTTCTGTATGATCTGTAACATTGCCACAACTGCTTGTACATGAGAATGTATGACTGCATTGTCTGGGCTGAATGTTGGATATACTGTGTGAACACTGTCTGAAATACAATTTAGTTATATATATATATATATATATTGTGAGAACTAGCATCAAGCACAGCCACTCGCTTTCTCGCTTTCTTATTTTTAAGGGCTGTTATTGCCCAATTTTTTTAAAAAGAAAGTTCCATACAATATAGGTTTCCCACACAGGTGTATCCACCATCAGTGCAGCAGAAACAAAGATGTAGCCTCCTGGCTCTCTTTAACAGCAAAATTGCTCAGGCTTTATGCCTCGGTCCTCCTGACCATTCACATACAAAATGCTGTACTGTGGTTAGTGCCCCTTCACAGCATTCCTGCTTCTCCAGCCCACAGGCTTGGGCCCTGCCTGCTCTGTCAGACTATACAGTGCCACCATGCACACTTTTGGCTGCTTCTTTGCACCCACATGGACTCCTTGGAAGGGTGGAGCCCAGAACCCTGGTCCTGACTCTAGAAGAGACCCACACACACCTGACCAGTCAGTCTCCTGGCCTTTTCCAAAACCTGGTCCCAGGATTGGATATTTCCTCCCACCCAGATCACTGTGAAATCTCCAGGCTCCAGGTCCCAAACAGAGTTTTGCAAAGAACCGAGGAAATTGAAAACACAGTTCCCTCCAACTTAAACAAGTACCCTGGAGCCCCTCAACCTGCCTTGCTGAGAATCCTGGGAGAAATATCCTTTTTACATAGTGACAAATCACCACACTGTCACTATCTATCTATCTATCTATCTATCTATCTATCTATCTATCTATCTATCTATCATCTATCTATCTATCTATCTATCTATCTATCATGATGTACATATGCTTTCTATGTCAAACACCTGTATCCAGATCTAGGCCTCCAGGTCATTTCATGTGGCCCTTGTCTCTTCCCCCACCTTGTCTCAGCAGTCGGCAGCGGAGAAGAGAAGTCCTCTGCCAAATCCTGCACCACTACAGGACACCCTCATCTCTGCCTCCCACGGTCTTAGCAATCGTCAGACTCCGGTAATTGACTCCACTCCTCCTCTGGTCCTCCTCCAGACCCTACACTTTCTGCTTTCCAGCTCTGCCCCCAAAGGAGGTGCACGGTGATGTTAGAGAGGGTGTGGGGTTCTTGACATCAGATGTAATGGGAGGTTGAGGTGCTCTGGACATCTAGTATTACAGTTACAACTGGAGCTTTGAATATATATATATATTTAATAATGGTCATTAAAAATAAAAACCAACTTTAGCCCTTTATATAGAATTCTGATTTTTATTTTTTTTGTACAGGTGGATTGATGAGCCACATTTTCGGTCATGCTGGTCTTCGTGAATACAACTCGGTCACATGGGAAACCAAACATCTGGGTGTCTTAATTGACTGAAAGTTTTTATTGCAGTTCACTGGAGGATTCACACAGGACACAAGTCATATCAGTGTTCTAAATGTCATAAGTGCTTTGTGTCCTCTTCAACACTGATCCAACCTCAGAGGACAACATGAGAAAAGTAATTTCAGTGTTCTGGATGTGACAATTGCTTTACAGTAAAGTCCAACCCATGTATACATAAGAGGAGTCATTTCAAGTGATTTCTTGTTTGGAACGTGACAAAGATTTTACAATGGAGGCAAAACATATCACACACCAGAAGGTTCACACTGGAGGGAAGCCATATCAGTGTTCTGAATGTGACAAAGCTTTTACATGGAAGCCACAGCTTATCAGACACCAGAGGATTCACACTGGAGAGATGCCATATCAGTGTTCTGAATGTGACAAAGCTTTTACATGGAAGTCACATCTTATCATACACAAGAGGATTCACACTGGAGAGAAGTCATATCAGTGTTCTGAGTGTGACAAAGTGTTTACACAGACGTCACATCTTATCAGACACAAGAGGATTCACACTGGAGAGAAGCCATATCAGTGTTCTGAGTGTGACAAAGCTTTTACAAGGAGGTCACATCTTATCACACACCAGAGGATTCACACTGGAGAGAAGCCATATCAATGTTCTGAATGTGACAAAACTTTTACAAGGAAGTCACATCTTATCATACACCAGAAGGTTCACACTGGAGAGAAGCCATATCAGTGTTCTGAATGTGACAAAGTGTTTACACAGAAGTCAAATCTTATCAGACACCAGAAGGTTCACACTGGAGAGAAGTCATATCAGTGTTCTGAATGTGACAAAGCTTTTACACAGAAGTCAGATCTTATTAGACACCAGAGGATTCACACTGGAGAGAAGTCATATCAGTGTTCTGAATGTGACAAAGCTTTTACACATAAGTCAGATCTTATCAGACACCAGAGGGTTCACACTGGACAGAAGCCATATCAATGTTCAGAATGTGACAAAGCTTTTACACAGAAGTCAGATCTTATAACACACCAGAGGGTTCACACTGGAGAGAAACCATACCAAAGCTAAGAATATGACAAAGCTTTTACAGGTAATTCCAGGCTAATCTGTCACCAGAGGATTCACAAGCTTGAGCTGCATAAAGGAAACTCCAGAAGAAGGGGCAATATTAAAGAATTTGCAGCTGTCCCTTTAGGTTCACAGGCCCAATGTCTTCCCACAAACTAGGGAAGACATGAAAAGACAAAATGCTACTTAAAAATAAATCTGTGAACAAACAGGAATGTAGTGATCGGATGCATTGGGTTTAGTGCTTATGTTGATCAGAAACACTCCTAGAAGGCCTGTGAATATTTTACCTTTGGACATTTGTTCCCATGTGTTTTCTTCATTGCCAGAATCTGACCAACCAATACATGACCAACAATGCCTCAGTACCAGAGTCTAGGATGGGTCCAATGGCTTCTTGCCAAGCCTCTGAAACCTCATTAGGAGAGTCCATTCCAGGTTCTTTTGAGAACTGATACACCATAAGCTAGGCTGAGGGCTCCGCTCCAGCTAAGCCCACCTTGTCCACACCTCCCATTACATGTACCACCTCCTCTCCCATGATCAATGCCTCCTTTCCATGTTCCATCTCCTCTCATGGATGACAGCTTTGCAGGCAGGTCTGTAGCTGAGATACCAGCCAGATAGAGGTCTCTGTTTGGTTAGAGAGTAACTTCTTAAGCTGGTGTAGGCCTTCCAACATGGAGTTAATGCTGTTTTAGGGGACATATTCAACAGTACCACCTAATCCCAGCTGACCACTTGTGTTTCATCTGGTTTTCTCAAAAGGGATTCTATCAGGTGAAGATTGGATGTCCTTGTTATCTTTTTTTTTTTTCTGTCCAGCTATTGCTCATCTCCATAAACTATTCACACGGTACAACTGCAAGAGATCTGAACTTACAAAGTGCTAAGTGTGCGGTCATATTCCTACCACTTCTTCTGGGAGACTGAAATTCCTCTTATTGGGGTTCACCTTAATGACTCTGAATGAACGGGTTAAGACATCGGCGCCACAGTGTAACAATGGGCAAAATCAATAATTACATAAATGGTGCAATCTGTAATTAGCATAAACATTTTTGTTTTTCCGAGTCTCCCCTTGTAACTTTTTTATTACCTGTTGACCCTCCCAGTAGATCTGTTTTTTTCTGCTTCTTGTAGAAGGCCAAGCTATTTGGCAAAAATGAAAGTTGGATGGTTGGGAAACTCCATATAACACTGCTGGGGGTGCTTACAACTGTCAACTTCCATTCATATGGGGGGTTGAACCTTATAGAAATCCTGTTGCTGTAACTGCTGTAGAAGCGTTAGCTGGAGTTGGACTTTACTTGTTGTGTGTCTTCCTTATAATCTATCTAAGACTTCCCTGTATAGGGTGACAACGCTGCTGTGTAATGTTCCTGCAGACTGATCAGGGTTGTCACCCTGTTACAGAAGGTGGGAAATAACAGATCTACAGACAGGACCAACAGCTGATACAACTATGTTGCAGAAGGAACTCTGGGAATGCTAATGACAGATTGCATTACACATTCAGTTAGCAGACTTCCTGCTGTTGGTCTTCTGTTTGAATTGTGTTCTGATATTTACTGTCCTGCTGTAAAAGGTGTAAATGATTGCCCACATGTTTCCTGTAGTAGCAGGGACTACAACCTCGTATCAGGAATAATAGTATGGGTACTTACCCAAGGGGGGGTCAACTTTTTGGATTTGGAAGAAACATTTCACATTTCTTTCCATTAATGACACCGACAAGGGGAGTCTCACTTCACTAACAATAGGAGAGCCAATCACAGGACAGTAACATTTCATGGTTTCTCAAAGTAATTGCAGAATGTTTAATCCCCATTGGTCCAATGGATTCCTAGTCCTTCCAGATAACATTTACTTCTTGTGTGGAAGGAGCACCCTAAAATGTCTTCCCTTCAATTCCACCTATAGCTGTACTTGAGGTTATGTTGCCCCTCCCCCCATATCTGTAAGGGAAAGCCTCAATTTCTCCCAATACTCCCCTGGCCTTCCAGTGAGAAGAACCATTTTCTATGGATTGGAGCTGCTTTATGCAGTGAGCCCTTCATAGACGGGATGGGGAATCTAAGATAAGTAAGATGAACCGGTGTACTGGAGTCATGGATCAGATAACCAATGACACCATTGATGTTATAGCAGAGCTGACAGCAGAAGTGGCTCCACCACCTAAGGTGGTGTCACAGAACTGCATGGCAGCTGACTATCTCTTGGAAGACCAAGGTGGAGTCTACAAATGATGTCAGATAGAGAGTGTTGTACATTTATATTAGATCATGAGGATCTCAGAAGGGGATATCTACACAAGGTAAAGGAGTTCCAACAGGAACCTGGGTGGGAGGAGGTGGGATCCAATGTTTTGGGTGGGTTTAGTTGGAACCTGGTTGAGTAATATGGTGGGTTTGCTTCTTAAGCCATTAGTTGCTACCATAGTTTTGGTTTTGAAATGTTATATATTGCTGTATTTTCCTTTACTGCCAGAGTTTATTTTGCTTTTTTTTTTAAGTTAAATTCACATTTTAGGCCATATGATTAGTTAAAACTCCAAACATTTCTTTTATTTTCTGAAATCAGAGACTGGAGAATATAATGGCGGTAGTTGCCATTTTTCATGTCACAGAATATTAGTACAGCTGTTTATCAAATACATATTTTCTGTAAAAAACACTAAAGATAATGTTAGTTCACAAAGAACACAATATATGACCCAATTTGTTTGGTGAAATATAAAATATGGGGTTGGCATCAAGTATATAGATACCAAACATGTCAAACTTTACAAATTGTGCGTACTTGTGAAATGGTGACAAACTTCAGAACCAAAAATTTTTCAAAGGTGACGCTTTAAGAGCCTTTATAGGTTATCAGTTCAGATAGTTATCCGTGAATGTTGGCCTCAGAATGATTGTTCTCACTCTCACTTGTGCAATGATATGTACAATGTGTCGTGTGATTTGTTTTGTGGGTTTTTATTTTTATAGTGTTACTTTAATTTTTGTTCAGCTCTTTTTTCAGTCTCTTTAAAGAGACATCAGAACATTACTAGAACCCTAATGTCACCTCTGTACCCCAAGAAAGATGTTCAAGCACAGATCATGCCTAATCAGCTCCTTCCCAAACCATAGTGACTGGAGAATGACAGCGCTGAACCCAGAAATGACATAATCTCCCACCTCCCACATTCATTCACTGAAGGGGAGATCAGAGATCAGATGTTTGCTGATCTCCTTCTGCCCTCACCACTGACACCCACCATGCCTGTCTTGGGCTTGCAGGAGGGACAGCTGAGCCCGGTATACATGGTGGGGGGAGGACCTTAAGTGCGGCTGAATCACTTCCACCAGAAAGCTGACAGATGGCCTAACAAATGTAGACAACCCCCGGGTGCTGTAGCTATAAGGCCGTGCTGCTGCTTATGTAAACCTTACATTGGCCGGAGTGAAAGGGTTCC
The DNA here is from genome assembly GCF_062004578.1 of Staurois parvus. Classification (NCBI taxonomy): domain Eukaryota; kingdom Metazoa; phylum Chordata; class Amphibia; order Anura; family Ranidae; genus Staurois; species Staurois parvus. Next base: position 236,555 of record NW_028319141.1, read on the forward strand.
ACTAATGTACATCTGCTAAATCCGTATCTGAGTAGACCATAGAAGCAGCATTAGAAAGAAATGTGAGCATGGCTTCAGTCAGGCGATGGTCCTGGTGGTCCTGGTCTTGTTCTCCTTCAGGTCCTCTCACCTTGTAGATGGTGACATGGACTTGTGTGGGAATGAGCAGGAGGGGCTCGGGGTTCTCTTGTACCCAATCAGCTTGTTATGGATAAAAGATGAAAGTGTCTTCTGGGAATTTACAGGGATTTGGATGTTTACAGGGTCACATAAGTGGGCGGGGCTGGTATTAATGAGGGGTGTGGCTTGTGTTAATGAGTTTCTTAGCATAGATGATATAAATGGTATAAATAGATCCTTGAAATGTAAACAATCTATCTCTTTCCTTCTGTTGTTAAAGTGTCACATATATATGATTAATAAAGTTGAATTATAATTTCATCACACAATACCGTGGTCTGGGTTCTTCTACAACACATCCCCCCAAATATGTCCTCTTCCAGTTATAGGGGTCTGGTGGAATGGGACACCAGCTGATGGTATCTCTTAGGCCCCTTGTACATGGGGGGTCCAGCCCCTGTGGGTGCAATGCTGGCATTATAATACACCTGGTAGGCACAGGTACAGCGTCCAGCCCCGCTGCCTGCAGCCTGTCAAAGTCTACACTACAGCTGGACGGGGCTCAATGCTGCACCACATTTACCTCGTGTTTAGGGCGCTCCATGTTCAGGAGAAATGACCGCCATCCTGATCAGACAAAGCATAAAGAAGATGTACGCGGTGCAGTCTGCTTCTTCTATTGTAGGGGGCACCCAACCAGGGGGACATCCCAGCCTGGAGAGGAAGTCGGGGGACACTTGGTTTCTCTGTGGTTTCCCGGTTCCTGGAGACTGTGTGGAATGAAGGGGTCCATGGAGTCCTGGAGACATTTTTAATTTTTTTGTTTACATGTTTTAAAGACCATTTATACCTTAAAATTACTTAAAACCCCCAAATATTATATATATTTCTTCACAACAGCAGACACACTAGAGGATAAATTGTTAGTAGTTCTGATGTTTTATGAGTTTTATTATTTTACACAATATTAGTGCAATGATTTATGAAAGGTACAATTTCAGTTAAAAATACAGTAAAGTTAATTTCTGGGACATAAATGTAATTTATTATCTAAGGTTTCAGTAAAATATAAAAGATACATTTCCCCGCACTGAATATAATGGGATCCCACATAACAGTCGCTGTTCATATTCAGAATTCCTTTCTTACAATGGGATCTTGTGTCCGGATAAAATCTTTTATAGATCCCTTGTGACATTGTGTTCTCATTGTAAAATCCTAGATTTGTAAATCTGTCGCTGATATTTATAATGGTTTTGTCCAGAAAAAGAATGGAGTGATGTGGATAGATGGAAACATATGTATAGATGAAAGATTGGTCTGTTGACTCCCCAGAGCTCCTTTCCATGAGAGATGTTTGTTTCCCCCCCAGAGCTGAACAATGGTACGTTCCTGAATGGCCAGGCTGCTGGTTTGTTGAATCCAGAGTCTACATACAAGATGCCTCCACAGTGTACATTGATGGGGCTGGGAAGGCTGGTACATGTTGTTCATTTGCTCCGGGTGCAGGAGATAGGACAGAATCCCATTGTTGCCGGGTGTCCTCGCTTTCCTCAATTCTGTACTCACTTCATTTACAAAAGCAAACTATGTGAGTGGAGAAGGTGATTGTATCCGGCTGGAGCTCAGACCTGACAGGGACTCGGGATTTTGGGCCTCTTACGTCTAAGACAAATATAGTCTGAGTTGGAGAGAAGATAAAATATCATTTCTTCTCAGAGACATTCTGAGGGGTTTCCACAATTTGTAATTGCTGACAATTCTTTTGTGGACATTCAGCTGTCAGTGGGGAAACCTGCCGACAGATGAGGAGTCATCGGTTAGGGGTGTGAGTGCCTGATTTCCAGCCAATCATTAACAACCAGATATATTTCACACAGAATTCAGATCAGTCTATCAATTGTCAACAGATGAGAATTCTAGAGAATTCAGAGAAAGCTCCACCCTCTTTCCTTCTCCACCAATCATGAATCGCCAGTTACCCAGTCACCGTGGGCATGATTTCCTTGACATCCATCATTGGTGTCAGTGAGATAAAAAAAAAGCCCCATCGTTGGTGTCAATGAGATAAAAAAAGCCCCATTGTTGGTGTGAGATAAAATAAGCCCCATTGTTGGTGTCAGTGAGATAAAATAAGCTCCATTGTTGGTGTCAATGAGATAAAAAAAGCCCCATTGTTGGTGTCAGTGAGATAAAATATGCCCCATTGTTGGTGTCAGTGAGATAAAATAAGCCCCATCATTGGTGTCAGTGAGATAAAATAAGCCCCATCATTGGTGTCAGTGAGATAAAATAAGCCCCATCATTGGTGTCAGTGAGATAAAATAAGCTCCATCATTGGTGTCAGTGAGATAAAATAAGCTCCATTGTTGGTGTCAATGAGATAAAAAAAAAGCCCCATTGTTGGTGTCAGTGAGATAAAATATGCCCCATTGTTGGTGTCAGTGAGATAAAATAAGCCCCATCATTGGTGTCAGTGAGATAAAATAAGCCCCATCATTGGTGTCAGTGAGATAAATAAGCTCCATTGTTGGTGTCAATGAGATAAAATAAGCCCCATCATTGGTGTCAGTGAGATAAAATAAGCCCCATCATTGGTGTCAGTGAGATAAAATAAGCTCCATCATTGGTGTCAGTGAGATAAAATAAGCTCCATTGTTGGTGTCAATGAGATAAAAAAAAGCCCCATTGTTGGTGTCGGTGAGATAAAATATGCCCCATTGTTGGTGTCAGTGAGATAAAATAAGCCCCATCATTGGTGTCAGTGAGATAAAATAAGCCCCATCATTGGTGTCAGTGAGATAAAATAAGCTCCATTGTTGGTGTCAATGAGATAAAATAAGCTTCATTGTCGGTGTCAATGAGATAAAAAATGCCCCATTGTTGGTGTCAGTGAGTTAAAATAAGCCCCATCATTGGTGTCAGTGAGATAAAATAAGCCCCATTGTTGGTGTCAGTGAGATAAAATAAGCTTCATTGTTGGTGTCAATGAGATAAAAAATGCCCCATTGTTGGTTTCAGTGAGTTAAAATAAGCCCCATCATTGATGTCAGTGAGATAAAATATGCCCCATTGTTGGTGTCAGTGAGATAAAATAAGCTCCATTGTTGGTGTCAATGAGATAAAATAAGCTCCATTGTTGGTGTCTATGAGATAAAATAAGCTTCATTGTCGGTGTCAATGAGATAAAAAATGCCCCATTGTTGGTTTCAGTGAGTTAAAATAAGCCCCATCATTGGTGTCAGTGAGATAAAATAAGCTTCATTGTTGGTATCAGTGAGATAAAATAAGCCCCATTGTTGGTGTCAGTGAGATAAAATAAGCCCCATTGTTGGTGTCAGTGGGAATAAAGTGTACCCCCAGCCAGCATTGGTGGTCAGTGGTGGTACTTACCTGATCCCACCCTCCCACTACCTCTCTGCTGATGTCACAATTATACTTTCACTACAGGAAATGAGATGCCGGCTCCCAGCAGTCGGGTATAATTGCAGTGCCTGGTGATGGAACCCAGAGAGTGTTCCGGAGTCATCACCTCACTGCCACTCTGAAGTGTCCTGGAACCTGCCAGACAAGATCATTGGAGAACACTTGGAAACAACAACAAGGTTCAAACTATGAGACATTTCTTGGAGCTGCAGTTCCTCTGAGCTCCACCACATGGTGAGCGCCCTTCTACCCAGACAGGAAGTGATGTCAGGTACAGATGGAAAGTGATGTCAGGTACAGACAGGAAGTGATGTCAGGTACAGATGGAAAGTGATGTCAGGTACAGACAGGAAATAATGTCTGGTAGAGGCAGGAAGTGGTGTCAGGTACAGATGGGAAGTGATGTCAGGTACAAATGGGAAGTGATGTCAGGTACAGACAGAAAGTGATGCCAGGTACAGATGGGAAGTGATGTTAGGTACAGACAGGAAGTGATGTCAGGTACATACAGTAAGTCAGGTACAGATGGGAAGTGATGTCAAGTACAAGTGGGAAGTGATGCCAGGTACAGATGGGAAGTGATGTCAGGTACAGACAGGAAGTGATGTCAGGTACAGATGGGAAGTGATATCAGGTATAGACAGGAAGTGATGTCAGGTACAAATGGGAAGTGATGTCAGGTACATACAGGAAGTCAGGTACAGATGGGAAGTGATGTCAGGTACAGACAGAAAGTAATGCCGGGTACAGATGGGAAGTGATGTCAGGTACAGACAGGAAGTGATGTCAGGTACAGACGGGAAGTGATGTCAGGTACAGACGGGAAGTGATGCCAGGTACAGATGGGAAGTGGTGTCAGGTACAGATGGGAAGTGATGTCAGGTACAGACAGGAAGTGATGTCAGGTATAGACAGGAAGTGATGTCAGGTATAGACAGGAAGTGATGTCAGGTACAGACAGGATGCTCTGGATGAGAGGTGAGTTGGAAGGAAGTGGAGAGGAGACATTGCTGTATCTCCCAGCAGACAGGAGATGTCAGTAATGAGGCTCCACCTGATGCTGGCTGCTGGGAAGGTATATAATCCCTCCGTAGTTTTCATCAGTGCCTCAGTGTTCTGCCTGTGAGCCGCTTCCCTGCTGGATCATGCGTCCTGTATCTTGTATACTTTCCCCTGATTCTGGTTTCCTGCACCCTGTTCCCCCATCTCTGCTCCCCTGATTCCCAGTCCCGGGTCTGCCCGGTGTATGTCAGCTTCCCTCCATTTGTACACAGTGTATTATAGTCAGGTTGTTGGGTTGGTTATTTGCTGTCACATTTATGTGTCACTTTTGCTTTGTTTATGGTCTGTGGGTGTCGGAGGGTGTCGTGTTCATTAGTAAACTCCACTTAAAGTGATTGTAAAGGCAACATTTTTTTTCTTTTAAAACAAACATGTCGTACTTACTGCTGTGTGTGATGGGTTTGTACAGAGCAGCCTGGATCCTCCTCTTCTCGGGTCCCCCACAGGTGCTCCTGGCCCCTCCCTCCTGTTGAGTGCCCCCACAACAAGCAGCTTGTTATGGGAGTGATTTAGTCCGGACTAAGTGTCTGATGATTATCTGTTCCTGTCCTAATTAATCATGCTAGCTCTTTAGTGCACATATGAAGAAAGCCACACTGACACACGTTTAGTCTGTGAAAACTTCTAGTTTATTGGAATGAAAAGGTGAGTTTATATATGCAAGATAATGCAAGGGTGGTGAGCAGTGTTACTGGGCTACGTATACGCTTCTAATTGGTCATGTCCATACAAGGCAAACTTCCTTCAGGGCTCGTGGTGATCTCCTCTTAGGGGTTATCTTGGAAAGAAAATATTTTTGTTCTTCCACAAAATCCTGACCATTGTACTATGCATGCTGGGCAGTATATGACATACTCCTGACCACTGCACAATATATACAGGGCAGTATATGACATGTTCCTGACCACTGCGCTCTTTACACAGGGCTGTATATGATATACTCCTGACCACTGCACTCTATACACAGGGCAGTTTATGACATGTTCCTGACCACTGCGCTCTGTACACAGGCCTAAGATATAATCCTGACCACTGCACACAGGGCTGTATATGATATATTCATGGCCACTGTGCTCTGTACACAGGGCTGTATATGATATACTCCTGACCACTGCACTCTGTACACAGGGCTGTATGTGATATACTCCTGACCACTGCACTCTGTACACAGGGCTGTATATGACATACTCCTGACCACTGCACTCTGTACACAGGCCTAAGATACAACACTGACCACTGCACTCTGTACACAGGGCTGTATATGATATACTCTTGACCACTGCACTCTGTACACAGGGCTGTATATGATATACTCCTGAACATTGCACTCTGTACACAGACCTAAGATATACTCCTGACCATTGCACTCTGTACAAAGGGCTGTACATGACAGGTTCCTGACCTCTACACTCTGCACACGGGCCTAAGATGTACTCCTGACCACTGCACTCTGTACACAGAGCTGTATATTATGTGCTCCTGACTACTGAACTCTGTATGATGGGCTGTACATGACATGTTCCTAACCACTGCACTTTTTTTTCTGAGCCATGTATGACATGTTCCTGACCGATGACCACTTCTAATGCTGGGCTGTATAAGACATGATCTTACCCACTGTGACATACATGACATACTACTTCTGACTACTTCACTCTGTATATGGACTGCATATCATATACTCCTGACCACTACACTCCTCGATGTAAATCACATACTCCTGACCACTACACTCTGTACTCTGGGATGGAAATCACATACTCCTGACCCCTACGTTCTGTACTCTGGGATGGAAATCATATACTCCTGACCCCTACGTTCTGTACTCTGGGATGTAAATCACATACTCCTGACCACTACACTCTGTACTCTGGGATGGAAATCACATACTCCTGACCACTACACTCTGTACTCTGGGATGTAAATCACATACTCCTGACCACTACACTCTGTACTCTGGGATGTAAATCACATACTCCTGACCACTACACTCTGTACTCTGGGATGTAAATCACATACTCCTGACCACTGCACTCTGTACTCTGGGATGGAAATCACATACTCCTGACCACTGCACGTTGTTTGCAGGGCTGTATGAAGTAGTCTCCTGACCCCTGCACTCTGGGCCATTATTCATGGTGAACCAGAAACTGGATGACCTGTAATGGCTTGTAATGTGTCTCCTGTGAGAAATGTTTGGCCCCCAAAGATCCCCATCATGGCCCCGACACACACAATTCTTTTCACTCAATAAATTCTTTATTATAGTTTTACTTCTAACAAGATTGTAATCATAGAATCAGGAAATAACAAAGGAAGGAATCTGATTGGTCAGGAAGATCCCTTGTCTGGAATGTGGGGGCGGAGTCATTATTATTGGTGTACAATACAATACACAACGTGTTCCATTATTATAACAAAGTATTGTAGAAAAGATCCCAACATGTGACATGGCTGAATGAATGCTGGTCATAGTAGTTCATCTATTCTCTAAGTGGGGTGGTAACTATTGGGCCAATCCCTTTTACAAACCACATATAATATCGCCCTTCAAAGTGAAAACAATTTGCACAAAATCAAAAAGTAGAAATATTTTCCGGTGGATCCCCTCTACCCAGACCCCATATGTAGACATAGAACAACAAGCTGTGTTCCCTCTCGTGCCGCACTCCTCCAACCACCCAAACCCACACAGAAGCCAAGGGAAATAATGAGAGGAAAGTTCCCCCCTAGTTTGGGGCGGAGTTCTCCTTCCCTCCTGTTGGGGGATGGGAGAAGGATGGACTGAAGACAGAGAGACGCTTCGGGGTCACCACTGTTCTGTAGAGCCTTGAAATGAAGGACATCAACTTCAGAAGTTCCTGTTGTCTGTGTAAAGTTCCCCGATAACGAGATCTGGGCTCTCCCGGCTTCTAGCTCTGTAACCCGCTATATCATTATCAGGAAACGCAACTCCGACACCCAAGAAGGGCTGAAGTTGTGTCCTTCATTTCCAGGATCTACTGACCACTCTGCACCCCGACATTTACTGCACTTCATCCATGTCTTTGGGGGCCTCTCATCTCCTTATCAACTGTTTCTTCCATGATGAAGATCAGCCATGGAGTATATCTGAGGTGTATATCAGGGTGTGCTTCTTCCCCACATGAGAGCTGGGATGTCCAGCAACATTCATCTAGAAGACATTTCCCACACTCAAGGCACTAATACACCTCCAGGGTTGTGTGGGACCCCTGATGTACAGGAAGACAGGACTTCAGTGAGGAACATTTCCCTCACTCAGGACAGAAAAGTGGCTTCTCCCCCATGTGAGATCTCAGATGTTTGGAAAGACTGGACTTCTGTGAAAAACATTTTCCGCACTCTTGACAGGAATACGGCTTCTCCCCCGTGTGAGATCTCTGATGTTTGGAAAGATGGGACTTTATTGAAAAACATTTCCCACACTCAGGACAGGAAAACGGCTTCTCCCCCGTGTGAAATCTCTGATGTGTGTACAGATAGTACTTCGTTGAAAAACATTTCCCACACTCAGGACAGGAATATGGCTTCTCCCCTGTATGAGATCTCTGATGTTTGTAAAGATCAGACTTCACTGAAAAACATTTCCCACACTCAGGACAGGAATACGGCTTCTCCCCCGTGTGAGATCTCTGATGTGTGTACAGATAGGACTTCACTGAAAAACATTTCCCACACTCAGTACAGGGATATGGCTTCTCCCCCGTGTGAGATCTCTGATGTTTATTAAGACTGGACTTAACTGAAAAACATTTCCCGCACTCAGAACAGAAATATGGCTTCTCACCCGTGTGAGATCTCTGATGTGTGCACAGATAGGACTTTCTTGAAAAACATTTCCCGCACTCAGGACAGGAATATGGCTTCTCCCCCGTGTGAGATCTCTGATGTTTGTAAAGACTGGACTTCTCTGAAAAACATTTCCCGCACTCAGGACAGGAATACGGCTTCTCCCCTGTGTGAGATCTCTGATGTTTGTAAAGACTGGACTTCTCTGAAAAACATTTCCCGCACTCAGGACAGGAATACGGCTTCTCCCCCGTGTGAGACCTCTGATGTATGATAAGTGTTGATTTTTCTACAAAACATTTCCTGCACTCAGGACAGGAATATGGCTTCTCCCCCGTGTGAGTTCTTTTATGCACATTAAGTTTGGATTTAGAACAGAACCCCTTCCCACACTCAGTACAGGAGAAGCTCTTCCCTGTAGGAAGGCTGGCCCGGTCCCGCACAGTCTGAGGGTCCTCAGGATACGAGGAATCCGATGGTCCATCTACACTGGGTGGTGCCGGATGGACATTGGAGGGAGCCGGGTTTTCTCCTGGACTATACTGTGTGATGTCCTCATCTTCTACTTTCCAGTCTGGAGACAAAGTGAGACAATCCTCGGAGGTTTTCCTCATCTCCCGGCCATGGACTAAAATACAAAGACAAAGAGGATTACTAGACAGGAGCTGATTGGTTCCCCCAAACCAGGACTCCGCCCACATCAGGCAGCTTGGTCTCTGAGGAGCTTACAATTCCCTCCTCAAGGGAACTAGGAAATGTCTCCTCTGATCTCCTACCAGGTCATTTCTTTATTCATGGACCTTAGTCAGAGAGTGAGGAAACAACCAGAACTGTCTTTTATAGGAGGGACAGTGATGAGGGGATTATAGGACGAGGGTCCCCACCCCCTCTATCACTCATCGCCATCTTCCCAACACAAGAAGTACTGCACTTCCTTATTTAGTCCATGATTTAGTCATGAAGAACAGCGGGGCTGAGCCCCACCAGAGGTCAGAGAGTGAGGATGGGGGGAGAACAACCAAGATGAAGACTGGACTGATCCTGAAGACCACCATCATTGGGGTATTGACTCCTCCCTCATTATCACTTTCTGTTTAAGGGTCCAAAGTTGGAGGATGTTATCACATTATTATCACCATGTAAAAGTCTGTGCTCCAATCACATCATCCGATATAAAATGTCCAGCTGGGAGGAAATGGGTGTAACAAAAGAGAATCCATATTATGTGTATATATAGCAGTGGGAGGAGGGGGAGAGCAGAAGTCAGGACTATGGAATGTACACCATAGAGTATATAGTGCAGGGGTCAGGAGTATTTAATGTACAACATAGAGTATATAGTGCAGGGGTCAGGAGTATGTAATGTACAACACAGAGTATATAGTGCAGGGGTCAGGAGGATGTAATGTACAACATAGAGTATATAGTGCAGGGGTCAGGAGTATGTAATGTACAACATAGAGTATATAGTGCAGGGGTCAGGAGTATGTAATGTACAACATAGAGTATATAGTGCAGGGGTCAGGAGTATGTAATGTACAACACAGAGAATATAGTGCAGGGGTCAGGAGTATGTAATGTACAACACAGAGAATATAGTGCAGGGGTCAGGAGTATGTAATGTACAACATAGAGTATATAGTGCAGGGGTCAGGAGTATGTAATGTACAACACAGAGTATATAGTGCAGGGGTCAGGAGTATGTAATGTACAACATAGAGTATATAGTGCAGGGGTCAGGAGGATGTAATGTACAACATACAGTGGATATAAAAAGTCTGCACACCCCTGTTAAAATGTCAGATTTCTGTAATGTAAAAAAATGAGACAAAGAAATAATTTCAGAAGATTTTCCACCTTTAATGTGACCTATAAACTGCACAACTCAGTTGAACAACAAACTGAAATCGTTTAGGTGGAGGGAAATAAAAATAAAAACTAAAATAATGTGGTTGCATAAGTGTACACACCCTTACACTAATCCTTTGTTGAAGACCCTTTTGATGTGATTCCAGCATTTTTTGGGGGGAGGAGTCTATCAGCACGGCACATCCTGACTTGGCAATATTTGCCCGCTCTTCCTTGTAAAAACACTCCAAAGCTGTCAGATTGCGCGTCATCTCCTGCGCACAGCCCTCTTCAGATCACCCCACAGATTGTCCATCGGATTCAGGTCTGGGCTCTGGCTGGGCCATTCCAAATCTTCCATCTTCTTCTGGTGAAGCCATTACTTTGTGGACTTGGATGGATGCTTTGGGTGGTTGTCATGCTGAAAAGTGAAGCTTCTCTTTCTTCAGCTTTCTAGCAGAAGCCGGAAGGTTTTGTGCCGATATTGACTGGTATTTGGAACTGTTCATAATTCCCTCTACATGGACTAAGGCCCCAGTTCCAGCTGAAGAAAAACAGCCCCAAAGCATGATGTGCCACCACCATGCTTCACAGTGGGTATGGTGTTCTTCTGGTGATGTGCAGTGTTGTTTTTGTGCCAAACATATCTTTTTGAATTATGGCCAAAAAGTCCAACCTTGGTTTCATCAGACCAGAACACATCTCCCCACATGCTTCTGGGAGACTTCAGATGTGTTTTTGCAGAATGTAGCCGAGCTTGGATGTTTTTCTTCCAAAGAAAGGGCTTCCATCTTCCACTCTACCCCATAGACCAGACATATGAAGAACACGGAGATTGTTGTCACATGGACCACACAGCCAGGACTTGTCAGATATTCCTGCAGCTCCTTTCATGTTGCTGTAGGCCTCTTGGCCGTCTCCCAGACCAGTTTTCTTCTCGTCTTTTCATCCATTTTGGAAGGACGTCCAGTTCTTGGTGATGTCACTGTTGGTGATGTCACTGTCGGTGATGTCACTGCTGCACCATATTTTCTCCACTTGATGATGACTGCCTTCACTGTGTTCTATGGTACAGTTGTGTTCAAAATAATATCAGTGTGTTGAAAAAAGTGAATAAAGCTGAAAATCCTTCCAATAGCTTTTATTTCCATCCACACAATCGCATTGGGAACACGACACATTCTATTCCAAATCACAACATGAAGAAAAATACATCAAATTTGTGTTGTTCCTCTAAAAAAATTGAAGAAAAGTGAATATTAGACGGTTCAAAAAAATCTCAGTGTTTGTATTCTTCTTTACAAACTCCAACATTCACTATATAAACTGAGAAATGTTTGAAGATTTTGCTTTCCTTTGAATGACTTCATGAATATTTGGTTGTAGTCGCACTGTTTCTGAGAACTGCTGTACATCTGTGTTGCATGGAGTCACCCAACTTCTGGCCCCTGTGATCAGGTATTCCAGCCCAGGATGATTGGACCACATTCCACAGTTCTTCTCTATTTCTTGGTTTGGCCTCAGAAACGGCATTTTTGATGTCACCCCACAAGTTTTCTATTGGATGAAGATCCGGGGATTGGGCTGGCCACTCCATAACGTCCATCTTGTTGGTCTGGAACCAAGATGTTGCACGTTTACTGGTGTGTTTGGGGTCGTTGTCTTGTTGGAACACCCATTTCAAGGGCATTTCCTCTTCAGCATAAGGCAGCATGACCTCTTCAAGTATTCTGATGGATTCAAACTGATCCATGATCCCTGGTATGCGATAAATAGGCCCAACACCGTAGTATGAGAAACATCCCCATATCATGATGCTTCCACCACCATGCTTCACTGTCTTCACAGTGTACTGTGGCTTGAATTCAGTATTTGGGGGTCGTCTGACAAACTGTCTCTGCCCACTAGACCCAAAAAGAACAATCTTACTTCCATCAGTCCACAAAATGTTGCGCCATTTCTCTTTAGGCCAGTCAATGTGCTCTTTGGCAGATTGTAACCTCTTCAGCACACGTCTTTTTTCCAACAGTGGGACTTTGCGGGGGCTTCTTGCAGATAGCTTGGCTTCACATCGGCGTCTTCTAATTGTAACAGTCCTCACAGGGAACGTCACACCTTCTTTCATCTGCCTAGAGCTGATTGTTGGCTGAGTCCGCCCCATTTTGGCTATTCTTCTATCCATTCCAATGGTAGTTTTTCGCTTTCTTCGACGTCTTTCAGGTTTTGGTTGCCATTTTAAAGCATTTGCCATCATTTTAGCTGAGCAGCCGATCCTTTTCTGCACTTCTTTATATGTTTTCCCCTCTCCAATCAACTTTTTAATCAAGGTACGCTGTTCTTCTGAACAATGTCTGGAACGACCCATTTTCCTCAGAATTTCAGAGAGAAATGCACTGTAACCAGCATGTACAACATTTGCTGCCTTCCTTCCTTAAGTAAGGGCAATAATTGCCACCTGTTTATCAAAGAATGAATGACCTCACTAATAGAACTCCACACTGCTATTATTGTGAACACGCCCCTTTCAATGAGTGATTCAATGACACAGAATCAGCAGCATACATGTCATGACTGTTGGGTCTGTAGGATTTCTATGACTCTACTACGCCTGCTAGGAAATTATTTGCCATGTAGAAGTATCATTTCCACCAAAAACAGTGATTGATCCGGTTAGTGATGTCTGACTGCTAGTATTTTGAACATAACTGTTTATCTAATGCCTTGGAAGTTCTTTTGTACCCTTCTCCTGACTGATACCGTTTAACAATGAGATCCCTCTGTCAAGATCCTACCTTTTCCCAGAGATTGTGCGGCTTCATGTGCTGGCGTCCATCTTGGGTTTTTGCAGAGCATGGTGGGAGTCTTTTATGCCTTCAGGTCTCTGAGGTCCATCCCCCAGAGGGGTGTGGCTGAGCACATATAAGCCTGTGATCCGCACATGCTCTTTGTACTTGTGTCTTGTGTCGTGTGTAGCTACAGCTCTGTTCATACTCTCGTGACTCTTCTGGAATCTGACTCGGCTTGTGACTAGACCATTCTCTGTGTTTTCCTTTGATCTGACCTTCTGTTGCTGAACCCGGCCCGTGACCTGTGATTCTCATCTACTATTCTGTACCGTTTTGTCCCTTTGTTGTCGACCCGGCCTGCCTGACTACGCTATTGTCATTCCTACCAGCTACATGCCATTGGCGGTGGCCATTACCGCAGCCGGGGTGTCTCGGGGGCCGCGACCTGGTTCCTGGCTGCATCAAGTCCATCCCCACCATCAGGGGCCCTGGTGAAGGGCAGCCTGGGACATAGACACCGCGCCCTGAGGGACTTCGGTCTGTTGGTGGTGGTTGTCGTCAGTCAGTGTGTTACCCTGCCACTAGGACTACCTGTCCGTTCCACAGCCCTGCCCTGACATTACACAAGTGCCATGAATCCTGACGGTGCAGGTACATCTTCGCTTCCAATGTTGGTCGCCAGACTGGATCAACAGGATCTTCTGTTGGCTCAGGTGTTGCAAACTCTGCTTGCACGCACCGCTCTCCTTACTCCTGGTGCTATTAGGCCGGTTGTCACTCCGGTGGTCGCTCCCGCTGCTGTTCCGCTTGTTGCGCCTACCGCCGTGGCTGCTGCGGCACCCACGGCGCCCAGAGGTATGACTGGTTCAGCCCCTCTTCCACAGCACTTTGGGGGTGAGCCGAGTCAGTGTCATGGGTTCCTCAACCAGGTGGGGATTTATTTTGAATTAATACCCCACGCTTTTCCGACTGAGAGGTCTAAGGTGGGTTTCCTAATATCGCTACTCTCAGACAAGGCCTTGGCCTGGGCAAATCCCTTATGGGAGAGGAATGATCCAGTGATTCACGAGTTTTCCGGTTTTTTCGATGCCTTCCGTAGGGTATTCGACGTACCGGCTCGCTCCGCCTCGGCTGCCAAGCTGCTCATGTCTATGCATTAGGGTTCACGGACCGTTGCCGAGTACGCCATAGAGTTTCGTACCCTGGCGGCAGAGGTGGGTTGGAACAATGAGGCTCTGGTGGCTGCGTTTTCTCAGGGTCTTTCTGATGCATTGAAGGACGAGATTGCAGCCAAGGAACTGCCTGTGGAGCTGGAAGCACTCATTTCCTTCCTGATCCTAATTGACACCAGGCTCAGGGAGAGGCCTTCACTCAAGGAACGTCTGCGGAGGCCTTCCAATCGACTGGCAGCTGTATTTTCTGTCCCACCCATTCCTCCCTCTCCTCCCACGCCTCCTGGGGATAGATTGTCTGGTGGCGAGCTGGGGTTTGCTCGCCTTTCTAAGGGAGAGCGGGCCGCTCAGCATCGGGAGGGTCGCTGCCTGTACTGTGGCCTTGGTGGGCACTTTTGGCAGTCCTGTCCGGTCCGTCCGGGAAACACTCACACCTGAGATCCTGTCGGGGACAGATCTTGAGTGGAGTCTCCTTGTCCCCGGCGTTCCACAAAGATAAACCACTGATCACCGTTGTCCTCTCTTGGGCGGAGGGCTCGGTGACGGCCCAGGCCTTGGTAGATTCTGGGGCCGGTGGGTTGTTTATGGACAGCTCGTTTGCTGCCCAGCACTCCATTCCCCTGCAGGCTCGAGTTACCCCATTGGTTCTCGAGGCGAAAGATGTCGAGGCGATAGATGGCACACCCCTGCAACCACCGCAGGTTACCCACGAGACTAGGCCAGTTGAAGTAGCTATTGGGGCTGTTCACAGGTTGTTGGCCTGTTTTCAGGTAATTTCTTCCCCGCACTATTCGGTGGTTTTTGGGTACCCCTGGCTCCAGAGGCACAATCCAACCTTTAATTGGCGAACGGCCGAGATTCTCTCGTGGTCTCCACAGTATGGGGCCGGGTGCATCCGTGGGCTGGTCAAGGTGTTGTGTGCCTCCTCGGACTCTGTGTTGCCCACCGACTATGGAGAGTACCTGGATGTGTTTGATAAGGTACGCGCTGGTGCCTTACCTCCTCATTGTCATTACGACTGCGCCATATCCTTGCAACTCGGTGCCACTCCTCCGTGTGGCAGGGTGTATCCTCTCTCAGTTGCGGAGAATAAGGCCATGGAGGAGTACGTTGCGGATGCGCTTTCCCGGGGGTACATTCGTAAGTCTACTTCCGCAGCAGGAGCGGGCTTTTTCTTTGTAAAGAAGAAAGGTGGTGAATTGAGGCCTTGCATCGATTATAGGGGTCTCAATCGAATCACCACTAAGAATGCCTACCCGATTCCCTTGATTACTGAGTTGTTCGACCGCCTTAAGGGAGCAACAGCCTTTACCAAACTCGACCTTAGGGCAGCGTACAACCTCGTACGGATCAAACAGGGGGATGAGTGGAAGACTAAGCGTTTAACACTAGAACCGGTGTAACGGAACCGGAACCCAGACCGCACTGAGTTTTTCCGTTATAGCACAACTTCCCCTGTCCGAACACCATCCACGGACCACGCCCTTGAAATCCCTCAGGAAAATAGACAGCACCCAGCTCTTAAAACAGAAAGCCAACTCTTTATTTTAACGCAAAACACAGAATATATACAGAGGGCGGGGAAACACAACCAGGGACAGGAAATACATCATCAGCCCGCCCTATCAGTGGGAAGGGCTACAGGGAACCACCCAAACCAACCCAAGACACAGAACAATGGGATGAAACACATGGCAAAGGATATTGACCAGCCCCCACACCAATACACAAACAGTACATCCCATAATAGTTGGCTGGACAGGAAGACACAGCACAATGGGGGGTTGCACATGGCAAACAGACAATGGACAGCCATGTGGCCTAGACAAAGGAACACACACTATACACAAGACTCAGACATTCACATACACACCCTGTAACCCTTAACAGGCACAGGGTGCCTTAAACATAATGCGAATTTGGGAAGATGATACAGAGGTCCCCCCACCCCCAAAAGTCACTCCCGTCACAACTGGTCACTATGAATACCTGGTGATGCCCTTCGGGTTGTGTAACGCGCCCGTGGTTTTTCAGGAATTCATAAATGATGTCCTTCGTGACTTGTTGCAGCAGTGCGTGGTAGTTTACTTGGATGACATCCTGGTTTACTCTGCCTCCATGGAGTCCCATCTCCAGGATGTCAAGCAGGTGCTGCAACGATTACGTGAGAATGAACTTTTTTGTAAACTCGAGAAGTGCGAATTCCATTGATCCCAAGTTTCCTTTTTGGGCTACATCATTTCTGCGGAGGGATTCTCCATGGACCCTCAGAAGGTTGCGGCGGTTCTGCAGTGGCCTCGTCCCAATGGTCTTCGGCCCATTCAGCGCTTTTTGGGTTTTGCCAACTACTATCGGAAGTTCATCAGGAACTTCTCCACGCTGGCAAAGCCTCTCTCAGACCTAACCAAGAAGGGCAGTAATCCTCACGAGTGGCCATCCGAGGCCATCGTAGCTTTCGAGGCTCTGAAATCCACCTTCGCTTCGGCTCCGATACTGTCTCATCCCAATCCTGGATTGCCCTTCATCCTCGAGGTTGATGCATCCGAGACGGGTGTAGGCGCTCTCCTGTCTCAACGTCAGTCGCCCGATGGACCCCTACTTCCCTGTGGGTTCTACTCCAGGAAGCTTTCCTCTGCAGAGTGCAACTACCAGATTGGAGATAGGGAGTTGTTGGCAATCATTCTGGCTCTCAAGGAATGGAGGCACCTGCTCGAGGGCTCCGCGGTTCCGGTCCTCATTCTTACCGATCATAAGAACCTGACTTATCTTTCGGAGGCCAAGAGATTGACACCCCGTCAGGCCAGATGGGCCTTGGTTTTGTCACGGTTCAACTATGTGGTATCCTATTTGCCTGGTTCCAAGAATGTCAGGGCTGATGCATTATCGTGGCAATACTCTGAGTTGTCCAGGGAGGACTCTGAGCCAACCTCGGTCATACCTCCGGATCAGATCCTGGCTGCCATTCGCACCAGTCTGACTTCTCCCCTTGGGGAGCAGATTTTGGCGGCTCAAACTGACGCTCCTCCCGAGAGACCGGAGTGTAGATGTTTCGTACCTGAGGGGTTTCGCACCCATCTGCTGCATACCTACCATAACTCCAATACTGCCAGGCATCCAGGGAAGAACCAGTTGTCTTGGGTCGTCTCTCGTTTATTCTGGTGGCCAACTCTCCGTGTCGACATTGCCTCTTATGTAGCGGCATGTTCGATCTGTGCCCAGAATAAATCTCCACGGCATCTTCCATTGGGTCTTCTGCAACCCATTCCCAATGGGGAGCGTCCTTGGTCACACCTGGGCATGGACTTTATTGTAGACCTCCGTGTCTCGGGGCCATACGGTCATTCTCATGGTCGTCGATCGTTTTTCCAAAATGTGCCATTGCATTACACTCAAGAAATTACCAACAGCACAAGAACTGGCCACGGTCTTTTCCAGGGAGATTTTTCGCCTGCATGGGTTGCTCAAGGTGATTGTCTCCGACTGCGGGAGTCAGTTCGTGTCCAGGTTCTGGCGCGCCTTCTTCTCCCAGTTTGGCATTAGGCTCTCCTTCTCTTCAGCCTACCACCCGCAGTCCAATGGGGCTGCGGAGCGTTCCAACCAGGCCTTGGAACAATTCCTTCATTGTTATATCTCAGACCATCAGGACAATTGGGCCGATCTCCTGCCTTGGGCAGAGTTTGCCAGGAACTCGGCTGTCAACTCCTCCTCCGGGATGTCTCCCTTCATGGCCAACTATGGGTTCCAACCTGGGGTATTACCTGAGAGGTTCTCACCACAGGACATTCCGGCTGTGGAGAACCATCTTGCTGCCCTGCGTTCTTCATGGGGGCAGATCCAGAAGTCCTTGAGGGACTCGGCACAGCGCCAGAAGTTCCAGGCTGATCGCAGACGGCTGCCCGCTCCTTCATACCAGGTCGGGGATCGGGTGTGGTTATCTACTCGCAACTTCAATCTGCGGGTGCCCGCACCTAAACTAGCCCCCCGTTTTGTTGGTCCTTTTCGCATTCTCCGCAAGGTGAATCCGGTGGCCTATGCTCTTGCTCTTCCTCCTGGGATGCGGATCTCCAAGGTCTTCCATGTATCCCTGTTGAAGCCTCTAGTCTGCAATCGCTTCACTGCCTCTTTGCCTCGGCCCCGTCCCATCCGGGTTGACGGTCATGAGGAGTATGAGGTGAGCCGGATCGTGGACTCTCGATTGGTGCGCGGTCGGGTGCAGTTGCTGGTTCATTGGCGCGGTTATAGTTCCGAGGAGCGTTCCTGGGTTCCTTCCGCGGATGTCCATGCCCCTGCCCTCCTCCGAGCTTTTCATGCCTGCTTTCCTCAGAAGCCTTTTGTTGAGCCGCGGAGGGGGAGGGGCCCTTGAGGAGGAGGTACTGTCAAGGTCCTACCTTTTCCCAGAGATTGTGTGGCTTCATGTGCTGGCATCCATCTTGGGTTTCTGCAGAGCATGGTGGGAGTCTTTTATGCCTTCAGGTCTCTGAGGTCCATCCCCCAGAGGGGTGTGGCTGAGCACATATAAGCCTGTGATCCGCACATGCTCTTTGCACTTGTGTCTTGTGTCGTGTGTAGCTACAGCTCTGTTCATACTCTCGTGACTCTTCTGGAATCTGACTCGGCTTGTGACAAGACCATTCTCTGTGTTTTCCTTTGATCTGACCTTCCGTTGCTGAACCCGGCCCGTGACCTGTGATTCTTGTCTACTGTTCTGTACCGTTTTGTCCCGTTTTTGTCGACCCGGCCTGCCTGACTACGCTATTGTCATTCCTACCAGCTACACACCATTGGCGGTGGCCATTACCGCAGCCGGGGTGTCTCTTGGGCTGCGACCTGGTTCCTGGCTGTGTCAAGTCCATCCCCACCATCAGGGGCCCTGGTGAAGGGCAGCCTGGGACTTAGACTCCGCGCCCTGAGGGACTTTGGTCTGTTGGTGGTTGTTGTCATCAGTCAGTGCATTATCCTGCCACTAGGCCTACCTGTCCGTTCCAAAGCCCTGCCCTGACACCCTCTGATGCTTTGGAAGCTCTCTGCAGACCATGGCTTTTGCTGTAGGATGCGACTAAGAAAATGTCAGAAAAGACCGACTAGAACTGCTGAACTTTATTTAGGGTTAATCAGAGGCACTTTAAATGATGGCGGGTGTGTACTGACTCCTAATTAACATGATTGTGAATGTGATTGCTTAATTCTGAACACAGCTACATCCCCAGTTATAAGAGGGTGTGCAAACTTATGCAACCACATTATTTTAGTATTTTTTGTTTACTTCCCCTTAAAAGATTTCAGTTTGTTTTTCAATTGAGTTGTACAGTTTATAGGTCACATTAAAAGGTGGAAAAGTTCGGAAATGAGTTATCCTTGTCTCATTTTTTTACATCACAGAAACCTGACATTTTAACAGGGGTGTGTAGACTTTTTATATCCACTATAGAGTATATAGTGCAGGGGTCAGGAGTATGTAATTTACAACAGAGTATTTAGTGCAGGGGTCAGGAGTATGTAATGTACAACATAGAGTATATAGTGCAGGGGTCAGGAGTATGTAATGTACAACATGGAGTATATAGTGCAGGGGTCAGGAGTATGTAATGTACAACATAGAGTATATAGTGCAGGGGTCAGGAGTATGTAATGTACAACATAGAGTATATAGTGCAGGGGTCAGGAGTATGTAATTTACAACAGAGTATTTAGTGCAGGGGTCAGGAGTATGTAATGTACAACATAGAGTATATAGTGCAGGGGTCAGGAGTATTTAATGTACAACATAGAGTATATAGTGCAGGGGTCAGGAGTATGTAACGTACAACATAGAGTATATAGTGCAGGGGTCAGGAGGATGTAATTTACAACATAGAGTATATAGTGCAGGGGTCAGGAGTATGTAATGTACAACATAGAGTATATAGTGCAGGGGTCAGGAGTATGTAATGTACAACATAGATTATATAGTGCAGGGGTCAGGAGTATGTAATGTACAACATAGAGTATATAGTGCAGGGGTCAGGAGTATGTAATTTACAACAGAGTATTTAGTGCAGGGGTCAGGAGTATGTAATGTACAACATAGAGTATATAGTGCAGGGGTCAGGAGTATGTAATGTACAACATGGAGTATATAGTGCAGGGGTCAGGAGTATGTAATGTACAACATAGAGTATATAGTGCAGGGGTCAGGAGTATGTAATGTACAACATAGAGTATATAGTGCAGGGGTCAGGAGTATGTAATGTACAACAGAGTATATAGTGCAGGGGTCAGGAGTATGTAATGTACAACATAGAATATATAGCGCAGGGGTCAGGAGGATGTAATGTACAGCATAGAGTGTATAGTGCAGGGGTCAGGAGTATGTAATGTACAACATAGAGTATATAGTGCAGGGGTCAGGAGTATGTAATGTACAATATAAATTATATAGTGTAATGGTCAGGACTCATAATATTGTTATTAAGTAATTAAAGGTCCTTAAAGGGTTGCTTGTCTCCCATCTCCTGAGACTGCACTCAGTGACTTGGGTCTGAGACTATACAGACATATCCCTCCACCCGGCACTGCCAGCAGACCACAGAGCAAGGAACCCTGGGAGAATTGTTCTGTCAGAGACCTTACTAGACCTGGACATGGGGAAGAATACCCAAATCACATGTCCCAGGGGCCTAAGTAGAGCAATGTCTATGGTGAAAATGAACATTTTGCTGCCAGCTGAACCCCAGAACCTCCATAAATCCAGTCTAGAGACATAAATTGTGTCTGCAGCACAGAGAAGGAAGATTATCCAAGAGAAATCCAGGAATACAGGACGGGGAACACAGCTCAGGAAAGTGACCAGGGGATTACAGGCTGATATCACCCAGTCCCCGCCCTACTCTGGACCAATCAGTGAGCAGTATGGGAGGAGGAATGGATTTAGTGTTCATGACCCACCTGTGCTGATCTCTGTAGGAGTGTCCTCCTCTATAAATGTCCCCGTTATGCCATCCTCCTCCATAGACTGCTGATCATCCCTCACATACGCCTCTTCTTCTTCTGCTTTCACCTCAAATTCTATATCGATTGGATCTCCACTCTAAATCAAGAAAATGAGAGAAAATATCACATAAAAATATCCACTTATCACCCCTACAAGTCCATGTTCTAGATTCTCCATCCCACCAACCTTGCAATACTGAGGGATGGTGTGACCTTCCTGTGTAGAATCCCGGGAATACAGAGGATGGGGACATCTCTCTGGTGGGTTCCTGGTATTAGGTGACTCCATCATATCTTTGTGTCCTTCTGAAAACTCCTCCATCACTCCATACTCCTCATCCTCCTCTATATACTCTTCTTTAACATCAATATTATCATCCCCGAGGATTCCACTCTGAAAGATATAATAAAACATTCATTGTAACAAACATGCTGTGTATAAATCACAACTACCAATAATTGTCATCATCTACCTGATGATGGTGAGGGATGGTGTGACCTTCCTGTGTGGAATCCCGGGAATACAGAGGACGGGGACATCTCTCTGGTGGGTTCCTGTAGCTGGATGACTCCACCATGGTGTCCTGGTACATATCTTTGTGTTCTCTTAGAAGCTCTGACTCCTCCATCACCCCATCCTCATCCTCCTCCTCTTTTATCTCTTCTTTAACCTCAGCTTTAGGATCTCTCAGGTTTCCTCTCTGAATATATAATAAAATGACATCAATGGTAACAATGCAGATAATGTACAGATCCTAATGATACTATCAGTGATTGTTCCTCATCTACCTGATGATGGAGGGGGATGGTGTGACCTTCCTGTGTGGAATCCCGGGAATACAGAGGACGGGGACATCTCTCTGGTGGGTTCCCATGACTGGATCCATCTGTAGGAAACACACACACTGACTGAATCCATTGTTTCTATGTGTTTATCAGATGATGGGGGATCTAGGTGGATCCTCCGTACTGCTCTCTCCTTTACAATAAAGTCTCCTCTTACCCGGTGATGTGAGGGGCGGCTGATTGTCCATCATGACGTCCTTGTAGAGATCCTTGTGTCCTTCTAAATACTCCCACTCCTCCATGGAGAAATAGACAGTGACACCCTGACACCTTATAGGAACCTGACACACACAATGATACAGTCACCATCCAGACACATCCCTTGTCTGTTACTGGAGAATGTCCCAGAATTCCCGGCACCGCTCACCTCTCCTGTCAGCAGCTCAGTGATCTCTCTGGTGACTTCTAGAATCTTCTTCTTCTTTCTCTCTTCTATCAGGGAGGGAGGTGGAGGCAATGTGATGTCATATGATCTCCAGACTTCACAGGAGGAAAACTCTACATCTGAACACAAATAGTCACATCAAATGATATTCCCAGAATCCTCCTCACCTCTCCATTCAGGTCTCCATTTTATTAAAGCCCCACTTCAGGCTGAGGTATAATTCCCCCCCACAGGACCCCCACACTACGCAGGGTATAGGCTTGTTGCAGCATTCTGATGTCATTACATACAACGCAGGACCAACAGTCCCACTTTACATGTGAGGATACCAAGGGACCCCACATCCTAAGAGCATCAGAAAAAATCAGATGGAGGTACATTAGGAGGAGGAGCTGTGAGGTCAGTGTGATGTCATAGGATTCTCTGGCTCTGGATGGAGGGACATTGGGAGGAGGAGCTGTGAGGTCAGTGTGATGTCATAGGATTCTCAGACTCTGGATGGAGGGACATTGGGAGGAGGAGCTGTGAGGTCAGTGTGATGTCATAGGATTCTCTGACTCTGGATGGAGGGACATTGAGAGGAGGAGCTGTGAGATCAGTGTGAAGTCATAGTATTCTCTGACTCTGGATGGAGGGTGTGACGGAGGAAAGGCAGGACAGAACACACAGAGAGGATGACAGATGCACAAAGCTTTATTGAGACAAACAGATGGCAGTCCTTCAATACGGGGGGTGGCAGAGAGGGTGGATTTGCCACTCAATGGTAACGAGGGTCCCCACCCACTTATAGTCCACTAGGAGAGCCAAGGGGGTGTCCCTGTAACAGGGGTAGTCCAACACAGGAGAGAGGTGCCTGGGGTCACCACCGTAACAGTTCAGGTAACAGTGGGGAAGCAGGTACTCACGGAGAACAAGGGGTTCAGTCCAGGCAGGGGATAGATCCAGGCAGATTCACGGGGACAGCAGAAGATTCCTCCACAGTGCAGGGATTGCAGGCAACACAGACAGTCCAGGAGATGAGGAGGAGGACGGGGGATGAGAGGAGCTGGCGCTCAGCACAGCCGTCCCTCACACACCCAGCCAGGAGAACACACAGGGGGGTTTCCTTGCTCTCTCTTAAGTATTGAGCTGGTAACCAGATACTTCCTGTCGGGTTACCATGGCAATGGGTCCTGTCCAGAGAGTTCAGGAATTTGGCATGAGGGGGAAGGGAGGAGGGGTCCAGAGTAATTTAATTAGGCCATTAGGCCAGTGACACAGGGGACAATTGGAACAATACAGAGCAGGACTCTGAGGGCATGTGATACAAGGCATTAATAAGGGGATTAATAATTGGCAGGCTCCCATACCGTGACACTCCTCCCCCCTCCTTTTCACAAGTGCCGATAAGGGGGACCCAACCGGGTTCCCTGGAAGGCACTTGTGGGGCCTAGCCTAGCTACTGTGGGTCTTGTTGGCGGGAAAGGCCATCAGCGTTTTGGTGCTGGCTTCCCCGCCTGTATCGAATGGTAAAGTTGTAGGGCTGGAGGGCCAGGCTCCACCTAAGGAGGCGCCCATTATCCCCGGACACCCGGTTCAGCCATGTGAGGGGGTTGTGGTCGGTGACGATGGTGAACTCCCGGCCGTACAGGTAGGGCTGTAGTTTCTTTAGGGCCCAGACTATGGCCAGACACTCCTTCTCCACTGTAGCATAGGCAACTTCCCGGTCTAGTAGTTTGCGGCTGAGGAAGGCAACGGGGTGTTCCTCCACAGCCTCGTTGACTTGGCTGAGGACAGCCCCTAGGCCGTAGGTGGAGGCATCTGTCTGTACGAGGAAGCGTCTGTTGTGGTCAGGGGCGGCCAGGACGGGGTTTCTTGCCAGGGCGGATTTGAGGTCACAGAAGGCGGATTCACAGGCCGAGGTCCAGGTCACCATCCGGGGACTGTTCTTCCGGGTCAGGTCGGTCAGGGGCTGGGCCATGGAGCTGAAATTAGGTACAAATTTACGGTAATAGCCGGCAGTGCCGAGGAATGCCATCACTTGCTTCTTGGTCTGGGGAGTGGGCCAGTCATAAATGGCCTGAACCTTGGCTGGCTCAGGTTTCAGTGTCCCCCCCCCCCCTACTCGGTGCCCGAGGTACTGTACCTCCGCCATTCCCAACTGGCACTTGTCTGGTCTCAGTGTCAGCCCGGCCCTGAAGATGCGGTCTAGGATGGCCCCCACGTGGGACAGGTGCTCCTCCCACGTGTCGCTAAAGATCGCTATGTCATCTAGGTAAGCGCACACAAACTCTTGCCATCCCTCCAGTAGCTGGTCCACGACCCGCTGAAAGGTGGCGGGGGCGTTTTTCATGCCGAAGGGCATGACGAGGAATTCATACAGGCCGAACGGGGTAATGAAGGCGGAGCGCTCAACACCCTCTTTTGTGAGGGTGATTTGCCAGTAGCCCTTGCTGAGGTCGAGGGTGCTCACGTAGCGGGCCCTGGCCAGACGGTCCAGCAGGTCGTCTATGCGGGGCATGGGGTAGGCATCACTGACAGTGTAGTCATTCAACCTCCGGTAATCCACGCAAAAGCGGGTGGTCCCATCCTTCTTTGGCACGAGCACCACCGGGGAGGCCCAAGGACTGCGGGAGGGTCGGATGATACCCAGCTGGAGCATCTCGGAGAGTTCTGCTCGGATGGCCGCCTTCACGGATTCGGGGACTCTGTATGGGGCCTGCTGGATGGGTTTCTGACTGTGGGTCTCCACGTGGTGGAGGGCTAACCCGGTGCGACCTGGGGTGGCCGAGAAGGCGACGGCCCGCATCTGGGCCGTCTGGCGGGGGTTCAGCCGAGCCCCCATTGGAATCTGATCTAGGGGAGTGGTGACTTTAATGGCTTGCAGGAGATCGGGCAGGGCTCCCTCGTCTGCTCCGTCCGTGGAGGCGGGGCAGACAGCGAGCACGGGCAGAGCCCGGTCATGGTACTCTTTCAACATGTTGATGTGGACCGTGCGCTGTTGGCAGTTGCGGGAGTCGAGACCAATGACGTAACTAGTCTCGTCTATCTTACGGAGGACCTTGTAAGGTCCTTCCCAGATGTGCTGGAGCTTATTCTGGGGGTTGGGGATGATCTTGAGCACCTGCTGCCCTTCAGTGAACTCGTGGCCGCGTGCCTTGCGGTCGTACCAGACCTTCTGACGTGTCTGGGCTGCCTGGAGGTGGTCGTGGGCCATGGTGGCCAGGCGGGTCAGCCTTTCCCGTAGCTCAAGAATGTAGGGAACGACGGGGGTACCCGTATCCTCTATCTGCCCTTCCCAATGTTCCCGGAGCAGGGATAGGGGACCGCGGACCTTCCGCCCGTACAGGAGTTCGAAGGGGGAGAACCCCGTTGACTCTTGCGGTACCTCCCGATATGCAAACAGCAGGTGTGGAAGGAGCTTCTCCCAGTCCGCCTCCCCATCAACGAAGGACCTCAGCATGCTCTTCAGTGTGCCATTGAAGCGCTCGCAGAGGCCATTGGTTTGGGGGTGATAGGGAGTGGTCCGGATCGCCCTTACCCCGCACGTGCGCCAGAGGGATTGGACCACCTCGGACATGAACTGGGTACCCTGGTCCGTCAGGATCTCGCTGGGGAAACCCACCCGGGAGAAAACGGTGACTAGGGCCTCGGCTACTTTGGGGGCGGAGATGCTGGACAGGGGGACAGCCTCGGGGTAGCGGGTAGCGTAATCCACTACCGTGAGGATGTACCGCTTGCCGGCCTTACTGGGCCGGGCCAGGGGCCCCAGGATGTCTACAGCTACCCGCTGAAAGGGCTCATCAATGATGGGTAAGGAGCGGAGCGGCGCCTTGGGGCGGTCCCCTGGGCATCCCCTCCTCTGACAGATGTCACAGGTCTGACAGAAGTGGGCTACGTTCTGGGTGATACCTGGCCAGTAGAAGGCTTGGGTCAGCCGCAGCCCCGTTTTCCTCTTACCCAGGTGGCCAGCTACTGGAATGTCGTGGGCTATCTGGAGTAGTGGGAACCGGAACCGTCTGGGCACTATCAGTTGTGTGGGGCTAGCAGAGGGTTGACCCGGGCGGCTTGGGCCTGCTGTGCGGTACAACAACCCCTGCTCCCACCAAAGCTGGCCCCCATCCCCCTCCTGCCGCCCTGCGGTGGCCTGGGTCCTAAACTTAGCCAAGGTGGGGTCTGTGGCTACCTCCCGCTTAAAGGTCTCCCGATCCCAGGTCAGGGGAAGGTCTGAGTCAGGTAGGGGTTCACTCACCAAGTCCATGCTGGGGAAAGGTCCTGTGGTGGCTTCGTCTGTAGGAGGACCTCGACCTGCTTGGCGCCGGGTCACCGCCTCGACGTACTGGCATTGTAGCTCCCCTAGGTCATTGCCGAGTAGGACATCCGCCGGGAGGCCGCCCATGACGCCGATCTGGCACTGTTGCTCCCCGAACCCATAGTCGAGGCGCACGGATGCCCGGGGAATGTGATGTCTGGCTCCTCCCGCCAGCTCGATGGTGAATCCAGGGCCGGGTTGGATGGCTTCCGGCCGGATCACTCGGGGATCAGCGATGGTCAGGAAGGCCCCCGTATCCCGAAAACCGGTGGCGGGTTGCCCATCTACCTGCATGGCCTGAAGGTGGCGTTGTTTCTGGGTGGAGTATGTAGCCCCCGGGGGGTGGACACTGTAAACCCCCCAGGGTTGGTTGGCGTCTGGGGGGCTCATCCATTCGCTGGGAGGCGGGGGCAGTGGTTCTTCTGCGGGATGCAGTTCCAGGTAGTGAACCGGACGGGTAGAACGCCGGCTTCGAGAGGTGGGGCAGTTAGCTTGGAGGTGCCCTGGCTGGTTGCATCCGTAGCAGCGGCGCTCCATGGGGGGCCCTGTGAACCGGGCTCTGGAGGATGGCCCTGCGGGATTGGCAGTGGTAGGTGGGGGGCCCGTTTTGGCAGAGGTGGCGGGGGGCGGGGCCCTTGACGGCTCAGGGGCCTGCCGTTTCCAGTGTGGCTTGATGGCCAGGATCTCATCAGCCAGGGCAGCGGCCTTTGCAAGGGTGGTAGGGGCTTTCTCTCTTACCCATCCGCGCACCTCCGCCGGGCATTGGTTGTAGAATTGCTCCTTTAAGAATGCTTGAATGATTTCTTCTGCGGTGCGGGCCTGTTCCCCCTCTAGCCACCTCCGACAGGACTGCGACATCTTGTGCGCATACATCCTATAGGACGGTTCCGCATGGCAGGGAAGGTCACGGAAGCGCGCCCGGTGCACTTCTGGGGTCACCGCAAAATATTCCAACACAGTCTGTTTGACCCGGGCATAATCCCGGCCATCCACATAGTCCATAGTGCAGTAGGCCGCAGCTGCACCCCCTTCTAACAGACCCACGAGGTGCCGTATCCAATCCGTGCTTGGCACCTCCATGAGCTGGCACTGCTGCTCAAAGTCCTGAAAGAATCCCTCCACATCCCCGGCGGCTTCGTTGAAGGGTTTAAAGTCCTTGAGGCTGACCCGGGGAGGGGGGTATCCCGCGGCCCTGGGGCTGGACGGGCAGCTTAGGTCACGGTGGCTCCCTTGGCTCTCTCTTTCATGCGCCCTCCGGATAGCCTCTCGCTTGTCCTCTGCTGTGGCGTCTGACCCCAGGAGGGCCATCTCTTCCTCCACCCGAGTAAGCCAGGGGCTCTTGCGTGCTGGGGAGGCTGGGGTTGATCTGCTTTTTCCTAGGGCGTCTTGGGGGTCCGCCTCCTCAATGGCAGTGATCAGATCCTCTTTGGCTAGGCCCCTCCAGGAAAGGGCCAGCTCCTCAGCCCTCTCCTGCAGACATGCCACAGTCCACTTCCTGTATTCGCTGGGCCGGGCCTGTTCCTGCATCCGCTGGCTTTCGCTGTCTGCCATCTCCTCAGTGCCCTGATCCCACCGCTGCCAACCAGTATGTGACGGAGGAAAGGCAGGACAGAACACACAGAGTGGATAACAGACGCACAAAGCTTTATTGAGACAAACAGACGGCAGTCCTTCAATACGGGGGGTGGCAGACAGGGTGGATTTGCCACTAAATGGTAATAATTGGCAGGCTCCCATACCGCGACACCTCCCTTTGCCCTCATCTTAGCAGGGACAGTGTATTACCTTCCTTTACCCTCATCTCAGCCGGGACAGCGTATTACCTTCCTTTACCCTCATCTCAGCCGGGACAGCGTATTACCTTCCTTTACCCTCATCTCAGCCGGGACAGCGTATTACCTTCCTTTACCCTCATCTCAGCCGGGACAGCGTATTACCTTCCTTTACCCTCATCTCAGCCGGGACAGAGTATTACCTCCCTTTACCCTCATCTCAGCCGGGACAGCGTATTACCTTCCTTTACCCTCATCTCAGCCGGGACAGAGTATTACCTTCCTTTACCCTCATCTCAGCCGAGACAGCGAATTACCTTCCTTTACCCTCATCTCAGCCGGGACAGCATATTACCTTCCTTTATCCTCAGCCAGGACAGCGTATTACCTTCCTTTATCCTCAGCCAGGACAGCGTATTACCTTCCTTTATCCTCAGCCAGGACAGCGTATTACCTTCCTTTACCCTCATCTCAGCCGAGACAGCGTATTACCTCCCTTTACCCTCATCTCAGCCGGGACAGCGTATTACCTTCCTTTACCCTCATCTCAGCCGGGACAGCGTATTACCTTCCTTTACCCTCATCTCAGCCGGGACAGAGTATTACCTCCCTTTACCCTCATCTCAGCCGGGACAGCGTATTACCTCCCTTTACCCTCATCTCAGCCGGGACAGCGTATTACCTTCCTTTACCCTCATCTCAGCCGGGACAGAGTATTACCTTCCTTTACCCTCATCTCAGCCGAGACAGCGAATTACCTTCCTTTACCCTCATCTCAGCCGGGACAGCGTATTACCTTCCTTTATCCTCAGCCAGGACAGCGTATTACCTTCCTTTATCCTCAGCCAGGACAGCGTATTACCTTCCTTTATCCTCAGCCAGGACAGCGTATTACCTTCCTTTACCCTCATCTCAGCCGAGACAGCGTATTACCTCCCTTTACCCTCATCTCAGCCGGGACAGCGTATTACCTTCCTTTACCCTCATCTCAGCCGGGACAGCGTATTACCTTCCTTTACCCTCATCTCAGCCGGGACAGAGTATTACCTCCCTTTACCCTCATCTCAGCCGGGACAGCGTATTACCTCCCTTTACCCTCATCTCAGCCGGGACAGCGTATTACCTTCCTTTACCATCATCTCAGCCGGGACAGTGTATTACCTTCCTTTACCCTCATCTCAGCCGGGACAGTGTATTACCTTCCTTTACCCTCATCTCAGCCGGGACAGCGTATTACCTCCCTTTACCCTCATCTCAGCCGGGACAGCGTATTACCTTCCTTTACCCTCATCTCAGCCGGGAGAGCGTATTACCTTCCTTTACCCCCATCTCAGCCGGGACAGCGTATTACCTCCCTTTACCCCCATCTCAGCCGGGACAGCGTATTACCTTCCTTTACCCTCATCTCAGCCGGGACAGCGTATTACCTTCCTTTACCCTCATCTCAGCCGGGACAGCGTATTACCTTCCTTTACCATCATCTCAGCCGGGACAGAGTATTACCTCCCTTTACCCTCATCTCAGCCGGGACAGCGTATTACCTCCCTTTACCCTCATCTCAACAGCGTATTACCTTCCTTTACCCTCATCTCAGCCGGGGCAGCGCATTACCTTCCTTTACCATCATCTCAGCCGGGACAGCGTATTACCTTCCTTTACCCTCATCTCAGCCGAGACAGAGTATTACCTTCCTTTACCCTCATCTCAGCCGGGACAGCGTATTACCTCCCTTTACCCTCATCTCAGCCGGGACAGCGTATTACCTCCCTTTACCCTCATCTCAGCTGGGACATCGCATTACCTTCCTTTACCCCCATCTCAGCCGGGACAGCGTATTACCTCCCTTTACCCTCATCTCAGCCGGGACAGCGTATTACCTCCCTTTACCCTCATCTCAGCCGGGACAGCGTATTACCTCCCTTTACCCTCATCTCAGCCGGGACATCGCATTACCTTCCTTTACCCCCATCTCAGCCGGGACAGCGTATTACCTTCCTTTACCCTCATCTCATTAGGGACAGTGTATTACCTTCCTTTACCCTCATCTCAGCCGGGACAGCGTATTACCTCCCTTTGCCCTCATCTCAGCCGGGACAGCGCATTACCTTCCTTTACCATCATCTCAGCCGGGACATCGCATATTACCTCCCTTTACCCTCATCTCAGCCAGGACAGTGTATTACCTCCCTTTGTCCTCAGGCTCAGTAACTGGGGGAATAGGTTTTTATCACGTTGTGTATTTGTTTGTCCTATCAGGTTACCTGTAGTTGACAGCCGCAATTTGGCAACAGGATTTCTCTTTGTGGCTCCTGAGGACCGAATAGAAGGATCCCGCAGCTTCCATGTCTACGTTTATTCCCTGAATTTGTCGGCTTGTTGCTCCAGTTTCCAGTATGAAAGGACAGGTTCCCCTTTATAAGGGATGACACTACCTACCTTCAGTGTATCATGTTGGTGAAGCCTCTACCTGGTCTTCGGTGCACTCTTTATGATGTTACCAGGTGGATGTTGGAGTCACTAAGGACTCTTCCCTTTGGACACATTGGTTTTTGCAGGCTGCTGCATGAGGTTCTTTCCTATTTCTGGTTGTTTTTGGGACCTGTTGGCTTGTTGTCCTCCCCTCATGTTCTAGGTGGGACATCCCTGTTAGTAAGGAATGTAAAAGATGTTCTGTGTCCTGTGATGTGCGACAAAGAAAATGACATTTTTTGGTTTACCTGTAAAATCCATTTCTTGGAGTCCCTCAGGAATCCCAGAGATCCGTCCCCTCCTGTTATGGGCTATGGCTTGCTACAAACCTTTCCTATGTCGGAGATATGCTCTACAAGGGGACGTCCTGTCTATTGTTGGCCAATGTCCGATCACCTGTAGGTGGGCATAACGGTGTTAGGAAGGATTTATAAAGATGCTTCGTGTCCTGTGATGTATTCCAAGAAATGGATTTTACAGATCATTGATGCCATTTGTTACTAAGAGACAGGAATTGTTCATTGCTGAAGGAGCCCCTAGAAACCTTTGGAGGACCCCTGGCTGAGAAAGGCTGGACTAGGCAGTCATATATTTCTGTCCCCCTTGGTGGGAGTGGAGGTGACCCCTCTATAAGGATGTACAGTCCATACACACCCAGCACAAGGCCGGGGTCACACTACCAGACGCTTCTCGGAGCTGCAGTTCCTCTGAGCTCCACAAGGTGGGGATCTCACTTCTACCCAGACAGGAAGTCTCAATGGAAGACAGACAGGAAGTGATGTCAGGTACAGACAGGAAAAAGAGAGGAGACGTTGCTAGAAGTGGCAGCAGAGGAGGTAATAAGATGTTATGTTCTATTTACACCCAGTAACCCCCCGTCATGTCTGTCCTCTTCCTCCATAGTCATGTCCGTCCTCTTCCTCCATAGTCATGTCCGTCCTCTTCCTCTATAGTCATGTCTGTCCTTTTATTCCATAATCATGTCTGTCCTCTTCCTCCTTAGTCATGTCCATCCTCTTCCTCCATAGTCATGTCCACCCTCTTACTCCATAGTCATGTCCGTCCTCTTCCTCCATAGTCATGTCCGTCCTTTTATTCCATAGTCATGTCTGTCCTTTTATTCCATAATCATGTCTGTCTCTTCCTCCATAGTCATGTCCGTCCTTTTATTCCATAGTCATGTCTGTCCTTTTATTCCATAATCATGTCTGTCTCTTCCTCCATAGTCATAGTCCATGCAAGTGAAACTGTCAAAAGGTGATCTTCACTCTGGTGAATAAATCCTCAGATGTCAGCAATGCTGCTCCCCTCCACACACTGACCACACAGGGCCAAAGGCTAGTAACCTCCTGTGTACCAGATCCTCATAAATATGCTCCTCATCCAGGGACATGCGTCACCTCGTAACCAGAAATGGTGTACCGATACACGTGACGCTATGCGTCGCTACGCCATTGCCAGTTACGAGGTGACGCATGTCCGGACGCAGCGGCCATATTGCTTCCCCCAGATACCATGCAGTACACCCATAGGATGTGGTGACAGGCTGATGTGTCTGGGAATTACACGTGATGCAATATAACTTTTATCCATTCTTACAATAAACAATACTGCACTATGGAAGGATCTTTCTGTCTCACTTATATGCCCTGGAGGGGAGGTGGAGTGGATAAGGTACGCTTGGGAGGATCCCCATTTATCCTGCGGTCCCTGGATGAGGAGCATATTTATGAGGATCTGGTACACAGGAGGTTACTAGCCTTTGGCCCTGTGTGGTCAGTGTGTGGAGGGGAGCAGCATTGCTGACATCTGAGGATTTATTCACCAGAGTGAAGATCACCTTTTGACAGTTTCACTTGCATGGACTTTATATTTTGAATATTCACGGATGGTTTTTTTGCATTGATTCACATTCTGATGTCATTTAATATTGAGTGGTTATTAGTTTTGTAAAATATATTGTTAATGCATTCGATATATATTTCTTTATATCACTTGAACTTCATTTATTTCTATATATTCTTTGTGTAGTGGTGTCACATTAAGGATAGTTTATTCCCGTTTGCGGTCATTTTTACCACTCAGCACTAATATGTTGACACATTTTGCACAATTAAGTATGAATTTTTATTTATGATTAGGATTTGGTTTATATAGCGCTTCACTATTTTATGTATGTTTAAATCCCAGCAAGCATTCACCCGATATAAATCTGCTTTCTTCACATACAATTCTTCCCTCCATGCTGCCAAACAAGCCGACTTTGTCACTCTCATCAATACCTTGTCATCTCTTCTCTCCTGGTTCTCCTACCTATCGCTGAGCTCCTTCAGCGTTACCTATAACTCTCTCTCCCCCTCTCCTCTCCCTCTCTCTGTAGGGGTCCCTCAAGGTTCTGTCCTTGGACCCCTTCTCTTCTCCATCTACACCTCCTTCCTTGGTCACTTGATAAACTCCCATGGCTTTAAGTACCATCTCTATGAGACACAAATCTATCTTTCTACCCCTTACCTCACCCCTTCAGTCTCCTCACCTCACCCCTTCAGTCTCCTCCTCACCTCTCCCCTTTAGTCTCCTCCTCACCTCGCCCCTTCAGTCTCCTCCTCACCTCGCTCCTTCAGTCTCCTCCTCACCTCGCCCCTTCAGTCTCCTCCTCACCTCGCCCCTTCAGTCTCCTCCTCACCTCACCCCTTCAGTCTCCTCTCCCATTACTAACCTACTAAGTGACATATCGGCATGGATGTCACTCCACTTCCTCAAACTCAATCTTTCCAAAACTGAGTTCTTAGTATTCCCCCCAGCCTGTGCCCCCTCCCCTGACTTCTCCATCAAGAGCAATAATACACCCATCAGTCCCTCTCCTCATGCCAGGGTACTAGGTGTAATCCTAGACTCCCATCTGTCCTTTCACCCCCAAATCCAATCACTGTCCTAATCTTGTAGACTTCACCTCCGCAACATCTCCAAGATACGCCCGTTCCTAACCTCGGAAACAACTAAGCAACTTATTCCCTCCCTTGTTATATCTCACCTTGACTATTGTAACTCCCTCCTCATTGGCCGACCTCATCGCAGGCTATCCCCTCTTCAGTCTATCATGAATGCTGCTGCCAGACTCATCCACCTTACTAACCGCTCTGTATCTGCCACCCCTCTCTGCCAATCCCTCCACTGGCCCCATTCAGTGTCCTCCACCCCTCTCTGCCAATCCCTCCACTGGCCTCCACTCAGTGTCCTCCACCCCTCTCTGCCAATCCCTCCACTGGCCTCCATTCAGTGTCCTCCACCCCTCTCTGCCAATCCCTCCACTGGCCTCCATTCAGTGTCCTCCACCCCTCTCTGCCAATCCCTCCACTGGCCTCCATTCAATGTCCTCCCCTCTCTGCCAATCCCTTCACTGGTCTCCATTCAGTGTCCTCCACCCCTCTCTGCCAATCCCTCCACTGGCCTCCATTCAGTGTCCTCCACCCCTCTCTGCCAATCCCTCCACTGGCCTCCACTCAGTGTCCTCCACCCCTCTCTGCCAATCCCTCCACTGGCCCCCACTCAGTGTTCTCCACCCCCTCTGCCAATCCCTCCACTGACTTCCCATTGCCCAACGGATAAAATTCAAAACATTAACAATAACATATAAAGCCATTTATAACTCTGCCCCAAATTATATCACCGATCTTGTCTCCAAATATCACCCAAACCGTCCTCTCCACTCCTTGCATGACCTCCTGCTCTTTAGCTCCCTTGTCTCCTCCCATGCTCAGCTCCAAGACTTTTCCAGAGCTTCCCCCATCTTCTGGAACTCTCTACCGCATTTTATCAGACTATCACCTACTCTGCTCACTTTTAGGCTATCTCTGAAAACCGATCTCTTCAGAGAAGCCTATCCTGCCCTCAGCTAATACTGGAATCTTCTACTCCTCCTACCAGTCCATCCCCCACAGTTATCACCTTTTGTACCACTAGCCCCTCCCTCCTAGATTGTAAGCTCCAAGGAGCAGGACCCTCCAAACCCTCTTGTATTGAACTGTATTGTTGCTGTATTGTCTCCCGTTATATTGTACAGCGCTGAGCAAACTGTTGGTGCCATAAATCCTGTATAATAATAATAATTTCCTGAAAGCATATTTCTCCATAATGATCCCAGACACAGATATTCATCTAAAATGTGATCAATAAAGTCTCCGGAAAAGACGGAGATCTGAGAAATATGATGTGTCCTGGCAAAGCCCAAAGACAAAGGTCATCTTTCATGTTTGGAGAAATTGGGTGCACCTGGGAGCAATGTACAGAAACCTCACAGAGCGCCCCCCCCCCAAAGCTCCTCCTCGCAATGTCCCTCCATCCAGAGTCAGAGAATCCTATGACATCACACTGACCTCACAGCTCCTCCTCCCAATGTACCTCCATCCAGAGTCAGAGAATCCTATGACATCACACTGACCTCTCAGCTCCTCCCCCAATGTCCCTCCATCCAGACTCAGGGAATCGTATGACATCACACTGACCTCACAGATCCTCCTCCCAATGTCCTTCCATCTAGAGTCAGAGAATCCTATGACATCACACTGACCTCACAGCTCCTCCTCCTAATGTCCCTCCATCTGGCTTTTTTCTGATGCTCTTAGGATGTGGGGCCCCTTGGTATCCTCACATGTAAAGTGGGACTGTTGGTCCTGCGTTGTATGTAATGACATCAGAATGCTGCAACAAGCCTATACCCTGCGTAGTGTGGGGGTCCTGTGGGGGGAATTATACCTCAGCCTGAAGTGGGGCTTTAATAAAATGGAGACCTGAATGGAGAGGTGAGGAGGATTCTGGGAATATCATTTGATGTGACTCTTTGTGTTCAGATGTAGAGTTTTCCTCCTGTGAAGTCTGGAGATCATATGACATCACATTGCCTCCACCTCCCTCCCTGATAGAAGAGAGAAAGAAGAAGAAGATTCTAGAAGTCACCAGAGAGATCACTGAGCTGCTGACAGGAGAGGTGAGCGGTGCCGGGAATTCTGGGACATTCTCCAGTAACAGACAAGGGATGTGTCTGGATGGTGACTGTATCATTGTGTGTGTCAGGTTCCTATAAGGTGTCAGGGTGTCACTGTCTATTTCTCCATGGAGGAGTGGGAGTATTTAGAAGGACACAAGGATCTCTACAAGGACGTCATGATGGACAATCAGCCGCCCCTCACATCACCGGGTAAGAGGAGACTTTATTGTAAAGGAGAGAGCAGTACGGAGGATCCACCTAGATCCCCCATCATCTGATAAACACATAGAAACAATGGATTCAGTCAGTGTGTGTGTTTCCTACAGATGGATCCAGTCATGGGAACCCACCAGAGAGATGTCCCCGTCCTCTGTATTCCCGGGATTCCACACAGGAAGGTCACACCATCCCTCACCATCATCAGGTAGATGATGACAATTATTGGTAGTTGTGATTTATACACAGCATGTTTGTTACAATGAATGTTTTATTATATCTTTCAGAGTGGAATCCTCGGGGATGATAATATTGATGTTAAAGAAGAGTATAAAGAGGAGGATGAGGAGTATGGAGTGATGGAGGAGTTTTCCGAAGGACACAAGGATATGATGGAGCCACCTAATACCAGGAACCCACCAGAGAGATGTCCCCGTCCTCTGTATTCCCGGGATTCCACACAGGAAGGTCACACCATCCCTCACCATCATCAGGTAGATGAGGAACAATCACTGATAGTATCATTAGGATCTGTACATTATCTGCATTGTTACCATTGATGGCATTTTTATTATATATTCAGAGTGGAAACCTGAGAGATCCTAAAGTTGAGGTTAAAGAAGAGATAAAAAAGGAGGAGGATGAGGATGGGGGGATGGAGGAGTCAGAGCTTCTAAAAGAACACAAAGATCTGTACCAGGACACCATGGTGGAGTCATCCAGCTACAGGAACCCACCAGAGAGATGTCCCCGTCCTCTGTATTCCCGGGATTCCACACAGGAAGGTCACACCATCCCTCACCATTACAAGGTTGGTGGATGGAGAATCTAGAACATGGACTTGTAGAGACTATGAGCTCCAATCACAAAGCGGTATCTTCCCGTATCCCAGTATGTAGTAAGATGCTGCATTCTGTTTTTTAGTAGTGAAGCCTGCGGGTAATTTACCACTGGTGTCCATAGCAACACTTGTAAATAGGTTGTTGTTAAGGAGAGGGCAGCCGCCAGTGTCCCCAACAACCAGTAAACAAGGAGCGGATGGCCGACAGGTTCTCCGCTGATGGCTGTGACAGGTCTGGTATGGATTTTGAGGGAACCCAATGCCAAAATTATAAAAATAATGGCGTGGGGTCCCCTCCAAAATCAATACCAGACCCTTAGTGAGCGCCCACCTTCCTCCTGAACCATATCAGACCACATACCCTCAACATGAGGTGGGTGCTTCAGGGCAGGGGCACTCTATCCTCCCAAAAGCACCTTGTCCCCATGTCGATGGGGACAAGGGTTCCTTCCCCACAACCCTGGGCAGTGGTTGTGGGGGGCTTATTGGAATCTAGAAGCCACCTTTAACAAAGAGGCCCCCAGATCCAGGCCCCCCCACAATGTGAATGAGTATAGAGTACATAGTACCCCTATTCATTCACCAAAAAAAAAATGTAGTTTAAGAAAACATTGGAAGTAATTTTTCACAAAACAAAAATAAATAAAAATGTCCCCCTGACAGATCCATTGATGATCCAATCACGATACTCGCTGTCATCGCTGACTGGAAGAAAAAACAAAGCTCCCCTCCTGACATCTGACAGCTCCGCCGCCTCCCACTTCTAAATAAACTAAGGAGCGCTATCACCCTGTGACATCACTGGTTGGCCTTGCCCTCTTGTGACATCACCAATACAACATGCCCCGGTCAGTGATGTCACCAATACAACATGCCCCGGTCAGTGACATCACCAATACAACATGCCCCGGTCAGTGACGTCACCAATACAACATGCCCCGGTCAGTGACATCACCAATACAACATGCCCCGGTCAGTGATGTCACCAATACAACATGCCCCGGTCAGTGACATCACCGAGTGACACCGTCCCTTAGTATATTTAGTGGCAGGAGGCAGCAGAGCTGTCAGACAGAGGGGAGTCTTCATTGGGAGCGGAGCTTTTCTTTCCGAGTCAGCGGTGACAGCGAGCATCGTGATTGATGATGGATCTACACCGGGGGGTCATTTTGCTTTATTTTTCTTTTTTAATAAAGGACTTGTCAAATACTGCCTGCTGTCTTTAACAGAATACTTTTTTGGGGTAAATAATTAGGGGTACCATGTACCCCATACTCATTCACATGGGGTGAGGGATCTGAGGGCCCCCTTGTTATATTTTGTAAGTCTCCTGCCTGCAAACCTCCACAGCCACTAGCCTGGGTTGTGGGGAAGAATCCCTTGTCCTCATCAACATGGACAAGATGCTCTGGGGGAGCAAAGCCCCCCCCCCTGCCCCAGAGCATCCACTCCATGTTAAGGGCACGTGGCCTGGTATGTTTCAGGATGGGGGGTTGCTTGCTCGTCCCCCCCATTCCTGACCTGCTGGGCTGCATGCTCAGATAGGGGTCTGGTATGTATTTCTTTCATTTTGGCAAGGGGTCCCCCTCAAAATCCATACTAGACCCCCCAAAGGGAGGGACCCCACGCCATTTTCTTAATATTTCATTGCCGGTAATTCTTTTTTTTATATTTATCGCTTGGTTAGGACGCAGCGGCCGCTCGCTCCCTAACAACCATGTTGTTTACTGGTTGTTAAGGATGCCAGCGGCCGCCCACTCTTTACCAAGCAGTACACATTTCCTGAATGCCGCATGTCTCCACCACTAATTAATGACCGCATGCATTTCATTCTTTATTTCCTTCTGTGAATGTAACGCCTGTTCATGCGGTATTTACTGAGCGTGTTCAGTGTTTGTGGTCAATACCGCAACACGGGATAGGAAATGGACAGTTTCAGGATGGCATGCGGTATTTAGGGGAAATGTACCCACATATCACATGTGATCTGCTTCTGTGAAGGGAGACAATGTGTGGATTTTGTGTGTGATGTCACAATCATAAATCTTACATTTTACAGATGATATTTTCTCTCATTTCCTTGATTTAGAGTGGAGATCCAATCGATATAGAATTTGAGGTGAAAGCAGAAGAAGAAGAGGCGTATGTGAGGGATGATCAGCAGTCTATGGAGGAGGATGGAATAACGGGGACATTTATAGAGGAGGACACTCCTACAGAGATCAGCACAGGTGGGTCATGAACACTAAATCCATTCCTCCACCCATACTGCTCACTGATTGGTCCAGAGTAGGGCGGGGACTGGGTGATATCAGCCTGTAATCCCCTGGTCACTTTCCTGAGCTGTGTTCCCCGTCCTGTATTCCTGGATTTCTCTCGGATAATCTTCCTTCTCTGTGCTGCAGACACAATTTATGTCTCTAGACTGGATTTATGGAGGTTCTGGGGTTCAGCTGGCAGCAAAATATTGATTTTTCCTATAAGCATTGCATAATGTAGCACCCAGGACATGTGACTGGGGTCTCCTGCCTTGTGCCTGACTCCTCCAGGGGACCTTCTCTGTTATCTGCTGGCTGTGCCGGGTGGAGGGATATGTCTGTAGTGTCTCAGACCCAAGTCACTGAGTGCAGTCTCAGGAGATGGGAGGCAGCGGTGTGGGATCTCTGCAACTTGTCTACAGTAAACATTTAATCTTCCTCTGATTACTGAATACCAATATTATGAGTCCTGACCCTTACACTGTATATTATACATTACATACTCCTGACCCCTGCACTATATACTCTATGTTGTACATTCACCCCCACTGCTATATATTCTCTTTTGTTACACCCATTTCCTCCCAGCTGGACATAGTTGTTCTCCCCCATCCTCACTCTCTGACCTCTGGTGATGCTCAGCCAGTCCTGGTTTGGGGGAACCAATCAGCTCCTGTCTAGTAATCCTCTTTGTCTTTGTATTTTAGTCCATGGCCGGGAGATGAGGAAAACCTCCGAGGATTGTCTCACTTTGTCTCCAGACTGGAAAGTAGAAGATGAGGACATCACACAGTATAGTCCAGGAGAAAACCCGGCTCCCTCCAATGTCCATCCGGCACCACCCAGTGTAGATGGACCATCGGATTCCTCGTATCCTGAGGAACCTCAGACTGTGCGGGACCGGGCCAGCCTTCCAACAGGGAAGAGGTTCTCCTGTCCTGAGTGCGGGAAAGGTTTCCAGTCTAAATCTGGTCTGAATGGGCATAAAAGATTTCACACAGGAGAGAAGCCACATTCCTGTTCTGTGTGCGGGAAATGTTTTTCAGTGAGGTCCCATCTTTACAAACATCAGAGATCTCATACGGGGGAGAAGCCGTATTGCTGTTCTCAGTGTGGGAAATGTTTTTCAGTGACGTCCCATCTTTATACACATCAAAGATCTCACACTGGGGAGAAGCCATATTCCTGTCCTGAATGCGGGAAATGTTTTTCACAGAAGTCCTATTTTTACATACATCAGCTATCTCACACAGGGGAGAAGCCATTTTCTTGTACTGAGTGCGGGAAATGTTTTTTATCGACGTTCCATCTTTACAAACATCAGAGATCTCACACAAGGGAGAAGCCATATTCCTGTCCTGAGTGTGGGAAATGTTTTTCAGTGAAGTCCCATCTTTACACACATCAAAGATCTCACACAGGGGAGAAGCCATATTCCTGTCCTGAGTGTGGGAAATGTTTTTCAGTGAAGTCCAGTCTTTACACACATCAGAGATCTCACACGGGGGAGAAGCCACATTCCTGTCCTGATTGTGGGAAATGTTTTTCAGTGAAGTCCCATCTTTACACACATCAGAGATCTCACACGGGGGAGAAGCCACATTCCTGTCCTGAGTGTGGGAAATGTTTTTCAGTTAAGTCCCATCTTAACAGACATCAGAGATCTCACACGGGGGAGAAGCCGTATTCTTGTCCTGAGTGCGGGAAATGTTTTTCACAGAAGTCCAAATTTGATAATCATCAGAGATCTCACACGGGGGAGAAGCCACATTCCTGTCCTGAGTGTGGGAAATGTTTTTCAGTGAAGTCCAGTCTTTACACACATCAAAGATCTCACACAGGAGAGAAGCCGTATTCCTGTCCTGAGTGTGGGAAATGTTTTTCAGTGAAGTCTAGTCTTTACACACATCAGAGATCTCACACGGGAGAGAAGCCGTATTCCTGTCCTGAGTGTGGGAAATGTTTTTCAGTTAAGTCCCATTTTAACAGACATCAGAGATCTCACACTGGGGAGAAGCCGTATTCTTGTCCTGACTGCGGGAAATGTTTTTCACAGAAGTCCAGTCTTTACATACATCAAAGATCTCACATGGGGGAGAATCCACTTTCCTGTCCTGAGTGAGGGAAATGTTCCTCACTGAAGTTCTGTTTTCCTGTACATCAGGTATTATAACGGAGTAGACAGATCAGACGGGTCAGTACTTATTGGTGGGTGGAATGGGAAAAGATGGGGGGAGGGCTATGGTAGATGATAAGAAGTTTCCCATATTACAAACAACCAGTGGAATTGGTACCATTTGTATGCAAATAAAAAATACAAAAAATCCATGTGAACAAGGTGTCGGTGAATGAACAAGGTGTCGGTGAATAAACAAGGTGTCGGTGAATAAACAAGGTGTCGGTGAATAAACAAGGTGTTGGTGAATGAACAAGGTGACGGTGAATGGACAAGGTGTCGGTGAATGAACAAGGTGTCAGTGAATGAAAGTGTTTGT
Source organism: Staurois parvus (assembly GCF_062004578.1). Lineage (NCBI taxonomy): Eukaryota > Metazoa > Chordata > Amphibia > Anura > Ranidae > Staurois > Staurois parvus. The sequence continues at coordinate 278,305 of NW_028319141.1, forward strand.
TCACCAATGCCAGAAGTCTGCCCAGCACAATAGGTGAGTTGGATGGTTTGGTGCATGAAGAGAACTAGGATTGAATTGGTATTGCTGAATCTTGGCTTCATTCCTCACATGACTGGGCCATTCATATTCCTGGCTAGGTTCTCTTTCGGAGAGACGGGGGGAATAGGAAAGGGGGTGGTGTCTGTCTCTATGTGAGAAGTGATCTCAGAGCGAGTGTAAAGGGGACCTAGTTGATGGAGAGTGTGATGAGGCTGAAGTATTATGGGTGGAACTGCACATGGGGGGCGGTACTACAAAGGTCATTATTGGAGTTTGTTATAGGCCTCCCAGTGTTAATGAGGAGGTGGAGACTCAGCTCCTCCCACAGATGGAAAGGGCTGGTACAGTGATAATAATGGGGGATGGTAACTACCCGGAAAGGGACTGGAGTAATGGTACTGCAAGAACAGTTAAAGGGTAAAAATGTATAAACCTACTACAGGACAATTTTATGGTCCAGTTCATAGAGGCCCCAACTAGGAATGATGCTCTGCTGGACCTGGTCATCTCCAACCATGCAGAGATTATTACAAATGTCCATATAAAAGAACATCTGGATAGCAGTGACCATAACATGATTTCATTTATTGTTAGCTGTAAACAGCGAGCACATACGGGAAAAATAAAAATGCTCAACTTTAAGAGAGCTAATTTTCGAATGCTGAGAGCTGCTCTCCAAGACTTAGACTGGGAGGGAATATTGACATCGATGAACACAACACAGAAATGGGAGTTCTTCAAAAAGACTGTATGTGACCACACTGCAAAATATATTCCCATGGGCAACAAGTATAAAAGGCTACAAATCCAACCTATGTGGCTGTCGGCCAAAGTTACAAAAGCGATAGATAATAAGAAAAGAGCTTTTATTAAATATAACAATGAAGGAACGCGATCATCGTTTACACATTACAAAGAATTGAACAGAATATGCAAAAAGGAAATAAAGGCAAAAACTGAAAACAAACGACAGAAAGATATCAGGACGACCCCAAAACATTCCTCCAATCTATGAATAGTAGAAAGGTCCGGTCCCAGCATGTAGGCCCTTTACAGAACCATCTAGAGGGGGGGGGACAAAGAGAAGGACAATGTATGAAATCCCTTCTTCAGCTCTGTGTATACAAAGGTGCATGGGGGGGCTCTTGTCCATAATGGGGGGTGGTACTGACACCCCCCAGATGATCCACATTGGCTCACAATTGATATGATCCAGAAATATTTAGACAGAATAAAGGTGAATAAAGCCCCTGGACCGGATGGCAGACACCCACGGGGTCTTAAAGAATTCAGCTCTGTCATCTCACAGCCATTGTTTCTCATTGTTAGGGACTCTTTAATGACTGGCATAGTACCACTGGATTGGTGTAAGGCCAATGTGGGGCCAATATTTATAAAGGGGACAAAATCTTTCCCAAGTAATTATAGACCTGTTAGTGTAACTTCTATAGTTGGGAAGATACTGGAGAGTTTAACCCCTCCCCCTCCTGAGGATTTACCCCCCTTCCTGACCAGACCTCTTTTTGCTTTCGGCGCTGCACTAGTTCAACTGATAATTGCGCGGTCATGCAATGCTGCACCCAAACGAAATTTATGTCCTTTTTTTCACACAAATAGAGCTTTCTGTCGGAGGTATTTGATGACCTGTGCGCTTTTTATTTTTTGCGCTATAAACAAAAAAAGACCAAAAATTTTGAAAAAAAAAAAAATTTTTTACTTTTGGCTATAAAAATATATAGTAAACTCAAAGTTAGTTATAAATTTAGGCCAAAATGTATTCTGCTCCATGTTTTTGGTAAAAAATCCCAATAAGTGTATATTGATTGCTTTGTGTGATAGTTATAGCGTCTACAAACTATGGGAGAGATAATGGAATTTACACCATTTTTTTTGCTATACAGCACTGCACTAGTGTTACTGACAATTGCGCCGTCATGCAATACGGTACATAAATGAACATGTAACTAAACTCTTCTTTAAACATAGATGAATCTATCCCAATATACAATAAAATAAAAAAATAAATTGTAAAATAAAATTAAAAATCCCAAAAAATTATATATCAAACTAAATGTCCCAAAAAATAAATGTCCAAAATGTCTCTGTAAAGATGTCTTTCCAAATTCCAGAGCAAACTCGTATCATCTTTAATCATCCAGTATGGAAATTCCAAAATTCTTCATGAACCTCAAAAAAATAAACTTCTGATAGTGTATTACCTTTATACTGAACATACATGTAAAATAGTGAAAGAACCGTGTATCATGCCAACTGCATAACGTGAGCTCACACGTGAAAAACAATTCCTCTACCAATATATCAATCTCTGAATATGTAAATACACTCGTGACAAGAATCAGAAGAGTGACCATTCCAAGTCCAAACGATGAAACGTGATCACCTCCAAATAGTGAGAATGGAGAATAACCCAAATCTCTAATAGTGAGCTCTACAAACTCAATAATAGTGAACAATAAAGTGCTCTCCTCCAACTGGTGCAACAATGGATCATTCCCCTCTGTAAATAAATCACAGGCTTTCAGGGGATAGTCGCACTCTCCAGGCTTCCTAATGTTCCTGTTGGCACTCTTCCATATTCCTCATCAGGTGAGATAGGAGACAATCAGCGCTATATAGTAACAGAAGTCAATATTTATTGAATATCTTACATTACAATTGAAGAATATCAGCTTCCAGCATTCAGAACAGCTCAGGTGTAGTCCTATGTATAGAGAACCGCATGTTCCCACTTCCAAAATGGCCACTGAAAGGAATTGAATCTCGTTCCCTTCTGCACTGACTTCCGTCAGCCCCTGGCATCGACCAACAATTACCTCGGATCCGGAGTTCACCTGAGACACAAAGGAATGGCAGACAGACACAAAGTAGTATCTCAGAATGAACTGAATTTATTCTTCCGTGTTTAAACTTATATATGAAACTTAAAACAAAGCATAGAAATATAAGAACCAATCAATTGACAGGTATGCATTTAACCAATTAGAATATTACATACGTCACTCATGCCCAATCAGTTGGCATATATGTTAATTATTAGTATATGCGTCAATGCTTGAACTTTCAGACACCTTCAGAAAGCAGACAGTTCCTTTTTACCGTTGGCCTAAAATTATTAATACACTTTCAACAGGATGTAGCTCACCGCAGACTTTCAGTCTTAGGCTTAGTTAAGGGAAAAAGGGGAAGTTGCACCTGGACAAGGAAAAAAAAGAGGAACTTCCTAACTCCTGACAAAATACCGTTTAAAACAAGAAAATCAATTCTTTTAAAATACAGGCTTGAAATGGATGCTGATTCTTAAGATGGACGGGCTTTGGCTCAGAGAGACAAGATGGTGGAACATCAAACTTAGGGGCTAATCCCTTCAAACCCCCTCTTAGGTCACACACGTGACCTTACACCTTAGTCACAGGTTGGTACCTGGGGCCCTTAGTAGGTAATCAGGGTTCCCCATATACCAAACCAGGTTTCAAATAAACTGACCAGTGGATTTTCTACTCCTGAGCTTTCAGCTAATTCTTCAAACAATATTTGGAGGTTGTGAAGGGCTCTAATAATACTTCCATCAGAAACAGTGTTATGGGGAATAAGAGTACAACCGCAGGAGTTAAACATTTTACATACTTTCCCTTTATCAGCTAATAACATATCAAAACAGTATGGTTCTACCAAACTTTTGTTAACCATAGCCAATGTAGTTACCCAATTTACATTCCCGCTAAACTGTACCCATATAATACAAATTCTGTAACAACATTACTATGTTCAAATCAGGCAAAATTTCCTGATACTGGTTTAGAGACTTAAAAGTAAATTATATAATCTGGTAACAGGGAATTTTCTTAACCAAATCAGTACATTCCTTCTCAGTGATATTATCTTTGTACACTCTAATTAGACAGAACATATTAGTTTCTTTTTCCTGAAAAAAGAAGGGAACCAGTCTCAATGCCTAATCCATCTTTTGATTGCATCATTACTCCTGTATTCTCCTAGCCCCCAGGGCGAGCTGCCTACGGCAGGGGCAGGGACTGTTAAAAGGAACTGGTGGCGGTTGTTCTCTGAAAATACTATTCCTAGCGGATTGGAAATGGCTAGTAACAAAACAATAAACAATGGGATCCATACAACTATTAAAACTACTCAAAGTTACTGTGACATGGTACACAATGAGGATGACATCCCGAGACACCTCACTGCGGACACAGAAAACCACTTGACTAACATGAATGGGAGTGAAACAGACTGTGAAGATGACCAGCACCATTATGAGGAGCTGTACCGCCCTCACCCGTCTCTCTCGGCTTTGGTTCATTTGTATTGACTTGGACAAAGTCCACATGATCCGCAGGGTGTAGAAAACAACAATCACCAAGGGAACAAAATACTCAAAACCTGTCAGCATAAGTAGCTGGAAAAAACAACAATGTTTGTGGTTAATCGTTGTGGTCAGTATGATGAAAGTTACAATTACAGCAAATATCCAAATCAAAACACAGATGCATTTGGCATAACTGGGATTTCTCCATCTGCATGAGGCTCTGGCTTGCACAATGGCCAGGTAGCGATCAACACAGATGCAGGTCAGGAAAAGAATACTACAGTACATGTTCACAGAATACGTAAAACTGTGAACATAATAGCAGATATAACAGGTCTCTACATTACGGTAATACATAACAATTCGTGCTGGTAGAGAGAGACCCACTAAGAGGTCTGTCACTACCAAGTTAATGGTGTAAATAACAGAGGGTGTCCTTACTTTGGTCTGAAAACAGAACACATAAAGGGCCAAACTGTTCAGTATTATGCCCATCAAAAAAATAAAAGAGTTAATAATTAACAACGCCACCCAAAGGCCATAGAACCTTTGATGCAAGGTTTCACCTGGGTTGGCTTGTTGAGGGATTTGGAATTGTTTGTCATTTGCTATAGATTCATTCAGTTCAAGTTCTTTGGATGGGTTGAAGTTTCCAGGGCTGACGAAGCACTCCATGTAGTTCAGATCAATCTCTCAGGACTTCTCTGGCTGCTTCTTCTGTATCTGTGTCTTTGCCTTTGTCTTGCTTCTTAGGGGCTTGGTTCACCCTTTTTACACGGCTGGCATGGATCCAGGCCTTGGAATCCTCAGTCAGAACAGCGGTCCTAGTGACAGCGATCACGGAAACAAGTTGGTTCCTGTGAAAAAAAAGAAAAAAGTGCCAGCAACATTTCCTTCAACTTTGTCCAAAGTTTCAATAAACTTTCTCACATATTCTTCCTGAATCAATCCCAAATCCCCTCTTTCTACCATGAGTGGCTGTCTGGCCCAGGGAGTGGGAAAGAACCTATCCATTAAAACCTAAAAAGGGGGTAACCTGTCTTCTTAGAAGGAATCATCCTTATCTCTATACCTGAACTCTGAGGGACATTTCCACCTAGCGGCTAAACATATCCACAATTACCCAAAAATATTCCTGTCCTTTTCCTACTTCTGGCATGTGTGTAAAATCTACCTGTGAGCGGATAAAAAATGTTAATGTCTTGTCTTGTGAGGATTGTTCCTAATATATATAATGCATCTAGACACATATGATTTTACCATAAAAGGGGGGGCCAGGGATGAAAAAAAAATCCAGCAGTTCACATGTAACCTGCCATCCCCTGTGACCTATCCCATAATACTGTGAGCTGTGACCTACCCCATGATACTGTAAGATGAACAGAGGTGCACTAGCTTCTAGAATACATGGTCTCCCCTCTTGTGACACAAAGTCCAGTTAGTGGAACTTTGGTCACACTAACTACATTCCACTTAATATCTTTAGAAGTAGCAAATGTACTGCAATATTTGATCTAACAGTGACATTTAAAATTGGAGCAGGATCTAAAGTGGGAGGAATATATTTTATTCTCAACTTGGGGTTTAACAACAGTATAACCTCATATTCACTAAGTGGTGGTGTGTAAGGTGGTCTCATGTCCAAGAGTAAATGACATAGCCATTTGAATCACCATCACAAATAATAGCAAACTTCTGAGACACACAGGCATGCCTTGAACCTGTACCAGAACCATCTTTGAGAAAAAACAAAACAAAAGGGCGGAGTATACCTCCATGCTCCCCAAGCCAGGATTCCCGACATAGTTTTACAATTTTCCCTAGCATACAGATAAAACATTTGATCATATGCGGGCAGACCAAGACCAGGGGTTATTACCATAGCATGTTTCAGATACACAAAAACATTACACATTTCAATTAACCATTTCACAAGATCTGACATTTCTAAACCTGTGGTTTGTCTCAAAATACTGTCATAGTAGGAACAGTCAGGTATCCATTGGCGGCAGCAACCAATCATATCAAGAAAGGTAAGCATGTCTTTCTTGGTCAATGGGCGGGGCAGACCCATAAGAGCCGCAGCTCTCTTTGTGACTGAATTTCCTATCACCTTTTGTGAGGACAAGACCAAGGTATTCAACAGTTTCTTAACACCATTATAACTTTGCTTAGACACTTTATGATCACATATAAGATACACACTCCTCCTGGCTGGCTGTCCGCACTGAAACCAACTAAACCATGGCTAGGAGTTCATGGCCTGGGGCCTGGAGGACTACAGTATAATCCTGGAGAAATTCATTCCAGATAAAACTTTTACCTCTAAAGTTAAAGGCGAAAATTAGCCATGTCTCCTTAACAACAGGAATTTGCTAAAAAAAACAATTTGTCAAATCAATCAGCGTAAAAAAAACAACTCGGCATCAGGTGGGATGGAGGAAATGAGTATTGGTACGTCAGGTACTATTGGGACAATGAGAATTACAAGAACATTTATAGCACTCAGGTCCTGCACAAATCTGTAAGAACCGTCTGGCTTCTCAACTAGATTTATTGGGCTGTTGTATGGTGAAATCATCTTTCCAAGGATTCTTGCCTTGAAACAAATTCTCCACCACGGACACTATTCTTACCTCCTGTATTTTAAACAAAAGGGCCTTATCTATGAAACACAGTGTGGCCTTGTATTGGAATGCAGGAAATGAATTCCACATCCAAGGAACTGTCCGCTCAAACTTTTATATTGTTTCAGCAGAGAGTGAGGGGTCATATTTCAATAAACACTGTCATAACAGGGACAGTTGGTATCCCGGCAGATTAAGCTACAATACCTCCTTTCCCAGAGTTTTAGATTAACACTAAGCTTTCCCAAAAGAACAAATCAACTGGACAATTGGGTATGATTTTGAATAAATGCTCTAGCAGCAAAACAAAAAAACTGAAAAAGGTGGTGCTTTAAAAATGTCGGTGGGTTTCCCACCTGTTCTTATAGAGAGTTTTCCACTTTTTCAGCGAATCCTCTCCACGTACTGTTTCAAGTGGTGAACTCGGGATGTCTGTTACATCCAGACTATCACTCTCCCTTAATACCAGGGAACCTGAACCAGAGGATTCTTCAAAAAATAAATCCTCCTCAGTAATTGGAGTGAGAACAATTCTCCCTTCGGCTTCATGTGTGGCAGAAGTCTGAACTACACTCTGAGAATCCTCGGGAGCCTGAACTGTAGAAGGCTGTGTGGCAGGAATTTGGACTGCACTAGGTATTTGGTGTGTCTGTGCAGATATTAATACTGGTGATATAGGGGGTGCAGTGGGGATGGGATTTGGAATTACATAATGGTTGGTTAGGAAATCAACAATTTCCTCTGTAAGGGTGGGATAACCATACGGTGGAGGGAGTAACATGAGAGGGTGTGTGGATCTGTCTATTTCTGACTCTAATAAATGTATTCTCGCTGCATCATCATTCCTCACCTCCGCCTTCTTTTGCCGCTTATTTTTCCTATAAAACCAAAGCGGAGCAAACGTCACCCAATTCTGTCCACCCCTGGCCATATACCTTGGGTCCCACATGGGGTCTCCTTCGTACCACGGAAATGACTGTTTTTCTCCCAGACAGAGTCCCCTAACCATGTCCATGTGAAAAATACCATTGCTTCCACTATAGGGAAATGGATCCACACTGCCCATTAATTCACTCCATTCTGCTAATCTATCTACCCAGGGATGAATTAAAGAATAATTTGTCCCACAGATACGGGCTACATAATCTATACACGATTCACCAACTTTTGGGAGAGGGGGCCTATTCCTACTCTGACTTCTCCCCATATCTTACACTTGAATATATCTGTATCACAAATCTGTCCTATAGGCTGTAATGACAATTTATCCTATAAAAATGCCTGGACCTAAGATACTTTCTCTAGTCTTTCTCTAGTGACTGATAAAAGTGAAGATTATAACCTGGGTGTACAATACTTTCTAATAATATTCTGCCAATCTTTTCTAGCTTACAACACAATTTAAACAAAACATTTACATAGGCACCCAACTCGGCGTTACCACGCAATCACCTCACCCAGATCATCAACCAATAAGGCTTATCTGTGTGGGGTGGGGCATGTCACACGGAAATTGACAATACCTTCAGTGACCACTGGCCCATACACTTACCACCTGGGCACTTGTGTCACACAAACAAATTATCTTATACTTCTATGCGATAGGAAGAAAAGCAAAGGTTTACAGGTGAATTATTGGTCAACCCCGGGCTTTTCCTGGTTTCTTCTCAGAGAAACTCTTTTCCAATCTCTTCTTATAAGAAATTGTGCAGTTCCCAAAACTGCCTCTAGTCTTTTCCAAAAGACCTTTGTGCTCCCCACAGCACTTTTTTTTTTGCGCCTGGCCACTGACGTCTTAAGACGCGAAGCCCAGTGCTTACCTTAGGGCATGAGATTTCAATCAGAGCTTTTCTGGCAAGAGACTATCTGGCAAAATGACAAAAAATCTTACTTACCAAAAAAGATGATTATCTCATCCCGGACACGAGCCCCCAATTGAAAGGAATTGAATCTCGTTCCCTTCTGCACTGACTTCCGTCAGCCCCTGGCATCGACCAACAATTACCTCGGATCCGGAGTTCACCTGAGACACAAAGGAATGGCAGACAGACACAAAGTAGTATCTCAGAATGAACTGAATTTATTCTTCCGTGTTTAAACTTATATATGAAACTTAAAACAAAGCATAGAAATATAAGAACCAATCAATTGACAGGTATGCATTTAACCAATTAGAATATTACATACGTCACTCATGCCCAATCAGTTGGCATATATGTTAATTATTAGTATATGCGTCAATGCTTGAACTTTCAGACACCTTCAGAAAGCAGACAGTTCCTTTTTACCGTTGGCCTAAAATTATTAATACACTTTCAACAGGATGTAGCTCACCGCAGACTTTCAGTCTTAGGCTTAGTTAAGGGAAAAAGGGGAAGTTGCACCTGGACAAGGAAAAAAAAGAGGAACTTCCTAACTCCTGACAAAATACCGTTTAAAACAAGAAAATCAATTCTTTTAAAATACAGGCTTGAAATGGATGCTGATTCTTAAGATGGACGGGCTTTGGCTCAGAGAGACAAGATGGTGGAACATCAAACTTAGGGGCTAATCCCTTCAGCCACCACCACACTTCCGGTTTTGCGTGAGTGCGTTAGACGTTGCGTGTCCCAATGTGTTTTGTCACTTCCTGGACTTTTTCACACGGGATCAAGATGTCTGAGAGGTGGTTCCTTATATTCTGTCCCACATCATGGGCAAGAAATCGAATCCGCCATCTTACTATATGGAAAAATGGTGGCATGTATATCTTTATTCCCATTCCCTATACAAGCACTGCAATCCCTATACGAGCACTGCAATCCCTATACGAGCACTGCAATCCCTATACAAACACTGCAGTCCCTATACGAGCACTGCAATCCCTATACGAGCACTGCAATCCCTGTACGAACACTGCAATCCCTATACGAGCATTGCAATCCCTATACAAACACTGCAATCCCTATACGAGTGTTTTAGTCATGGACTTAATCATCCAGTGCTTATCTGTTCCTGTCCTAATTTATGACGCTAGCTTTTGGAATGTGCGCACATTGGAAGGGACTCACGCTGACACACAAGTTCAGTCTATGAATACTTCTAGTTTATTATAATGAGAAAGTGAACTTATATATGCAGAATGATGCGAGAGTCATGTGACAACAGCATAAGCATTATATTAGTCTTTGATTGGTCATTTCCACACGAAAACAATCTCCATCATGGTATAGGTGTGATCTTCTTCAGTCTTATCTCATAGAGAAGAAAAACATTCTTTGTTTCCCAAATCACACGGTGGGAGGGGGTCTGTGTGTGTGAGCAGACATTTCTTAAGCAAGGATTTCTTATAGTACCACAAAGCCCAGCAGGCAGAAAATATTCACACAACATATGTATTAAAGTATAAAAGTAAATATTTATAAAACTTATAGAAATAGCATATATATATATATATTCAATAGGAAATGAAATAGGCATTTTACCAAATCCATCACAGTCCCCAATTAAAATGACTATTTTACTCTGTCCCTATAAGACCTCGCTCATCTGTCCCTATAAGACCTCGCTCATCTGTCCTTATGTACCTTGGAACTCTTTTATGCTGCACGTTAGACAGGTGATGACTATTTCATCACCCCCCTTGCCACAGACTTTGTACATAAGGAAGTCAGATGCTATCCCTACAAAATTGTGAGATTACTATTGGCGGAGAGGGACCGTAATGGGGTGTAAGGTTTTTCTTCATCCATCATATGGAGATCCTCTTGCTCTTGGTTCAGGAAGGTAGGTGTTCTGTTGTCTACAGCTTTGCTCATCAATTTCCTCACGCATGGTATAACACAGCATACAACCAGGACCAGGAGAATCAGAATTATTAGTACAGTTACCCCTATTTGGGCAAGTATCTTTTGCCACCCACTCATCCAACTGAAATATTGATCCCACAAGTCTGTGATCCCTGAATTCTTTTTCAACTCAACTGACAGATCTTCCAATTTCTTCATAGACAGAGTAACCTTACCATTCGAGCCAGCATTGTCAGGAATATATGTACAACATGTTCCGGTTCCTTCTATCATTTTACAGACACCTCCTTTTTCTGCTAGAATCATGTCCAGAGCCATTCTATTCTGGAATGTCATGTAGGATGTAGGGGCTAACTGGTCAACGATTCCTTGGAGGGCATCCCTGGTGTAATTCACAAACCTCTGTTGGTTGTAGTATATGTAATTTATCTAATCTACATTTTTATTAACAGTTATCATGGGAATCAGGGATTCAAAGCCTGCTTTACTTGGTCTCTGGCTTTAAATTTATTAGACACCCCCCTTGGGACTCCAATGGCATCTATATACACATGTGGGTCAAAACTACCAGAAGGAGCTTTTTGTTTCCTCCTACGGCCAGGCGTTGGGTCAGGGGTATTTTCTGCTAGGATGTGGAGAGGCATAATGACCTTTGCAAGGGCATACTCACCAGTCCAAATCCCTTCCAATCTTATTCTAATCTTTTGGTCCCCAGTAATCATCCATGACACATATGTATACCTGGTCACTACTATTGGAACATGCTCGTTGTGTCAAGATCATATAGATTATGGTCATAGCACCACATGGGATCTATACTACAGAAATCAAAGGTGTAAATAGCTACATGAGTGTTGGATGAGTTGTACCAAAATATAGTGGTGTCACCTATATTTCGGTGATATCCACCTGTTGAGCCTCTGTCAGACTCATTAGAAAAAGGATATACAACATAGTTGTCATGGTGTACATGACACCTTTTCCTCAGGGTTTGGGACATTCTTGCAGTGGGAGGCGTGTATCCAAGTGTTCTTCCCGGCCACCTTGTCAGAAGGGGCTGTGGTCAGCAGAACTTGGAAGGGACCATCATATCTTGGCTCAAGGGAATGTTTCCTCATAAATGTCTTTACTAATACCCAATCTCCGGGTAATAGGCTGTGAGTTCCTGTATCTGACTCAGAATCTGGAATGGAGAAAACACTTGGACATGGATACGGGTTAATTCACGTGATAATACAGTCACATAATCAGTTAACACATCACATTGTAATTGCAACTGTTCTGGAAAATAACAACCAAGTCTGGGGGCTGAGCTAAACAAAATCTCATAAGGGGATAGGGAGTGTTCTCCTCTTGGTGTGTATCTGACACTACATAGGGCAATAAACAGACTGTCTGGCCAACTCATGCCAGTCTCTTGGGCCATTTTTTAGCATTCTTTCTATTTTTTCACTACTTTGGGGGTGATAGGGGGTATGGAACGCCAGAGTGACTCCTAATGCCGCCCATATTTCATTGCTTACTGAAGCTGTGAAGGCAGGGCCCTGGTCACTCTCTATCACCTTTGGAAGCCCATATCTGCATACAACCTCAGTGAGGAGTTTCTTCGCAGTTGTTTTAGCAGTCATGTTAGTTACAGCAAAGGCCTCTGGCCAACTGGAAAACATGTCCAACACCACTAGGGTGTACTCAACCACCCACTCTTTGGCATCTGGATATGGTCAATTTGTATCCTATGAAAAGGGTATAGGGGTTTGGCCAAGTGTTTCTGTAGTGTCTTCTCTGTGCGTCCCGGATTGCATTTTTGGACAGATGGCACATGTTCTGCAAAAATTGTTCGTCAATGTGGTGATTCCAGGCGCTATATCGTACTTGTTAATAAAAGAGTTCATGAGGCTCTTTGACAGATGGGCTGCTCCGTGTGCCCACTGGACTACAGCTGGAAACATATTCTTGGGTAAACAAAGCCTCTTGTTGCACTCAAACAGACCGTCTTTGAGAATAGCTCCTCTCCATCTCCAGCTTTCTTTTTCTTCTGAATTTGCTGCTTCTTGGAATTCCTTGAGGTAGCTTCTGTCCACAGGTATGGTCTGTAAGGTGAATATTGGTTCCCACTCTCCGGTCACCTCTCCTTCCATTTCTGGTGATCCCATGGCCGCTCGTTTTGCCGCCAGATTATTGCCTTTGGCTTCTGAAGAGTTTAATTTCCCATGAGCTTTTACCTTCAGAATAGCCACTTGAATGGGTAGAAGGAGTGCTTCCAGCAGTTGTCCAATGGCTGCTCCATGTCTTTTGGACGTACCTGCCGCAGTCATAAATCCTCTTGCCTTCCATGTGGGTCCAAAGTCATGGGCCACCCCAAAGGCATATCTGGAGTCTGTGTAGATATTGGCCCTTTTTCCTTCCACCATCTGGCATGCTGTTGTAAGTGCTTGAAATTCAGCTCCCTGTGCAGATATTGCTGGCGATAGGGCTCTTGCCTGTAGGACTGTGTCTGCAGTAGTGACCACAAATCCTGTATAATATTTGCCTCCATCGTCTGCATATCTGGAACCATCAACAAAAAAGGTGAAGTCTGGGTCCTGCAGTGGTGTTTCACTCACTGTGGGGAGATGGAAGATTTCCATTTTCATCACTTCAAGAAAATTATGAGGCTCAGTGGCTCCATCATCCTCTCCACTTTCTGCATTACCTTCATTACCCCCCTCAGCAATTGGGAGGAGAGTGGCCGGATTCAGGGTTTGGCAACGCAGGAGAGTGACATTATCAGGAAATTGGAGGGAACACTGTAGTCTAAGATGCCTCGTTGTGGACAAATGTTTAGGTTGGACTTGGTTTAAAATGGCAGCAATGGCATACGGTGCCAGAAGAACAAGTTCATGTCCCAGTACGATATCAGAGGTCTTATCCAGCAGAGCTGGAGCAGCAAAAACTGCACGCAGACACGAGGGTGCTCCTCTAGCCACTGGGTCCAAACGGCATGAGTAGTAGCCTACAGGTCGTAGGCAGTTTCCGTGGGTCTGGGCCAATACTCCTGTGCCATGGCCTTGGCGTTCAGACACGAACAGTTTGAAAGGTTTCTCGTAGTCTGGTAGACCTAGGGCTGGGGCTGAAGAAAGTAAGCGTTTTAGAGCCAAAAAGTTGGAGGCGGCCTCTTCGGACAGATGGAAGGGCTCAGACTTGAGAGCATCGTAGAGTGGTTGCATAAACCAAGAAACATAAGGAATCCATGACCTACAGTAGGATATGAGGTCAAGAAAGGCATGGAGTGGCTTCTGGCCTAAAGGGAGTGGCAAGTTCTGGATGGCCTTAACTCTTTCCTCCGTAAGATGCCTTGTTCCATGTGAGAGGCAGTGGCCCAGGAACACGACTGTTGTAGAGCACCATTGCAACTTCGGTTTAGAGGCCTTACAGCCTTGGTGTGCCAAGTAACATAGTAAACTCTCTGAGGCTTCTTCAGCCGTGGGCAGGTCATCAGCACAGAGGAAAAGTCATCCACATATTAAAGAAGGACCACTGCCGAATGTTCCTTTTGCCACGTGCCCAGTATGGTGGTCATGGCTTTGGCAAACTGGCTCAGGAAATTTTGCGCCCCCTTGTGGCATAACTGCCCAGGTGTATTGCCGCCCCTCATGGATAAAAAAACGAAGAAATATCTGCAGGAAAGATACACGGTGAAATACTTTGCTGTTGGAGGTACCCCTGTGAGTAAAGTGTGGGGATTTGGAACGATAGGTGTCTCTAAGACAGTGGCTTCATTCACTGCTCGGAGGTCCTGTACCATCCTGTACTTCTATGGTTCTCCTTTGGGTGTCTTCTTTTCTTATCGGGAACAAAAGTGTATTACATGGAGAGGTACAAGGTATGAGTGCACAGTTTACCACAAGGGACTTGACCTGCTTCGAAATGGCCTTGGATTGCGCTGGTTTCAGTGGGTACTGTGGTTTCCTGGGTAGGGGAGCTCCAGGCTTCAGTTCCACCATAATTGGGGGTACCTTTTAAACGTCCAATATCTTTGGGTCCTGTGGACCATAAACAACTTTGGATTCTGCTCAGCACATCCGGTGCTACGTAGAATGTACCATTGACTTGTAAGACCGGACACACTGGGTAGAGGCGGCTCACTCGAGGCGTTGGCCTTCCATTTGTCTAATTTGGTGTACCAATATGGCCGCCTCCAGGAAGTGTACTGGGCTGGGCAGGAAGGGACAAAGCAGGAGCAGCAGGATGGCTGCCATCAGGAAGTGTACTGGGCTGGGCAGGAAGGGACAAAGCAGGAGCAGCAAGATGGCTGCCATCAGGAAGTGTACTGGGCAGGGCTGGGGTGGTGGGCATAAAGTAGGCGTTAGATGAAGGGCAGGGCTGGGGTGGTGGGCATAAAGTGGGCGTTAGATGAAGGGCAGGGCTGTCCCTCCCCTCCTCCACCCCACATTCCAACATAGGGCGGTGGTTTTAGCACACTTCCAATTACAATTTTGTGATACACATACATTATACAATCGCCTTTTTCTTGAATTTCTTCTAACTATCCTTTATGCAACGCTTTTACAGTTTTGTACCAAACGTCTGTCACGTTCAGCAAACCTTTATCACATAACATTCCTCTCTGTTCCTACAATGATTTATGCCAGTCCTGACCTTCAGCTTACAAACTTTCGCTACTTTAGATAACTTTTTAACTGCTTCACTTCCTTCACACCTCTTCACAATATGACATGCCAGTAATCCTTTTCAATATTTAACACATTAATGGTACACATAAACAGTTTTTTGTTTTTTTTTTCTCTGTAGCAATACCTGTTCTGTCCACTACTCTTTGTGGATAACTTTGGCTACATTATACCAAGCTTCTTGCTGTCTTCAGCAAAATTCTTTGTCAACTAAGACATCTTTCTTCTCCTTTTTTTTTTTTCTTCGCCATTCTTTTGGCTGTAAACGACCTCCCTTATCTGTGATTCCACATACTTTCACTAACTTTATATGGAATCCCTTCACATACTGCTCCCCCTCCCTCTGTGCAACCAGGTCACGTGCTAACATTCCTTTCTAGGGGTCTTATCAGCGTCTGACCCATCTCCTCCTGTCTCTGGTCCTTCCTAACAAAAATCTAAGACACTTCACAGGCTGCTGTCCAGACTTTCCTTAACCCTTAACAAACCCCAACCTTCTGTTATGAACGGCAAACATTAACTCACAGACACACATTTAGGACATAACATATCAGTCTATCTTGGTGGGCTATGAGTACAGATCACTGAGTAAATCTTCGTAACCCACACAAACAGTTACGGCACCCCGCTGTCACACTACAGTGACGTGTAACCCGCCACCTCCTCTCTTGTGGTCAACACACAAGGTTACCACACACCCAGAGAAATTATGTGTCAAAACCCTCAGTAGGTCCACTCCTCTTCCACCTCAAGACTGATACATAAAAACACACAACAGAGACCCAGGTAACAGATAAGCACATGCAGGTATATTTAAATAAACTCCGGGCAAGCAAGGTTACCTGCTTTTAGTGACCTTTAGCAGCCGTACTAGGCACAGGTATGAATCAACAACAAAGACAGGATAAGCAATGGTAAGATAGCAAAATATATCTTACCATGCTCCAGAGGCGATCAATCTCCGGCCTGTCCAGTTTGACTGACAGCTAATGCCCTTTTCATGTCAGCTGGCTGCAGGTTCATTACTCAGAGTTCCCGGGTTTCTTGGCACCAATTGTTTTAGTCACGGACTGAAATCGTCCACTGCTTATCTGTTCCTGTCCTAATTTATGATGCTAGCTTTGAAATGTGCGCACATTGGAAGGGACTCACGCTGACACACAAGTTCAGTCTATGAACACTTCTAGTTTATTATAATGAGAAAGTGAACTTATATATGCAGAATGATGCGAGAGTCATGTGACAACAGCATAAGCAAAATATTAGTCTTTGATTGGTCATTTCCACACGAAAACAATCTCCGTCATGGTATAGGTGTGATCTTCTTCCATCTTATCTTATAGAGAAGAAAAACATTCCTTTGTTTCCCAAATCACATGGTGGGAGGGGGTCTGTGTGTGTGAGCAGACATTTCTTAAGCAAGGATTTCTTATAGTACCACAAAGCCCAGCAGGCAGAAAATATTCACACAACATATGTATTAAAGTATAAAAGTAAATATTTATAAAACTTATAGAAATAGCGTATATATATATATATATTCAATAGGAAACAAAATAGGCATTTTACCAAATCCATCACACCCCCACTTACAACCCGTGTCCCCCTCCTCACCCCATTCATCCTTCCTTCCCCTCATCACTGAACTGTCCCCACCTTTATCCTCTGTCCTTCTCCCTTCCCCCTCTTCAGCCCCATTTTGATCTCACTCACTCTTCCTCGTTATCACCTCCCCACCCCATCACCCTTTTCAGCTCCCAGTCCCCCACTTCACCATCGTTTCCCTCCTTCATCCCCTCCTCATCTCCCCATCCACCTATCACCTTCCCATTCCCCTCTTCTCCTTTCCAGCTTTTTGTCCCCTATTCACTTCCCCCTTCTACACCCTCCTTACCCCCTCCTTGCTGCTCCAGTCACCTCCTCCTCACCCTCTCTTCTCTCTCACCTCCTTTTCCTCCTCCTCACCTCCTCTTCTCCCTCCTCTCTCTCCTCACCCCTCTTCATCCTCTGTCCCTCTTCTCCCTCCTCACCCCCTATCCCTCATCCTCACCCCCTCTTCTCCCTCCTCACTTCCTTTTCCTCCTCCTCACCTCCTCTTCTCCCTCCTCTCTCTCCTCACCCCTCTTCATCCTCTGTCCCTCTTCTCCCTCCTCGCTCCATATTCTCCCTCCTTGCACCCTCTTCTCTCTCCTCACCCCTCTTCTCCCTCCTCACCCCCTTTTCTCCCTCCTCACCCCCTATCCCTCCTCCTCACCCCCTATTCCTCCTCCTCACCCCCTCTTCTCCCTCCTCACCCCCTCTTCATCCTCTGTCCCTCTTCTCCCTCCTCACATCTCTTCATCCTCTGTTCCTCTTCTCCCACCTCCCCTCTTTTCATCCTCTGTCCCTCCTCACCCCCTAATCCCTCCTCCTCACCCCCTCTTCTCCCTCCTCACCCCCTATTCCTCCTCCTCACCCCCTATTCCTCCTCCTCAGCCCCTCTTCTCCCTCCTCACCCCTCTTCATCCTGTCCCTCTTCTCACCCCTCTTTGTGCAGTGCTCCAGGCTGTGTGAATACACGTGGCTATATATTGCCTCCTGGCTGCCTGTCAACAGCTCTATGAAAATTGATCCACCACGGATCACTCTTCAGAGGGGTAGTAAGGTCTGCTGAACATGTAAATAAGCCCTAAAAGCTGTCCAGATAACCAAATCCATAAATGCTGCCAGTGATGAACGAGACCTCGGTGTCTGTCTGTATTGTGGTCAATCTTCCTGTGTGTAGTTATCACATCTGATTGTACAATAGATCATCAATATGCTTCTTCTAGAGTCACAAGCTTTTCAAACGAATGCCCCACCCCTAATTAAAGTGCATTCTCCACCCATGATGGTTTGCTGGACACAGAGAAAAAGAAGGTGTCCCTAGAAATTTATATGGAATGTTGGCTACTATGTAGAGGGGTCACCTCCACTCCCACCAAGGGGGGGATATCTGACTGCCTAGTCCAGCCTTCCTCAGCCAGGGGTCCTCCAAAGGTTTCTCGGGGCTTCTTAGACAAATAGGATTTTTGGTTGACCTGTAAAAGCCATTTGTTGGGGTACATGACGGGACACACAGCATCTTATTACATCCCTACTATCCTGCACCACCTACAGGTGATTGGACACTGGAACAACAGACAGGAAGTCCCCTTGTAGTGCGTGACTCTTATGTAGTTCAGGTAGATATCACGGTTCACTGCTCTTTTTTAGGAATTTAACTAGCAAGGCCTAACTAAATAGAAAGGAAAACTTAGAAAAATATAATTAAAAAGTCATTGTAAAAATATAAACTTTGCCTACCTTAAAAGTGCACAGTGTCTGTCAGTAGAGCAGTGAACGTGTCAGTAGAGCAGTGAATGTGTTAGTAGAGCAGTGAATGGTGTCAGTCAGAGCAGTGAATGGTGGCAGTATGGCAGAGGATGATGGCAGTAGAGCAGTGAACGTGTCAGTAGAGCAGTGAACGTGTCAGTAGAGCAGTGAATGGTGTCAGTCAGAGCAGTGAATGGTGGCAGTATGGCAGAGGATGATGGCAGTAGAGCAGTGAACGTGTCAGTAGAGCAGTGAACGTGTCAGTAGAGCAGTGAATGGTGTCAGTCAGAGCAGTGAATGGTGGCAATATGGCAGAGGATGATGGCAGTAGAGCAGTGAACGTGTCAGTAGGGCAGTGAATGGTGTCAGTCAGAGCAGTGGATGGTGGCAGTATGCCAGAGGTTGATGGCAGTAGAGCAGTGGATGGTGGCAGTAGAGCAGAGGATGGTGGCAGTATGGCAGAGGATGATGGCAGTAGAGCAGTGGATGGTGGCAGTATGGCAGAGGATGATGGCAGTAGAGCAGAGGATGGTGTCAGTAGGCAGCGGATGGTGTCAGTAGTTTTTAATTTTAAATTATATTTTTTACAACTTTATTTTTTTTTAATTAGTTTTTACCATTTTATTTTTGTGGTTTTATTTTAACAACTCTGTTGTGGAATGATTCTGTTCATTCACAAACTGAAGCATAGCAAATACAGTTTACTATGTCTCAGTTATGAATGAACACAGCGAGTGATCAGCGCTCCCAATCACCATCTGGAAGATCATCCACAGCAGCCGGTGGGGAATGAGAGGATGAGAAGTCAACAGCACTGATGGAGAGCACACAGAGTGGCCAGGCAGAAGAAGGAAGGGGACAGGAGGAACATTGGGGGCTGCATTTACTGGAACCAATCCCCTTTCCTCAGGTAGCAGCTGACTGCCAGCTTGAGGGAGAAGCTGGCTTTCATCTGCAGCGTGAGAAGGGATTGGTTCCAGTAAATGCAACCCCTACTCCTGTGCAGGTCCAGAAGGCCAGCAATGAAGGGATGCAATCTACCCATCACCTACCTCTGGTCAACAGGTAAATCATAATCAACGGGTTGCCAATCACCTCTGAATGAAGAACTGACTCCTCCAGAGACAAATGCTGGCAGCTGAGGAAAGTCCACCCTGAAAACTTCTATTTCTGGAGGGTGCATGGCTACTAGAGCAGGAACACAAAGAACCGGACATCTGGGGCCTCTCTAATGAATTACATATGCCCAGCCATGGTGTTATCTAATTGGGCCCTCACAGGGACCTTCAGTCATGTCAACCAATGCAGGAAAACAAGACTAAGCACCCCCACTATCAGAGCATTGGAAGCAGCAACCCCACCTACAACAACCAAGTCTTGTGGTAATAAAAAGGGAGAAAGCAATCTCAAAGACAACCAACAGTCCAGAATCTAATGATTGTGACCTCCCATTCCACGCCATCAGGACATTTCATAGTAAAGGCCTGGAATAGCACTGGGAAAAAGGTAGCCTACTTCCCAAGAACCTCGGGTAAAATCCAATGAAGGAATTCTTACCAGTGACCTGAACAAAGTCACCTGAGTCTACCCGGGAGGAAGAACCACTCTCACCTGGGCAGACTTCAGGGACAGGTCCCAAAATTCCAATCAGGAGTAACAAAGTGAGCCTGGAGTAGCGCACCCAAAATGGAGAACCCAACCAATCTCTGAGTGGGCATCAGGAGAGACTCATTGAGGAGGATTTACTAAAACTGGTGCAGCTGTGCATAGTAACCAATCAGCTTCTAGGTTTTACTGTCAAAGCTTTATTGAACAAGCTAAAATTAGAAGCTGATTGGTCACTATGGACAGCTGCACCAGATTATGTGTACGCCAGTATAAAGTAAATCCCCTCCCAGTATGTTCCAAGAAAAGAGTAGAGAAGTAAGTCATCCATTTACCCTGCAATAGGAATACCCAGAGTCCATTAAAAGACCCAGAATCAGAGCCAAGACCCTAGTGAACCTCTGGGAATCAGGAATTGTGGACAGGTCAAACGGTAAGGACACAAACAGGAGATAACATTCCTCCATCATAAATGTCAGGGACCTCTGGAAAAGGAAAGAAACAGGAAGTTGGCCCCCTTTATGTCCACCGATGCCTAGAAGACTCCCAGCTGGAGAGAGCGTATCACTAGATACACAAATTCCATCTAGAACTTCCACTCATGAAGAGAGCCGTCACAATGACTTCAGATCCAGAATGAGAATCTGAATCTCCTCTCCTTTAGGCGCACCCTGAAAACCCATCTCTTCAGGGAAGCCTACCCCACCCCCTGCTAACTTGCCGAACTCCTCCACTCTTCCTACCACTCCATCCCCCACAGCTATCTCCTCCTGTGCCACCATCCCCTCCCTCCTAGATTGTAAGCTGGAAAGAGCAGGGCCCTCGATCCCCTCATGTTTTGCATTGTATTGGTATTGTTCTGTCACATGTTCTGTCCCCCTTTGTAATGTACAGCACTGAGCGAACTATCAGCGCTTTATAAATACTGTATAATAATAATAATAATGAGATGACCATCACCGTTTGGTATTGAAACCATAGAAGGTTTGAGCCTAAAGTAGGAACCTCTTGTCCTCTGTGAAATCACTCCCTGAAACAAATGAAGATCACGAGTTTGTGAAGGAACAAATCTGTTATGCAGAATGAAGGGAAAAGGTGAGGAGCAGAAAGGCTCAGAATTCCAACTCATAGTCAGGCCCCACCATGCTCAGGTGAGAGGAGTGGAGGTGCCTCTTCAACTGAAGTCTTGTTTAGCTGGAGTGAATTCTCAGGACTCCTAATGGAAATGGGGAATACGGAGGAAAGCATGAAACTTGAGAGCAGCAATGGAAACCTTTTTGTTGAAGTAGAAGGAGCAGCAGATTGTTGGAAATGTGAGCTTTCCCTACCCCCCGACAGCACCAGAGTGGCCCCTCTTCCCGATAACTTCTGAATAGAGTAACTATTCTTTTGGTTGAGATCAGAGATTGCCGGCTCTACTGGAAGCATACACCCTCTCTGAGTGAACTCGCTCTCCCTGGGGCATTGCAGAGTCCATGAAGAAGTCTTTCCTTGACCTACTTCCAGTATAAAATGTCATCTGGCTCTTGCTTCCTCCATCAGGTCCCTTCCATAACAAGGAGAGAGGTGAAAGGGAACACATGTGTTTGTGACCTAAAAGGTCCAACCGGCACCAATCCCAAATGCTATGCTATCCCTTAACCAAGCAAATATAGATTCTTCCATAATCACACAGGAATCGGAGGCAAGATATCCCTAGAGGTTGCAGAAATACCTGATAGGTGATTAGAGTCAGAGTCTCAAAAAGGAGACCTTGACCCGACCTTTCTGCCGTCTAGTAGACATAGGCCCTGCTGACCCATATAGTAGGACTGACAATCCAGCGATCCTGGTCCGCTGAGAAGGCACTGTGCCCTGGTTACCCCAGTTGATCACTCACCCAGCCTACCAGTGCCCACTGCCACTCCCAATCATGAAGGTGTGTGCTGGTGCTGCCCCCAAGAACCTTGTGACCAGTCATTGTGTCTACCTGTAGGAGTCATCCAGGCTGCAACCATGTACATCTGGGGTGTGTGGGCCTGTGGGGGAGAACACTGCCAGCTGCTTACAGCATTTGGAGACTCTCCATGAATACTCTGCATGTATGGATGTGCTGCCTGACATGGAAACAGGCACAAGCACCACCTCGATTCTGTCATCCTCGCCTACACTGCATATATACGCTTGCAGCACAACGTCCAGACAAGGTGGAGGAGAAAGAACTTCGACTACCACAGTAGATGCCAAAAGTCTGCCGGGCCTTTCAGAGCACCACTTCCACTATGTAGTGCTCCTGTGGCCTGAGGAGGCACCTAACAATGCAAGAGTGTAGTGCCATCTAGTGTTCATGAATTGGCAATAGTACAGCAGTGCCTCATTATTGCCACTAGATGGAGCTAATGACTATAGGAAATCACTATATGAAATAAAATACGGCCAATATTCATCATGCCTAGGCAAAGGTGTGTCATATTCATTCAACAAGTAAAAATTAAAAGGCCTGTAAATAGTTACAAAACTTAACACCACAAAATGTACTCAGCCAATGACAGGGCAGGACTCCATTTTTATTCTTCTTCTGACATAAATGGCCAACCCGGTCCCACACTTCATCCATGTCTTTGGTGACCTCTGATCTCCTTATGGACTGTTTCTTCCATGATGAAGATCAACCATGGAGTATATCTGAGGTGTATATCAGGGTGTGCTTCTTCCCCACATGAGAGCTGGGATGTCAAGCGACATTCATCTAGAAGACATTTCCCACACTCAAGGCACTAATACACCTCCAGGGTTGTGTGGGACCCCTGATGTACAAGAAGACAGGACTTCAGTGAGGAACATTTCCCTCACTCAGGACAGGAAAGTGGCTTCTCACCCGTGTGAGATCTCTGATGTCTGTAAAGATTGGACTTATCTGAAAAACATTTCCCGCACTCAGGACAGGAATACGGCTTCTGTCCCGTGTGACACCTTTGATGTTTGTAAAGACTGAACTTGTCTGAAAAACATTTCTCGCACTCAAGACAGGAATATGGCTGCTCCCTTGTGTGAGATCTCTGATGTGTATAAAGATTAGACTTTACTGAAAAACATTTCCCGCACTCAGCACAGGAATAAGGCTTCTCCCCCGTGTGAGATCTCTGATGTGTGTAAAGAGTAGACTTCTGTGAAAAACATTTCCCGCACTGGGGACAGGAATATGGCTTCTCCCCCGTGTGAGACCTTTGATGTTTGCAAAGACTGAACTTGTCTGAAAAACATTTCCCGCACTCAGGACAGGAATGTGGCTTCTCCCCCGTGTGAGACCGCCGATGTTTGTAAAGATTGGACTTCCGTAAAAAACATTTCCCGCACTCAGGACAAGAATATTTCCTCTCCCCCTTGTGCAATTTCCGATGTGTGTAAAGACTGGAATTGTCTGAAAAACATTTTCCACACTCAAGACAGGAATACGGCTTTTGCCCCGTATGCGAACTCTGATGTCTGTAAAGATTGGACCTTTGTGAAAAACTTTTTTTGCATTCAGGACAAGAATACGGCTTCTCTCCTGTGTGAGATCTTTTATGCACGTTAAGTTTGGATTTGAAATGGAAACCCTTCCCGCACTCAGTACAGGAGAAGCTCTTTCCTGTTGGAAGGCCGGCCCGGTCCCGCACAGTCTGAGGTTCCTCAGGATACAAGGAATCCGATGGTCCATCTACACTGGGTGGTGCCGGATGGACATTGGAGGGAGCCGGGTTTTCTCCTGGACTATACTGTGTGATGTCCTCATCTTCTACTTTCCAGTCTGGAGACAAAGTGAGACAATCCTCGGAGGTTTTCCTCATCTCCCGGCCATGGACTAAAATACAAAGACAAAGAGGATTACTAGACAGGAGCTGATTGGTTCCCCCAAACCAGGACTCCGCCCACATCAGGCAGCTTGGTCTCTGAGGAGCTTACAATTCCACCCTCAAGGGAACTAGGAAATGGCTCCTCTGATCTCCTACCAGGTCATTTCTTTATTCATGGACCTTAGTCAGAGAGTGAGGAAACAACCAGAACTGATACATAAATTGTGTCTGCAGCACAGAGAAGGAAGATTATCCGAGAGAAATCCAGGAATACAGGACGGGGAACACAGCTCAGGAAAGTGACCAGGGGATTACAGGCTGATATCACCCAGTCCCCGCCCTACTCTGGACCAATCAGTGAGCAGTATGGGTGGAGGAATGGATTTAGTGTTCATGACCCACCTGTGCTGATCTCTGTAGGAGTGTCCTCCTCTATAAATGTCCCCGTTATTCCATCCTCCTCCATAGACTGCTGATCATCCCTCACATACGCCTCTTCTTCTGCTTTAACCTCAACTTTTATATATTCACCCTAAATCAAGAAAATGAGAAATTCAACATAATATATAAATATAAGCTAACATGAAAAATCCATGTTCAAGATGCTCTGTCCAACCAACCATGTAACAGTGAGGGATGGTGTGACCTTCCTGTGTGGAAACCTGGGAATACAGAGGACGGGGACATCTCTCTGGTGGGTTCCTGGTATTAGGTGGCTCCATCATATCCTTGTGTCCTTCTGAAAACTCCTCCATCACTCCATACTCCTCATCCTCCTCTTTATACTCTTCTTTAACCTCAGCTTTAGGATCTCTCAGGTTTCCACTCTGAATATATAATAAAAATGCCATCAATGGTAACAATGCAGATAATGTACAGATCCTAATGATACTATCAGTGATTGTCACTCATCTACCTGATGATGGTGAGGGATGGTGTGACCTTCCTGTGTGGAATCCCGGGAATACAGAGGACGGGGACATCTCTCTGGTGGGTTCCTGTAGCTGGATGACTCCACCATGGTGTCCTGGTACAGATCTTTGTGTCCTTTTAGAAGCTCTGACTCCTCCATCCCCCCATCCTCATCCTCCTCTTTTATCTCTTCTTTAACCTCAACTTTAGGATCTCTCAGGTTTCCACTCTGAATATATAATAAAAATGCCATCAATGGTAACAATGCAGATAATGTACAGATCCTAATGATACTATCAGTGATTGGATAATATCCCAGAATTCCCGGCACCGCTCACCTCTCCTGTCAGCAGCTCCATCATCTTCTTGGTGACTTCTAGAATCTTCTGCATGTTGTGTCTCTCAGGGTTTAGGGAGTCACATGGAGGCACTGTGATGGTCATATGATCACCTGACTTCAGAAGAGGAAATCTCTGTATTGAGGAACCAATAGAAACATTGTGTTAGACTCCCAGAATCCTCCTCACCTCTCCGGTCAGGTCTGTGTTTATTAATAGAGATAAGAGTGATGTCATGTGACCTCCCAGAATCCTCCTCACCTCTCCGGTCAGGTCTGTGTTTTATTAATAGAGATAAGAGTGATGTCATGTGACCTCCCAGAATCCTCCTCACCTCTCCGGTCAGGTCTGTGTTTTATTAATAGAGATGAGAATGATGTCATGTGACCTCCCAGAATCCTCCTCACCTCTCCGGTCAGGTCTGTGTTTTATTAATAGAGATGAGAATGATGTCATGTGACCTCCCAGAATCCTCCTCACCTCTCTGGTCAGGTCTGTGTTTTATTAATAGAGATGAGAGTGATGTCATGTGACCTCCCAGAATCCTCCTCACCTCTCCGGTCAGCAGGTAGATGATCTCCAGGGTGAGGTTTAGTATCTTCTCAGTCATGTGACTCCGGTCCTCCTCCATCCTCATTGGTGCCATCATGTGATCTATACAGGTCTCCTTGTAGACGGATAACTTTGGGAAATGAAAGTAAGAATGATTTGGATGGTATTGGTCACACAATAATAGGATGTGGATGTGAGGGGGGAATAGGAGGGTTGCTGGACATTGAAGGACTACTCCCCCCATGGGATGACATTTATTTTGGACTGTTTAGTGTTTACTACAATTTTGAGGTCCGGGGCCCCTTTTCTCTGTTGGGTTTGTTTGGTCTCTGAACTGGTTTTGATGAGTATTAGATCTGCAGACAAGGAATGATAAATCTGATCCTTCCTATGACTAGTTTGCTCTGAGGCAGTGCTGTGAGGTCAATGTCGGCTCATCATGCAGGGATGGTCACTTTACATCACCCGACGCCCGGGACATGTAGTTCTGGGGGCCGGACAAGTATTGTTTTTATTCTTTATCCCTGCTGTGGGCAAGCCGCAGGGCTCTCCTTTCAGGTGCCAGCCTCTGCCACCCCGTGTGTGTGATCCTCTCCTGTACCTACTATGCTTCCCCGGCTCTGCTTGCCCATCTGTGGGCCCGGGTCAGCGGGTGCCGGAGGGGAGAGGGGATGGAGGAGAGCGGACATGTTCACTCCCTTCTTGTCCTGACCCAGAAGTGACGTTATGACAGATTTCCCGACCATCGAGGCCGGCAAAGAATGTAATGCGGTGCGATGTGCACTACATTACATCCAATGGAGTACAGGGGAGACATTGGGGGTCTTTTAGACCCTGGATGTCTCAATAAAGAGAACCTGTCATCAAAAGTCATTTCATAGAGGACTTTGTCCCCTTAAGTAAAAATGTTTTTTTTTTAATTGTAAAGAATCAAAGTTACACCCAAGTATATAACTCCTCCCTTAAAAAATTTTTAGGCTCCCCCACCCCCACATATATGCACACCCAAATGTAAGAGCACACGCTGGAGCACCTACACGTGATAACATTGATTGTGATACACGTTACATATCGCCGGTCACACCAGAATGAGAGGATAATTCTAGGAGCAGACCTCCTCCGTACTCTATACTGATGACCTAGAAGGGGCTATAAATGTGTCCCCTATAGATAATACCGGGACTAAAGGTTGTCACCATTTCAGCACACACAACTTAAGGTTTGACATGTTGGATATCTATTTACTCGCTGCAACCTCGGCTTTTATATTTTTACATATAAATGGGTCATTTATTGCTTTTTTGTGCCCTGAAATTAACTTAAGTGTATTTTTTACAGAAATTTGGCATTTCCTAGACTTTGTGATAATATTTTCTGACATAAAAAAATAGAACTGCCGCTATTTTATTCTCTAAAGTCTCTACTTTCAGAAAATCAATATTTTGGGGGTTTTGTGTCATCTTCAGGATAAAATGATTTTTTAAACATGCAAAAAATGCAAAAATGGCTCTGGGAGTGAAAGGGATAAAAGATAAGCCGGACACTCCCCTTTCCTGAGGAGCAGCCAATCGGTTATCATTACACTTCAAGGTCACTCCCCTCCCTGCTAGTCCCCGGGTGCGGTTCTGGAGACAGGCGGGGGAGGGGAGGAGGAGATAAACAGCGCAATGTTACACGTATTACACATTTAAGTTGTTATAAAGCCCCTTTAATTTTTTAAAGCCCCCAACATTCCTAAAAGAGTCTCAGATTTATATACATTTTCTGTTACAAAGGAATGTTTCCTTCCTCTTGAGCAGCAATGTAAGGGGCTCTATGCTCCATACTCCTGACCCCGGCACTCCATCATTGTGTTGGCTGCATAGTGTAATGATTGCCCATTGGCTGCCTGTGTAGTGTCATCATTGCCCTTTGTAGGCCATGTATGGTCAGGATGGTCCTTGTCTTGTCTATTTATTGTCAGTGCTGTTTGTTTAGAGGACCATATTACTAGAATTTATCTCCACAATGAGGAGAATGTTCCGGCCCCGGAAGTGGGGGAATGTTCTGCCCCTGAAGGGGTTCATCTGGGTTCCCACACTATATATGTGTGTATCATCATCTGCTGGAGATAAAAGACGTTACAGTGACTATGGAGGAAGAGGACGGACATGACTATGGAGGAAGAGGACGGACATGACTATGGAGGAAGAGGACGGACGTGACTATGGAGGAAGAGGACGGACGTGACTATGGAGGAAGAGGACGAACGTGACTATGGAGGAAGAGGATGGACATGACTATGGAGGAAGAGGACGGGCATGACTATGGAGGAAGAGGATGGACATGACTATAGAAGAGGACAGATATGACTATGAAGGAAGAGGACAGACATGACTATGGAGGAAGAGGACGGACATGACTATGGAGGAAGAGGACGGGCATGACTATGGAGGAAGAGGATGGACATGACTATAGAAGAGGACAGATATGACTATGAAGGAAGAGGACGGACATGACTATGGAGGAAGAGGACGGGCATGACTATGGAGGAAGAGGATGGACATGACTATCGAAGAGGATATGACTATGGAGGAAGAGGATGGACATGTCTATGGAGGAAGAGGATGGACATGACTATGGAGGAAGAGGACGGACATGACTATGGAGGAAGAGGACGGACATGATCGGGGGTTACTGGGTGTAAATAAAATATAACATCTTATTACCTCTGCTGCCATGTCCACCGTCTCCTCTCTGTGTCCTGTCTGTACCTGACATCACTTCCTGTCTGTACCTGACATCACTTCCTGTCCTCATGCCATAGAGACTTCCTGTGTGAGTATAGGTGAGATCCCCACCTTGTGGAGTTCAGAGGAACTGCAGCCCCGAGATCCATCCCATAATCCCCCTTCCTGTATAATATGTACCTTACAGGGATACTACGGGAGATGAAAAGTGTGTAATGGCATCACCTGTATAGTATTTAGGAGCAGAGTCTGTATAATCTTTGTGATCAGGACAAGATCTCTAACAAGCACTAGTGCCTCCACTCAATTGGGGCTTGTGGATAACAAGTGAAATCCCAACTGAGAAATGTATCATCCACATAGACAGTAATCCACACAGCATTGTATATGGAAGTCCATGTATTGGAGAAATCACATTCAGTGACCATCCAACATAAAGTATCTTCCACACAGGAACAGTAAAGCATTAACAGTGTTTTCTGCATGTCTCAGTGAGGGGAGGCTGCAACACTGACAGTCTAAGTTCTCTCTCTCCCCCAGGAAATCCACACTTCCCTCCTTTTCACAAGTCTCTCTCTGATGATCTCATCCTCAGTGCCCAGAGAGCATAGCAGCCATATTGGAAAAGGGCAAAACAAACACTGCATAATAGAAGTATACACTGGAAAATGGGCAAAGAATATATCACATCACTACATTCTCCCCCTGCTGAAAATCCTTCCAACGTGGCAATTAGAGATGAGCGAAGAAATGAAAAATTCGATTCGACTGATTCGGCGAATTCGTGGACAATATTCGATTCGAGTCGAATATATTCGCTGTGAATTTAACTTAAAAAAGGGTGTTTCTAGGCTTCAGAGAGACTTAATATTAGTGCAGAACACTGTACCTTTAATTTAAATGCCCTTGGAGTCTGCTGGGGAAGAGAAATAATACTGTCAGTCAGTATGACATGCAGATGAGTGCCGTCGATCTTAGAATCACCGCACACTTCACTCATTTGGCCAGTCACGGGGCCAAAACCAGAGTGTGGAGCCACAGTGTGGCGGTGGAGGCAGCAGCAATGGGAGGCCATACAGCAACCTATGACAAAATGGAAACCAGCAGGAGTGTGAGGAGACCTCAAAGTGGCACATGGCAGAGTGGGAGCAATGGGAGGCGGTACAGGGACCCAGGTCACACTGTGGGCCCAGCAGCAGCGTGACCAGGCGGTACGGGGGCCTATGGCAGATTTGGGGCCTGGCAGCACCTATGGGAGGCCTGTAACCTGCCAGCAACCTATGACAAAATGGAAAACCGCAGGAGTGTGAGGAGACCTCAAAGTGGCACATGGCAGAGTGGGAGCAATGGGAGGCGGTACAGGGACCCAGGTCACACTGTGGGACCAGCATCAGCGTGACCAGGCGGTACGGGGGCCCATGGCCGATTTGACCTCGTTCATCCCATAGTCCTGCCGACTCACGAATAGCGTGGCCTCCTCAAAGGGCCTGAGCAAGCGCAGGTGTCACGCATGAGCTGACAATGGCTGACATCTAAGTTACACAGGGAGTACCTTTATCCGCTTTTAACATCAGGAAATCTGTGATGGCCTTTCGCTGTTCGTAAAGGCGGTCTAACATATGTAGTGTTGAATTCCACCTTGTTGCAACGTCACAGCATGAGGAGTCGGTACGGGGGCCCATGGCAGATTACATGTCTGGCAGCAGCAATGGGAGGCCCGTAATCTGCCAGCACCCTATGTCAAAAAATTGAACACACCAGCAGTGTGAGGAGACCTCAAAGTGGCACATGGCAGAGTGGGAGCAATGGGAGGCCGTACAGGGACCCAGGTCACACTGCGGGCTCAGCAGCAGCGTGACCAGGCGGTACGGGGGCCCATGGCCGATTTGGGGCCTTGCGGCACCTATGGAAGGCCTGTAATCTGCCAGCAACCTATGACAAAATGGACAACCGCAGGAGTGTGAGGAGATTTCAAAGTGGCACATGGCAGAGTGGAAGCAATGGGAGGCCGTACAGGGACCCAGGTCACACTGTGGGACCAACAGCAGCGTGACCAGGCGGTACGGGGGCCCATGGCCGATATGGGGCCTGGCGGCACCTATGGAAGGCCTGTAATCTGCCAGCAACCTATGACAAAATGGACAACCGCAGGAGTGTGAGGAGATTTCAAAGTGGCACATGGCAGAGTGGAAGCAATGGGAGGCCGTACAGGGACCCAGGTCACACTGTGGGACCAACAGCAGCGTGACCAGGCGGTACGGGGGCCCATGGCCGATATGGGGCCTGGCGGCACCTATGGAAGGCCGCTAATCTGCCAGCAACCTATGACAAAATGGACAACCGCAGGAGTGTGAGGAGATTTCAAAGTGGCACATGGCAGAATGGAAGCAATGGGAGGCCGTACAGGGACCCAGGTCACACTGTGGGACCAGCAGCAGCGTGACCAGGCGGTACGGGGGCCCATGGCCGATATGGGGCCTGGCGGCACCTATGGAAGGCCGCTAATCTGCCAGCAACCTATGACAAAATGGAAAACCGCAGGAGTGTGAGGAGACCTCAAAGTGGCACATGGCAGAGTGGGAGCAATGGGAGGCGGTACAGGGACCCAGGTCACACTGTGGGACCAGCAGCAGCGTGACCAGGCGGTACGGGGGCCCATGGCCGATATGGGGCCTGGCGGCACCTATGGAAGGCCGCTAATCTGCCAGCAACCTATGACAAAATGGAAAACCGCAGGAGTGTGAGGAGACCTCAAAGTGGCACATGGCAGAGTGGGAGCAATGGGAGGCCGTAAAGGGACCCAGGTCACACTGTGGGACCAGCAGCAGCGTGACCAGGCGGTACGGGGGCCCATGGCCGATTTGGGGCCTGGCGGCACCTATGGAAGGCCTGTAATCTGCCAGCAACCTATGTCAAAATGGAAAAGCACAGGAGTGTGAGGAGACCTCAAAGTGGCACATGGCAGAGTGGAAGCAATGGGAGGCCGTACAGGGACCCAGGTCACACTGTGGGACCAGCAGCAGCGTGACCAGGCGGTACGGGGGCCCATGGCCGATTTGGGGCCTGGCGGCACCTATGGAAGGCCTGTAATCTGCCAGCAACCTATGACAAAATGGACAACCGCAGGAGTGTGAGGAGATTTCAAAGTGGCACATGGCAGAGTGGAAGCAATGGGAGGCCGTACAGGGACCCAGGTCACACTGTGGGACCAGCAGCAGCGTGACCAGGCGGTACGGGGGCCCATGGCCGATTTGGGGCCTGGCGGCACCTATGGAAGGCCTGTAATCTGCCAGCAACCTATGACAAAATGGACAACCGCAGGAGTGTGAGGAGATTTCAAAGTGGCACATGGCAGAGTGGAAGCAATGGGAGGCGGTACAGGGACCCAGGTCACACTGTGGGACCAGCAGCAGCGTGACCAGGCGGTACGGGGGCCCATGGCCGATATGGGGCCTGGCGGCACCTATGGAAGGCCGCTAATCTGCCAGCAACCTATGACAAAATGGAAAACCGCAGGAGTGTGAGGAGACCTCAAAGTGGCACATGGCAGAGTGGGAGCAATGGGAGGCGGTACAGGGACCCAGGTCACACTGTGGGACCAGCAGCAGCGTGACCAGGCGGTACGGGGGCCCATGGCCGATATGGGGCCTGGCGGCACCTATGGAAGGCCGCTAATCTGCCAGCAACCTATGACAAAATGGAAAACCGCAGGAGTGTGAGGAGACCTCAAAGTGGCACATGGCAGAGTGGGAGCAATGGGAGGCCGTACAGGGACCCAGGTCACACTGTGGGACCAGCAGCAGCGTGACCAGGCGGTACGGGGGCCCATGGCCGATATGGGGCCTGGCGGCACCTATGGAAGGCCTGTAATCTGCCAGCAACCTATGTCAAAATGGAAAAGCACAGGAGTGTGAGGAGACCTCAAAGTGGCACATGGCAGAGTGGAAGCAATGGGAGGCCGTACAGGGACCCAGGTCACACTGTGGGACCAGCAGCAGCGTGACCAGGCGGTACGGGGGCCCATGGCCGATTTGGGGCCTGGCGGCACCTATGGAAGGCCTGTAATCTGCCAGCAACCTATGACAAAATGGACAACCGCAGGAGTGTGAGGAGATTTCAAAGTGGCACATGGCAGAGTGGAAGCAATGGGAGGCCGTACAGGGACCCAGGTCACACTGTGGGACCAGCAGCAGCGTGACCAGGCGGTACGGGGGCCCATGGCCGATTTGGGGCCTGGCGGCACCTATGGAAGGCCTGTAATCTGCCAGCAACCTATGACAAAATGGACAACCGCAGGAGTGTGAGGAGATTTCAAAGTGGCACATGGCAGAGTGGAAGCAATGGGAGGCCGTACAGAGACCCAGGTCACACTGTGGGACCAGCAGCAGCGTGACCAGGCGGTACGGGGGCCCATGGCCGATTTGGGGCCTGGCGGCACCTATGGGAGGCCTTTAATCTGCCAGCAAACTATGACAAAATGGAAAACCGCAGGAGTGTGAGGAGACCTCAAAGTGGCACATGGTAGATTGGGAGCAATGGGAGGCCGTACAGGGACCCAGGTCACACTGTGGGCTCAGCAGCAGCGTAACCAGGCGGTACGGGGGCCCATGGCCGATTTGGGGCCTGGCGGCACCTATGGGAGGCCTGTAATCTGCCAGCACCCTATGACAAAATGGAACCCTGGGCTGGGGCAGGCAGAACTGCCGTATCTTTATCACGGTTTTCCCAGGCCACCGAATGGCGACGCTGCATATGCTGACGCAACGCTGTAGTCCCAACATGGGCCCCCTGGCCACGCTTGACTTTCTGGCCACATAGTCGACATACGGCTACGTTTACTTCCTCGGGCGGCTTGACGAAAAATTGCCACACCGCAGAGTAGGAAACTTTGCCTCCGCTACTCCTCACTGGCTGACTGCTACTTCCTCCGTGCACACCGGCACCACTACTGGCCGTGGTGGTAGGCTGCAGTGGAGCTGGTGCTCTACTCCGTGGCCGTTTGCCTCCACTGACACTGCTGCGACCCTGCTGCCTCCTGGCAGCAGCAATGGGAGGCCGTACAGGGACCCATGAGACACTCTGGACCTGGCAGCAGCATGAAGAGGCGGTACAGGGGCCCATGGCAGATTACGGGCCTGGCAGCAGCAATGGGAGGCCCGTAATCTGCCAGCACCCTATGTCAAAAAATTCAACACACCAGCAGTGTGAAGAGACCTGAAAGTGGCACATGGCAGAGTGTGGTGATGGAGACAGCAGCAATGGGAGGCCGTACAGGGACCCATGAGAGACTCTGGACTTGGCAGCAGCATGAGGAGGCAGTATATAGTGGCCCATGGCAGATTAGGGGCCTGGCAGCAGCTATGGGAGGCCCGTAATCTGCCAGCACCCTATGTTAAAAAATTCAACACACCAGCAGTGTGAGGAGACCGGAAAGTGGCACATGGCATGAGAGACTGTGGACCTGGCAGCAGCATGAGGAGGCGGTACAGGGGCCCATGGCAGATTAGGGGCCTGGCAGCAGCTATGGGAGGCCCGTAATCTGCCAGCACCCTATGTCAAAAAATTCAACACACCAGCAGTGTGAAGAGACCTGAATGTGGCACATGGCAGAGTGTGGCGATGGAGAGAGCAGCAATGGGAGGCCGTACAGGGACCCATGACAGACTCTGGACTTGGCAGCAGCATGAGGAGGCGGTATAGGGGCCCATGGCAGATTAGGGGCCTGGCAGCAGCTATGGGAGGCCCGTAATCTGCCAGCACCCTATGTCAAAAAATTCAACACACCAGCAGTGTGAGGAGACCGGAAAGTGGCACATGGCATGAGAGACTGTGGACCTGGCAGCAGCATGAGGAGGCGGTACAGGGGCCCATGGCAGATTAGGGGCCTGGCAGCAGCTATGGGAGGCCCGTAATCTGCCAGCACCCTATGTCAAAAAATTCAACACACCAGCAGTGTGAGGAGACCTGAATGTGGCACATGGCAGAGTGTGGCGATGCAGAGAGCAGCAATGGGAGGCCGTACAGGGACCCATGAGAGACTCTGGACTTGGCAGCAGCATAAGGAGGCGGTATATAGGGGCCCATGGCAGATTAGGGGCCTGGCAGCAGCTATGGGAGGCCCGTAATCTGCCAGCACCCTATGTCAAAAAATTCAACACAACAGCAGTGTGTGAGGAGACCTGAAAGTGGCACATGGCAGAGTGTGGCGATGGAGACAGCAGCAATGGGAGGCCGTACAGGGACCCATGAGAGACTCTGGACTTGGCAGCAGCATGAGGAGGCGGTATATAGGGGCCCATGGCAGATTAGGGGCCTGGCAGCAGCTATGGGAGGCCCGTAATCTGCCAGCACCCTATGTCAAAAAATTCAACACACCAGCAGTGTGAAGAGACCTGAATGTGGCACATGGCAGAGTGTGGCGATGGAGACAGCAGCAATGGGAGGCCGTACAGGGACCCATTAGAGACTCTGGACTTGGCAGCAGCATGAGGAGGCGGTATATAGGGGCCCATGGCAGATTAGGGGCCTGGCAGCAGCTATGGGAGGCCCGTAATCTGCCAGCACCCTATGTCAAAAAATTCAACACACCAGCAGTGTGAGGAGACCGGAAAGTGGCACATGGCATGAGAGACTGTGGACCTGGCAGCAGCATGAGGAGGTGGTACAGGGGCCCATGGCAGATTAGGGGCCTGGCAGCAGCTATGGGAGGCCCGTAATCTGCCAGCACCCTATGTCAAAAAATTCAACACACCAGCAGTGTGAAGAGACCTGAATGTGGCACATGGCAGAGTGTGGCGATGGAGACAGCAGCAATGGGAGGCCGTACAGGGACCCATGAGAGACTCTGGACTTGGCAGCAGCATGAGGAGGCGGTATATAGGGGCCCATGGCAGATTAGGGGCCTGGCAGCAGCTATGGGAGGCCCGTAATCTGCCAGCACCCTATGTCAAAAAATTCAACACAACAGCAGTGTGTGAGGAGACCTGAAAGTGGCACATGGCAGAGTGTGGCGATGGAGACAGCAGCAATGGGAGGCCCGTAATCTGCCAGCACCCTATGACAAAAAATGGAACACACCAGCAGTGTGTGAGGAGACCTGAAAGTGGCACATGGCAGGGGCATGATTCATGGCGGATTTAGTCAGTTGTGTCAGGAACTGGTGGTTTGAAATCCAGACTAATCCACGCCTGATTCATTTTCACAAACGTGAGTCTCTCCACACTTTGGGTGGACAGTCGTGTCCTCCGCGGAGTTACAATACCTCCTGCCGCACTAAACACGCGCTCAGATGCCACGCTACTGGCCGGGCATGACAGCCTTTCAAGGGCAAATTCAGCTAGTTGGGGCCAAAGGTCAAGTTTCGTTGCCCAGTAGTCAAGGGGATTGTCTACCTCGGTTGGCAGGGTGCTGTCCAAGTAGGCCCAAGCCTGTTGTTTGAGCTCCTGCTCCAGGTCCACCTGATGCTGCTGCTGCGGCTGGTTAGTAGTTTCCTCACTGCGCTGGTGAAGAAAGCTACTCATCATCGACTGCAGACTGAGGCAGCCGCTGCTGGTGGAGCTGCCACTGCTCCTACCACCCCACCCCTCCCCTGCTGCCATGGCAGCGGAACGCGAGCGCACAGGGCCCACAGTGTCTGAGGATGGACGTTGGCGCACAAAGGCAGAGACCAACTGACTACATAGGTGGTTTTTATAGTACGTAATTTTGGCCTCCCTCTCAGCAGGTGTGAAAAAGGCCACCATTTTTGAACGGTAGCGAGGGTCCAACAAGGTGGACAGCCAAAAGTCATCCCTCTGTCTGATGGTTATTATTCGGCTGTCGCTACGCAAGCAACCGAGCATGCTATGGGCCATTTGTGCCAAGGAATGCGAGGGACTCCCTGCCTCCATCTCCACAGCATACTGCCACGGTGCGTCTGGGTCCTCTGTCTCCTCCTCCTCCTCCTCTCCCAGATGCTCCTGCTCCTCCACTCCTGTCCGCTGAGTGGAAAAACCACCCATTTCACTCAATAATTCCTGAGCACAAATGTCCTCCTCTACCTCCTCCTCTTCTTCCTGTCCTGCCCCCACAGGGGTCATGTGGCGTTGAGATCTGTGCGCCACGTCTACCGCACCCTGACCAGCCATTGTTAACAGCATTTGTTCCAGGACGTGCAACAGAGAAATGACGTCGTTCATCCCATAGTCCTGCCGACTCACGAATTGCGTGGCCTCCTCAAAGGGCCTGAGCAAGCGGCAGGTGTCACACATGAGCTGCCAATGGCTGACATCAAAGTTACACAGGGGAGTACCTTTATCCGCTTGTAACATCAGGAAATCGGTGATGGCCTTTCGCTGCTCGTAAGGGCGGTCTAACATGTGTAGGGTTGAATTCCACCTTGTTGCAACGTCGCAGATCAGGCGATGCTGTGGAATTCCGTTCTGCCGCTGCAGCTCAATGAGGGTGTTCTTTGCGGTGTAGGAATGGCTGAAATGCATGCACAGTTTACGTGACATTTTAAGGATGTCTTGCAGTGGGATGGTGGATTTTAGGAACCGCTTGACAACCAGATTGAACACGTGAGCCATGCATGGCGCATGGCACAACCTTCCTTGACGCAGAGCAGACAACATGTTCTTTCCGTTGTCGGTCAACATGGTTCCGATTTTCAGTTTGCGCGGAGACAGCCATCTGTCGATTTCTCTGTTCATTACACTCAGAAGTTCCTCCCCTGTGTGACTACGTTCGCCAAGGCATACCAGGTGCAGCACAGCGTGACACCGTTGCGCCCTGCACATGTGATATGCCGGTCGGGTAATGGGACTTGGCACGGGGGTGGCGGCTGAGGACACGGCGGAAAAAGAGGTGGTAGAGGCGGACATGTTTGCTGGACCAAGGACGTGCAAACGTGGAGGCAAAAGCGTCGTGACCTGTCCAAGTTGCTGGTGCGGCTGTGCCGGCACCACGTTCACCCAGTGGGCCGTAAATGACATGTACTGTCCCTGACCGTAGTTACAGCTCCACACGTCGGCGCTGCCGTGCACTTTGGCAGAGACCGACATGCTCAAAGACTGGCCCACCATCTCTTCTACATGTGAATGCAGGGCTGGCACTGCCTTTTGGGCAAAGAAATGACGGCTTGGCACTCTCCACCGCGGCGCGGCACAAGCCATCATTTCTCGGAAAGGTGCTGAGTCCACCAGTTGGAAAGGGAGGGACTGCAGCACCAGCAACTTGGACAGGAGGACGTTCAGCTTCTGCACCGTCGGGTGCGTGCTCGCAAACTGTTGTCTCTTGGAAACGGATTCCAAGAAAGACTGCTGACGGAATCCGAGAAGAGGAGTAGCAGGAGAAGGAGCATCTGAACGAACGGAAGATGCCAACGAGCGACAACTCCCCTCAGCAGAGGTGTTGGAGCCTTGACTGGCTGATAGAGGGCGATTGACGACGTCGGGTGACGGAGCAAGTAACGGAGCGGGTGATGGAGCGGGGGCTGGGGCAGGCAGAACCGCCGTATCTTTATCACGGTTTTCCCAGGCCACCGAATGGTGACGCTGCATATGCTGACGCAACGCTGTAGTCCCAACATGGGCCCCCTGGCCACGCTTGCATTTCTGGCCACATAGTCGACATACGGCTACGTTTACTTCCTCGGGCGGCTTGACGAAAAATTGCCACACCACCGAGTAGGAAACTTTGCCCCTGCTACTCCTCACTGGCTGACTGCTACTTCCTCCGTGCACACCGGCACCACTACTGGCCGTGGTGGTAGGCTGCAGTGGAGCTGGTGCTCTACTCCGTGGACGTTTGGCTCCACTGACACTGATGCGACCCTGCTGCCTCCTGGGCAACCCACCGACTGTTTCGCTCGCTGCCAAGCTGGCACCCTCTTCTCCTGATGATGCGGAAGAAATTGCCTGATGACGACGAGGCAGCCAAGTGCGATCAACCTCCTCATCATCAAGTACGGTCTCCGCCTCACTACTATCCCCCTCGGCTGCGTCTGGGTCAGGAGACAGACCTGTCTCTAGACCGGCTACCGAGCCACTCTCCTCGCCACTACTTCTTCGCCTGGCTGCTGAAGAGGCGGATGTCTCCCCCCGTTCCTGACCGCCCTCTGTTAGCTCTTCCTCACTGTACAGTGGGGCTGAGCCCACAGCATGCGATACTTTGCTTGGTGAGGGAACAGCAAAGGACAGGGGCAGGTAGAGGACCTGTGATTTCAGTGGGCTTGCTCCCGGGCCATGCCAACTAATGGTTGTGTCTGACGTACACAGCGACCGTTGGCTGTAGATGTCAGAGGTGACCTGGGAAGAGGAAGACGACCGAGCCAACCAATCGATGACGGCAGGATTGTCGGTGGAGACACGACCGCTGGATGACACCGGGAGCACTGGCCTCTGGCTGTGAATAGTGCTGCCTCGACCCCTTCCTCTGCTGCCACGTCTGCTCGCTCCTAAAACATTGCCTCCTCTGCCACTCCTCTGCATGTTGTCTGACATACTCTTTAATTCAACGATTATGTGTCCCTGAGTAACAATTCTGTGTCCCTGAGTAACAATTCTGTGTCTGTCCGAGTAACAATTCTGTGGCCCTAAGTAACAGTTCTGTGGCCCTCAGTAACAATTCTGTGTCCCTGAGTAACAATTCTGTGGCCCTAAGTAACGGTTCTGTGGCCCTCAGTAACAATTCTGTGTCCCTGATTAACGTTTATGTGGCCCTAAGTAACGGTTCTGTGGCCCTCAGTAACAATTCTGTGTCCCTGATTAACGTTTATGTGGCCCTAAGTAACGGTTCTGTGGCCCTCAGTAACAATTCTGTGTCCCTCAAGAAACAATTCTGTGTCTGTCCCTGAGTAACAATTCTGTGGCCCTAAGTAACGGTTCTGTGGCCCTCAGTAACAATTCTGTGTCCCTGATTAACGTTTCTGTGGCCCCAAGTAACGGTTCTGTGGCCCTCAGTAACAATTCTGTGTCCCTGATTAACATTTATGTGGCCCTAAGTAACGGTTCTGTGGCCCTCAGTAACAATTCTGTGTCCCTCAGTAACAATTCTGTGTCTGTGCGAGTAACAATTCTGTGGCCCTAAGTAACAGTTCTGTGGCCCTCAGTAACAATTCTGTGTCCCTGAGTAACAATTCTGTGTCTGTCCGAGTAACAATTCTGTGGCCCCAAGTAACAGTTCTGTGGCCCTCAGTAACAATTCTGTGTCCCTGAGTAACAATTCTGTGTCTGTCCGAGTAACAATTCTGTGGCCCTAAGTAACAGTTCTGTGGCCCTCAGTAACAATTCTGTGTCCCTGATTAACGTTTCTGTGGCCCCAAGTAACGGTTCTGTGGCCCTCAGTAACAATTCTGTGTCCCTGATTAACGTTTATGTGGCCCTAGGTAACGGTTCTGTGGCCCTCAGTAACAATTCTGTGTCCCTGAGTAACAATTCTGTGTCTGTGCGAGTAACAATTCTGTGGCCCTAAGTAACAGTTCTGTGGCCCTCAGTAACAATTCTGTGTCCCTGAGTAACAATTCTGTGTCTGTGCGAGTAACAATTCTGTGGCCCTAAGTAACAGTTCTGTGGCCCTCAGTAACAATTCTGTGTCCCTGAGTAACAATTCTGTATCTGTCCGAGTAACAATTCTGTGGCCCTAAGTAACAGTTCTGTGGCCCTCAGTAACAATTATGTGTCCCTGATTAACGTTTCTGTGGCCCTAAGTAACGGTTCTGTGGCCCTCAGTAACAATTCTGTGTCCCTGATTAACGTTTATGTGGCCCTAAGTAACGGTTCTGTGGCCCTCAGTAACAATTCTGTGTCCCTCAAGAAACAATTCTGTGTCTGTCCCTGAGTAACAATTCTGTGACCCTAAGTAACGGTTCTGTGGCCCTCAGTAACAATTCTGTGTCCCTCAGTAACAATTCTGTGTCTGTGCGAGTAACAATTCTGTGGCCCTAAGTAACAGTTCTGTGGCCCTCAGTAACAATTCTGTGTCCCTGAGTAACAATTCTGTGTCTGTGCGAGTAACAATTCTGTGGCCCTAAGTAACAGTTCTGTGGCCCTCAGTAACAATTCTGTGTCCCTGAGTAACAATTCTGTGTCTGTCCGAGTAACAATTCTGTGGCCCTAAGTAACAGTTCTGTGGCCCTCAGTAACAATTCTGTGTCCCTGATTAACGTTTCTGTGGCCCCAAGTAACGGTTCTGTGGCCCTCAGTAACAATTCGGTGTCCCTGATTAACGTTTATGTGGCCCTAGGTAACGGTTCTGTGGCCCTCAGTAACAATTCTGTGTCCCTGAGTAACAATTCTGTGTCTGTGCGAGTAACAATTCTGTGGCCCTAAGTAACAGTTCTGTGGCCCTCAGTAACAATTCTGTGTCCCTGAGTAACAATTCTGTGTCTGTGCGAGTAACAATTCTGTGGCCCTAAGTAACAGTTCTGTGGCCCTCAGTAACAATTCTGTGTCCCTGAGTAACAATTCTGTATCTGTCCGAGTAACAATTCTGTGGCCCTAAGTAACAGTTCTGTGGCCCTCAGTAACAATTATGTGTCCCTGATTAACGTTTCTGTGGCCCTAAGTAACGGTTCTGTGGCCCTCAGTAACAATTCTGTGTCCCTGATTAACGTTTATGTGGCCCTAAGTAACGGTTTTGTGGCCCTCAGTAACAATTCTGTGTCCCTCAAGAAACAATTCTGTGTCTGTCCCTGAGTAACAATTCTGTGGCCCTAAGTAACGGTTCTGTGGCCCTCAGTAACAATTCTGTGTCCCTGTGTAACAATTCTGTGTCTGTGCGAGTAACAATTCTGTGGCCCTAAGTAACGGTTCTGTGGCCCTCAGTAACAATTATGTGTCCCTGAGTAACAATTCTGTGTCTGTGCGAGTAACAATTCTGTGGCCCTAAGTAACAGTTCTGTGGCCCTCAGTAACAGTTCTGTGTCCCTGAGTAACAATTCTGTGTCTGTGCGAGTAACAATTCTGTGGCCGTAAGTAACAGTTCTGTGGCCCTCAGTAACAATTCTGTGTCCCTGAGTAACAATTCTGTGGCCCTAAGTAACGGTTCTGTGGCCCTCAGTAACAATTCTGTGTCCCTGTGTAACAATTCTGTGTCTGTGCGAGTAACAATTCTGTGGCCCTAAGTAACGGTTCTGTGGCCCTCAGTAACAATTCTGTGTCCCTGAGTAACAATTCTGTGTCCGTGCGCGTAACAATTCTGTGGCCCTAAGTAACAGTTCTGTGGCCCTCAGTAACAATTCTGTGTCCCTGAGTAACAATTCTGTGTCTGTGCGAGTAACAATTCTGTGGCCCTAAGTAACAGTTCTGTGGCCCTCAGTAACAATTCTGTGTCCCTGAGTAACAATTCTGTGTCTGTGCGAGTAACAATTCTGTGGCCCTAAGTAACAGTTCTGTGGCCCTCAGTAACAGTTCTGTGTCCCTGAGTAACAATTCTGTGTCTGTGCGAGTAACAATTCTGTGGCCCTAAGTAACAGTTCTTTGGCCCTCAGTAACAAATCTGTGTCCCTGAGTAACAATTCTGTGGCCCTAAGTAACGGTTCTGTGGCCCTCAGTAACAATTCTGTGTCCCTGTGTAACAATTCTGTGTCTGTGCGAGTAACAATTCTGTGGCCCTAAGTAACAGTTCTGTGGCCCTCAGTAACAATTCTGTGTCCCTGAGTAACAATTCTGTGTCTGTGCGAGTAACAATTCTGTGGCCCTAAGTAACAGTTCTGTGGCCCTCAGTAACAATTTTGTGTCCCTGAGTAACAATTCTGTGTCTGTGCGAGTAACAATTTTGTGGCCCTAAGTAACAGTTCTGTGGCCCTCAGTAACAATTCTGTGGCCCTAAGTAACGGTTATGTGGCCCTCAGTAACAATTCTGTGTCCCTGTGTAACAATTCTGTGTCTGTGCGAGTAACAATTCTGTGGCCCTAAGTAACAGTTTTGTGGCCCTCAGTAACAATTCTGTGTCCCTGAGTAACAATTCTGTGTCTGTGCGAGTAACAATTCTGTGGCCCTAAGTAACAGTTCTGTGGCCCTCAGTAACAATTCTGTGTCTGTCCCTGAGTAACAATTCTGTGGCCCTAACTAAAGTTTCTGTGGCCCTAAGTAACAGTTCTGTGGCCCTCAGTAACAATTCTGTGTCTGTCCCTGAGTAACAATTCTGTGGCCCTAACTAAAGTTTCTGTGGCCCTAAGTAACAGTTCTGTGGCCCTCAGTAACAATTCTGTGTCTGTCCCTGAGTAACAATTCTGTGGCCCTAACTAAAGTTTCTGTGGCCCTAAGTAACAATTCTCTGGCACTCAGTAACAATTCTGTCTGTCCCTGAGTAACAATTCTGTGGCCCTAATAACGTTTCTGTGGCCCTAAGTAACAGTTCTGTGGCCCTCAGTAACAATTCTGTGTCTGTCCCTGAGTAACAATTCTGTGGCCCTAACTAAAGTTTCTGTGGCCCTAAGTAACAATTCTCTGGCACTCAGTAACAATTCTGTCTGTCCCTGAGTAACAATTCTGTGGCCCTAATAACGTTTCTGTGGCCCTAAGTAACAATTCTCTGGCACTCAGTAACAATTCTGTCTTTCCCTGAGTAAGAATTCTGTGGCCCTAACTAGCGTTTCTTTGTCCCTAAGTAACGATTCTGTGGCCCTCATTAACAATTCTGTGTCCCTGAGTAATGGTTCTCTGTCCCTAAGTAACTTTTCTCTGTCCCCAAGTATCGTTTCTGTGGCCCTAACTCTGTCCCTAATACAGAGCGGTCTGCCTCTGTTCAATGACTGCAGGCAAATGAAGAATTCCAAAATGGCCGCTATTTATAGCTCGACCATTACACAGTGCTGGCTGGCTGGCTGCTGATTGGCTGATGCGATCACATGTCGTCGAGGAATGCATTATGGGTCAGCGCGCCTTGTCTGCGCGCCTTCCCAGACATCCCCGCTCCGTCGCCGCACATGTCCGCCGCCATTTTCGGAAAAATTTCGATTCGCGCTTCCGAAGTAGGCTATTTTTCGGATTCGGCGCGAATCGAAATTTTTCCGATATTCGACTCGAATTCCACTTCGGCTACTTCGATTCGCTCATCTCTAGTGGCAATACACATAAAACAACTACAAAATATAGCAAGTTATAATCGTTGTCACCTTCTGCAGACCACTTCTCCAGAAGCAATCTATTACAGAGATTAGCTGCAAAGA
This sequence comes from Staurois parvus, assembly GCF_062004578.1. Lineage (NCBI taxonomy): Eukaryota > Metazoa > Chordata > Amphibia > Anura > Ranidae > Staurois > Staurois parvus. The sequence continues at coordinate 322,206 of NW_028319141.1, forward strand.
AAACATGGTTAGTAACAAATAGGCATCATGCTAACCAGTCTAGAATGGGCTGTAATGTCCATCAGAACATGAGGTTGTACAGCATAGTTCTGTACAGCATAGCAGGGTCTTCCCAAGGTGCCATTAGTAAACATTGGTGGAGGTCATTGAACAGGATCTCCTCTCCTCAAGCCCTCAGGCATTAGTCCAGATAAATCTGGGGCTGCACTAGTGGGAAAACTTGGTGCTCCAATCATGCCTGGAACTGTAGGCACAAAGGTTTGGGCTGTTGGTTCAAAAGCAGGAGTGGTTGGGTTCAGACCTCCCCTCTGAGGAAGACCCCCATTAGTAATAGGTGAAGGAGCCTGTACAGGAGACTCTGGTGGAGGTGTAAACCAGTCATTGTCATCACACTGTCCTCCACTGTCTGCACAAGGCACATCATTAGAATCTGTAGCAATATCAGGTTGGGGCTCCTCATCCTCAGTAGCAACTTGTGGTACTGGAAGCAAGTGATTCCTATGCCAGGCTTTGATCCGATCCTCAGGTCCTCGAATCCGGTAGACTGGAATTCTAGGCAGTTTTTCTATAACTTCAAACAACTAATTTCTCCAGCCATCAGCTAACTTATGTTTGGCTGAGGGTCCCAAATTGCGAAGAAGCACTTTATCATCAGGTTGTAAGTCTTTGTAACGAACTTTGGCATCTAAGCGTCTTTTATTGGCAGCATTTATTTTTGCAGCATTTTCCTCAGCCATTCCATAGGCCTCTTGTAAACTATGTGTGAGTCGTGCCACATACTGGTAGTGATTTCTATGTTCCAGTCCATCGGTAGACACATGCAACTGAATGTCAATAGGCAGACGGGCTTCTCTCCCAAACATGAGAAAATAAGGAGAGAGACCAGTTGACTCATGTCTGGTACAATTCTAGGCATGTACCATAGCTCCAACATGTCGGCTCCAGGTTTGTTTAGCACCATTAGGGAGGGTACCCAACATATTCAACAAGGTACGATTGAAACGCTCAGGGAGAGCATCACCCTCTGGATGATAAGGCGTGGTTCGGCTCTTGTCCATGTTAAGCAATGTTATCAGCTCTTTAACCCCTTGACCTCCAGAGGATTTACCCCCCTTAATGACCACGCCTCTTTTTACTACTCGGCGCTGCACTAATTCAACTGATAATTGCGCGGTCATGCAATGCTGCACCTAAACAAAATTTACGTCCTTTTTTTCACACAAATAGAGCTTTCTTTCGGTGGTGTTTGATCACCTTTTTACTTTCAGCTATAAAAAATATAGTAAACTCAAAGTTAGTTATAAATTTAGGCCAAAATGTATTCTGCTCCATGTTTTTGGTTAAAAAATCCCAATAAGTGTATATTGATTGCTTTGTGTGAAAGTTATAGCGTCTACAAACTATGGGAGAGATAATGGAATTTACAGCTTTTACTTTCTGACTACCCATCACATTTCTTGAGGTGCTAAAATATCAGAATAGTACAAACACCCTCAAATGACCCCTTTTTGGAAATTAGACACCCTAAGCTATCTGCTGAGAGGCATATTGAGTCCATGGAAGATTTATTTTTTTCCACAAGTTTCTGGAAAATGACAAAAATTTATTTATTTTTTTTACACAAAGTTGTCATTTAAATGATTTATTTCTCGCACAAGCCATGGGTATATGTGGAATTACACCCCAAAATACATTCTGCTACTTCTACTGAGTATGAGGATACCACATGTGAGAGACTTTTTGGGAGCCTAGCCACATACAGGAGCCTGAAAGCCAATGACCACTTTGAAAGCCTGAAGGTGCGTAACTTTCTCATTACACTGCCTCACTACCTATCACAGTTTCGGAGGCCCTGAAATGCCAGGATAGCACCAAACCCCCCCCAAATGACCCCTTTCTGGAAAGTAGACACCCCAAGGAATTTAAAAAGAGGCATGGTGAGTATTTTGAAGATCTCATTTTTTTCTCACAAGGTTTTGAAATATAAAAAAAATAGAAAAAATATGTTTTTGTTTTTTTTCTTCATTTTCCAAAAACTTGTGGCAACAAATGAGATCTGCAAAATACTTACCGTGCTTTTTATCAAATTCCTTGGGGCGTCTACTTTCCAAAAAGGGGTAATTTGGGGGGGTTAGGTGCTATCCTGGCATTTCATGGCCTCCGAAACTGTGATAGGTAGTCAGGAAGTGTAATGAGGAAGTGTAAAGCCCTTTAAAAGCCTGAAGGTGCTTATTGGATTTTGGGGTCCTGTACTTGGCTATACTGCCAAAACGTCTCACACAAGTGGTACCCCCATACTCGGGAGAAGTAGCAAAATGTGTTTTGGGGAGTAATTCCACATATACCCATGGCATGTGTGAGCAGTGAATCATTTAAGTGACAATTTTGTGTAAAAAAAAAAATATATTTATTTTTGTCATTTTCCAAAAACTTGTGGTAAAAAAATAAATTCTTCTATTGATTCAACATGCCTCTCAGCAAATAGTTTGGGGTGACTACTTTACAAAAAGGTGTCATTTTGGGGGGTGGGGTCATTTTATGCCCAGCATTAGAAGTTTATGCCACACATCATTCACTCTTCTAGCCACCTGAAGACCAAGCCTTTTTGTTCACATGAAAAAAATCTGTATTTTTTGCTAGGAAATTAATTTAAACCCCCAAACATTATATATTTTTTAAAGCAGACACCCTAGTGAATAAAATGGTGAGTACTACAATTTTTTATGGCACATAGTACTCGTGCAGCGAGTTTTTAAAAGCAATTTTTTAAAAAAAAATACACTTTTTTTACTTTTAATGCACAAAAACACAATATATTGGCCAATTGTTTGGTAAAATATAAAGGATAATGATATGCCGAGTAAATAGATACCAAACATGACATGCTTTAAAACTGCGCATTCCCCGTTCAATGGCGACAAACTGCAAACATTTTTAATATCCATAGGCAGCACTTTAAAAGCCACCATTTTAGATTTACAGAGGAGGTCTAGTGTTAGAATTACTGCCCCTGATCTGACGTTCGCGGCAATACCTCACATGCATTTTTTTTAATCACTTTTAATGCTATAACAGGGAATGCAAATATCCCCTATAACCTCAATGGACATTGTAATATTCTTTTTTGAGAAATCTGGGGTCTATCAGACTCTGCATCTCTCCTCTGCCCTTACATTATCTAATCAAACCAAGATCGGTGATCAGATGCTTTTCCAATTCACAAATGGCGCTGTTTATATCCTGCGAAACTGAAGTGATGAAATGCTCGTAGCTTCCGAATTCTTAGATTATAGAGATGATTGGCGCCACTCTGGTCTCCAATCAGCTCTATGGTCAGCTGTCAAAAACACCGGCTGCATTTTCAGGTTTCCCTGATGGCACGGGACTGCCCGAGAAGGCCGTGGAAGGCAGCGGGGGAGGGGGGACATCATATCCCGCTGCTTGTAAAAGCAATCCTGCAGCTAATTAGCCGCTAGGATTGCTTTCACATAAAAGCTGATCGCCGGCTGAAAAAAACAACACCAGGATGAGTTCTGCAGCTGTAGGCATCATCCTGGTATAACCATTCAAAGTCCAGGGATGTACCAGTACATCGCTGGTTCTTGTTGGGTATATATACTATGTTCTTTTTTTTCATATGCAGCCTGTGGACTGAATGAAAAAAGAGAAGAAATCTCTAGCAGAAAAAGTGTGTGGTATGCCCACCATTAGAATATACCGCCCTGCATCCACCCACTTCTAATGGTGGGCACACATTAGGTCACACGGTGCCACATGAGCCAGTTCCAAGATTGAACAAATGTCTAAATAGTGGCACGCTTGAATAAAAATTGTCCACGTATAAGTGGTACCCCATATGGAGATATGATGACACCAAGTCCCAAACTATCTTGTCACTGCTCCCCATGTAGTCTGGGCATCCGGGGGGCTCCACGTGACTATCTTTTCCGTCATAAATCCCAAACTTATAAGTATAGCCTGTTGTCCTCTCACAGGTCTTCTACATCTTGACCCCATATCTGGCACGCTTGCAGGGGAGAAATTGTTTGAATGCAAGGCGGCCAGAAAAATGAATGAGGGACTCATCAACGCAGATGTTTTGCTGGGGAGTATAGACACCTGCAAATTTTAGGTTAAGGTGATTTGCGAGGGGGTGAATTTTGTAGAGCCGGTCAAATTCAGGGTCACCTCAAGGATGACAGAGTGTATTGTCATTGAAATGCTTAAAACACATTATACTCTCATATCTATGCCTGGCCATGGCAGCAGAGAACACGGCATATGATGAATGGGGTCTGTGGACCAATACAACCGCAATTCATTTCTTTTAGTAATGCCCATGTTGAGGGTTAGGACCAAAAAAATGTAAATTTGAAAACCATAATAAGTTTCCATGCGAATGGTCTGGAAAGGTTTGAATTTGGGTTGGTGGCGATAAATTGTTGTGCATATAAACTGCTTTGATCCACAATCAACGCATACAGATATTCTGTGAAAAACAGCTCCAAAAATCAAGGAGGTATGTGAAAGACCAAGATGTACTAGACCGCTGGTACTCGCCAGTTCACCAAAAGGTAGCGTGGCACTAGTACTGGCACTCTGCTGCATATGAGAGTCATCAAAATTTACCGGCAAGTGCTAACAGAGATCAGGCCTGATTCTGCGACCATACATTTGTGTGCAATGTATCAAGTGACAGTGACCTACTGACACTGCATTTGCTGGGGGAGAAGGGGGGGTAAGCGTAGGGGCTAAACGCAGGTGTTGGCAGGTGCCGGGGCTGATCCCACTAATGCTGCACTTTTGGGGACGCTATACTAATGTGAACGCTGGTATAGTGCTGACCTGATCAAAAATATTGACCCGTTCAGACACTATACTAGCATTGGAGGTTTATTGTACATGAGTGTGCTCCTGGCAATCAAGGGGTTAAATGTGATGACTGGTGTACTGATGGGCAATCTGACGCTATCTGGGAGGGGTGTGAAAACCATGGGAGCGCAAATCACGTATATATATATATATGTGATTTTGCATACCCATACCGCCCTGTAGTAGTATTTCTGCTGTAGGGTGGTCAGGAAGTGGTTACAGAAGATGTTTGTGTTACGGCGCTGCGTTACTTTAACAGACAATTGCACGGTCATGCAACACTGCACCTAAATTAAATTTACATCCTTTTTTTCCCACAAATTGAGCTTTCTTTCAATGGTATTTGATCGCCTGTGCGTTTTTAATTTTTTGCGCTTTAAAAAAAAAGGCTGACAATTTTTAGGAAAAAAAACAATATTTTGCACTTTTTGCTATAAAACATGTCCAGTAAAAAAAATAAAAAAAATAAATGTTGTTACAAATTTTGTCCAAAATGCATTCTGCGACATGTCTCTGCTAAAAAAATATCCCAATATGTGTAAATTAATTGGTTTACATGAAAGTTATAGCGTTTACAAATGGCAGGAAAGATACTGGGATTTTTAATTTTTTTTATACTAATAATGGCGGCGATCAGCAACATATGGCGGTGATCAGTGACTTATGGCGGCAATCAGCAACTTATGGCGGCAATCAGCGACTTATGGCGGCAATCAGTGACTTATGGCGGTGATCAGCAACTTATGGCAGGACTGCTGCGGACGTTTTGACACTGGGGGGGAACTGACTTGGGGTCACTGACATCCCCAGTGACACCAATACAGTGATCAGTGAAAAAAAAACCCACTGACACTTTACTAATGGCACTGGGGAGGAAGGGGTTAACATTTTTAGGGTTTACTGTGTGAGGGGAGTGTTTTACTAGGGGGCGGGGGTGTGTGCTGGACGGGGGCAGGCTGATCAAGAGAGAAAAACTCTTCTCTCCCTCTTCAGCTTGTCACGAGCTGTCAGGGAACTGACACAGAGCAGGGCTGAGTGTAAACAATGCAGCCCTGCTCTCTGTCAGCGATCACCGTGAATCGCGGGGAAGTGGCCGGTAATGACCAGCTGTGACCCGGCGGCAGAGACCCGCTGCTGACACCCGCGGGACAGGTAGGGCGGGCACGCGCCTCACATGCGCCCCCTACCTGTTTTGCAAAAACACGTTTTAAAACGTGGTTTTGTGCAGCCGTGCCACCCTGCAAACGTACATATGCAGTGGCTGAGGATGAAGAGGTTAAAGAGTCCCTAAAAATAAGAAACAATGGCTGTGAGATGACAGAGCTGAATTCTTTAAGGCCCCGTGGGTGTCTGCCATCCGGTCCAGGGGCTTTATTCACCTTTATTCTGTACAAATATTTCTGGATCATATCAATTGTGAGCCAATGTGGATCATCTGGGGGGTGTCAGTACCACCCCCCCATTATCGACAAGAGCCCCCCACGCTCCTTTGTATACACAGAGCTGAAGAAGGGATTTCATACATTGTCCTTCTCTTTGTCCCCAGTCACCCCCTCTAGATGGTTCTGTAAAGGGCCTACATGCTGGGACCGGACCTTTCTACTATTCATATATTGGAGGAATGTTTTGGGGTCGTCCTGATAGCTTTCTGTTGTTCGTTTTCAATTTTTGCTCCTTTATTTCCTTTTTGCATCTTCTGTTCTATTCTTTGTAATGTGTAAACGATGATCGCGTTCCTTCATTGTTATATTTAATAAAAGCTCTTTTCTTATTATCTATCGCTTTTGTAACTTTGGCCGTAAGCCACATAGGTTGGACTTTTAGCCTTTTATACTTGTTGCCCATGGGAATATATTTTGCAGTGTGGTCACATACAGACTTTTTGAAGAACTCCCATTTCTGTGTTGTGTTCATCAGTGCCAATATTCCCTCCCAGTCTAAGTCTTGGAGAGCAGCTCTCAGCCTTGGAAAATTAACTCTCTTAAAGTTGAGCATTTTTATTTTCCCCGTATGTGCTCACTGTTTACAGCTAACAATAAATGAAATCATGTTATGGTCACAGCTACCCAGATGTTCTTTTATATGGACATTCGTAATAAGCTCTGCATGGTTGGAGATGACCATGTCCAGCAGAGCATTATTCCTAGTTGGGGCCTCTATGAACTGCACCATAAAATTGTCCTGTAGTAGGTTTATACATTTTTTTTGCCCTTTAACTGTTCCTGCAGTACCATTACTCCAGTCACTTTCTGGGTAGTTACCATCCCCCATTATTATCACTGTCCCAGCCCTTTCCATCTGTGGGAGGAGCTGAGTCTCCACCTCCTCATTAACACTGGGAGGCCTATAACAAACTCCAATGATGACCTTTGTAGTACGCCCCCCATGTGCAGTTCCACCCATAATACTTCAGCCTCATCACACTCTCCATCAACTAGGTCCTCTTTCACACTCACTCTGAGATCACTTCTCACATAGAGACAGACACCACCACCTTTCCTATTTCCTCCGTCTCTCCGAAAGAGAACCTAGCCAGGAATATGAATGGCCCAGTCATGTGAGGAATGAAGCCAAGATTCAGCAATACCAATTCAATCCTAGTTCTCTTCATGCACCAAACCTTCCAACTCACCGATTGTGCTGGGCAGACTTCTGGCAGTGGGGAACAAACACTTTCATTCACTGACACCTTGTTCATACGGTTTTTGTGTAATTTTTATTTTCATACAAATGGTACCAATTCCACTGGTTGTTTATAACATGGGAACCTTCTTACCATCTGCCATAGTCCTCCCCCATCTTTCCCCATTCCAACCCCAATAAGTACTGACCCCTGTCTGATCTGTCTTCCCCATTATAATCCCAGATGTACAGGAAGACAGGACTTCAGTGAGGAACATTTCCCTCACTCAGGACAGGAATGTGGCTTCTCCCCCGTGTGAGATCTTTGATGTGGGTAAACATGGGACTTCTGTGAAAAACATTTCCCACACTCAGGACAAGAATATGGCTTCTCCCCCGTGTGAGATCTTTTATGTGTGTAAAGATGGGACTTCTGTGAAAAACATTTCTCGCACTCAGGACAGGAATATGGCTTCTCTCCAATGTGAGATCTCTGATGTCTGTAAAGATAGGACTTATCTGAAAAACATTTTAAGCACTCAGAACAAGAATACGGCTTCTCCCCCGTGTGAGTTCTTTGATGTGTGTAAAGACTGGACTTCACTGAAAAACATTTCCCACACTCAGGACATGAATATGGCTTCTCCCCCGTGTGAGTTCTTTGATGTCTGTAAAGTCTGGCCTTCTCTGAAAAACATTTCCCACACTCAGGACAGGAATATGGCTTCTCCCCCGTGTGAGATCTCTGATGTGTATAAAGACTGCACTTCACTGAAAAAGATTTCCCACACTCAGGACAAGAATATGGCTTCACCCCCGTGTGAGTTCTTTGATGTGTGCAAAGTCTGGCCTTCTCTGAAAAAGATTTCCCACACTCAGGACAGGAATATGGCTTCTCCCCCGTGTGAGTTCTTTGATGTATGTGAAAACTGGACTTCACTGAAAAACTTTTCCCGCACTCAGGACAGGAATACGGCTTCTCCCCCGTGTGAGTTCTTTGATGTGTGTGAAAACTAGACTTCACTGAAAAACATTTTCCGCACTCTGTACAGAAATACGGCTTCTCTCCTGTGTGAGATCTTTTATGCCTATTAAGAACAGCTTTAGAACAGAACCTCTTCCCGCACTCAGTACAGGAGAATCTCTTCCCTGTTGGAAGGCTTGCCCGGTCCCACACAGTCTGAGGTTCCTCAGGATCCGAGGAATTTGATGGTCCATCTACACTGGGTGGTGCCGGATGGACATTGGAGGGAGCCAGGTTTTCTCCTAGACTATACTGTGTGATGTCCTCATCTTCTACTTTCCAGTCTGGAGACAAAGTGAGACAATCCTCGGAGGTTTTCCTCATCTCCCGGCCATGGACTAAAATACAAAGACAAAGAGGATTACTAGACAGGAGCTGATTGGTTCCCCCAAACCAGGACTCCGCCCACATCAGGCAGCTTGGTCTCTGAGGGGCTTACAATTCCCCCCTCAAGGGAACTAGGAAATGTTCAAAATAGATAGTGCCGCGCTCCCATGTACCAATATGTATATCTTATACTTTCAAAGTGCTAATGAATAGCTTTCAAGATACTGCATGTATCAAACAATTATTACTAGTGACTCAAAACATCATTGTGAATATTAATCTTCATGCAAGTGACATTAATAACTGATAATCCTAAGGTGATAGTGCCTATTAAAGTACAGTGATATACAAATCAGAAATACTCCTCTATTCTACTGTGATCCTTATATTTATATTGTGCAAACACATATATATTATGTGCACGTGCTTATGATATATTCAATAAAAAAAAAAAAAAAAAAAAAAAAAAAAAAAAAGTCTTTCAAAATAAATGTGCAGGTGGATTCTTTGTTCCCTCTCGCCGAGTGCTTAATGGTCTCCCTATGTGCTCACCTCTATATTTGCCTGAATAAATCCAGGCAAATACACTTTTTATCCTTCCAGGATAGATGGGATGGAATGATGCTCTTGAATTATCTCAGAAGGTGGATGTGGATTTATATTTGTTCTCCTGTAGCTGCTCATGAGTGGGTATACTGACCATCTCTCTGAGGATCTCCCAATTCCCCTCCTGGGGCTGTTTCCTTTTCCAGTCCTCCTTATATCAGCTCAAAGGGTGTTGTTCAATTGAGAAAGGAAGACAAACAGACCATAGTGTCTTATCCTTGTGCAAAAAGGGGGTTTATTGCTGCCAGTTGCACAGTAGTATACAATTGTAGTCCAGCATAAATGTACTCTGCCTCTGTTCCTGCAGTGCTGTCTACCTGTGTCTGTATTCAGATCACCGAGCCTCTCCAGTGCAATGTCGTGACGTCAGAGCGGGGAGGGGCTCTGACGTCACGACATTGCACTGGAGAGGCTCGGTGATCTGAATACAGACACAGGTAGACAGCACTGCAGGAACAGAGGCAGAGTACATTTATGCTGGACTACAATTGTATACTACTGTGCAACTGGCAGCAATAAACCCCCTTTTTGCACAAGGATAAGACACTATGGTCTGTTTGTCTTCCTTTCTCAATTGAACAACACCCTTTGAGCTGATATAAGGAGGACTGGAAAAGGAAACAGCCCCAGGAGGGGAATTGGGAGATCCTCAGAGAGATGGTCAGTATACCCACTCATGAGCAGCTACAGGAGAACAAATATAAATCCACATCCACCTTCTGAGATAATTCAAGAGCATCATTCCATCCCATCTATCCTGGAAGGATAAAAAGTGTATTTGCCTGGATTTATTCAGGCAAATATAGAGGTGAGCACATAGGGAGACCATTAAGCACTCGGCGAGAGGGAACAAAGAATCCACCTGCACATTTATTTTGAAAGACTTTTTTTTTTTTTTTTTTTTTTTTTTTTTTTTTTTGAATATATCATAAGCACGTGCACATAATATATATGTGTTTGCACAATATAAATATAAGGATCACAGTAGAATAGAGGAGTATTTCTGATTTGTATATCACTGTACTTTAATAGGCACTATCACCTTAGGATTATCAGTTATTAATGTCACTTGCATGAAGATTAATATTCACAATGATGTTTTGAGTCACTAGTAATAATTGTTTGATACATGCAGTATCTTGAAAGCTATTCATTAGCACTTTGAAAGTATAAGATATACATATTGGTACATGGGAGCGCGGCACTATCTATTTTGAAAATATTATATATACACTAGCATATGAGTCAGTGCAAGTGCCAGCGAACCTCACGTGAGAAATAACGACATCTAAAGTCACATATTGAACACCTCATTTCATAATAGCTCACAAGCATTCACCATTTATATTTATGGAACTAGGAAATGGCTCCTCTGATCTCCTACCAGGTCATTTCTTTATTCATGGACCTTAGTCAGAGAGTGAGGAAACAACCAGAACTGTCTTTTATAGGAGGGACAGTGATGAGGGGATTATAGGACGAGGGTCCCCACCCCCTCTATCTCTCATCGCCATCTTCCCAACACAAGAAGTACTGCACTTCCTTATTTAGTCCATGATTTAGTCATGAAGAACAGCGGGGCTGAGCCCCACCAGGGGTCAGAGAGTGAGGATGGGGGAGAACAACCAAGATGGACTGATCCTGAAGACCACCATCATTGGGGTATTGACTCCTCCCTCATTATCACTGTTTAAGTGTCCAAAGTTGGAGGATGTTATCACATTATTATCACCATGTAAAAGTCTGTGCTCCAATTACATCATCCGATATAAAATGTCCAGCGGGTAAGAAATGGGTGTAACAAAAGAGAATCCATATCATGTTGTCATGGAAATTTTCTATTTACAGGTTGAACTTTAAATGTGTCATATATTAGTGTTATACAAATCCACCACCAAAAACGATTGAATGATCTCACCAGAGCGATTTGCTGGTCAAATTATAAACCTGCAACAGCGCTTGTGCTCTGGGAGCGATGAATAATGATGTCCAATTAGTAGATGTAGTAATACTCAATCACTTTCCAAGTAATCAATAATAGGAAGCAGCCTGAGGAATACTATATCCCGATCATAGGAAATACTCTGCAGCCAAAGGATCTCATGGGAAATGTCTCCACTCCATTTCATACCTCCATATATACATGCAGCACACTCAGGAACAAAGAAGAGAACATAATGGTGCCGTACATTTTTACTATTTATCTATTTAATAAAAAAAGCTCATAAAAAACTCACAAACAAGGTGTCCAGACAGACACCAGCTTAAACTGCAATGCTCAACAGAGGTGAGGTACAAATACCGCTCACCACGGATCCCCTCCACCGAACAATGGACAAGGAGCGTTCTGACATCCGCATCGAGTAGGCCACGCCCAACGTGTTTCGTCACCATGATGTCATCAAGGGGCGGTACAGATGGAAACGTCAGATGGCTCATACAAATACCGCCGTACATTTACATAATGCTAATGACCCGCCAATCACCGCGGCGCTGTCTCACTCCACCACCGCTCAATTAATCAGGTCATTAGAACTCTCCATTCAGTCCGCTCCACACGAATGTAGATAGGATGAATAAATGGCTGAATCCAAACCTTTGTGTGTCTGACCCTCCACAGTGAAACGCTATTGAAGGGCCACCCACACAAACATACAAAAATTCAATACATTTTATCGTGTGTATGGCTCTCCCCCGCTCGTAACAACATTAAAGGGCCATACACACAACTTAAAGCATCACTCTTCTCATAAAGAAAAAATATATATCAAATATATATGAGAAACAGTCATTAATATACACACAAAAGGAAGGGAATAGACCACCTAATTCCTATTTCCCCTGCATGTAAATACTAATACAAGGAATGAATATAAAATAAAATAAAAATTAAAAATATATAAAAAAACAACATCTTCATCAACATATAGCTAGCCACTATATTTAAAAATTAGTCAAAAAACAATTCAAATCAATATCTATATTTAAACCTTTTGGTACTAAAGAATCCAGTTCATATATCCAAAACGTCTCTTTCTTGGATATTTCTTTAATCAAATCAGTACCCTCCAATGTCTTTCTGCTCTCTCAATACCATAAAATGTCGTTAAACTTAGATCACTATTGTGTTTTATTTGAAATGTCTTCAGACTCTGTGTTTCTCAAATCCTCTTTTTATATTATTCAAACGTTCATTTATCCTAGTTTTTAACTGTCTCCCCGTTCTTCCTATATACTGACATTGACACGGGCATTCTAAAACATATATTACATGAGAGGAATTACATGAAATAAGTTGATCAATACTATATTCCTTTTTTGTTATATTTGAAACAAATTTCTTCCTTTTTATTTTCCCAGATCTATTAACCGTTCTACAAGCTTTACATTTGTTACAATAAACAAAGCCCTTAAGATCAGGGAAGAAGGTTACTTCTTTAGGTGGATCTAAAACATTATGTACCAATTTCCTCCTTACAGATCTATTTTTCTCATAAATAAATTTAGGTCTTTCAGGAATAATCTTTTTCAGTGTCTCATCTTTTAACAAAATTGGCCAACATTTTTTAAAAATACCCTCAATCTTTTTATATTGATTATTAAAGTTGGTAATAAAGGCAATATCAAATCTATCATTTTTAATCTTTCTCTTAGACAGGAAACTACTTCTATCTTTTCTATCAATAACTTCCCTTTCAGCCACCAAAAAGTGTTTTTTATATCCTTTATCAATAAACCTGTCTATCAATAGATCGGTTTGGTCAACGAAATCTTTCCTTAACCATTTCCATACCGGGCAATTTTACACCTTCCTGCCCAGGCCAGTTTTCAGGTTTCAGCGCTCTCACACTTTGAATGACAATTGCGCGGTCATACAACACTGTACCCAAACTAAAATTTTTGTCATTTTCTTCACACAACTACAGCTTTCTTTTGGTGGTATTTAATCACCGCTGGGATTTTTATTTTTTGCTAAATTAACAAAAAAGACCAAAAATTTTGAAAAAAAACACATTTTTCTTTGTTTCTGTTATAAAAGTTTACAAATAAATAATTGTTCTTCATAAATTTAGGCCGAGATGTATTCTGCTACATGTCTTTGGTGAAAATAACCCAAATTAGGATGTATTATTTAGTTTGTAGGAAAGTTATAGAGTTCACAAACTATGGTATAGATCTGAATATTGATCAATCCTGAAGTACTGACAGCCAATCTAATTTCTTGAGGTCCAAGAATGTCAGAACAGTACAGATATCCCCCAAATGACCCCTTTTTGCAGAGTAGACAGTCCGACGTACTTCATAAGAGGAATGGCGAGTTTTTTGAAGTTGTATTTTTTTGTCATAATTTTTAGGAAAATTAAAAAATTAAAAAAAGTATTTTCACTATTTTTTTTTTTACATACTGTCACCAGTGCAGTTCAGCGTCATCATATAACTGGCATGGCGGTGAACAGCGACACTGACTGGTGACAGTATGAAAAAAAATATATATATATTTTTTAATTTTTTTATTATATTTAATTTTTTATTACATTTTTTTAATTTTTTTTAAGATTTTTTTTTCATATTTTACTATGACCAAAGTAGTACAATGTTACCAAAGTAACATTGTACTACTTTGGGGAAGTGATCAGTATTTTTTTTTTTTTACACAATTTGCTTATAGCAAAGAATTACTTTGCTATAAGCAACCATTTACCTGAATGAAATCGATTCATTCAGATTTTTTTTTTTGTGCTTAGCTGTGATTTGGTCACAGCTAATCACATGACATGTACATGTGATTAGCTGTGACCATTCACAGCTAGGCACTAGTATACAATGGATGGCATCATGAATGAAGCCATCCATTGTATACAACTGTCATGTGACCTGCTGTGATTGGTCACAGCAGGTCACATGGTACCAGCAACGGGAGGCGGTACTCGGATCTGTCATCAGCCGTGTCCGAGGTGCATGGCCCGTGACAGATCGCACTGCTGCGCCGCTCTGCATTAGCGCAAACTGCGCATGTGCGGGAAGACGCCAAATGGCGTGCACCCGGAGTGGAGATACACTTCTGAAGCAGCCAAACGGCCATTGGCCGGGCGGCTAATGGTTAAACTACAGTTTCTTTTAACCATTTAGGATGGTGTCCACTAGAAACTGGAATGGAGCTGTTTTTATCAATATCTTTAACAAAAGATTTAGTATAAATCTGTCCCTCATATTTATAGAAGTTTAAATCCAGGAAATGAACCCGTTCAAAATCCTTCGTAACTGTAAACTTTAAACCAGAACAATTCTCATTAATACAATTTGAAAATACATGAAGATCTATTTCAGAGCCCCTCCAAAGCCCCTCCAGATAAATGGTAGAAACGTACGGCACCATTATGTTCTCTTCTTTGTTCCTGAGTGTGCTGCATGTATATATGGAGGTATGAAATGGAGTGGAGACATTTCCCATGAGATCCTTTGGCTGCAGAGTATTTCCTATGATCGGGATATAGTATTCCTCAGGCTGCTTACTATTATTGATTACCTGGAAAGTGATTGAGTATTACTACATCTACTAATTGGACATCATTATTCATCGCTCCCAGAGCACAAGCGCTGTTGCTGGTTTATAATTTGACCAGCAAATAGCTCTGGTGAGTTCATTCCATCGTTTTTGGTGGTGGATTTGTCACAGTGTTATGAAGTCACTGAAGATTGTTTTTGAACACGAATAGATATATTTATATATTGTTTTTGGACACTATATTTATTTTACACACCATATGGTTTTTGGATATTTTATTTATTTTTTGGTCACTTTATATATGGTGATAGATATATTTATATAATTTATTAATAGCGCATGCCCTTATGATATAATTGTTCAGAGGGGTAAAAGTGCCCAGTATGGAAGGGGTTAGTGGGGTACCCCAAGGTTCAGTTTTATTAGTGGGGTACCCAAACTTTCAGTGTTATTAGTGGGGTTCCCCAACGTTCAGAGGTATTAGTGGGGTTCCGCAGGGTTCAGTGTTATTAGTGGGGTACCCCAAGGGTCAGTGTTATTAGTGGGGTACCCCAAGGTTCAGTGTTATTAGTGGTGTACCCCAAGGGTCAGTGTTATTAGTGGGGTTCCGCAGGGTTCAGTGTTATTAGTGGGGTACCCCAAGGTTCAGTGTTATTAGTGGTGTACCCCAAGGGTCAGTGTTATTAGTGGGGTATCCCAAGGTTCAGTGTTATTAGTGGGGTACCCCAAGGTTCAGTGTTATTAGTGGGGTACCCCAAGGTTCAGTGTTATTAGTGGTGTACCCCAAGGTTCAGTATTATTAGTGGTGTACCCCAAGGCTCAGTGTGATTAGTGGGGTACCCCAGGGTTCAGTGTTATTAGTGGGGTACCCCAGGGTTCAGTGTTGGGACCCTTACTTATTAATATATATATAAACAATATGGGGTGTGAGATTATAAACCCCATTCCAGTCTTTGCAGATGACACCAAGCTGTGC
This sequence comes from Staurois parvus, assembly GCF_062004578.1. Lineage (NCBI taxonomy): Eukaryota > Metazoa > Chordata > Amphibia > Anura > Ranidae > Staurois > Staurois parvus. The sequence goes on from NW_028319141.1 coordinate 338,139, forward strand.
CGGGGAATAACGTCCTTACAGGATGTCTCCAACTTACAAGCCGACCTCAATGCTCTGTGTAATTGGGGGACTATGGGGCCAATGAGGGCTAATGGTGATAAATGTAAGGTTCTGCACTTGGGGGCTAAGAATATGCATCATACATACTAGGGGGGTACAACTGGGGGGGCAATGGTGGAGAAGGATCTGGGGGGGGTCAATGGTAGAAAAGGATCTGGGGGGTCAATGGTTGAGAAGTATCTGGGGGGCAATAGTGGAGAAGGATCTGGGGAGGTCAATGGTGGTGAAGCATCTGGGGTGGTCAATGGTGGAGAAGGATCTGGGGGGTTAATGGTGTAGAAGGATTTGGAGGGTCAATAGTGGAGAAAGATCTGGGGGGGTCAATGGTAGAGAAGGATCTGGGGGGGTCAATGGTAGAGAAGGATCTGGGGGGGTCAATGGTGGAGAAGGATCTGGGGGGCAATTGAGGAGAAGGATCTGGAGGGGTCAATGGTGGAGAAGGATCTGGGGGTTATGGTAGATTACCAGCTTAATAATGGCAGCAATGCAAAGCTGCGGGTTCTAAAGCGAGCAAAATCCTCTCTTGTATTAGGAGAGGTATAGACTCCAGAGAGAGAGATATCATCAATTCACAAAAAGAACATTGGGGAACTGGAGAAAGTACAGAGAAGGGCAACCAAACTGATACGAGGCATGGAGGAGATCAGCTATGAGGAAAGATTAGAGGAACTGAATGTATTCTCTACTGAGAAGAGGAGATTAAGGGGGGGATATGATCTCCATGTATAATACATAAGGGGGGATATGATCTCCATGTATAATACATAAGGGGGGATATGATCTCCATGTATAATACATAAGGGGGGGTATGATCTCCATGTATAATACATAAGGGGGATGTGATCTCCATGTATAATACATAAGGAGGGGATATGATCTCCATGTATAATACATAAGGGGGGATATGATCTCCATGTATAATACATAAGGGGGGATATGATCTCCATGTATAATACATAAGGGGGATATGATCTCCATGTATAATACATAAGGGGGGATATGATCACCATATATAATACATAAGGGGGGGATATGATCTCCATGTATAATACATAAGGGGGGGGATATGATCTCCATGTATAATACATAAGGGGGATATGATCTCCATGTATAATACATAAGGGGGGATATGATCTCCATGTATAATACATAAGGGGGGATATGATCTCCATGTATAATACATAAGGGGGGATATGATCTCCATGTATAATACATAAGGGGGGATATGATCTCCATGTATAATACATAAGGGGGGATATGATCTCCATGTATAATACATAAGGGGGGGATATGATCACCATGTATAATACATAAGGGGGATATGATCTCCATATATAATACATAAGGGGGGATATGATCTCCATGTATAATACATAAGGGGGGATATGATCTCCATGTATAATACATAAGGGGGGTATGATCTCCATGTATAATACATAAGGGGGATGTGATCTCCATGTATAATACATAAGGAGGGGATATGATCTCCATGTATAATACATAAGGGGGGATATGATCTCCATGTATAATACATAAGGGGGATATGATCTCCATGTATAATACATAAGGGGGGATATGATCTCCATGTATAATACATAAGGGGGATATGATCTCCATGTATAATACATAAGGGGGGATATGATCACCATATATAATACATAAGGGGGGGATATGATCTCCATGTATAATACATAAGGGGGAGGATATGATCTCCATGTATAATACATAAGGGGGATATGATCTCCATGTATAATACATAAGGGGGGATATGATCTCCATGTATAATACATAAGGGGGGATATGATCTCCATGTATAATACATAAGGGGGGATATGATCTCCATGTATAATACATAAGGGGGGATATGATCTCCATGTATAATACATAAGGGGGGGATATGATCACCATGTATAATACATAAGGGGGATATGATCTCCATATATAATACATAAGGGGGGATATGATCTCCATGTATAATACATAAGGGGGGATATGATCTCCATGTATAATACATAAGGGGGGATATGATCTCCATGTATAATAGATAAGGGGGGATATGATCTCCATGCATAATACATAAGGGGGATATGATCTCCATGTATAATACATAAGGGGGGGATATGATCTCCATGTATAATACATAAGGGGGGATATGATCTCCATGTATAATACATAAGGGGGGATATGATCTCCATGTATAATACATAAGGGGGATATGATCCCCATGTATAATACATAAGGGGGGATATGATCTCCATGTATAATACATAAGGGGGATATGATCCCCATGTATAATACATAAGGGGGGATATGATCACCATATATAATACATAAGGGGGGGATATGATCTCCATGTATAATACATAAGGGGGGGGATATGATCTCCCTGTATAATACATAAGGGGGGGATATGATCTCCATGTATAATACATAAGGGGGGATATGATCTCCATGTATAATACATAAGGGGGGATATGATCACCATATATAATACATAAGGGGGGGATATGATCTCCATGTATAATACATAAGGGGGGGGATATGATCTCCATGTATAATACATAAGGGGGATATGATCTCCATGTATAATACATAAGGGGGGATATGATCTCCATGTATAATAGATAAGGGGGGATATGATCTCCATGTATAATACATAAGGGGGGATATGATCTCCATGTATAATACATAAGGGGGGATATGATCTCCATGTATAATACATAAGGGGGGATATGATCTCCATGTATAATACATAAGGGGGGATATGATCTCCATGTATAATACATAAGGGGGGATATGATCTCCATGTATAATACATAAGGGGGGATATGATCTCCATGTATAATACATAAGGGGGGATATGATCCCCATGTATAATACATAAGGAGGATATGATCCCCATGTATAATACATAAGGGGGGATATGATCTCCATGTATAATACATAAGGGGGGATATGATCACCATATATAATACATAAGGGGGGATATGATCTCCATGTATAATACATAAGGGGGGATATGATCTCCATGTATAATACATAAGGGGGGGGATATGATCTCCATGTATAATACATAAGGGGGGGGATATGATCTCCATGTATAATACATAAGGGGGGATATGATCTCCATGTATAATACATAAGGGGGATATGATCTCCATGTATAATACATAAGGGGGGATATGATCTCCATGTATAATACATAAGGGGGGGATATGATCTCCATGTATAATACATAAGGGGGGATATGATCTCCATGTATAATACATAAGGGGGGATATGATCTCCATGTATAATACATAAGGGGGGATATGATCTCCATGTATAATACATAAGGGGGGATATGATCTCCATGTATAATACATAAGGGGGGGATATGATCACCATGTATAATACATAAGGGGGATATGATCTCCATATATAATACATAAGGGGGGATATGATCTCCATGTATAATACATAAGGGGGGATATGATCTCCATGTATAATACATAAGGGGGGATATGATCTCCATGTATAATACATAAGGGGGGGATATGATCACCATGTATAATACATAAGGGGGATATGATCTCCATATATAATACATAAGGGGGGATATGATCTCCATGTATAATACATAAGGGGGGATATGATCTCCATGTATAATACATAAGGGGGGATATGATCTCCATGTATAATAGATAAGGGGGGATATGATCTCCATGTATAATACATAAGGGGGGATATGATCTCCATGTATAATACATAAGGGGGGATATGATCTCCATGTATAATACATAAGGGGGGATATGATCTCCATGTATAATACATAAGGGGGGATATGATCTCCATGTATAATACATAAGGGGGGATATGATCTCCATGTATAATACATAAGGGGGGATATGATCACCATATATAATACATAAGGGGGGGATATGATCTCCATGTATAATACATAAGGGGGGGGATATGATCTCCATGTATAATACATAAGGGGGATATGATCTCCATGTATAATACATAAGGGGGGATATGATCTCCATGTATAATACATAAGGGGGGATATGATCTCCATGTATAATACATAAGGGGGGATATGATCTCCATGTATAATACATAAGGGGGGATATGATCTCCATGTATAATACATAAGGGGGGATATGATCTCCATGTATAATACATAAGGGGGGGATATGATCACCATGTATAATACATAAGGGGGATATGATCTCCATATATAATACATAAGGGGGGATATGATCTCCATGTATAATACATAAGGGGGGATATGATCTCCATGTATAATACATAAGGGGGGGTATGATCTCCATGTATAATACATAAGGGGGATGTGATCTCCATGTATAATACATAAGGAGGGGATATGATCTCCATGTATAATACATAAGGGGGGATATGATCTCCATGTATAATACATAAGGGGGATATGATCTCCATGTATAATACATAAGGGGGGATATGATCTCCATGTATAATACATAAGGGGGATATGATCTCCATGTATAATACATAAGGGGGGATATGATCACCATATATAATACATAAGGGGGGGATATGATCTCCATGTATAATACATAAGGGGGAGGATATGATCTCCATGTATAATACATAAGGGGGATATGATCTCCATGTATAATACATAAGGGGGGATATGATCTCCATGTATAATACATAAGGGGGGATATGATCTCCATGTATAATACATAAGGGGGGATATGATCTCCATGTATAATACATAAGGGGGGATATGATCTCCATGTATAATACATAAGGGGGGGATAGGATCACCATGTATAATACATAAGGGGGATATGATCTCCATATATAATACATAAGGGGGGATATGATCTCCATGTATAATACATAAGGGGGGATATGATCTCCATGTATAATACATAAGGGGGGATATGATCTCCATGTATAATAGATAAGGGGGGATATGATCTCCATGCATAATACATAAGGGGGATATGATCTCCATGTATAATACATAAGGGGGGGATATGATCTCCATGTATAATACATAAGGGGGGATATGATCTCCATGTATAATACATAAGGGGGGATATGATCTCCATGTATAATACATAAGGGGGATATGATCCCCATGTATAATACATAAGGGGGGATATGATCTCCATGTATAATACATAAGGGGGATATGATCCCCATGTATAATACATAAGGGGGGATATGATCACCATATATAATACATAAGGGGGGGATATGATCTCCATGTATAATACATAAGGGGGGGGATATGATCTCCATGTATAATACATAAGGGGGGGGGGGATATGATCTCCATGTATAATACATAAGGGGGGATATGATCTCCATGTATAATACATAAGGGGGGATATGATCACCATATATAATACATAAGGGGGGGATATGATCTCCATGTATAATACATAAGGGGGGGGATATGATCTCCATGTATAATACATAAGGGGGATATGATCTCCATGTATAATACATAAGGGGGGATATGATCTCCATGTATAATAGATAAGGGGGGATATGATCTCCATGTATAATACATAAGGGGGGATATGATCTCCATGTATAATACATAAGGGGGGATATGATCTCCATGTATAATACATAAGGGGGGATATGATCTCCATGTATAATACATAAGGGGGGATATGATCTCCATGTATAATACATAAGGGGGGATATGATCTCCATGTATAATACATAAGGGGGGATATGATCTCCATGTATAATACATAAGGGGGGATATGATCCCCATGTATAATACATAAGGAGGATATGATCCCCATGTATAATACATAAGGGGGGATATGATCTCCATGTATAATACATAAGGGGGGATATGATCACCATATATAATACATAAGGGGGGATATGATCTCCATGTATAATACATAAGGGGGGATATGATCACCATATATAATACATAAGGGGGGGATATGATCTCCATGTATAATACATAAGGGGGGGATATGATCTCCATGTATAATACATAAGGGGGGGGATATGATCTCCATGTATAATACATAAGGGGGGATATGATCTCCATGTATAATACATAAGGGGGATATGATCTCCATGTATAATACATAAGGGGGGATATGATCTCCATGTATAATACATAAGGGGGGATATGTTCTCCATGTATAATACATAAGGGGGGATATGATCTCCATGTATAATACATAAGGGGGGATATGATCTCCATGTATAATACATAAGGGGGGGATATGATCACCATGTATAATACATAAGGGGGATATGATCTCCATATATAATACATAAGGGGGGATATGATCTCCATGTATAATACATAAGGGGGGATATGATCTCCATGTATAATACATAAGGGGGGATATGATCTCCATGTATAATACATAAGGGGGGGATATGATCTCCATGTATAATACATAAGGGGGGATATGATCACCATGTATAATACATAAGGGGGATATGATCTCCATATATAATACATAAGGGGGGATATGATCTCCATGTATAATACATAAGGGGGGATATGATCTCCATGTATAATACATAAGGGGGGATATGATCTCCATGTATAATAGATAAGGGGGGATATGATCTCCATGTATAATACATAAGGGGGGATATGATCTCCATGTATAATAGATAAGGGGGGATATGATCTCCATGTATAATACATAAGGGGGGATATGATCTCCATGTATAATACATAAGGGGGGATATGATCTCCATGTATAATACATAAGGGGGGATATGATCTCCATGTATAATACATAAGGGGGATATGATCTCCATGTATAATACATAAGGGGGGATATGATCTCCATGTATAATACATAAGGGGGGATATGATCTCCATGTATAATACATAAGGGGGATATGATCTCCATGTATAATACATAAGGGGGGATATGATCACCATATATAATACATAAGGGGGGATATGATCTCCATGTATAATACATAAGGGGGGATATGATCACCATATATAATACATAAGGGGGGGATATGATCTCCATGTATAATACATAAGGGGGGGGATATGATCTCCATGTATAATACATAAGGGGGGGGATATGATCTCCATGTATAATACATAAGGGGGGGGATATGATCTCCATGTATAATACATAAGGGGGGATATGATCTCCATGTATAATACATAAGGGGGGATATGATCACCATATATAATACATAAGGGGGGGATATGATCTCCATGTATAATACATAAGGGGGGGGATATGATCTCCATGTATAATACATAAGGGGGATATGATCTCCATGTATAATACATAAGGGGGGATATGATCTCCATGTATAATACATAAGGGGGGATATGATCTCCATGTATAATACATAAGGGGGGATATGATCTCCATGTATAATACATAAGGGGGGATATGATCTCCATGTATAATACATAAGGGGGGGTATGATCTCCATGTATAATATATAAGGGGGGGATATGATCACCATGTATAATACATAAGGGGGGATATGATCTCCATGTATAATACATAAGGGGGGATATGATCTCCATGTATAATACATAAGGGGGGATATGATCTCCATGTATAATACATAAGGGGGGATATGATCTCCATGTATAATACATAAGGGGGGATATGATCTCCATGTATAATACATAAGGGGGGATATGATCTCCATGTATAATACATAAGGGGGGATATGATCTCCATGTATAATACATAAGGGGGATATGATCTCCATGTATAATACATAAGGGGGGATATGATCTCCATGTATAATACATAAGGGGGGATATGATCTCCATGTATAATACATAAGGGGGATATGATCTCCATGTATAATACATAAGGGGGATATGATCTCCATGTATAATACATAAGGGGGGATATGATCTCCATGTATAATACATAAGGGGGGATATGATCTCCATGTATAATACATAAGGGGGGGATATGATCTCCATGTATAATACATAAGGGGGGATTGCTGTAGGAAAGTCCTGGATTCTTTCTTGGATACACAGAATATAACTGGATATAACATTGATAGGGAAAGTTGATCCAGGGGATATCCGATTGCCTCTTCGGGGGTCAGGAAGGGATTGTTTCCCCTGCAGGAGCAGATCGGATCGTGCTTTGCTGGGATTTTTCCTTCTGGTGGATCAGCTGTGGGTGTCGGATTATAACTTTTATTTTTAATGGTAAAACTAGATGGATTGTCTTTTTTCAGCCAGACTAACTATGTAACTATGTAGGTCCCACACCGCTGCCTCCCATCTCCTGAGACTGCACTCAGTGACTTGGGTCTGAGACACTACAGACATATCCCTCCACCCGGCACAGGTGACAAATACTGGGAAAATTGCTATGTCACCTCCATGAGGAATAAGATCAAAAGCACACACCCCAGGTGTCTAGGTCTAGGAACGTCTATGGTGAAAATGAACATTTTGCTGCCAGCTGAACCCCAGAACCTCCATAAATCCAGTCTAGATACATAAATTGTGTCTGCAGCACAGAGAAGGAAGATTATCCGAGAGAAATCCAGGAATACAGGACGGGGAACACAGCTCAGGAAAGTGACCAGGGGATTACAGGCTGATATCACCCAGTCCCCGCCCTACTCTGGACCAATCAGTGAGCAGTATGGGTGGAGGAATGGATTTAGTGTTCATGACCCACCTGTGCTGATCTCTGTAGGAGTGTCCTCCTCTATAAATGTCCCCGTTATTCCATCCTCCTCCATAGACTGCTGATCATCCCTCACATACGCCTCTTCTTCTTCTGCTTTCACCTCAACTTTTATATCTATCAGATCTTCAACCTAAAACAAAATAATAATAGAAGAGCTCATCTGTAAAACATAAACTCCAATATTGTGACATCACATAAAAAACAATCACTTCTGTGAGACCATATTCTAGATGCTCCATCCCACCAACCTTGTAATAGTGAGGGATGGTGTGATCTTCCTGTGTGGAATCCCGGGAATACAGAGGACGGGGACATCTCTCTGGTGGGTTCCTGGTATTAGGTGGCTCCATCATGTCCTTGTGTCCTTCTGAAAACTCCTCCATCACTCCATACTCCTCATCCTCCTCTTTATACTCTTCTTTAACATCAATATTCTCATCCCCGAGGATTCCACTCTGAAAGATATAATAAAACATTCATTGTAACAAACATGCTGTGTATAAATCACAACTACCAATAATTGTCATCATCTACCTGATGATGGTGAGGGATGGTGTGACCTTCCTGTGTGGAATCCCGGGAATACAGAGGACGGGGACATCTCTCTGGTGGGTTCCCATGACTGGATCCATCTGTAGGAAACACACACACTGACTGAATCCATTGTTTCTATGTGTTTATCAGATGATGGGGGATCTAGGTGGATCCTCCGTACTGCTCTCTCCTTTACAATAAAGTCTCCTCTTACCCGGTGATGTGAGGGGCGGCTGATTGTCCATCATGACGTCCTTGTAGAGATCCTTGTGTCCTTCTAAATACTCCCACTCCTCCATGGAGAAATAGACAGTGACACCCTGACACCTTATAGGAACCTGACACACACAATGATACAGTCACCATCCAGACACATCCCTTGTCTGTTACTGGAGAATGTCCCAGAATTCCCGGCACCGCTCACCTCTCCTGTCAGCAGCTCAGTGATCTCTCTGGCGACTTCTAGAATCTTCTTCTTCTTTCTCTCTTCTATCAGGGAGGGAGGTGGAGGCAATGTGATGTCATATGATCTCCAGACTTCACAAGAGGAAAACTCTACATCTGAACACAAATAGTCACATCAAATGATATTCCCAGAATCCTCCTCACCTCTCCATTCAGGTCTCCATTTTATTAAAGCCCCACTTCAGGCTGAGGTATAATTTCCCCCCACAGGACCCCCACACTACGCAGGGTATAAGGAATTCTGATGTCATTACACACAATGAAGGACCAACAGTTCTGTTTTGCTTATGAGGATGCCAAGGGTCCCCCACATCCTAATACCATAGAATAAAAAGAAAGGAGCCAAATGGAGGGACATTGGGAGGAGGAGCTGTGAGGTCAGTGTGATGTCATAGGATTCTCTGACTCTGGATGGAGGGACATTGGGAGGAGGAGCTGTGAGGTCAGTGTGATGTCATAGGATTCTCCATCCCCTGCCACTTATAAAAGTGGTATAATCCTTTGGTATAGACTGATGAGGTGAGAAGGTGACACTTCTCCACAATGAGGAGAATGTTCCGGCCCCGGAAGTGGGGGAATGTTCTGCCCCTGAAGGGGTTCATCTGGGTTCCCACACTATATATGTGTGTATCATCATCTGCTGGAGATAAAAGACGTCACAGTGACTATGGAGGAAGAGGACGGACGTGACTATGGAGGAAGAGGATGGACGTGACTATGGAGGAAGAGGACGGACGTGACTATGGAGGAAGAAGACGGACGTGACTATGGAGGAAGAGGACGGACGTGACTATGGAGGAAGAGGACGGACGTGACTATGGAGGAAGAGGACGGACGTGACTATGGAGGAAGAGGACGGATGTGACTATGGAAGAAGAGGACGGACATGACGGGGGGTTAATGGGTGTAAATAGGAAATAACATCTTATTACCTCCTCTGCTGCCACTTCCAGCAACATCTCCTCTCTGCTTCCTCCCAACTCAGCTCTCACCCAGAACTTCCTGTCTGTACCTGACATCACTTCCTGTCTGTACCTGACATCACTTCCTGTCTGTCTTCCATAGAGACTTCCTGTGTGGGTAGAAGTGAGATCCCCACCTTGAGGAGCTCAGAGGAACTGCAGCCCCGAGAAGCGTCTGGTAGTGTGACCCCGGCCTTGTGCTGGGTGTGTATGGACTGTAGATCCTTGTGTAGGGGAGGAAATGACTCCTATCTGTGACTGCTGTAACCTGCTGACTGGCATCTCCTGTGAAATCTGACACTTGCACTGGATACACACAAGGCAGTCAGGGATTTCAGCCCCTCCCTTCTCCTCTCAGACTGTAATACAGAGAGAGCCAATCAGAAGAGGTATTAAAGGAGCCAATGACGGGGACTTTCTCAAGCAGGAGGTGCAGCTGCAAAGCATTGTGGAATTTGCAGTCCTGAACAGAAATGGCCCGATAGGCTGATATGAGGGATGGAACTACAGAGACCAGCATGCTTAGTGAGAGCAGAGTGAAGGACTCCATCTTGTTTTTCCTGAGGGGAGGCAGTCTGCATGTGGCAGGAGACAGTCTGGACCTGGCAGAGAAGTGCTCAGGGTCAGTTCACTCCATGTTTAGGTATCTGCATCAGTCAGGGAACATCCAACCTGAGAGGTGTGGCCTACAGTACAGTGCCTACACCGACAGTGTGAAGGGCTCATCGTGAGGTGACCACAGGAGCCGGTCATTTCCAGGACCATGGTTTGGGCCTTAGTCCCAGGATCTGGTGAGAGGGATTTTGCCCCCTGGCAGATGACAGGAACACGGCACACAGAGACATGACACTTCTCCCATACTCACCAGGCACTGGGTTGTGTAGATGGTCCTGCTATACAGACACAGTGTTTGCTTTGCTATACAAATCCTGCCACGGGATTACAATGATTCTTTACCATAGGAGTGTAAGTGCACCAATGAAAGTGTCTCGCTGAAGACCCCAACATTCATCCTGTTACCAAGAGACTGAAGTTACTGGTGCCATACGGGCACGCGCATGCGTATTCAGGCCTCTATATTGCATGGTGTGGGAGGGAATAGCTCTACCTTGGAAAGTAGCTATGAAGCATCAGTTGGGCGCAGTGTTTGCCTATTGTGGTATCGGGGGTTAGAAGGGAGAAGTCTGACACCACAGAGAGTCATCCTTCTGCTCTCCTCCTGCTTGGACATCATAAAGCTGAGTTTATGTAAAGGGGTTTAGACCCACTTTGAGGGTCCCATGTAAGTGTTTCCTCTGCTCTTGGGGTTATTCACGGTTGGAATCCCCTGAAAGCAGCCTGAGTGTAAAAGTGAGTTATATTGCTTCCGGTCTCAGGATTTGCTGTTCTCTGGATTCACCGAACGTATACCTGTTGTTCATGTTTATTACTTCCCATAGAGGTCTTACAGTAAAGCTGATCTCTGTGTTTATTATACCGTGTGTGCTTTTCATTGGTCCTTGTACTTCACTATTGTTAGGGGTGTCAGTTGGGACTGAGACAGTTCTTGGGGTTGGGAGGCAGAGTGGTGGAGTGAACAAACCCCCTTTGGGGGGATCGCTACACTGATAGAGGGGTCACCTCCATTCCCACCAAGGGGGACAGAAATATATGACTGCCTAGTCCAGCCTTTCTCAGCCAGGGGTCCTCCAAAGGGTTCTCGGGGTAAAGCTGCATCTTTGGAGACTGACAAGCACTAGGCTTGCTCACCCTGATAGGACAAGAAATGGCCGCTGCCCCAGTCTATAACTGGCCTTCACAGCAAGGAGCACTTGAACGGGCAACGCATGTCACACAACAAAAGAGAAAAGTTCCCGGCTCAACTTGCCAGCCATCCTGCAAACAAACCAAATTACCCCGTCTAACAGTATGCGTTAAAAACGGGTTTAGTTAGCACACATTTGCAATCACATTGTAAGCTACAGAGCCTCGTCACGGCACCCCCGATATTCTGTAGTCCTAACTCTACAAATTAATTGAACCCCCATAGTAGAGGCACATGTATTTAATGGCTAGACCAAGGGCAGGTGGACCCGTGGGAACCCACCCCTCTTTAACCACTCCAAGTTCAGACACTTTCCCCCCCTTCCTGCCCAGGCCAATTTTCAGCTTTCAGCGCTGTCACACTTTGAATGACCATTGCGCAGTCATGCAACACTGTACCCATATGATTTTTTTAGCATTTCTTGAGACAGAAAAAACTTTATTTTGGTGGTATTTTTATTTTTTTGCTTTATAAATGCAAAAGTCCAAAAATTTTGAAAAAAAGTGTTTTTCTTATAAAATTTTGCAAATAAATATTTCATCATACATCTTGGCCAAAATGTATTCCGTTATGTTTTTAGTAAAACAAAAAATACCCCAAATTAGTTTATAACGAAAAATTATAATTTTTAAAAAAATATTTTAATTTTTTTTTTTTTTTTTATATTATTATTTTTTTTAACATACTGTCACCATGGTGACACTGTACTACCTGTGGGGGGTGATGAAGATTTTTTAAATTATTTTTTACACCGATTGCTTTTACACCCATAAAGAGGAATAATTTCTCCTCTCTGGCTGCATTCTTGCAGCCATTGAGAAATACTGTGTGAGCTGTGATTGGTCACAGGTTGTCACATGGTACAAGGCTGTTGTGAATAGCCCTGTACCATGTGACCTCTGTGATCATTTACAGATTTCACACGTAGTAAGCAATGATGTCAGAAGTGACATGTGATCGCTGATTGGTCAATCAGTGATCACATGATCGTGACCTCGCACATAGGTCCCGTACGATGAACGGTGTTCCACTGTGTCTGGAGGACACAGCGGGCACCGGATTGTGGTGCTGCATGCTCCCAGGGAGCGCACACAAGCAGGGGGCGGGGAGGCCATTTATAAATGGCCACCCACCCCTGCACTGCCACCGTCCGGCCGTTTATATACAACGGCCGGACAGGAGGTGGTTAAAGGTACAGGAGCGCACCGGACACCCAGCGTATAGCCCAATGGCAGCCAAGGTGTCCAGTGTGTCTCCTCCCCAACAATTCAACAGAACAAAAAATGGCCACTGCCCCAGTACCCTGATAGTCAGGAATCGTGTTTGTGTAGTTAGTGCCGGGACACGGCTAGGATTTTGGTTTTGAGGTTTTTGCCGTTACTTTGTGGAACATTGTACAGCACCTGTAATCAGCACCAATAAACACTGCACTGTGTGACACCACATCACTGGACTGGTATCTGTCCCTGAAAGTGGGCCCATCCCAGGGAGCTTTGTACCCGCTACCCATCCCCAGCCCACGATTCAGAAACATTGAACTGCAATTTCCACTGCTCTGACCAGTCTTCCAGCAACACCAAATCCTGTTCCATGTTACAGGTACCTCCAAGTTCTATATGTAGTCTCGGGGTCCCTGTGGAAGTCCATGTGTGGACATTTCTACCTATGATAAATGACAGGCTAAACCCACCTGGAGACTTTCTCCACACCTGGAGTGTGCTGAGTTCTGGAGAACGTCTACACAGTGTTTCCAGATTGGCTTTATCACCCCAACGAGTTCGCTCCAGTTCATGGATGTCATCATTATGTTTGGAGGATCTCACCAGTCAGGAGCCTTTCCTGTCATCCTACATGTTCCCTTCTGAGGATTGTTCTATCCTTCCAAACAAATGTATGAAATCATGGATGAGTCCTCCTTCTATGTGATCTAGAAGATCTTCAATCACAATGTCTTTATGGATGAAGTGGATGGCCCAGTTTATATATTATTTATTGCTTTACAGCTTTATTCCCTCCAGGATTCATTCTTTATTTATAGAACCATTCAAGGAAGTGTTCTTACTGTGAGAGATCTCCACCACCATTCCTCTGTGACCATTCCATCCTTGTCATTTATGTCTAACATCTTCATTATGAGTGGATTGATATATATTTTTATACTTTAGGATGTATTTTTGCATTTTCTTCAACAAAAGGATCAGTTTTGGTGGTATCTGTTTTATTAACTATACATTTGGTTTTTGTGTTCTGTGTTTTTAAGACTTTTCTATATGTAATAAAATATCTTTATTAAACATAAGAGCTATTTATTATTATTATTTATTATTTTTGAACTTCCCTGGTAGCCCTGTAAGGTAGATATTTTTATGTTTCTGCAGTTTCTCTGAAATCCACAAGGTGGTGATCTCACTTATACCCAATCAGAAGGTCTCTATGGAATACAGAAAGGAAATGTCAGGTACAAACAGGAAGTGATGTTGGGTACAAACAGGAAGTGATGCCGGGTAAAGACAGGAAGTCATCTGGAATAAAGACAGGAAGTTCCATATGGTAGAAACCAGCAAGGAGACGTTGGTGAAAGTGGCAACAGAGGAGGTAATAAGATGTTATTTCCTATTTACACCCAGTAACCCCCCGTCATGTCTGTCCTCTTCCTCCATAGTCATGTCCGTCCCCTTCCTCCATAGTCACGTCCATCCTTTTCCTCCATAGTCATATCCGTCCTCTTCCTCCATAGTCACATCCATCCTTTTCCTCCATAGTCATGTCCGTCCTCTTCCTCTATAGTCATGTCCGTCCTCTTCCTCCATAGTCACTGTGACGTCTTTTATCTCCAGCAGATGATGATACACACATATATAGTGTGGGAACCCAGATGAACCCCTTCAGGGGCAGAACATTCCCCCACTTCCGGGCCGGAACATTCTCCTCATTGTGGAGATAAATTCTAGTAATATGGTCCTCTAAGGGTTCTGATGGATGAAGGGGAGCTGAGGGGTCTCTTTTGGGGTACAGAGGATGGAGGACTTTGGGGCCCCTTGGAGGGTAGTGGAGTTCAAGTTCTCTGAGGGGGTAGAGTAGCCGAAGGACTTTGGGTCCTTGATAGGAGATCTCTGAGAGAAGAGGAAGTACTATGGCTCAGGGAGTCGCTGAGTTAGGGAGGGGGCTGTTGGTCTATGATGGTCCTCCTACCTGAACTTACTTTCTGACCTCCTTACAGAACTCCAGCCAAGAAAAGAAGGCAACTTTCACCTTCTTACCATCTCACCGGTCAAATAATATTGTCCAAGTGGAATGAAGGTCAGTTCTTCACCCCGGGGTGGGCACTTGTTTCTAAAGGAGGTCTGTATGCTCAACATAGACTAACAGGTAGTCAGGGGTCAGTGCTATACATCTTCCGGAGACAGTCCCATACGTTCCCATGACATAGGCCCTGGCAGTGCCCGGTGCTGGAATTCAGAGCCCCAGGAACCCACCACCACTCTGTACAATGTCCTGGATATTACAGTATATTTGGCAACCAAAGGTCTTCCCCCTGTTGTCCCCCCTCCTACCCACACTGAGCTGCCATTGGAGGGAGGAGAACAGACTCCTCCCCAAAGCTCTCTCTGCTCCACCAGCAGCATTCTCCTGCTATCCAATCCCTTCTCTTCCTGCAGAGAATGACAGTGACATCACTCCTGTCAGGCAGCAGGCTGCCGGGTATTGGAGCCTTGCAGCCGGATATCGGGCAATTATCCTGATTATCCAGCAACTCCAATCAAAAGTCATCAAGTTCCCCTTCCTGGACACCACGATGACCCGACATTGACCTCACAGCACTGCCTCAGAGCAAACAAGTCATAGGAAGGATCGTATTTATCATTCCTTGTCTGCAGATCTAAAACTCATCAAAACCAGTTCAGAGACCAAACAAACCCAACAGAGAAAAGGGGATTTCTGATCCAGCAAGCCGAGGACCCAGGACCTTGGAAATGTACTAAATGTTAAGCAGTCCCAGCGAAGTGGAAATTTTTCAAAAAACTATTTGTCCAAGGGACTAAATCGGGGTCCCAAACTACTTGTCCCTCATGACAATCTACTTGTCCTGATAAAAATAATAATGGAACCCAAACCATATATAAATCCGGTGTTTATTGTTCTATTACTGAATGAGACGTTTTATCACGAAGGACTGTCAATGGATGGATGTCCCTATAAAGCATGAAATGACTTTGCCAGGGTGGAGAATATGAAGGTTGATGCACATGGGAGCACTTGGGTGCTCAGTACAAGCACATGCTGAGCAGACAAATCAAGCTCCAGTGTCCTCCAGGATTGGATCATTTTGTTTTCTGTTCAGCCCGCTGATTGGATGAACAATATGAGTAATGTATGGACTGCCTTAATGAGCCGATACAACAGGACAATGACCCAAAGCATACAAGTAATTCAACAAAACAATGGCTGCAACAGCACAGAATACGCCTTCTGGAGTGGCCCAGTCAGAGTCCTGACCTCAACCCGATTGAAATGTTTGTGTAGTATTATGTTCAGCAGACTGTGTTCTTCTATTGTTGTGACTTAGATGATGTTCAGAGCACATTTTATGCCCAATTCATGCAAAACCCCACGTAATCCCAAGGGGTTCACATACTTGTTCTTGGAACTGTAGAGTGCAGCAGTCAGGATGAGCACCATGTTCACATAAGAGTCCCCCCTTGCATCAAAGTCCCCATCTTTACCCCCTTACATGAGTGCCCAGCAGAGTCCCCCCTTACGTCAGTGTCCAGCGGAGTGTCCCCCCCCCTTACATCAGTGTCCAGCGGAGTGTCCCCCCCCTTACGTCAGTGTCCAGTGGAGTGTCCCCCCCCTTACGTCAGTGTCCAGCGGAGTGTCCCCCCCCCCTTACGTCAGTGTCCAGCGGAGTGTCCCCCCTTACGTTAGAGCTCAGCGGAGTGCCCCCCTTACGTCAGAAGTCAGAACTCAGCGGAGTGCCCCCTTTACGTAAGAACTCAGCGGAGTGCCCCCCCTTACATCAGAGCTCAGCAGAGTCCCCCCTTACGTCAGAGCTCAGCAGAGTCCCCCCTTACATCAGAGCTCAGCTGCTAACTGGACTTGGAATAGGGAAGTGTGAAGCTCCTGGAAGAACAGGGAGGGGGGAGGTAGATAAGGAGAGAAGGGAAGGAGGTGGGGAAAGCTCCATCGTAGAGCAGAGATCGCTCACCCCCAGGCTGCTCTCTGCAGGCTCAGACATCGCCAATTGTACAACCAGATGAATCTTCAAATTTCCCGCTCACGGGGCAGTCACAGAGCAGAGGGGTGGGAAGAGGCGGAGCAAAACAGAATCTCTCTCCTCCCCCGTTTATGCGGGGAGGGAGGGGGGAAGTGTGCTGTCTGAACAAGTGTCACAGACACTGAGCATGCCCAGCTGCAGCCCGCCCCCCCCCCCCCCTGGAGTCTACCAATCACTTTCTTAAGTAAGCCCTGCTGCTTGCCTGCAACAGGGATAAATGTAAGAAAACAACCTGCACTGCGCCCGGAACTACATGTCCCGAGAGTCAGGAGATAGGATTTGTAAATCCCTGAGTCCAAACTAAATATCTTCCCATGGGGGGAGTAGTTCTTCAATGTCCAGCAACCCTCCTATTCCCCCCTCACATCCACATCCTATTATTGTGTGACCAATACCATCCAAATCATTCTTACTTTCATTTCCCAAAGTTATCCGTCTACAAGGAGACCTGTATAGATCACATGATGGCACCAATGAGGATGGAGGAGGACCGGAGTCACATGACTGAGAAGATACTAAACCTCACCCTGGAGATCATCTACCTGCTGACCGGAGAGGTGAGGAGGATTCTGGGAGGTCACATGACATCAATCTTATCTCTATTAATAAAACACAGACCTGACCGGAGAGGGGAGGAGGATTCTGGGAGGTCACATGACATCACTCTTATCTCTATTAATAAAACACAGACCTGACCGGAGAGGTGAGGAGGATTCTGGGAGGTCACATGACATCACTCATATCTCTATTAATAAAACACAGACCTGACCGGAGAGGTGAGGAGGATTCTGGGAGGTCACATGACATCACTCTCATCTCTATTAATAAAACACAGACCTGACCGGAGAGGTGAGGAGGATTCTGGGAGGTCACATGACATCAATCTCATCTCTATTAATAAAACACAGACCTGACCGGAGAGGGGAGGAGGATTCTGGGAGGTCACATGACATCACTCTTATCTCTATTAATAAAACACAGACCTGACCGGAGAGGTGAGGAGGATTCTGGGAGGTCACATGACATCACTCATATCTCTATTAATAAAACACAGACCTGACCGGAGAGGTGAGGAGGATTCTGGGATTCTAACATGATGTTCCTATTGGTTCCTCAATACAGAAATTGAAGTCAGGTGATCATATGACCATCACAGTGCCTCCATGTGACTCCATAAACCCAGAGAGACACAACATGCAGAAGATTCTAGAAGTCACCAGAGAGATCACTGAGCTGCTGACAGGAGAGGTGAGCGGTGCCGGGAATTCTGGGACATTCTCCAGTAACAGACAAGGGATGTGTCTGGATGGTGACTGTATCATTGTGTGTGTCAGGTTCCTATAAGGTGTCAGGGTGTCACTGTCTATTTCTCCATGGAGGAGTGGGAGTATTTAGAAGGACACAAGGATCTCTACAAGGACGTCATGATGGACAATCAGCCGCCCCTCACATCACCGGGTAAGAGGAGACTTTATTGTAAAGGAGAGAGCAGTACGGAGGATCCACCTAGATCCCCCATCATCTGATAAACACATAGAAACAATGGATTCAGTCAGTGTGTGTGTTTCCTACAGATGGATCCAGTCATGGGAACCCACCAGAGAGATGTCCCCGTCCTCTGTATTCCCGGGATTCCACACAGGAAGGTCACACCATCCCTCACCATCATCAGGTAGATGATGACAATTATTGGTAGTTGTGATTTATACACAGCATGTTTGTTACAATGAATGTTTTATTATATCTTTCAGAGTGGAATCCTCGGGGATGAGAATATTGATGTTAAAGAAGAGTATAAAGAGGAGGATGAGGAGTATGGAGTGATGGAGGAGTTTTCAGAAGGACACAAGGATATGATGGAGCCACCAAATACCAGGAACCCACCAGAGAGATGTCCCCGTCCTCTGTATTCCCGGGATTCCACACAGGAAGGTCACACCATCCCTCACCATTACAAGGTTGGTGGGATGGAGAATCTAGAACATGGACTTCTTGAGGTGAGGTGATTTGGTGAGGATTTTTTAAGTGTAATATCACAATATTAAAGCTTATGTTTTACAGAGGACCTCTTCTCTCCTTCTCTTGGTTTAGAGTAAAGATCTGCTCGATATAGAAGTTGAGGGTACAGCAGAAGAAGAAGAGGCGTATGTGAGGGATGATCAGCAGTCTATGGAGGAGGATGGAATAACGGGGACATTTATAGAGGAGGACACTCCTACAGAGATCAGCACAGGTGGGTCATGAACACTAAATCCATTCCTCCACCCATACTGCTCACTGATTGGTCCAGAGTAGGGCGGGGACTGGGTGATATCAGCCTGTAATCCCCTGGTCACTTTCCTGAGCTGTGTTCCCCGTCCTGTATTCCTGGATTTCTCTCGGATAATCTTCCTTCTCTGTGCTGCAGACACAATTTATGTCTCTAGACTGGATTTATGGAGGTTCTGGGGTTCAGCTGGCAGAAAAATGTTGGTGTTCACTATAGATGTTGCTCAACTTGGCATTTGGCGTATGAGACTTGGACATTTTTTCCCATGCCCGGGTCCAGCAAGATCTCTGACAGAACATTTCTCCCAGGGTTCCTTGCTCTGTTGTCTGCTGGCTGTGCCGGGTGGAGGGATATGTCTGTAGTGTCTCAGACCCAAGTCACTGAGTGCAGTCTCAGGAGATGGGAGGCAGCGGTGTGGGATCTCTGCAACTTGTCTACAGGAAACATTTAATATTCCACTAATTACTGAATACAATATTATCAGTCCTGACCATTACACTGTATAATTTATATTGTACATTACATACTCCTGACCCCTGCACTATATACTCTATGTTGTACATTACATACTCCTGACCCCTGCACTATATACTCTATGTTGTACATTCCATAGTCCTGACTTCTGCTCTCCCCCTCCCCCCACTGCTATATATACACATAATATGGATTCTCGTTTGTTACACCCATTTCCTCCCACCTGGACATTTTATATCGGATGATGTGATTGGAGCACAGACTTTTACATGGTGATAATAATGTGATAACATCCTCCAACTTTGGACCCTTAAACAGAAAGTGATAATGAGGGAGGAGTCAATACCCCAATGATGGTGGTCTTCAGGATCAGTCCAGTCTTCATCTTGGTTGTTCTCCCCCCATTCTCACTCTCTGACCTCTGGTGGGGCTCAGCCCCGCTGTTCTTCATGACTAAATCATGGACTAAATAAGGAAGTGCAGTACTTCTTGTGTTGGGAAGATGGTGATGAGTGATAGAGGGGGTGGGGACCCTCGTCCTATAATCCCCTCATCACTGTCCCTCCTATAAAAGACAGTTCTGGTTGTTTCCTCACTCTCTGACTAAGGTCCATGAATAAAGAAATGACCTGGTAGGAGATCAGAGGAGCCATTTCCTAGTTCCCTTGAGGGTGGAATTGTAAGCTCCTCAGAGACTAAGCTGCCTGATGTGGGCAGAGTCCTGGTTTGGGGGAACCAATCAGCTCCTGTCTAGTAATCCTCTTTGTCTTTGTATTTTAGTCCATGGCCGGGAGATGAGGAAAACCTCCGAGGATTGTCTCACTTTGTCTCCAGACTGGAAAGTAGAAGATGAGGACATCACACAGTGTAGTCCAGGAGAAAACCCGGCTCCCTCCAATGTCCATCCGGCACCACCCAGTGTAGATGGACCATCGGATTCCTCGTATCCTGAGGAACCTCAGACTGTGCGGGACCGGGCCGCCCTTCCAACAGAGAAGAGCTTTTCCTGTACTGAGTGTGAGAAGGGTTTTCCTTCTAAATCTCATCTTAATGTGCATAAAAGATCTCACACAGGGGAGAAGCCGTATTCCTGTGCTGAGTGCGGGAAATGTTTTTCACAGAAGTCCAGTCTGTACAAGCATCTGAGAGTTCACACGGGGGAAAAGCCGTATTCCTGTTCTGAATGCGGGAAATGTTTTTCAGATATGTCTAACCTTTATCATCATCAGAGATCTCACACAGAGGAGAAGCCGTATTCCTGTTCAGAGTGTGGGAAATGTTTTGTAGAAAAATCAAAACTTGTCAGACATCAGAAGTCTCATGAGATGGAAAAGCCATATTCCTGTCCTGAGTGCGGGAAATTTTTTTCAAGGAAGTCTAATCTTTACACACATCAGAGATCTCACACAGGTGAAAAGCCATATTCCTGTCCTGAGTGCGGGAAAAGTTTTTCACATAAACCCAGTCTTTACACACATCAGAAGTTGCACACAGGGGAGAATCCATATTCCTGTTCTGAGTGTGGGAAATGTTTTTCAGGCAAGTCCGGTCTTTCCACACATCAGAGAATTCACACAGGTGAAAAGCCATATTCATGTCTTGAGTGCGGGAAATGTTTTTCAAGGAAGGCCAGTCTGTACAAACATCAGAGATCTCACACAGGGGAGAAGCCATATTCCTGTTCTGAATGCGGGAAATGTTTTTCAGATATGTCTAACCTTTATCATCATCAGAGATCTCACACAGAGGAGAAGCCGTATTCCTGTTCAGAGTGTGGGAAATGTTTTGTAGAAAAATCAAAACTTGTCAGACATCAGAAGTCTCATGAGATGGAAAAGCCATATTCCTGTCCTGAGTGCGGGAAATTTTTTTCAAGGAAGTCTAATCTTTACACACATCAGAGATCTCACACAGGTGAAAAGCCATATTTCTGTCCTGAGTGCGGGAAAAGTTTTTCAAGGAAGTCTAATCTTTACACACATCAGAGATCTCACACAGGTGAAAAGCCATATTCCTGTCTTGAGTGCGGGAAATGTTTTTCAAGCAAGTGTGTTCTTTTCAGACATCAGAGATCTCACATGGGTGAAAAGCCATATTCCTGTCCTGAGTGTGGGAAATTTTTTTCAGATAAATCCCATCTTTACAGACATCAGAGATCTCACATGGGGGAGAAGCCACTTTCCTGTCCTGAGTGAGGGAAATGTTCCTCTCTGAAGTCCTGTCTTCCTGTACATCAGGGGTCCCACACAACCCTGGAGGTGTATTAGTGCCTTGAGTGCAGGAAATGTCTTCTAGATGAATGTTGCTGGACATCCCAGCTCTCATGTGGGGAAGAAGCACACCCTGATATACACCTCAGATATACTCCATGGCTGATCTTCATCATGGAAGGAACAGTTCATAAGGAGATCAGAGGTCCCCAAAGACATGGATGAAGTGTGGGACCGGGTCGGCCATTGATGGCAGCAGAAGAAGTTTTCAATGTATTTTCCATCAATGGAAGACATTCCAGCAGCTCAGATGTGATCCTAATAACATTGGTTCCCCCATTCACACAGGAGGAATGGACATGAACTCTCACTGAGGGAATTGCTATACAAACATTCTATGAATAGACCCCCAAATGTCAGGAGACGTTTCTATAAAGACGGGAAGTATGGAGCAGAGAAATGAAGAGACCTCCCAGCAATGTTATTACCAGGCTGCAGCTAGGGGGAGCTCTAATGTCACCCCAGCAGAGTGATCCCATCTAGCCCACATTAACCCTCTCACTGCCAGAGCTGTTTCTGCATGATTTTGCACACATGGGAAAATGCAGATTTTGGTCCTGAAGATGAGATAAACCCCCAAACATCTATTCTGTGACATCAGAGGCCCTGGAGAATAAAATGGTGGTGATTGTTAAGGTGTTCCCCGTACACAGATTCCCCTTCATATCCGCCTTTATTTCCTCCTTTCCCCCATTTTCTATGTTGGGATCTTTTCTACAATACTTTGTTATAATAATGGAACACGTTGTGTATTGTATTGTACACCAATAATAATGACTCCGCCCCCACATTCCAGACAAGGGATCTTCCTGACCAATCAGATTCCTTCCTTTACTGTTTCCTGATTTTTATGCTTCAATCTTGTTAAATGTAAAATTATAATAAAACATTTATTGAACAAAAACTATTGTGTGTGTCGGTGCAATGACGGCAAACTTCAATATAGAACATTGCTCCTCGGTGACACCTCACACCCTTCAATAACGGTGCAGAGTGCGGGGGTCAGCAGTATATCATATACAGCCCACCATACAGAGTGCAGAGGGGGGCTGTAGTGTGCCCCCCCTCCTGATCTATACCAGGCCACATGTCCACAACATGGGGGTCATCTTACCAGGGGGGATTCCCCCAGGTATAGCACCTTGTCTGGTGGGTGTGGGGATCTGTGGGTGGGGGTCATATTGGATTCTGGAAACCCCCTTTAATAACAAGGGGCCCCCATATACCGTCCCCCATGTGAATGAGTATGGGGTATATAGTACCCGACAATAGCACCAGCCCAATGACAGCTCCCTAAACTGTCATCATCTACATAAGTGAAGGGACAGGGATGGTGGGACCTTATTACACAAATGTGACCAGTGACCATATTTGGTCAGTGATGTCACTGATATCCCCACCCCCTTCCTTACATGGTAGGGATTCCCAATGACATCACTGATTCCTGGGGGTGTGGCCGCTGTACCCATCCATGTCTTCCTCAGGCACCAGTGACAGCGGGAAGCTGTTATATATAGAAGTGGTAGAAATGTCTCTTCTATATGTGATGATCGGCTCCGGAACAGGCAAAGTTTGGTTTGTACTGTCGTCTCATCCCTACTCTCCGACAACTAAACCCAGAGATCATCCCAAGCGGTCATTGTATTTGTCCCTTACATTGGTGACCAATGGGAGAAGGACCCCCTTATATCAGTGGTCAGTGTAGTGGTCCCTTACATTGGTGACCAATGGGAGAAGGGCCCCCTTATATCAGTGGTCAGTGTAGTGGTCCCTTACGATGGTGACCAATGGGAGAAGGACCCCCTTATATCAGTGGTCAGTGTAGTGGTCCCTTAGATTGGTGACCAATGGGAGAAGGACCCTCTTATATCAGTGGTCAGTGTATCAGCCCCTTACATTGGTAACCAATGGGAGAAAGATTCCCTTTTATCAGTGGTCAGTGTAGCGGTCCCTTACATTGGTGACAATGGGAGAAGGACCCCCTAATATCAGTGGTCAGTGTAATGGTCTCTTACATTGGTGACCAATGGGAGAAGGACCCCTTATATCAGTTGTCAGTGTAGTGGTCCCTTACATTGAGGACCAATGGGAGAAGGACCCCCTAATATCAGTGGTCCGTGTAGTGGTCTCTTACATTGGTGACCAATGGGAGAAGGACCCCTTATATCAGTGGTCAGCAGGGGCAGACTGACAACTCATTGGGCCCCCGGGCAATAGGGGATCATGGGGCCCCTGTGTCCTTGCCCAAACTCAAAAAAGCCTATGAAAAAGGTACCAGGGGCATCTTATGGGGCCCCCTACTGACCCCGGGCCCTCAGGCTGTTCCCTAGTTTCCAAATGGTTAGTCCAGCCCTGGTGGTCAGTGTAGTGATCCTTTACATTGGTGACCAATGTGAGAAGGATCCCTTATATCAGTGGTCAGTGTAGTGGTCCCTTACATTGGTGACCAATGTGAGACGGATTCTCTTTTATCTGTGGTCAGTGTAGCGGTCCCTTACAAAAGACTAGAAGGTCTAAAAAAAATAAATGAATGAATCGCCAGGACCAGATGGCTTACACCTGAGAGTCCTCAAGGAATGTAGCCAGGTGTTAATAAATCTAAATTATGATTCGGAACTTATATTGATGGCAAGCTTGCAAAATATTTGGTTTTTATGATTAGTCATAATTAATATTAATATGTGTGAATGGTCTTTTGACAAATGGTAGTATTACAATTCTTCAATTATAGCTGAGACCAAAATATATACAAGTTAAGCTGAGACAGTAAATATGGGTAAGTTAGCTGAGACAGCTAACCAGCTGAAGGCTGAGTATACTATATTTAGGCTGGTAGTTATGTCAAGGTTATTAGAAGTGACTTACTATTACATTACGTATTTCAATAGTATCTGTGTATATTTAGTATACGTCTCTAACATTGATACATATATAGTTTAGTGATTATACATTGATATGTTCTTAAGCTATATTATTCTTTAAATATATAGCTGAGGGTTACGTCATTAGCTTATAATATTATGTCCATCAGCATACATATGTTCCTGTCCATCAAAAACATTATGTGAGTGTCGTCCCCTCCCTTCTATGCCATACAAGGTATTAAGATCACTAACTATGACGTAAATTTGCCTCATAAAATACCATGAGACAACGGAGAAGAAAACACTTACACACACACGCTAATACTGACACTCTTTCGTACATAACACACACATACATACACGACTGAGAAGCTGCAACAGGTGCATGCTGCTAGATCATCATTTCCGTCTATTTCCGGCTTCTTCAACAAAGTCATGAGAAAGACAAGGAGAGCATGAAGGACAGAACAGCACATGGCCGTACTTCAATACCTAAAAATGGTGACTTTATCTTTAAACGTTTGCTTGTTATTTTTACAGTAGTTGTATCTCCATGGAACTGTTCATGATACGCTTTACATTGTTATTTCTACAGTAGTTTTATCTACATGGAACTGTTCATGATACGCTTTACATTGATATTTCTACAGTAGTTGTATCTACATGGAACTGTTCATGATACGCTTTACATTGTTATTTCTACAGTAGTTTTATCTACATGGAACTGTTCATGATACGCTTTACATTGATATTTCTACAGTAGTTGTATCTACATGGAACTGTTCATGATACGCTTTACATTGATATTTCTACAGTAGTTTTATCTACATGGAACTGTTCATAATACGCTTTACATTGTTATTTTACACCATTGTGTGACAGAATAAAATCACACTTCATTTTTTATTTCAATGGCTCTTTCATTCATAATCGCCTCAAGACACTAGAAGAAGTATTATATGTGTCTAAAATCCAACATTTTGGTGAGCCAACCACCGCCAAAGTTTTTTTTCCTACGGTCTTCCCATGCCTCGTTGAGGGGGAGAACGCACAATTCTGTGATTGTCAAGTCTTGGGAAAAACACGGTGAAAAAAACCCTAGAAGAAAAGGCGATTAAACAGACGTGGACGAGAGGTCCAGTGACTGAGTCGGGTCAAACGAGAAAATCTTCTGATTACGGTGAGTAACAATTATGGAATTTATTGATGACTTAGTCAATGAAAGTAAGCTAGAGTTTAAAGATGTTTCTTTATATCCTGAAGACGGTCAGCTATGGCATTATATGTATAATGAATGTTTACAGGCCAATATTCAGATAGATAAATCTAGATTTACTGTGCACAGACAGCGTAAAAAGATATCTAACATCTTAAATTTAGTGAGAATATTCAACAAAATGATTTTGAATGTTGATTTATCTGTTAAAAAAGCTTGTACATTAAAACAGACAGAATGTAGCACTGTACAGAATACAGAAAAGCATGAAAATGTGTCTCAAGATGCTCTTAGTTGCCCAAACTGTGACATTTTTTGTAATTACATAGAGAATCTTGAGGAACAAATTGACTCAAAGAATTGATTCTGATGACGAAACACAAATTAAACATAAAGAATTGTTATGTAAAACTGCAAAACTTAAGTTGCAAATACATAATCAATTAATGAAAGTTTTAAAAGACATCCCTGCTTATGATCCAGATAAAGATATCTACAGCAACATGGAAATGTATGAAATGCATGTCAAATGCCATCAGATTTCAAATCATGACATAAATTATTTATTTCCGTTGTGGCTCCCAATTAAATTTATGTCTCGAATTAAAAATTCTGTTGTTAACGATAAATATCAGAAAAAACATAGTGACGCGACAGACAGACTGCGACAATTGCTGTTATGTTCAACAGGTGAAGACGTACCTTCTGTAGAAATGCTCGACTTACTTCAGACTACTGCTGACGAAGACCCTTTTGAGTTTAAAAATAAGTTTTCCAAAGCATATAAAATGATATTTGGAGTAGAAAATGAGGAAGACTCAGCTATGATCAAAGCTTTTGTAAAGAAATTCAAGTATCTTGACCCAGTGACAGTTGTCATAGCAGAGGAAAAACAAAATCTAAATGACATAGTAAGTTTCATTGACAGAATCCGGAGAAAATTGAAAAATAGCAATCTCACTTACGAGGTAGCTGTGATTCAAAGTGACAAAAATAGTCAGACAGCAGCCATGCCAGGAACCACAAGTCCCAGTAAGAATGACAACGACAGATGCAAGCAAGTGAGTCATAAAACGTATACCACATGCTTTCACTGTCATAAACAAGGTCATATCAGACGGCATTGTTGGAAGTTTAAAATTGACTCACAAATAAAGAAAATGGAAATAAAAAGTGAAAAAGCAGCTTTTGTACAACCTGCTGTGTTGTGTAATGATAAAAGTTTAACTGAATTGCCTTATGCCTCAACAGTTAAACAAATTCATAATTTGACTAGCAACAACCAGGGGCGGACTGACCATTTGGAAACTCGGGCACTGCCCAAGGGCTCGGGGTCGGTAGGGGGCCCCATGAGATGCCCCTGGTACCTTTTTCATAGACTTTTTTGAGTTTGGGCAAGGACACAGGGGCCCCATGATCCCCTTTTGCCTGGGGGCCCCATGAGTTGTTAGTTCAGCCCTGGCAACAACTGTTCTGACAACATGGTGAGAAGGGCTGTCACTGACACAAATGGTTTATTACCAGTTCCAAAAATAGAATCACGTCCACATTCATCCCCAATATTGTTAGAATTTGTCGCTCCAATTGTATTGGATGACAATGGAAGACCATTTCTACAAGGTTTACTAAATGGTAAAAAGATTACATTTCTGATTGACAGTGGATCTTAGATTAGTCTTACCAGAGAAAACATATCTGTGAAACCACATTCACCCATGTGTAAAATAAAAGGTTTTAATAATACAGGTCATTCCACTGCTAGACAGGTGCCTAATGTAACATTTGAAGTACCTGGGCTAGTGAAAACTAACATTGATATTTGGTATAGTAATGCCACCGAGAATATTCTTGGCATTGATTTTATCAATAAGCAGAAGTGGATTATTGATATTCCGACTAAAGTTATTTGGAAGAATCCATCTAGGCCCAAATCAATGTTAATGGATGCTTCTATATACAGTGATGTTGGCTTCAACTCTAAAATGTCTACAGCACAAAAATGGCCTGATACTGATGGTAATTGTGCTTTAAAAGAATTGGTACAACGTTTTCCAAGTTTGTGGTCAAAATTTAAAAATGACATAGGAACATTGAAAGATACAGAATTGAATATTGAGGGAAAAGATCCTATACCCCTTAATCAGTATGAGTTACCACAAGAATCAATAGGAACACTTTCTGCCATTATTCAAGAGTTTGTACAACTTGGCATTTTAAAGAAAACACAATCAGTAGTAAATAACTGTATTTGGCCTATCAAAAATGCTGACAATTCATATTCTTTGTCAGTTGACTTCAGGACACTGAATAAACATATCACAAATAACAAAGCAGTTGTTCCTGATCATTCTAATATCAAGTTACATTTAAAGGCCGAATCCAAAGTGTTTTCTGTTTTGGAAATCGATAACAGTCATTTTTCGATCCCCTTAGCTAAAAGTTGTCAATACAAGATAGCTTTTAAGTTTCAGAAAGAGACCTATGCATTCACTCGATTAGTAGCTGGTTTAGACATCAGTGATGGTGTAGTCCATGAGTCCATAGAAAAAATTCTATCACAATTTTCAAGGCCAGAATGCATTTTTCAGCATGTAAATACAATTATGCTAAGTACGCAGAATGTTAACGAACATATTACTCTTTAGTCTGAGTTATTTATGTTGTTACAGGATGCAGGCCTAAAATTAAACCCGGAAAGAGTTCAGCTGATGAAAAGTCAGGTGAAATGCTTTCACATGCAGATCAGTCAAGGAAAGAGACAATTATTGCAGGAAACAGTCAGAGCAATCACTGCCATTCCAGTTCCTACAACACATAAAGCATTGCAACAATTTTTGAAAAACATAAATCATTGCAAAGAGTTTATACATGGTTTTGCAGAGAAAGTTAAGCCATTACATCATCTTTTGAAGAGTAAAAATAACTTAGTTGACCAATGGGGTCCAAATGAGAATAATGCTTTAAAAGTGTTGAAAAAGGATTTGCAGAATGCGCCAGCATTAGGTACAATTGAGGTTTGTTCCAATGCTCCTTTTGTTGTGAAAACTCATGTATCTGATAATGCAATTTCAGTAACTTTGTCTCAATTAAAAGAAGGTAATGAGAGACTAATTAGATACTTCTCCAGAAATTTATCACCATTGGAAAGAACTTTTACATCAGAGGCACAACAACTGTTGAGTTTCTTTTATGCAATCAAAGCTTCACAAAGCACAGTAAAGTCACATAGTATCATACTACAATCTCCTGACAGTTCACTAAGAAGAATTCTTGAGGAAGATACATTCAGAGAATGTGGTGAAAGGTATCCTCAGTGGATAAGAGCACTGTTAGCCAAACACATTGTGATAGGTACAGCTGCATCAGACAAGTCTCTACCTCACATTCACAGCAACACATGTATTACTGAAGAACACTCTAACACCAGAATAATGACATCAGCACAGAAAACAGCTACGCATATTTCTAATATTATAGGGATGAGAACAAAGGCATAATCCTGTCATCTCTGGGGTGATACAAAACCTTTCTTTGTTTAGTAAAACAGGGTTTTGAGGTCATGACCTATGATGAAATATTGCGTCCTGTCATACCTAAATATCACACTACTTTTGTATTCTAGTTTAGGTCATTTTAGAAAGGATTAGGACAGTACTTTGATTGATATATAGAGGTTTTCTGTAAAAGGAAATAGGAAGTAATGTTACTTCACAATATGTGTTTCAAACTCATAAACTGATTGT
This sequence comes from Staurois parvus, assembly GCF_062004578.1. Taxonomy (NCBI): domain Eukaryota; kingdom Metazoa; phylum Chordata; class Amphibia; order Anura; family Ranidae; genus Staurois; species Staurois parvus. Next base: position 368,753 of record NW_028319141.1, read on the forward strand.
TCCATAATCTTTCATATTTGTTGAAATAGGTGCAAGAATAATGTAATGTTTGTGCCAAAGTAATGATACTGCATTTCTTTACAGAAATGACATCTAAAATCAAACATGAAGCGTAACAATCTCCTACAAGCCAACGTGAAGGAATTTGGACGTTTAAGAAGAGATCTTCATATGGGCAGAAGATTGAACAAAAGCTCAATACTTCATACTTGTGACTGATTTATCGCGTTCAACAAAAATGTTTCTACTTTACAGAACTTAAAGAAGATATTGTATAGACATTGCATGAAGAAAAGATTCATCAAGAGGAAATCTATTTATTAATGATAAAACAATTTATTATTGAAAATATTGTTAAGGGGCATATATACATTTTAATGATCCTTTTATTTCGATACTTACATCCATATTGGGATTGGTTAAAACTTCATAGAGTTATTCCAGTTATTAGAATATCTTTTGATAAAAGGTTAAGAAACATATTACTCTTATAGGAGCAATATAAACTTATGACACATTGTAGAATGGAAAGTATATTTCCGGAGCGTTAAAATATTATACAAATATGGAAATATACTACATTAATTATTATTACATCATTTAATTATTTTTATTATTATTATTATTACTATTATCATATATCATTTAAAATTAACATTATGATTAAGAATTTTTAGGAAGAGAAACTGAAAGATAAGGTATAGAGTTTTGAAGGAAAGTTATTTTTGATTGGTCCAGTTATGAGGAATATATACGATCATTTGGTATAAGACGGTGTGTATGGGACATGAATGAAGTGTGCATTGATTTGGCATTAATTTTGAACTAATCATAATAAGGGGGACATGTTAAATCTAAATTATGATTCGGCACTTATATTGATGGCAAGCTTGCAAAATATTTGGTTTTTATGATTAGTCATAATTAATATTAATATGTGTGAATGGTCTTTGACAAATGGTAGTATTTACTATTCTTCAATTATAGCTGAGACCAAAATATATACAAGTTAAGCTGAAATAGTATATACCAGTTGAAGGTTGAGTATGCTATATTTAGGCATAAAAGTATTTGGTAGTTATGTCAAGGTTATTAGAAGGGACTTACTATTACAGTACGTATTTTAATGGTATTTGTTTGTATTTAGTATACGTTTCTAACATTGATACATATGTACATTGATATGTTCTTAAGCTATACTATACTTTAAATATAACTGAGGGTTACGTCATTAGCTTATAATATTGGTACATCAGCATACATATGTTCCTGTCCATCAAACATCATATGTATAGCATCTTTACCTTATATGAAATGGCTTTGCTAAGCAGTAATACTTTCCATAGAAGGTATTAAGATCACTAACTATGACGTACATTTGCCTCTTAAAAGTCCATGAGACGACGGACATGGAACACTCACTCACGCTCACACACTAATATTGACACTTTGACATACACGTACACACACGGATGAGATGCTGGAACAGGTGCTGCAAGACGAGATCATCATTAACGTCACGTCCGGCTCTTTCTCTCTCGGACTCTGAGTTGGAAAAGGACATAAGAATCGCACATGGCAAGGACAGCCATGACAGATAATGGTGACTTTGTTTTAAACCTTCGCTTGTCATTTTTACAGTAGTTGTATCTCCATGGAACTGTTCATAATACGCTTTACATTGTTTATTTGACACCATTGTGTGATAGAATAAAATCACACTTCATTTTTTTATTTCAATGGCTCTTTCATTCATAATCGCCTCAAGACACTAGAAGAAGTATTATATGTGTCTAAAAATCTAACAGCTTCTAATTGGTCATGTCCATACAAGGCAAACTTCCTTCAGGGCTCGTGGTGATCTCCTCTTAGGTGTTATCTTGGAAAGAAAATATTTTTGTTCTTCAAGTTCACTCGATGGGAGGGGTTGCCAAGCAGCCACTTTTTTAGCAAGGATTTCTTAAAGTACCACAAAGCCCAGCAGGAAAAAGATATACATACAACATATATATATTCATACAAAGCATTTAGAAAAATAAAAAGTATAAAAGTAGATATGTATAAAAAAATTTAAATATTCAACAGGAAACCAAATAGGCATTTTACCATATCCATCACAGGGGCATCCAAGCAGGCTCGAGAGCGAGCCACTGCTCTGTGTCCACAGAGTCCCCTCTCCCTCCTCCTTGGCTCACTGGATGTGATTGACAGCAGCAGGAGCCAATGGCCCCTGCTCCTGCCTCAGCCAATGAGAAGGGAGAGTCCCCAGACTGCTGAGGATCTTGAGCACATTGCTGGATCAGGATGGGGCTCAGGTGAGTATTGGGGGGGCTGCTGCACAGAGAAGGGTATTTACCTTCATATATAGAATGCATGGAGGTAACAAACCTCCTGACTTTACACCCCCTGTAATCACACTCCTCCTACTCATCTTATTCCACATTTCTTAGGCATAGCCCACCGATCTGGTCATCCCGGCTGTCGCTGGATACCTGTATTCCTTACAAGGGTTTATATTCCTCACCAGTGTACTCTGTATACCGGGCTGTATACCACAACATCCTGACCATTGTACTATGCATGCTGGGCAGTATATGACATACTCCTGACCACTGCACAATATATACAGGGCAGTATATGACATACTCCTGACCACTGCACTCTGTACACAGGCCTAAGATATACTCCTGACCACTGCACTCTGTACACAAACCTAAGACATACTCCTGACCACTGCACAATATATACAGGGCAGTATATGACATGTTCCTGACCACTGCACAATATATACAGGGCAGTATATGACATACTCCTGACCACTGCACTCTGTACACAGGCCTAAGATATACTCCTGACCACTGCACTCTGTACACAAACCTAAGACATACTCCTGACCACTGCACAATATATACAGGGCAGTATATGACATGTTCCTGACCACTGCACAATATATACAGGGCAGTATATGACATGTTCCTGACCACTGCACAATATATACAGGGCAGTATATGACATGTTCCTGACCACTGCACAATATATACAGGGCAGTTTATGACATGTTCCTGACCATTGCACTCTGTACACAGGGCTGTATATGACATACTCCTGACCACTGCACTCTATACACAGGGCTGTATATGACATGTTTCTGACCACTGCACTCTGTACACAGGGCAGTTTATGACATGTTCCTGACCACTGCACTCTGTACACAGGCCTAAGATATAATCCTGACCACTGCATTCTGTACACAGGGCTGTATAGGACATACTCCTGACCACTGCACTCTGTACACAGGGCTGTATATGATATACTCCTGACCACTGCATTCTGTACACAGGGCTGTATATGATATACTCCTGACCACTGCACTCTGTACACAGGCCTAAGATATAACACTGACCACTGCAGTCTGTACACAGGGCTGTATATGATATACTCTTGACCACTGCACTCTGCACACAGGGCTGTATATGATATACTCCTGACCACTGCATTCTGTACACAGGGCTGTATATTATATACTCCTGACCACTGCACTCTACACAGGGCTGTATATGATATACTCCTGACCACTGCACTCTGTACACAGAGCTGTATATGACATACTCCTGACCACTGCACTCTGTACACAGGGCTGTATATGACATACTCCTGACCACTGCACTCTGCACAAAGGGCTGTACATGACAGGTTCCTGACCACTGCACTCTGTACACAGGGCTGTATATGATATACTCCTGACCACTGCACTCTATACACAGGGCTGTACATGACAGGTTCCTGACCACTGCACTCTGTACACAGGGCTGTATATGATATACTCCTGACCACTGCACTCTATACACAGGGCTGTACATGACATACTCCTGACCACTGCACTCTATACACAGGGCTGCATATGATATACTCCTGACCACTGCACTCTATACACAGGGCTGTACATGACAGGTTCCTGACCACTGCACTCTGTACACAGGGCTGTATATGATATACTCCTGACCACTGCACTCTATACACAGGGCTGTACATGACATACTCCTGACCACTGCACTCTATACACAGGGCTGCATATGATATACTCCTGACCACTGCACTCTATACACAGGGCTGTATGTGACATACTCCTGACCACTGCACTCTATACACAGGGCTGTATATGATATACTCCTGACCACTGCACTCTATACACAGGGCTGTACATGACATACTCCTGACCACTGCACTCTATACACAGGGCTGCATATGATATACTCCTGAACATTGCACTCTGTACACAGACCTAAGATATAAACCTGACCATTGCACTCTGCACAAAGGGCTGTACATGACAGGTTCCTGGCCTCTACACTCTGTACACGGGCCTAAGATGTACTCCTGACCACTGCACTCTGTACACAGAGCTGTATATTATGTGCGCCTGACCACTGAACTCTGTATGATGGGCTGTACGTGACGTTCCTAACCACTACATTCTTTTTTTCTGAGCCGTGTATGACATGTTCCTGACCGATGACCACTTCTAAATGCTGGGCTGTATCCTCTCCCATCCTCTGGAACTCCCTACCACTGTATGTATGGTCAGCCCCTCACCCTATCTGCCTTTAGGTGATCTTTGAAAACTCACTTCTTCAGGGAAGCCTACCCCACCCCCACCTAAGAACTGTACTTGAATCACCTCCACCAGATCATCCCCCGCAGCCATCACCTTTTGTATCCCCTCCCCCTTCCTTCATATTGTAAGCTCCACGAGCCGGGCCCTCCTATTCCTTCTGTACTGAAATGTATTGTAATTGTACCGCCCCCCTTATATTGTACAGCGCTGCACAGACTGTTGGCGCCATAAATCCTGTATAATAATAATAATAACCCCAGCTGGGAGTAAAGGGTGGAAATGGCTGGTGACCCCCAGATTTGGGCAATGATGTCATCACTATAAATGGATAAAACCCGCGCTATGTGTAACAACTCCAAACCTACAAAAACCTTCTAGCGGACTGCTGCTGTAACAAAGGGAAGGATTCCCTGTCATCTAGAAGAGCATTATGTGTCACAGCGCTGTCCTATTGTGTGTGCACAGAAATCATCACAAATACACTACAAATATGTGGAGACATTCAGAGATAAAGAGCTCGGGGCTCCAAATCCTATTCTCTGCACATCCACTGCTTCCACTTTACACCCACTTCATTGGTCTTATGGGGTTTATCAATAAATGAAGGAAACTGAACCGTGTGCAAATCATCCACAACATAAAGTGCTTTGTGCTCAAGATGCTGCTCCCTGCAGATCCACTGCTTCCACTTTACACCCACTTCATTCATCTCATCAGATTTGCTGCTATAGGAAATCATCTCAAATCCTGTGCAAATCCATGGAGACAGACAATATTGTGTGCTCAGTATAGTGTTCTCTGCAAGTCCACCGCTTCCACTTTGCATCTACTTCAATCCACTTATTTTACTCCAAAAATCCACCAATCAGTGAAAAGTTGATAAGGTGTGAAAGTGCTCCGCCCTCCAAACTGTGTCAGCTGTAGTGTAGCCCCGCCTTCTTCCACCTCTTGTACACGGGATGGTGAGGGCGCCCCCTAGTAGTGCTTCCCCCTCACCACACCAATAGGACTCCCAGCTTTTCAGCTCCCAGAGTCACAAACATCCTTCACACTCTCCTCATCTCCGATGGTAAAGGAACCGGATCCTCCTCGCTCCCTCCTGCAAGTCTGCTGCGGGTTCTGTCAGTCTCCCTCCTAGACTCCGCCTCCAACCGCCATTCCAGCAGGAGCTCCGCCTCTAAATACACACTCAGGGAGGAGAGAAAGGGGAACCCGACATCATGTGACACCTTTTATTACATGGAAATACGAAAATCAGCGGGACTAATGCAATCACATTTACTGCAAAATCAGAGGGGCCAAAATGTGTCCCCCGAGCAGTCAGGCTGCAGGAGATCCGCTGAGACATAGAGAGGGAAATGGGAGCTAATAGGCTGCAGGAGATCTGCTGAGACATAGAGAGGGAAATGGGAGCTAATAGGCTGCAGGAGATCTGCTGAGACATAGAAAGGGAAATGGGAGCTAATAGGCTGCAGGAGATCCGCTGAGACGTAGAGAGGGAAATGGGTGCTAATAGGCTGCAGGAGATCTGCTGAGACGTAGAGAGGGAAATGGGAGCTAATAGGCTGCAGGAGATCTGCTGAGACATAGAGAGGGAAATGGGAGCTAATAGGCTGCAGGAGATCTGCTGAGACGTAGAGAGGGAAATGGGTGCTAATAGGATGCAGGAGATCTGCTGAGACGTAGAGAGGGAAATGGGAGCTAATAGGCTGCAGGAGATCTGCTGAGACATAGAGAGGGAAATGGGAGCTAATAGGCTGCAGGAGATCTGCTGAGACGTAGAGAGGGAAATGGGTGCTAATAGGATGCAGGAGATCTGCTGAGACGTAGAGAGGGAAATGGGTGCTAATAGGCTGCAGGAGATCCACTGAGACATAGAAAGGGAAATGGGAGCTAATAGGCTGCAGGAGATCCACTGAGACGTAGAAAGGGAAATGGGAGCTAATAGGCTGCAGGAGATCCACTGAGACGTAGAAAGGGAAATGGGAGCTAATAGGCTGCAGGAGATCCACTGAGACGTAGAAAGGGAAATGGGAGCTAATAGGCTGCAGGAGATCCACTGAGACGTAGAAAGGGAAATGGGAGCTAATAGGCTGCAGGAGATCCGCTGAGACGTAGAGAGGGAAATGGGTGCTAATAGGATGCAGGAGATCTGCTGAGACGTAGAAAGGGAAATGGGAGCTAATAGGCTGCCGGAGATCTGCTGAGACATAGAGAGGGAAATGGGTGCTAATAGGCTGCAGGAGATCTGCTGAGACATAGAAAGGGAAATGGGAGCTAATAGGCTGCAGGAGATCTGCTGAGACATAGAGAGGGAAATGGGAGCTAATAGGCTGCAGGGGATCGGCTGAGACAATGAAATGTGTATGAAATGGATGGATGTGCAGACACTCCCAGAAGATGATGTCATTATGAGTGGATTGATATATATTTTTGCATTGTCCCCCCAGAAGGATCAGGTTTGGCGGGATCGCTCTCATTAGCTATACATTTGTATTTTGTGTTCTGTGTTTGTAAGACTTTTCTATATGTAATAAGAGATGTTTGTTGAACAGTTGGTTACATAAGAGTTACATTTATTTCTTCTTCCTTTATTCAGTAATGTTTCATCTCCCGTAGTATCCCTGTAAGGTACATATTATACAGGAAGGGGGATTATGGGATGGATCTCGGGGCTGCAGTTCCTCTGAACTCCACAAGGTGGGGATCTCACTTCTACCCAGACAGGAAGTCTCTATGGAATGCAGACAGGAAGTGATGTCAGGGACAGACAGGAAGTGATGTCAGGAACAGACAGGAAGCAGAGAGGAGACATTGGTGGACATGGCAGCAGAGGAGGTAATAAGATGTTATGTTTTATTTACACCCAGTAACCCCCCGTCATGTCAGTCCTCTTGCTCCATAGTCACGTCAGTCCTCTTGCTCCATAGTCACGTCGGTCCTCTTCCTCCATAGTCACGTCCGTCCTCTTCCTCCACGTTTACGTCCGTCCTCTTCCTCCATAGTCACGTCCGTCCTCTTCCTCCATAGTCACGTCCGTCCTCTTCCTCCATAGTCACGTCCGTCCTCTTCCTCCATAGTCACGTCCGTCCTCTTCCTCCATAGTCACGTCCGTCCTCTTCCTCCATAGTCACGTCCGTCCTCTTCCTCCATAGTCACGTCCGTCCTCTTCCTCCATAGTCACGTCCGTCCTCTTCCTCCATAGTCACGTCCGTCCTCTTCCTCCATAGTCACGTCCGTCCTCTTCCTCCATAGTCACGTCCGTCCTCTTCCTCCATAGTCACGTCCGTCCTCTTCCTCCATAGTCACGTCCGTCCTCTTCCTCCATAGTCACGTCCGCCCTCTTCCTCCATAGTCACGTCCGCCGTCTTCCTCCATAGTCACGTCCGTCCTCTTCCTCCATAGTCACGTCCGTCCTCTTCCTCCATAGTCACGTCCGTCCTCTTCCTCCATAGTCACGTCCGTCCTCTTCCTCCATAGTCACGTCCGTCCTCTTCCTCCATAGTCACGTCCGCCCTCTTCCTCCATAGTCACATCCGCCCTCTTCCTCCATAGTCACATCCGTCATCTTCCTCCATAGTCACGTCCGTCGTCTTCCTCCATAGTCACGTCCGTCGTCTTCCTCCATAGTCACGTCCGTCCTTTTCCTCCATAGTCACGTCCGTCCTCTTCCTCCATAGTCACGTCCGTCCTCTTCCTCCATAGTCACGTCCGTCCTCTTCCTCCATAGTCACGTCCGTCCTCTTCCTCCATAGTCATGTCCGTCCTCTTCCTCCATAGTCACTGTGACGTCTTTTATCTCCAGCAGATGATGATACACACATATATAGTGTGGGAACCCAGATGAACCCCTTCAGGGGCAGAACATTCCCCCACTTCCGGGGCCGGAACATTCTCCTCATTGTGGAGATAAATTCTAGTAATATGGTCCTCTAAACAAACAGCACTGACAATAAATAGACAAGACAAGGACCATCCTGACCATACATGGCCTACAAAGGGCAATGATGACACTACACAGGCAGCCAATGGGCAATCATTACACTATGCAGCCAACACAATGATGGAGTGCCGGGGTCAGGAGTATGGAGCATAGAGCCCCTTACATTGCTGCTCAGGAGGAAGAAAACATTCCTTTGTAACAGAAAATGTATATAAATCTGAGGTGCTTTTAGGAATGTCCGGGGGTATCCAAAATAAATGGGACTTTATAGGGACTAAAACATTTCATATGTGTAACATTGCACTGTTTATCTCCTCCTCCCCTCCCCCACCTGTCTCCAGCACTGCACCCGGGGACTAGCAGGGAGGGGAGAGACCTTGCAGTGTAATGAGAACCGATTGGCTGCTCCTCAGGAAAGGGGAGTGTCCTGCTTATCCTTTCTGCCTTTCACTCCCAGAGACGTTTTTGCATTTTTTGCACGTTTAAAAATCATTTTAGGCCTGAAGATGACACAAAACCCCCAAAATATTGATTTTCTGAAAGTAGAGACTTTAGAGAATAAAATAGCAGCAGTTCTAATTTTTTATGTCACAAAATATTATCACAAAGTCTAGGAAATGCTAAATTTCATTAAAAAATACACTTAAGCTGATTTCAGGGCACAAAAAGCAATAAATGACCCATTTATGTGTAATAATATAAAAGCCGAGGTTGCAGCGAGTAAATAGATATCCAACATGTCAAACCTTAAGTTGTGTGTGCTGAAATGGTGACAACCTTTAGTCCCCGGTATTATCTATAGGTGACACATTTATAGCCCCTTCTAGGTCATCAGTATAGAGTACGGAGGAGGTCTGCTCCTAGAATTATCCTCTCATTCTGGTGTGACCGGCGATATGTAACGTGTATCACAATCAATGTTATCACGTGTAGGCGCTCCAGCGTGTGCTCTTATGTTTGGGCGTGCATATATGTGGGGGTGGGGGGGAGGAGTTATGTACTTGGGTGTAACTTTCATTCTTTACAATTAAAAAAACATTTTTACTTAAGGGGACAAAGTCCTCTATGAGATGACTTTTGATGACAGGTTCTCTTTATTGAGTCACCCAGGGTCTAAAAGACCCCCAATGTCTCCCCTGTACTCCATTGGATGTAATGTAGTGCACATCGCACCGCATTACATTCTTTGCCGGCCTCGATGGACGGGAAATCTGTCATAACATCACTTCTGGGTCAGGACAAGAAGGGAGTGAACTTGTCCGCTCTCCTCCGTTGTTACTTACCTGGTGTGAGAGGCCAATGGAGAGAGGGCTTCCCTTGCAGCTAAGTTCCAGTCTCCCCTGAGAGTGGGACAGCAGGAGTCAGGACCAAAGTGGCACAGGTCACCTGTAGGAGTGCTTGTTGGTGGTCCACCCTGGAGCACAACTGATGCACTGAGATGAGGTCTGCAGACAGGAGGTGCCTGTGCGAGGTATACAAGCCCTTCCGGGGAACAGAGGATTACTGGATAGCCGGTTCAAAGCCAAGGTCTGGTACTGGGTGGAGATCAGAACAGACGTAGTCAGATGGGATAACCGAGGACATACACAGAGGAGCGAGAGAGAATATCCGTAAGCCAAGCTGAAGTCATACACAGAGGAGCAAGAGAGAATATCCGTTAGCCAATCCGAGGTCAGGTCAGGGTTTAAGCAGAGAAGACAGGTCCAGGAGCAAGCCGAGTCAGTAACAGGAAATCACAGATCACAGTAGCACAGGAACAGGAAATCACAGTTCACAGTAGCACAGGAACAAGGTACTGGGGAGCCAGAGATCAACCACCACCTGAGAGTAGTGCAGGGCTTCCTTATAAAGGCCGTTTGCTGCCAAATTTGAGCCAATGTGAACTGTGGCCATGCAAGGTACTGGAGGGGTGTCAGGTCTCCTAACACCTCTGCTGAGGACAGAGCCCTGACAGTGCCCCCCCAAGGGCAGCCTCCAGATGCCTACTTGGGCCATCTTGTCTGGATATTTGGAGTAGAACTCCTGGAGAAGTCTTGGGGCATGTATGTTGTCTTTGGTTCCCAGGAGCTTTCTTCAGGAGTTACCCCTTCCATTTGATCAAAAACTGAATCTGCCTTCCTCGCTTCTTGCAGTCCAGGATTGATTCTATCTCGTATTCAGCCTCCTCCCCAACTGTTATTGGTGGCGGAGGAGGTTCTACTCTTCCCAGAAATGGATCATGAACTGCTGTCTTGAGCAGAAAAACATGGAAGACTGGGTGAATCCCATATGATTCGGGAAGAGATAGCTCATATGCCACTGGATTGATTACTCATTGGATCTGAAAGGGCCCAATGTATCTTGGTCCCAACTTCCACGATGGGCAAGGAAGTTTTAGGTTGTTAATTACCTATATCTATATTGTACCGCGCTCCAAACTATATAAGTGCTCTAAATAAATTATGAATAAATATTGTGTATCACCAATAATTCAATAATAATCTATAACCATAATGCTTAAATCCATAACTGCATAATACTTAAATCCATGATTAAAGTGAATCAAAAAATTCTAATAATATTTGTAAATCAGTGCATAAAAAACTGCGTGCATACAAAACTAATAAAAAGTGAAAAAATGAAAAAATATAAAAAATATAAAAAATATATAAAAGAATAAAAAATAAACTGAAAGAAAATTTATATAAGTGAATAATAGTTCAGTTCATACGAATTGAGATAGTAATGTAGTTCAATCTAATCTGCGTAGTAAGTCAATGTTCATGACATGAACCTCTCTCTCCCCTTCCTCTCCCCTTCCTCCTCTCCTTTCTCCTCAACACAGCTTTTCTCAATAAGGACTTTCTCCTCTAGTTGCTTGGCTTATTCCTGTCCCTCAATCCTGCAGTGTGCCGAGTTCACCAGCTGTCCTCTTTGTGACAGTTTGTGGTTTCACAGCCAATTGCCCACTGCACATGCGTGAGTAGTGCTGTGCATTCTAAATGGTCCCGCAGTTTTCTGGGACCTGTCCCGTATTCCAGAAGTCTGTGAGTGGGGAGAGGGTGGGGTGGGGATGAAACTTCTGCTTCTGATCGCCTAGGCCATAAGTGAACTATTATTCACTTATATAAATTTTCTTTCAGTTTATTTTTTATTCTTTTATATATTTTTTATATTTTTTCACTTTTTATTAGTTTTGTATGCACGCAGTTTTTTATGCACTGATTTACAAATATTATTAGAATTTTTTGATTCACTTTAATCATGGATTTAAGTATTATGCAATTATGGATTTAAGCATTATGGTTATAGATTATTATTGAATTATTGGTGATACACAATATTTATTCATAATTTATTTAGAGCACTTATATAGTTTGGAGCGCGGTACAATATAGATATAGGTAATTAACATCCATACACCTAGAGAGGGTGTAAAAAGTACCTGGCGATCTAAAATATCTAATTAAGCACGTTAATTGATTTATTAGTGGTTCACTTCATTCATTATTTAATATTATTTTTAAACACGGAATTAATTGCTTTATTAGTAAGAAAACTTCTAGTGGCTCACAAGTATTTAATTAATTTGAAGTTTTAGGTTGGCTGTTGATAACCAAGGCTGGTCTCCAACCTTCAGAGAAGGATTTCCCCTCCGTTTCTTGTCATAGTATCTTTTGTAGTCAGTTTGCAATCTTTGTACGGATTCCTGGAGAGCTCAATAGTTGTCCTGTATCCTGCGGATTCTGTCATGAACTGCAGGTACCGAGGTTTCGAGTATGGTATCCGGCAGGCAAGAAGGGTGGAATCCGTAATTGGCCCAAAATTGTGACAGATTCGTAGCGGAATGGACAGAATTATTGTATGCAAATTCTGCTAATGGGAGTAGAGATGTCCAGTCATCCTGGGAAAAGGCGGAGAGACATCGTAGATATTGTTCCAACGTTTGGTTAGTTTGTTCAGTTTGTCCATTACTTTGAGGGTGGTAGGCCGATGATAGGCAGAGTTCAACTTTAAGGGTTTTACATAAGGCTCTCCAGAACCTGGAGGTAAATTGAACCCCTCGGTCAGACACGATATTGCTGGGCAGTTCGTGTAGCCTAACGATTTCCTTAATAAAAATATGTGCCGTCTCAGGCGCCAACGGAGTTCCTATCATTGGCAGAAAATGGGTCATCTTGGATAGCCGATCTATCACTACTAGGATGGTAGCAAACCCCTCAGAGGGCGGCAAGTGTACAATAAAGTCCATTGTGATAATTCCCCAGGGATGATTAGGAATGGATTGGGGCCTCAGAAACCCCCATGCCCTCTGCTTTGTCTCCCTTGCTACGTAGACATACTGTGCAGGATTTTACTTAAGTTCTGCAGTCCTGACTTAAGTTGGGCCACCAAAACGATCGCTGGATCAGGTCCATTGTTTTTCAGCCAGTTGATGGTCGTGGAATGTCTTGAAAACTTGGGATCTTACCTCCTGGGGTACAAAGATCTTATCCTGGTGCCACAGAAAGCCATCCTGCCTTCTTAATGAGTTCTGCTCAGGTACGGCACACCGTGCAGATGCCTGTTCAATCAAAAGCTTCAGACTGGGCTGAATCAACAAAAAATTTTGGGCCGACAGGATGGTATCGGGGGCAAAGTTTCAACTGAATCTGGGAACATACGTGATAGAGCATCTGCTTTCCCATTCTTGGATCCTGAGCGGTAGGTCATGTGAAAATTGAAGATGGAGAAATATAGGACCCATCTAGCTTGCTGCGGTCTTAGGCGCTTGGCAGATCTTAAATATTCTAGATTCTTATGAACTGTGAAGATCATGATTGAGTGACTAGCTCCTTCCAAAAGGTACCTCCATTCTTTGAACGCCATTTTGATCTCCAAAAGTTCCCTGTTGCCTATGTCGTAGTGCCTTTCAGCTTGGCTTAGTTTCTTAGAGCAAAAAGCTACCAGATGGAGCAGAGCTTTTGGGCCTTGGCTCCTGTAGCCACCTCCGATGCTTCCACCTCCAGGATGAAGGGAAGTGTTGGCTCTGGGTGTTGTAATACAGGAGCAGAAGTGAACTGCTTTTTTAACTGCTCAAAGGCTGTCTGTGCTTCTTGGCTCCAGAAAAAATGTGTATGCTGGCTAGTGAGTTGGGTAATGGGGGCTATAATGGTTGAGAAGCCCTTGATGAACGTCCGATAAACGTTGGCAAATGTTGGCTGCCCCTGGAAGCTGCCCAATAGGACAATAATATGATTGATGAGATGGTAAAGTGTCAGCTTTCTTTTTATCAAATACATCAAGGAAATGGTGGTAGGCAGGGGGAACGGAATGACTGGCATCTGATGTAGGCTGAACTGAGAGGCACACAGGGAAATTGGTGGGTGTGGGAGTGCCACAGTGCTGAATACAGTAATTTGATGGGAAGGTGACTTCTTTCTTGAGCCAGTTGATTTGTGGATTGTGAGCTTGCAACCAAGGTATTCCTAGGATGGCTGGAAACATGGGAGATCTCAGGATGTCAAAGCAGATGAATTCCTGATGGACAGAGTCAGTTGTGGCTAGGATGGGAATGGTTTCTTGGGTAACGGGTCCTGAGCTAGGAGCGGTGCCATCTGCTAGGAGTACATTAAACCTTTGTGTTTTAGGACAAAGAGGAATACCTAGGTTCTGGGCAAGGTTGATGTCGAACAAAAAACTACAGGCTCCCGAATCAATGATTGCCCACAACTTGACTTCCTTTCCAGCCACCTGTAATGACATGGGTAGAACGACATGGGTGGTTAAGGTTCTGGATAACTGGAGATATGAAGGATGAGGCTGGCTGGACTTACTTGGTCACACTGGGCAGTTGTGTAAGAAATGGCCCATGGCCCTGTGACATAAATGTAAGATTTGAGTAGTTGAGATGTGATCAGTAGAAATATGTCATTGTAAATTTAGTTTCAGTCCATGTTATTAAAGATAAGTGTTCAGAATTCAGTCAGAGAAATATGTTCACCAATTAGCATCTGAAAGCACAGAGCAGCTTCTAGACTTGAGGTGACACCTAGATGTCAAAAAAACGTTGTCACCTATGTAGCCAGAGATTGCCACCTTCTTGAAATCTAAAAGAAGAGCTCCAACCATTTCGGCTTCGGGAAGCAGCAGGAGACCAGGAGAGGGCTCCGCTTTGTCTGCTAGCTGTGATTTATATCCACAGATCAGAGGAATATATTTCATCTCTCATAAAAGATACAATATTAGTTGCAGAGAGATGAAAATACTTCCTTCTGATTGGACACACTGTAAGCTACATCTGCATGTAAAACTGTATTTATAGCCTCTGTAGAATCTCAGAGAAATGCAGAAAACAGTTATATGGCACCTGATTGCAACAGCTGAACAGTGATTGGTACTGTCGAGATCAGATTGATGTGCTGGTGTCGGAAATTCTATCCCTGACTTGGTGATTCAAACCATTCCTGGTCCAATCAACTTTGGGTACTTCAGTACCCAGAACGTCCTGTGGGCTGATACAGGGTTGATTGGCCAAGGGCTAATGTCCAGCCTATGTCCATATTTCAATAAATTGAGGACCCTGAGATATGGACGGGGTGATTCGTACAGAGCCATTTCTATTTTACTGGTGAATCGCGGACATTCTCTAACTTGCTCCAGTCACAGGATAACTCTTAGTAAAAGTTTTATTTCTGCTTTTATTCCCTTTTATTTTATAGTCAATAGCCAATTGTGTGTCTTTTTGTATTTTCTGTATTATTTGTAACTTTTTATACTTTGTACATATTCTATGCACAGCCCACTTTCGGGATATTAAATCATAAAATTAATAAGTGATTTCTGGATAGTTAAGCTCGGGCTCATATCTCCGGAGAGATTATTGTATTACAGTGTCTATATGTGCTCGGTCTAAGTTCATTGCCAATCTGTATGCAATTGCACTGTGTGTTGGCAAATTGCATGCAGATTGTAAAGTAGCAGATCTGCCAGACGGAGATCTGTGTGTGTGGTGGCCCAGCAAACCAGTCTGCCGACAAACTGTTGGATGGTGGCAAGCTACCGTTTGTTGTGTGACTGGTGTGGGGGTGTGTGGACAGTGGCATCGTCATTCACACCGGGGTTCTAGCTTGTAGGATAGCTGGAGGAATGCTAAAAGTGTTTGCCAATTGCTAGACTGCTCCCCAACCCTTAGATTGCACCAGATTGTATATAAGATTTATATCTGCCTGTGTGTGGTCAGCCAGCTGGATTGGAGTGGAGACTCCCTCTAGTAGTGGCCAGATGCAGTGCGGGCTGTGAATGCGTATCATGGCCAGTCTTATATGCTCAAAGTAAGACCCCCTCATTCCCTCTTTACCCCAAGTCATGGCCGGACGTCCACACCTCGGTTAGCTAGGCGCCGTGGGCATGTGTGTGCGGTGTGGATCCATGACAGCCCCGCAGTAAAGGCATAGGTTGCCTTGCCGTCTGCGTAATCTTTCCTCTGGAGATAAGGCAGGTCAGAGAAGGCCAATTAGCATGGGTTCTACTTCAGGAGTGCTGATAGGCGGAGAAATAGGGACAGAATCCACTGGTCTTGGAACCCTTGGCAAAACCCTTGGCAAAGGGTCTGGGTATGTTCAGAATGTCTCTCCTGTAGCCGTTGATCCAATTGGGTAACGAGTTGAATTAGATTCTCCAAGGAGGAGGGAGCTTCCACCCTAGCTAATTCATCCTTGAGGGACTCAGACAGACCTAGATGGAACTGGTATTTTAGGGCTGTGTCATTCCACCCGGTATTGGCGGACCATTTGCGGAATTCCACAATGTAGTCCTCCACATGCCGTCGGCCTTGTTGTAGAGCATGAAGGGTGGATTCAGCAGTAGAGGTCCTCTGGGGGTCATCATAAAGAGCTGCCATGGTTTCAAAGAATGTGATCACTGAGTTGAGCGCTGGTTCTTTTTGTTCCAGTAAGCTGTGTGCCCATGATTGAGGTTCGTCAGATAGGAGAAAAATGATGAACCCCACTTTAACTGTCTCAAGTGAGAAGGTCCTGGGTTGCAGTGCAAAATACAACTCACAAGCCTTCTTGAAGGCTCGGAATTTACGTCGGTCCCCAGGAAGCGTTCCGGAATGGTAACCCTGAGTAGTACCACAGCGGGTGTAACAGTGGAAAGCGAACTGGCTGGTGCCACTGTAGGGATAGGACTAGGCAATGGATTCTGGTCTTCAGAAGTCGCAGCAGTAGTGAGCGAATGAAGACGTCCCTCCAGCTGAAAATATTCCTCCTGCAGATCCTTGACCACTTTCATAAGTGCCATCATCTGTTGGCACAGGGCCTCTAATGCGGAAGCACCTCTCTCGGCCTAAGACATAATGGCTGATTGATACTGTCACGTACCTGGTGAGAGATGCCAATGGAGAGAGGGCTTCCCTTGCTGCTAAGTTCCAGACTCCCCTGAGAGTGGGACAGCAGGAATCAGGACCAAAGTGGCACAGGTCGCCTGTAGGAGTGCTTATTGGTGGTCCACCCAGGAGCACAGCTGATGCACTGAGATGAGGTCTGCAGACAGGTGGCACCTGTGCGAGGTATGAAAGCCCTTCCGGGGAACAGGATTACTGGATAGCCGGTTCAAAGCCAAGGTCTGGTACTGGGTGGAGATCAGAACAGACGTAGTCAGATGGGATAGCCGAGATCATGCACAGAGGAGCAAGAGAGAACATCCGTTAGCCAGCCGAGGTCAGGTCAGGGTTTAAGCAGAGAAGACAGGTCCAGGAGCAAGCCGAGTCGGTAACAGGAAATCACAGATTACAGTAGAACAGGAACAAGGTACTGGGGAGCCAAAGATCAACCAGCACTTGAGAGTAGTGCAGGGCTTCCTTATAAAGGCTGTTTGCCACCAAATTTGAGCCAATGTGAACTTCTGCGGCCATGCAAGGTACTGGCAGGGTTGCCAGGTCTCCTAACACCTCTGCCAAGGACAGAGCCCTGACATCTGTCCCCTCTACCCTCTGGCACCCGCTGAACTGTGCCCACAGATGGGCAAGCAGAGCCGGGGAAGCATAGTAGGTACAAGGGAGGTTCACACAGATGGGGTGGCAGAGGCTGGCACCTGAAAGGAGAGCCCTGCGGCTTGCCCTCAGCAGGGATAAAGATTAAACACAATACTTGCCCGGCCCCCAGAACTACATGTCCCGGGCGTCGGGCGATATAAAGTGACCATCCCTGCATGATGAGCCGACATTGACCTCACAGCACTGCCTCAGAGCAAACTAGTCATAGGAAGGATCAGATTTATCATTCCTTGTCTGCAGATCTAATACTCATCAAAACCAGTTCAGAGACCAAACAAACCCAACAGAGAAAAGGGTCCCCGGACCTCAAAATTGTAGTAAACACTAAACAGTCCAAACAAAATGTCTTCCCATGGGGGGAGTAGTCCTTACATGTCCATCAACCCTCCTATTCCCCCCTCACATCCACATCCTATTATTGTGTGACCAATACCATCCAAATCATTCTTACTTTCATTTCCCAAAGTTATCCGTCTACAAGGAGACCTGTATAGATCACATGATGGCACCAATGAGGATGGAGGAGGACCGGAGTCACATGACTGAGAAGATACTAAACCTCACCCTGGAGATCATCTACCTGCTGACCGGAGAGGTGAGGAGGATTCTGGGAGGTCACATGACATCACTCTTATCTCTATTAATAAAACACAGACCTGACCGGAGAGGTGAGGAGGATTCCGGGAGGTCACATGATATCACTCTCATCTCTATTAATAAAACACAGACCTGACCGGAGAGGTGAGGAGGATTCTGGGAGGTCACATGACATCAGTCTTATCTCTATTAATAAAACACAGACCTGACCGGAGAGGTGAGGAGGATTCTGGGAGGTCACATGACATCACTCTCATCTCTATTAATAAACCACAGAGCTGACTGGACAGGTGAGGAGGATTCTGGGAGGTCACATGACATCACTCGCATCTCTATTAATAAACATAGACCTGACCGGAGAGGTGAGGAGGATTCTGGGAGTCTAACATGATATTCCTATTGGTTCCTCAATACAGAGATTTCCTCTTCTGAAGTCAGGTGATCATATGACCATCACAGTGCCTCCATGTGACTCCCTAAACCCTGAGAGACACAACATGCAGAAGATTCTAGAAGTCACCAAGAAGATGATGGAGCTGCTGACAGGAGAGGTGAGCGGTGCCGGGAATTCTGGGACATTCTCCAATCACTGATCATTATCAGTATCATTAGGATCTGTACATTATCTGCATTGTTACCATTGATGTCATTTTTATTATATCTTTCAGAGTGGAATCCTCGGGGATGATAATATTGATGTTAAAGAAGAGTATAAAGAGGAGGATGAGGAGTATGGAGTGATGGAGGAGTTTTCAGAAGGACACAAGGATATGATGGAGCCACCTAATACCAGGAACCCACCAGAGAGATGTCCCCATCCTCTGTATTCCCGGGATTCCACACAGGAAGGTCACACCATCCCTCACCATTACAAGGTTGGTGGGAGGGAGAATCTAGAACATGGACTTGTAGAGATAATATTTGTAATTTTCATGTTAGCTTATATTTATATATTATGTGAAATTTCTAATTTTCTTGGTTTAGGGTGAAGATCTGATAAATATAAAAGTTGAGATAAAAGCAGAAGAAGAAGAGGCGTATGTGAGGGATGATCAGCAGTCTATGGAGGAGGATGGAATAACGGGGACATTTATAGAGGAGGACACTCCTACAGAGATCAGCACAGGTGGGTCATGAACACTAAATACACGATATACTCTATGTTGTACATTACATACTCCTGACCCCTGCACTATATACTCCATGTTGTACATTACATACTCCTGACCCCTGCACTATATACTCTGTTGTACATTACATACTCCTGACCCTGCACTATATACTCTATGTTGTACATTACATACTCCTGATCCCTGCACTATATACTCGATGTTGTACATTACATACTCCTGACCCCTGCACTATATACTCTATGTTGTACATTACATACTCCTGATCCCTGCACTATATACTCTGTTGTACATTACATCCTCCTGACCCCTGCACTATATCCTCTATGTTGTACATTACATACTCCTGACCCCTGCACTATATACTCTATGTTGTACATTACATACTCCTGACCCCTGCACTATATCCTCTATGTTGTACATTACATACTCCTGACCCCTGCACTATATACTCTATTGTACATTACATACTCCTGACCCCTGCACTATATACTCTATGTTGTACATTACATACTCCTGATCCCTGTACTATATACTCTGTTGTACATTACATCCTCCTGACCCCTGCACTATATACTCTATGTTGTACATTACATACCCCTGACCCCTGCACTATATACTCTATGTTGTACATTACATACTCCTGACCCCTGCACTATATACTCTATGTTGTACATTACATACCCCTGACCCCTGCACTATATACTCTGTGTTATACATTACATACTCCTGACCCCTGCACTATATACTCTGTTGTACATTACATACCCCTGACCCCTGCACTATATACTCTATGTTGTACATTACATACTCCTGACCCCTGCACTATATACTCTATGTTGTACATTACATACCCCTGACCCCTGCACTATATACTCTATGTTGTACATTACATACCTCTGATCCCTGCACTATATACTCTATGTTGTACATTACATACTCTTGACCCCTGCACTATATACTCTATGTTGTACATTACATACTCCTGACCTCTGCACTATATACTCTGTGTTGTACATTACATACTCCTGACCCCTGCACTATATACTATGTGTTGTACATTACATACTCCTGACCCCTGCACTATATACTCTATGTTGTACATTACATACTCCTGACCCCTGCACTATATACTCTGTGTTGTACATTACATACTCCTGAACCCTGCACCATATACTCTATGTTGTACATTACATACTCCTGACCCCTGCACTATATACTCTGTTGTACATTACATACTCCTGACCCCTGCACTATATACTTTGTTGTACATTACATACTCCTGACCCCTGCACTATATACTCTATGTTATGCATTTCATACTCCTGACCCCTGCATTATATACTCTGTGTTGTACATTACATACTCCTGACCCCTGCTCTATATACTCTATGTTGTACATTACATCCTCCTGACCCCTGCACTATATACTTTGTTGTACATTACATACTCCTGACCCCTGCACCATATACTCTATGTTGTACATTACATCCTCCTGACCCCTGCACTATATACTCCATGTTGTACATTACATACTCCTGACCCCTTCACTATATACTCCATGTTGTACATTACATACTCCTGACCCCTGCACTATATACTCTATGTTGTACATTACATACTCCTGACCCCTGCACTATATACTCTATGTTATGCATTTCATACTCCTGACCCCTGCACTATATACTCTATGTTGTACATTACATACTCCTGACCCCTGCTCTATATACTCCATGTTGTACATTACATAGTCCTGACTTCTGCTCTCCCCCTCCCCCCACTGCTATATATACACATAATATGGATTCTCTCATGTTGCACCCATTTCCTCCCAGCTGGACATTTTATATCGGATGATGTGATTGGAGCACAGACTTTTACATGGTGATAATATTGTGATAACATCCTCCAACTTTGGACCCTTAAACAGAAAGTGATAATGAGGGAGGAGTCAATACCCCAATGATGGTGGTCTTCAGGATCAGTCCAGTCTTCATCTTGGTTGTTCTCCCCCCATCCTCACTCTCTGACCTCTGGTGGGATATCTGTACCGTCCTGACACTTGGAGGATATCTGTACCGTCCTGACATTTGGGGATATCTGTACCGTCCTGACATTTGGGGGATATCTGTACCGTCCTGACATTTGGGGGATATCTGTACCGTTCTGACATTTGGGGGATATCTGTACTGTCCTGACATTTGGGGGGTATCTGTACCGTCCTGACATTTGGGGGATATCTGTCCTGTCCTGACATTTGGGGGATATCTGTACCGTCCTGACATTTGGGGATATCTGTACCGTCCTGACATTTGGGGGATATCTGTACTGTTCTGACATTTGGGGGATATCTGTACCGTCCTGACATTTGGGGGATATCTGTACCGTCCTGACATTTGGGGGATATCTGTACTGTGCTGACATTTGGGGGGATATCTGTACCGTCCTGACATTTGGGGGATATCTGTACTGTCCTGACATTTGGGGGATATCTGTACTGTCCTGACATTTGGGGGATATCTGTACTGTCCTGACATTTGGGGGATATCTGTACTGTCCTGACATTTGGGGGGGATATCTGTACCGTCCTGACATTTGGGGGATATCTGTCCTGTCCTGACATTTGGGGGATATCTGTACCGTCCTGACATTTGGGGGATATCTGTACCGTTCTGACATTTGGGGGATATCTGTACCGTCCTGACATTTGGGGGATATCTGTACCGTCCTGACATTTGGGGGATATCTGTACTGTCCTGACATTTGGGGGATATCTGTACCGTTCTGACATTTGGGGGATATCTGTACTGTCCTGACATTTGGGGGATATCTGTACCGTCCTGACATTTGGGGGATATCTGTACTGTTCTGACATTTGGGGGATATCTGTAGCGTGCTGACATTTGGGGGATATCTGTACCGTCCTGACATTTGGGGGGGATTTTTACTCTCTTGACATTTGGGGGGATTTGTACAGTCCTGATATTTGGGGGGATTTGTACCGTCCTGATATTTGGGGGGATTTGTACCGTCCTGACATTTGGGGGGGTTTACACCGTCCTGACATTTTGGAGATTTATACTATTCCTGGCATATTAAGGGCCTCAAGAAATGATGTGAGTACATTTGGATGGGTCAGTTGTCAGTGATCAGTTTTCAGTGATTGTTACCATAGTATGTAGACTCTATAACTTTCTCACAGACTATATAATATACATGGATTTGGGGTATTTTACCAAAGAAATGAAGCAGTATAGATTTTGGCTAAATTTTATGAAGAAATAATACTTACAGTATTTGCAAAATTTTATTACAGAAACAGAAAAATGCATTTCTTGCAACATTTTTTGTCTTTTTTGTTTATACCTAAAAAAAAACTAAAACAAAACACACAAGCGGTAATTAAATACCACCAAAAGGAAGCTCAATTTGTGAGAAAAAAATGATACAAATGTAATATTGGTGCAGCGTTGCATGACTGAGTAATTGTCATTCAAAGTGTGAAAGTGCTGACAGCTGAAAATTGTTCAGAGCAGGAAGAGAGTGAAAGTGATTGGTAATGAGAAAGTGATAATGAGGGAGGAGTCAATACCCCAATGATGGTGGTCTTCAGGATCAGTCCAGTCTTCATCTTGGTTGTTCTCCCACCATCCTCACTCTCTGACCTCTGGTGGGGCTCAGCCCCGCTGTTCTTCATGACTAAATCATGGACTAAATCAGGAAGTGCAGTACTTCTTGTGTTGGGAAGATGGCGATGAGTGATAGAGGGGGTGGGGACCCTCGTCCTATAATCCCCTCATCACTGTCCCTCCTATAAAAGACAGTTCTGGTTGTTTCCTCACTCTCTGACTAAGGTCCATGAATAAAGAAATGACCTGGTAGGAGATCAGAGGAGCCATTTCCTAGTTCCCTTGAGGGTGGAATTGTAAGCTCCTCAGAGACTAAGCTGCCTGATGTGGGCGGAGTCCTGGTTTGGGGGAACCAATCAGCTCCTGTCTAGTAATCCTCTTTGTCTTTGTATTTTAGTCCATGGCCGGGAGATGAGGAAAACCTCAGAGGATTGTCTCACTTTGTCTCCAGACTGGAAAGTAGAAGATGAGGACATCACACAGTATAGTCCAGGAGAAAACCCGGCTCCCTCCAATGTCCATCCGGCACCACCCAGTGTAGATGGACCATCGGATTCCTCGTATCCTGAGGAACCTCAGACTGTGCGGGACCGGGCCGGCCTTCCAACAGGGAAGAGCTTCTCCTGTACTGAGTGCGGGAAGGGTTTCCATTTTAAATCCCATCTTAATCTGCATAAAATAACTCACACAGGAGAGAAGCCATATTCCTGTCTTGAGTGCGGGAAATGCTTTTCACGAAAGTATGATCTTTACAAACATCAGAGATATCACACGGGGGAGAAGCCATATTCCTGTCCAGAGTGTGGGAAATGTTTTTCACAGAAGTCTCATCTTTCCAGTCATCAGAGATCTCACACGGGGGAAAAGCCGTATTCCTGTCCTGAGTGCAGGAAATGTTTTTCACAGAAGTCCAATCTTAACAGACATCAGAGATCTCACATGGAAGAGATCCGTGTTCCTGTCTTGAGTGCTGGAAATGTTTTTCAGTGAAGTCAAATCTTTGCATTCATCAGAGATGTCACACAAGGAAGAAGCCACTTTCCTGCCCTGAGAGGGAAATGTTCCTCACTGAAGTCCTGTCTTCCTGTACATCAGAGGTCCCACACAACCCTGGAGGTGTATTAGTGCCTTGAGTGCGGGAAATGTCTTCTAGATGAATGTTGCTGGACATCCCAGCTCTCATGTGGGGAAGAAGCACACCCTGATATACACCTCAGATATACTCCATGGCTGATCTTCATCATGGAAGAAACAGTTCATAAGGAGATCAGAGGTCCCCAAAGACATGGATGAAGTGTGGGATCGGGTTGGCCATTGATGGCAGGAGAAGAAGTTTTCAATGTATTTTCCATGAATGGAAGACATTCCAGCAGCTCAGATGTGATCCTAATAACATTGGTTCCCCCATTCACACAGGAGGAATGGACATGAACTCTCACTGAGGGAATTGCTACACAAACATTCTATGAATAGACCCCCAAATGTCAGGAGACGTTTCTATAAAGACGGGAAGTATGGAGCAGAGAAATGAATAGACCTCCCAGCAATGTTATTACCAGGCTGCAGCTAGGGGGAGCTCTAATGTCACCCCAGCAGAGGGATCCCATCTAGCCCACATTAACCCTCTCACTGCCAGAGCTGTTTCTGCACAAATGTTAAAAAGCTAATTTTGGACCTGAAGATCAGTTTGTTACTTTGTTATAATAATGGAACACGTTGTGTATTGTATTGTACACCAATAATAATGACTCCGCCCCCACATTCCAGACAAGGGATCTTCCTGACCAATCGGATTCCTTCCTTTACTATTTCCTGATTTTTATGCTTCAATCTTGTTAAATGTAAAATTATAATAAAACATTTATTGAACAAAAACTATTGTGTGTGTCGGTGCAATGACGGCAAACTTCAATATAGAACATTGCTCCTCGGTGACACCTCACACCCTTCAATAACGGCGCAGAGTGCGGGGGTCAGCAGTATATCATATACAGCCCACCATACAGAGTGCAGAGGGGGGCTGTAGTGTGCCCCCCATCCTGATCCATACCAGGCCACATGTCCACAACATGGGGGTCACCTTACCAGGGGGGTCACCTTACCAGGGGGGATGTTGCAGCCCCATAAGACTGACCCTTGCCCCAACACAGACATCCACATGAACTGCTAAAACAACCAGAAAATGTCTGGGTTCATATGGCAAGGAGAGTGATGAATGTTCCCAATTTCCATCTGTCAGAGATGCTGCCGATCATTTAGCTACATGTTTGATGGCCATTCCCACCCCAACCTCGGTTTTGTTGGACATTTTCAGAGTAATGACTAATACTGATGTAAGAATGGATGATGGACCATCTATGTCATTGTATGAGGACTGTCAGAACTGTCCAGGTCCATATAAAGGCTGGAATATATGACTGGTATGAAAACGTTGAATGTTCCCCCAGGAGATGTGTTACAATATGACATGTGATTCTGAAGAGATTCCCCGGTGTTGGGATCTCAGATTTCCATATGGCCCACATCACACAACCCGATCTCCTCAGGACAGGATTTTCTGTACGTCTAATAGAACATGTAGTTCAGTACATAACCCAATGACCTGTCATCATGTCCTATCACAGCCCAGCCACAGTCACAGGTCACACTACCTTTAGGATGGTTGTTTTCTTGTGGAAATCCCACATATTCATATATTCCAGGAATATTACTGGAGGGCCTTGTACTTGGAGCCGTCTGAGTATGATATTGCCTGAGCATCCTAAAGCTATGGAGAAGGATCTAAGATCAAGAAGGAGGACCGAGATTGTATCAGAAGATTGTATATCAGACATCACACTGCTTTCCAAAGCTGAATACACTAGTTTAGTTGGATCTATTGTAGGAGGACCAGCATTACCATTATATAACACAAGGACATAGTTACATAGTTAGTCTGGCTGAAAAAAGACAAAAGTCCATCCAGTTCAACCATTAACAAAAAAAAAGTTATAATCCTCCACCCACAGTTGATACAAAGGAAGGAAAAAATTCCTCCCTGATCCCCGGAGAGGCAATCGGATATTCCCTGGATCAACTTTCCCTATAAATGTTAGTAGAACTGTTAATCCTTTAGCATGTAGTCTGGGAAGAAGTCTGAATCATACTTCTATGGCTTTGCAGGAACTGTTGCTCAACCTCCAAGGAACCCATAAAGCTGTTCTTCAGAATCCAGTGACTATAGATTGACACAGTGCACCACCCGCTCCTCCTCAGTACACTCCACTCCATTGGCCTCCATGACTCTGCTCTCTCCTGGTTCTCCTCTTACCTTTCTCAGCGCACTTTCAGTGTCACATACAACTCTTCCTCCTCCGCTCCGCTTCCTCTTTCCGTTGGGGTACCCCAAGGTTCTGTTCTTGGGCCCCTCCTTTTCTCTCTCTATACCTCCTCCCTGGGCCAACTGATAACCTCTCATGGCTTCCAATACCACCTCTATGCTGATGACACTCAGATCTATCTCTCCACTCCCCAGCTCACCCCCTCAATCTCCTCCCGTATCACAAATCTACTGAGCGACATATCAGCATAGATGTCACATCACTACCTTAGACTCAATCTTTCCAAAACCGAGCTGTAATATTACCTCCCTCTGATCCCCAGCTCGCGACTTTACCATCAAGATCAACAACCCAACCATTGGTCCTTCCCCTTATGCCAGGGTGCTAGGTGTAATCCTAGACTATGACCTCTCCTTTGGGCCCCACATCCACTCACTGGCTAAATCCTGCCGCCTCAACCTCTGGAACATTTCCAAAATCTGCCCCTTCCCGACCAATGACACCACAAAACAACTTATCCACGCCTTGGTTATATCCCGCCTCGATTCCTGCAACTCCCTCCTCACTGGTCTACAGTTACACAGGCTATCCCCCCTTCAGTCTATTATAAATGCTGCTGCTAGACTCATACACCTTACCAACCGATCAGCGACTGCCGCTAGACTCATACACCTTACCGACCGATCAGCGACTGCCGCTAGACTCATACACCTTACCGACCGATCAGCGACTGCCGCTAGACTCATACACCTTACCAACCGATCAGCGACTGCCGCTAGACTCATACACCTCACCAACCGATCAGCGACTGCCGCTAGACTCATACACCTTACCAACCGATCAGTGACTGCTGCTAGACTCATACACCATACCAACCGATCAGCGACTGCCGCTAGACTCATACACCTTACCGACCGATCAGTGACTGCCGCTAGACTCATACACCTTACCAACCGATGAACGACTGCTGCTAGACTCATCCACCTTACCAACCGATCAGCAACTGCCGCTAGACTCATCCACCTTACCAACCGATCAGCGACTGCCGCTAGACTCATACACCTTATCAACCGATCAGCGACTGCTGCTAGACTCATACACCTTACCAACCGATGAACGACTGCTGCTAGACTCATACACCTTACCAACCGATCAGCAACTTCCGCTAGACTCATACACCTTACCAACTGATCAGCGACTGCTGCTAGACTCATACACCTTACAGACCAATCAGCGACTGCCGCTAGACTCATACACCTTACCAACCAATCAGTGACTGCTGCCCCTCTCTGCCAGTCCCTTCACTGGCCTCTGCTCAGTGTTCTCCACCCCTCTCTGCCAATCCCTTCATTGTCTTCCACTAACGACCCAACATATAAAATTCAAATTACTAACCACAGCATACAAAACCATCCACAACACTGCCCCGGCTACATCACCAACCTCATCCACAGATATCGCTGGCTCCTCTCCTCCCACGATATCTTGCTCTCTAGCTCCCTCGTCACCTCCTCCTACACTCAACTCCAGGACTTCTCCAGAGCCTCTCCCATCCTCTGGAACTCCCTACCACTGTATGTATGGTCAGCCCCTCACCCTATCTGCCTTTAGGCGATCTTTGAAAACTCACTTCTTCAGGGAAGCCTACCCCACCCCCACCTAAGAACTGTACTTGAATCACCTCCACCAGATCATCCCCCGCAGCCATCACCTTTTGTATCCCCTCCCCCTTCCTTCAGATTGTAAGCTCCACGAGCCGAGCCCTCCTATTCCTTCTGTACTGAAATGTATTGTAATTGTACCGCCCCCCTTATATTGTACAGCACTGCGCAAACTGTTGGTGCCATAAATCCTGTATAATAATAATAATAACCCCAGCTGGGAGTAAAGGGTGGAAATGGCTGGTGACCCCCAGATTTGGGCAATGATGTCATCACTATAAATGGATAAAACCCGCGCTATGTGTAACAACTCCAAACCTACAAAAACCTTCTAGCGGACTGCTGCTGTAACAAAGGGAAGGATTCCCTGTCATCTAGAAGAGCATTATGTGTCACAGCGCTGTCCTATTGTGTGTGCACAGAAATCATCACAAATACACTACAAATATGTGGAGACATTCAGAGATAAAGAGCTCGGGGCTCCAAATCCTATTCTCTGCACATCCACTGCTTCCACTTTACACCCACTTCATTGGTCTTATGGGGTTTATCAATAAATGAAGGAAACTGAACCGTGTGCAAATCATCCACAACATAAAGTGCTTTGTGCTCAAGATGCTGCTCCCTGCACATCCACTGCTTCCACTTTACACCCACTTCATTGGTCTTATGGGGTTTATCAATAAATGAAGGAAACTGAACCGTGTGCAAATCCATCCACAACATAAAGTGCTTTGTGCTCAAGATGCTGCTCCCTGCACATCCACTGCTTCCACTTTACACCCACTTCATTCATCTCATCAGATTTGCTGCTATAGGAAATCATCTCAAATCCTGTGCAAATCCATGGAGATAGACAATATTGTGTGCTCAGTATAGTGTTCTCTGCAAGTCCACCACTTCCACTTTGCATCTACTTAAATCACTCTCCACCCTTTACTCCCAGCTGGGGGGCTTTGTATCCATATACCAGATGTTCTACAGGACTAAAAAACATGCAGGACTGTGCAGGATTTTACATAGGTTCTGCAGTCCTGACTTAAGTTGGGCCACCAAAACGATTGCTGGATCAGATCCATTTTTTTTTGGGCTCCAAAGTGACCA
Source organism: Staurois parvus (assembly GCF_062004578.1). Classification (NCBI taxonomy): domain Eukaryota; kingdom Metazoa; phylum Chordata; class Amphibia; order Anura; family Ranidae; genus Staurois; species Staurois parvus. The sequence continues at coordinate 397,768 of NW_028319141.1, forward strand.
GCCAGTTGATGGTCATGGAATGTCTTGAAAACTTGGGATCTTACCTCATTGGGTGCAAAGATCTTATCCTGGTACCACAGAAAGCCATCCTGCCTTTTTAACAAGTTCTGCAGATGCCTGTTCAATCAAAAGCTTCAGACTGGGCTGGATCAACAAAAAATGTTGGGCCGACAGGATGGTATCAGGAGGCGGTAGGTGATGTGAAAATTGAACCTGGAGAAATATAGGGTCCATCTAGCTTGCCGTAATCTTAGGCGCTTGGCAGATCTTAAATATTCTAGATAATTATGATTTGTGAAGATCATGATTGGGTGACTAGCTCCTTCCAAAAGGTACCTCCATTCTTTGAATGCCATTTTGATCGCCAAACGTTCCCTGTTGCCTATGTCGTAGTGCCTTTCAGCTTGGCTTAGTTTCTTAGAGCAAAAAGCTACCAGATGGAGCAGAGCTTTTGGGCCTTGGCTCCTGTAGCCACCTCTGATGTGTCCACCTCCAGGATGAAGGGAAGTGTTGGCTCTGGGTGTTGTAATACAGGAGCAGAAGTGAACTGCTTTTTTAGCTGCTCAAAGGCTGTCTGTGCTTCCTGGCTCCAGAGAAAACTTGCATGCTGGCGAGTGAGTTGGGTAATGGGGGCTATAATGGTTGAGAAGCCCTTGATGAACTTCCGATAAATGTTGGCAAAGCCCACAAATCTTTGGACCACTTTTTTGTTACTTGGTGCAAGCCAATCCAATATGGCTTAGATTTTCTGAGGATCCATAGAGATTCCTTCAGTAGAGATTATGAGCCCAAGGACCTGGATGGACTGCTTCTCGAATTTGCACTTTCCCGCCTTAGCATACAGACCATGCATCCTTAGTGTAGTCAGTACCCTTTTAACATGGTCTCAGTGGAGTTCCAATGAGTTGGAGAAAATCAGGATATCGTCCAGGTAGGCGATCAAGAAGAGATTGAGGTATTCCCTGAAGATATCATCCACAAAGTGTTGGAATGTTGCAAGGGTGTTGCACAATCCAAACGACATCACTAGGTACTCAAAGTGCCCAAGGCGTGTTCTGAAACTGGTCTTCCACCCATTGCCCTCCCTAATCTGACTAAATTGTAGGATCCTCATAAATCTAGCTTGGTGAACACTCGGGCTGTCCGAAACCTCTGAAATTACTCAGGAACAAGAGGGAGTGGGTACCAATTTTTAATGGTGGTCTTGTTGAGTTCCCTATAATCTGTACAGGGACAGAGAGACTAGTGCTTTTTTTCAATGAAAAAAATACCTGCCCTGGCAGGTGAGGAAGAGGGACGGATGAATCCTTTGGCAAGGTTCTCGTCAATATATTGCTGGAGAGCTTTCAGTTCTATTTTGGATAGTGGGAGGCTTTGCCCAAAGGGTATTTCTGCCCCTGGAAGCAGCTCAATAGGGCAATCATGGGATCGATGAGATGGTAAAGTGTCAGCTTTCCCTTTATCAAATACATCAAGGAAATGGTGGTAGGCAGGGGGAACAGATTGACTGGCATCTGATGTAGGCTGAACTGAGAGGTACACAGGGAAATTGGTGGGTGTGCAAGTGCCGCAGTGCTGAAGGCAGTAATTTGATGTGGAGGTGACTTCTTTCTTGAGCCAGTTGATTTAAGGATTGTGAGCTTGCAACCAAGGTATTCCTAGGATGGCTGGAAACATGGGAGATCTCAGGACGTTGAAGCAAATGAATTCCTGATGGACAGAGTCAGTTGTGGCTAGGATGGGAATGGTTTCTTGGGTAATGGGTCCTGAGCTAGGAGCGGTGCCATCTGCTAGGAGTACATCAAGCCTTTGTGTTTTAGGACAAAGAGGAATACCTAGGTTCTGGGCAAGGTGGATGTCCGAGAAACAACTACAGGCTCCCGAATCAATGATTGCCCACAACTTGACTTCCTTTCCAGCCACCTGTAATGACATGGGTAGAACGACATGGGTGGTCAAGGTTCTGGATAACTGGAGATATGAAGGATGAGGCTGGCTGGACTTACTTGGTCGTACTGGGCAGTTGCATAAGAAATGGCCCATGGCCCTGTGACATAAATGTAAGATTTGAGTAGTTGAGATGTGATCAGTAGAAATATGTCATTGTAAATTTAGTTTCAGTCCATGTTATTAAAGATAAGTGTTCCGAATTCAGTCAGAGACATATGTTCACCAATTAGCATCTGAAAGGACAGAGCATGTCAAAAAAACTTTGTCACCTATGTAGCCAGAGATTGCCACCTTCTTGAAATCTAAAAGAAGAGATCCAACCATTTCAGCTTCGGGAAGCAGCAGGAGACCAGGAGAGGGCTCCACTTTGTCTGCTAGCTTTGATTTATATCCACAGATCAGAGGAATATATTTCTTCTCTCATAAAAGATACAATATTAGTTGCAGAGAGATGAAAATACTTCCTTCTGATTGGACACACTGTAAGCTACATCTGCATGTAAAACTGTATTTATAGCCTCTGTAGAATCCCAGAGAAATGCAGAAAACAGTTATATGGCACCTGATTGCAACAGCTGAACAGTGATTGGTACTGTCGCGATCAGATTGATGCGCTGGCGTCGGAAATTCTATCCCTGACTTGGTGATTAAAACTGTTCCTGGTCCAATCGACTTTGGGTACTTCAGTACCCAGAACGTCCTGTGGGCTGGTACAGGGTTGATTGGCCAAGGGCTAATGTCCAGCCTATGTCCATATTTCAATAAATTGAGGACCCTGAGATATGGATGGGGTGATTCGTACAGAGCCATTTCTATTTTACTGGCGAATCGCGGACTTTCTCTAACTTGCTCCAGTCACAGGATAACTCTTAGCAAAAGTTTTATTTCTGTTTTTATTACCTTTTATTTTATAGTCAATAGCCAATTGTGTGTCTTTTTGTATTTTCTGTATTATTTGTAACTTTTTATACTTTGTACATATTCTATGCACAGCCCACTTTCGGGATATTAAATCATAAAGTTAATAAGTGACTTCTGGATACTTAAGCTCCGGCTCATATCTCCAGAGAGATTATTGTATTACAGTGTCTATATATGCTCGGTCTAAGTTCATTGCCAATCTGTATGCAATTGCACTGTGTGTTGGCAAATTGCATGCAGATTGTAAAGTAGCAGATCTGCTAGACAGAGATCTGTGTGTGTGGTGGCCCAGCAGACCAGTCTGCCGACAAACTGTTGGATGGTGGCAAGCTACCGTTTGTTGTGTGACTGGTGTGGGGGGGTGTGGACAGTGGAATCGTCATTCACTCCGGGGTTCTAGCTTGTAGGATAGCTGGAGGAATGCTAGAAGTGTTTGCCAATTGCTAGACTGCTCCCCAACCCTTAGATTGCACCAGATTGTGTATAAGATTTGTATCTGCCTGTGTGTGGTCAGTCAGCTGGATTGGAGTGGAGTCTCCCTCTAGTAGTGGCCAGATGCAGTGCGTATCATGGCCAGTCTTATATGCTCAAAGTAAGACCCCTCATTCCCTCTTTACCCCAAGTCATGGCCGGACGTCCACACCTCGGTTAGCTAGGCACCGTGGGCATGTGTGTGCGGTGTGGACCCATGATAGCCCCGCAGTAAAGGCATAGGTTGCCTTGCCGTCTGCGTAATCTTTCCTCTGCAGATAAGGCAGGTCAGAGAAGGCCAATTAGCATGGGTTTTACTTCCGGAGTGCTGATAGGCGGAGAAATAGGGACAGAATCCACTGGTCTTGGAACCCTTGGCAAAACCCTTGGCAAAGGGTCTGGGTATGTTCAGAATGTCTCTCCTGTAGCCGTTGATCCAATTAGGTAGCGAGTTGAATTAGATTCTCCAAGGAGGAGGGAGCCTCCACCCTAGCTAATTCGTCCTTGAGGGACTCAGACAGACCTAGATGGAACTGGTATTTTAGGGCTGTGTCATTCCACCCGGTATTGGCGGACCATTTGCGGAATTCCACAATGTAGTCCTCCACATGCCGTCGGCCTTGTTGTAGAGCATGAAGGGTGGATTCAGCAGTAGAGGTCCTCTGGGGGCCATCATAAAGAGCTGCCATGGCTTCAACGAATGTGATCACTGAGTTTAGCGCTGGTTCTTTTTGTTCCAGTAAGCTGTGTGCCCATGATTGAGGTTCGTCAGATATGACAGAAATGATGAACCCCACTTTAACTGCCTCAAGTGAGAAGGTCCTGGGTTGCAGTGCAAAATACAACTCACAAGCATTCTTGAAGGCTCGGAATTTACGTCGGTCCCCAGGAAGCGTTCCGGAATGGTAACCCTGAGTAGTACCACAGCGGGTGTAACAGTGGAAAGCGAACTGGCTGGTGCCACTGTAGGGATAGGACTAGGCAATGGATTCTGGTCTGCAGAAGTCGCAGCAGTAGTGAGCGAATGAAGATGTCCCTCCAGCTGAAAATATTCCTCCTGCAGATCCTTGACCACTTGCGTAAGTGCCGTCATCTGTTGGCACAAGGCCTCTAATGCAGAAGCACCTCTCTCGGCCTCAGACATAATGGCTGATTGATACTGTCACGTACCTGGTGAGAGATGCCAATGGAGAGAGGGCTTCCCTTGCGGCTAAGTTCCAGACTCCTTTGAGAGTGGGACAGCAAGGAGTCAGGACCAAAGTGGCACAGGTCACCTGTAGGAGTGCTTATTGGTGGTCCACCCAGGAGCACAGCTGATGCACTGAGATGAGGTCTGCAGACAGGTGGTGCCTGTGTGAGGTATGAAAGCCCTTCCGGGGAACAGGATTACTGGATAGCCGGTTGAAAGCCAAGGTCTGGTACTGGGTGGAGATCAGAACAGACATAGTCAGATGGGATAGCCAAGGTCAGGCACAGAGGAGCAAGAGAGAATATCCGTTAGCCAGCAGAGGTCAAGTCAGGGTTTAAGCAGAGAAGACAGGTCCAGGAGCAAGCCGAGTCGGTAACAGGAAATCACAGTAGCACAGGAACAGGAAATAACAGTAGAACAGGAACAAGGTACTGGGGAGCCAAAGATCAACCAGCACTTGAGAGTAGTGTAGGGCTTCCTTATAAAGGTAGTTTGCCACCAAATTTGAGCCAATGTGAACTTCTGCGGCCATGCAAGGTACTGGCAGGGTTGCCAGGTCTCCTAACACCTCTGCCAAGGACAGAGCCCTGACATCTGTCCCCTCTACCCTCTGGCACCCGCTGAACTGTGCCCACAGATGGGCAAGCAGAGCCAGAGAAGCATAGTAGGTACAGGGGAGGTTCACACAGATGGGGTGGCAGAGGCTGGCACCTGAAAGGAGAGCCCTGCGGCTTGCCCTCAGCAGGGATAAAGATTAAAAACAATACTTGCCCGGCCCCCAGAACTACATGTCCCGGGCGTCGGGTGATGTAAAGTGACCATCCCTGCATGATGAGCCGACATTGACCTCACAGCACTGCCTCAGAGCAAACTAGTCATAGGAAGGATCAGATTTATCATTCCTTGTCTGCAGATCCAAAGCTCATCAAAACCAGTTCAGAGACCAAACAAACCCAACAGAGAAAAGGGGCCCCGGACCTCAAAATTGTAGTAAACACTAAACAGTCCAAACAAAATGTGTTCCCATGGGGGGAGTAGTTCTTCACTGTCCAGCAACCCTCCTATTCCCCCCTCACATCCACATCCTATTATTGTGTGACCAATACCATCCAAATCATTCTTACTTTCATTTCCCAAAGTTATCCGTCTACAAGGAGACCTGTATAGATCACATGATGGCACCAATGAGGATGGAGGAGGACCGGAGTCACATGACTGAGAAGATACTAAACCTCACCCTGGAGATCATCTACCTGCTGACCGGAGAGGTGAGGAGGATTCTGGGAGGTCACATGACATCACTCTTATCTCTATTAATAATACACAGACCTGACCGGAGAGGTGAGGAGGATTCTGGGAGGTCACATGACATCACTCTTATCTCTATTAATAAAACACAGACCTGACCGGAGAGGTGAGGAGGATTCTGGGAGGTCACATGACATCACTCTTATCTCTATTAATAAACACAGACCTGATCGGAGAGGTGAGGAGGATTCTGGGAGGTCACATGACATCACTCTCATCTCTATTAATAAAACACAGACCTGACCGGAGAGGTGAGGAGGATTCTGGGAGGTCACATGACATCACTCTCATCTCTATTAATAAAACACAGACCTGACTGGAGAGGTGAGGAGGATTCTGGGAGTCTAACATAATATTCCTATTGGTTCCTCAATACAGAGATTTCCTCTTCTGAAGTCAGGTGATCATATGACCATCACAGTGCCTCCATGTGACTCCCTAAACCCTGAGAGACACAACATGCAGAAGATTCTAGAAGTCACCAAGAAGATGATGGAGCTGCTGACAGGAGAGGTGAGCGGTGCTGGGAATTCTGGGATATTCTCCAATCACTGATCATTATCAGTATCATTAGGATCTGTACATTCTCTGCATTGTTACCATTGATGTCATTTTATTATATATTCAGAGTGGAAACCTGAGAGATCCTAAAGTTGAGGTTAAAGAAGAGATAAAAGAGGATGAGGATGAGGATGGGGGGATGGAGGAGTCAGAGCTTCTAAGAGAACACAAAGATCTGTACGAGGACACCATGGTGGAGTCATCCAGCTATAGGAACCCACCAGAGAGATGTCCCCGTCCTCTGTATTCCCGGGATTCCACACAGGAAGGTCACACCATCCCTCACCATCATCAGGTAGATGAGGAACAATCACTGATAGTATCATTAGGATCTGTACATTATCTGCATTGTTACCATTGATGGGATTTGTATTATGCATTTAGAGTGGAATCCTCGGGGATGATAATATTGATGTTAAAGAAGAGTATAAAGAGGAGGATGAGGAGTATGGAGTGATGGAGGAGTTTTCAGAAGGACACAAGGATATGATGGAGCCACCTAATACCAGGAACCCACCAGAGAGATGTCCCCGTCCTCTGTATTCCCGGGATTCCACACAGGAAGATCACACCATCCCTCACCATTACAAGGTTGGTGGGATGGAGCATCTAGAACATGGACTTGTGGAGATAATATTTGGATTTTTCATGTTAGCTTATATTTATATATTATGTGAAATTTCTAATTTTCTTGGTTTAGGGTGAAGATCTGATAGATATAAAAGTTGAGATTAAAGCAGAAGAAGAAGAGGCGTATGTGAGGGATGATCAGCAGTCTATGGAGGAGGATGGAATAACGGGGACATTTATAGAGGAGGACACTCCTACAGAGATCAGCACAGGTGGGTCATGAACACAAAATACACTATATACTCTATGTTGTACATTACATACTCCTGACCCCTGCACTATATACTCTATGTTGTACATTACATACTCCTGACCCCTGCACTATATACTCTGTTGTACATTACATACTCCTGACCCCTGCACTATATACTCTATGTTGTACATTACATACTCCTGACCCCTGCACTATATACTCCATGTTGTACATTACATACTCCTGACCCCTGCACTATATACTCCATGTTGTACATTACATACTCCTGACCCCTGCACTATATACTCCATGTTGTACATTCCATAGTCCAGACTCCTGCTTTCCCCCCTCCCCCCACTGCTATATATACACATAATATGGATTCTCTTTTGTTACACCCATTTCCTCCCAGCTGGACATTTTATATCGGATGATGTGATTGGAGCACAGACTTTTACATGGTGATAATAATGTGATAACATCCTCCAACTTTGGACCCTTAAACAGAAAGTGATAATGAGGGAGGAGTCAATACCCCAATGATGGTGGTCTTCAGGATCAGTCCAGTCTTCATCTTGGTTTTTCTACCCCCTTCCTCACTCTCTGACCTTTGGTGGGGCTCAGCCCCGCTGTTCTTCATGACTAAATCATGGAGTAAATAAGGAAGTGCAGTACTTCTTGTGTTGGGAAGATGGCAATGAGTGATAGAGGGGGTGGGGACCCTCGTCTTATAATCCCCTCATCACTGTCCCTCCTATAAAAGACAGTTCTGGTTGTTTCCTCACTCTCTGACTAAGGTCCATGAATAAAGAAATGACCTGGTAGGAGATCAGAGGAGCCATTTCCTAGTTCTCTTGTGGGTGGAATTGTAAGCTCCTCAGAGCCCAAGCTGCCTGATGTGGGCGGAGTCCTGGTTTGGGGGAACCAATCAGCTCCTGTCTAGTAATCCTCTTTGTCTTTGTATTTTAGTCCATGGCCGGGAGATGAGGAAAACCTCCGAGGATTGTCTCACTTTGTCTCCAGACTGGAAAGTAGAAGATGAGGACATCACACAGTATAGTCCAGGAGAAAACCCGGCTCCCTCCAATGTCTATCCGGCACCACCCAGTGTAGATGGACCATCGGATTCCTCGTATCCTGAGGAACCTCAGACTGTGCGGGACCGGGCTGGCCTTCCAACAGGGAAGAGCTTCTCCTGTACTGAGTGCGGGAAATGTTTCCAATCTAAATCTGATCTTAATGTGCATAAAAGATCTCACACGGGGGAAAAGCCATATTCCTGTCCTGAGTGTGGGAAATGTTTTTCACGGAAGTCCAATCTTCACACACATCAGAGATCTCACACGGGGGAAAAGTCATATTCCTGTCCAGAGTGTTGGAAATGTTTTTCAGTGAAGTCCAATCTTTACACACATCAAAGATCTCACACGGGCGAGAAGCCGTATTCCTGTCCTGAGTGCGGGAAATGTTTTTCAGAGAAGTCTGGTCTTCATAAACATCAGAGATCTCACACGGGGGAGAAGCCATATTCCTGTCTTGAGTGCGGACAATGTTTTTCAGAGAAGTCCAGTCTTCATAAACATCAGAGATCTCACACGGGGGAGAAGCCGTATTTTTGTCCTGAGTGCGGGAAATGTTTTTCACAGAAGTCCAGTCTTCGTAAACATCAGAGATCTCACACGGGGGAGAAGCCGTATTCCTGTCCTGAGTGTGGAAAATGTTTTTCAGATAAGTCCAATCTTCACAGACATGAGAGATTACACACGGGGAGAAGCCATTTTCCTGTCCTGAGTGAGGGAAATGTTCCTCACTGAAGTCCTGTCTTCCTGTACATCAGGGGTCCCACAAAACCCTGGAGGTATATTAGTGCCTTGAGTGCGGGAAATGTCTTCTAGATGAATGTTGCTGGACATCCCAGCTCTCATGTGGGGAAGAAGCACACCCTGATATACACCTCAGATATACTCCATGGCTGATCTTCATCATGGAAGAAACAGTTCATAAGGAGATCAGAGGCCCCCAAAGACATGGATGAAGTGTGGGACCGTGTTGACCATTGATTGCAGGAGAAGAATAAAAATGTAGTCCTGACCTAGAGCACTGGGCTGACTTTTGGGGTGCAGCCTACAGTGAAGGAAATGTGTATTTGCTCCCCTGCTGATGTTGAATGTTTGCCCCTCACACAGAAATGATCGGTCTAACAATGGAATGTTCGGTGTAACACTGAGAGACAGAATACAACAACAAATTCAGCAGAAATGCATCTAACAAATGATGACTGATCTGCATGTTCATGAGGGAAAGAAGGATTTGATCCCCTATCATTCAGCAGGATTTCTGGCTCCCAGGTGTCTTTCATACAGGTAACAAGCTGAGATTAGAAGCAGTCTCTTAAAGGGAGTTCTGCTAATCTCATTGTGTTACCTGTATAAAAGACACCTGTCCTCAGGAGCAATCAAACCATCGGATTCCAAACTCTCCACCATGGCAAAGACCAAAGAGCTGTCCAAGGATGTCAGGGACAAGATTGTAGACCTACACAAGGCTGGACTGGGCTACTAAACTATGGCCAAGCAGCTTGGTGAGAAGGTGACAACAGTTGGTGCAATCATTCACAAATGGAAGAAACACAAAACAAGTGTCAGTCTCCCTAGGTCTGGTGCACCATGCAAGATCTCACCTCGTGGAGTGTCAGTGATCATGAGAACAGTGAGGAATCACCCCAGAACTACACGTGAGGATCTTGTCAATGATCTCCAGGCAGCTGGGACCACAGTCACCAAGAAAACAATTGGTAACACACTACGCCGACAAGGACTGAAATCCTGCAGTGCCCGCAAGGTCCCTCTGCTCAAGAAAGCCCATGTCCTGGCCCGTCTGAAGTCTGCCACTGAACATCTGAATGATGCAGAGGAGGACTGGTGGAAAGTGTTGTGGTGAGAGGAGACCAACATCCAGCTCTTTGGCATCAACTCAACTCGCCGTGTTTGGAGGAGGAGGAATGCTGCCTATGAGCCCAAGAACACCATCCCAACTGTGAAACATGGTGGTGGAAACATTCTGCTTTGGGGGTGTTTTTCTGCTAAGGGGACAGAACAACTGCACCGCATCAAAGGGACGATGGACGGGGCAATGTACCCTCAAATCTTGGGTGAGAACCTTCTTCCCTCAGCCAAGGCATTGAAAATGTGTCGTGGATGGGTGTTCCAGCATGACAATGACCCAAAACACACGGCCAAGGCAACAAAGGAGCGGCTCAAGAAGAAGCACATTAAGGTCCTGGAGTGGCCTAGCCAGTCTCCAGACCTTCATCCGATTGAAAATCTGTGGAGGGAGCTGAAAGTTTGAGTTGCCAAACATCAGCCACCAAACCTTAATGACTTGGAGAGGATCTGCCAAGAGGAGTGGGCCAAAATCCCTCCTGAGATGTGTGCAAACCTGGGGGCCAACTCCAGGATACATCTGACCTGATTGCCAACAAGGGATTGGCCACCAAGTACTAAGTCATGTTTTGTGAAGGGGATCAAATCCTTCTTTCCCTCATGAACATGCAGATCAGTCATCATTTGTTAGACGCATTTCTGCTGAATTTGTTGTTGTATTCTGTCTCTGTGTTACACCGAACATTCCATTGTTAGACCGATCATTTCTGTGTGAGGGGCGAACATTAAACATCAGCCGGGGAGCAAATACACATTTCCTGCACTGTATATGCTAGAGATGGTCTGCATATAAATGGAAGGGGTCTGCTGTGCTGGGGGAGGGGTTTATGGGAAGGCTGGAGGAGTATATAAACTAGGATGGAGGGGGGAGGGAGAATTCAGTTTTAATGGGTAGACAGATCAGACGGGTCAGTACTTGTTGGAGTTACAAACAACCAGTGGAATTGGTACCATTTGTATGAAAATAAAAAATACTCAAAATCCGTGTGAACAAGGTGTAAGTGAATGGACAAGGTGTCGGTGAATGGACAAGGTGTCGGTGAATGGACAAGGTGTCGGTGAATTGACGAGGTGTCAGTGAATGAACGAGGTGTCGGTGAATGGACAAGGTGGCAGTGAATGAAGGAGGTGTCAGTGAATGGAGAAGGTGTCAGTGAATGAAGAAGGTGTCAGTGAATGAACAAGGTGTCAGTGAATGAAAGTGTTTGTTCCCCAATGCCAGAAGTGTGCCCAGCACAATAGGTGAGTTGGAAGGTTTGGTGCATGAAGAGAACTAGGATTGAATTGGTATTGCTGAATCTTGGCTTCATTCCTCACATGACTGGGCCATTCATATTCCTGGCTAGGTTCTCTTTCGGAGAGACGGGGGAAATAGGAAAGGTGGTGGAGTTTGTCTCTATGTGAGAAGTGATCTCAGAGCGAGTGTGAAAGAGGACCTAGTTGAAGGAGAGTGTGATGAGGCTGAAGTATTAGGGGTGGAACTGCACATGGGGGGCGGTACTACAAAGGTCATCATTGGAGTTTGTTATAGGCCTCCCAGTGTTAATGAGGAGGTGGAGACTCAGCTCCTCCCACAGATGGAAAGGGCTGCAAGGGCTGGGACAGTGATAATAATGGGGGATGGTAACGACCCAGAAAGTGACTGGAGTAATGGTACTGCGGGTGTAAACACAAAACAACCCCTCCTGCCCTCTATGGCCCAGAACAAGGGTGGATAGATGGACCCGGAACTTGAAGAAATTCCCCACCAAGGCATCAAAGGTTGTGCGGCTCTAAACAAGGCTGGGGAAGCCCCACCAATACTGAAAAGCGAAACAAAAAGCGCACCAACCTTGTGCATTACCTCAGTAAAATGTGATTTTATTGGATGTGAAAATATCCTCACAAACAGAGAAGTATAACAAGCGTGTAAAGTCCTTAGTGAGACTTGACCAATCAGAGACCAGCGCGAGTCTAAACACGAGGGAAGGTTCTCAGAGTCAGGCTGACGCGTTTCGAAGGGAGTCCCTTCTTCATCAGAGCTGACTTGGCAATGACAATCCTCTTCTATATATACCCTGGGACAGAGGTTGGACCCTCCCACTTGGGTTGGGCAGTCCCGGGAAAGGAGGCGGGACAAAGGTGACATCACAACATGCTCACACAAGCAACAATACATTACACATCAAGAGGTATAGTAAGAGACATTAGAAACATTCACCGGCATTAAAGCTGTAAGAAACGCAGGGCAGTGTAATATATACATGAGGAGGTCATATAGTCTGTGTATATATATATATCCCCATATAATAAATAATGACATATTGGGAATGCTGCATTGGGGTTCATGGGGATAATATTGTTGGATCAGCACAATGTATAAAAAGTAAAAATGAATGAACTGAATACATAATTCCTTTGGATAAAAGCCTGCTGGTTCCTCAATTGTTGGCTTCTTTCCATGGAGATAAATGTGAACACAAAGTAGGTATACACATACATTTCAATGGCAGCCAGAATGTCCTTGCTTTGTGTGGGCTGTCAGTGGGGTCATTGGGCAGATCTTTGTCTTTAGATGTATGGAATATTCATGAGTAGTGTTACTATACTGGCAGAGAGGGAGATCAAGTGCTGCCATTGCCAAATATGGCTTCTGGAGGTGAATTGGAATGCACACCAAAAGGTGCGTGGCTGTGGGGGCGCATGCGCAATGAGGCGGTGGCACGCTGGAGTACTCATGGAGATGGGCCTCCGATGGGCTATCGCACATGTGCAGTGAGGCGACGGCAGGCTGGAGTACTCATGGAGATGGGCCTCCGACGGGCTATCGCACATGCGCAGTGAGGCGACGGCAGGCTGGAGTAGTCATGGAGACGGGCCTCCGACGGGCTATCACACATGCGCAGTGAGGCAGCGGCACGCTGGAGTAGTCATGGAGATGGGCCTCCGACGGGCTATCGCACATACAAGCCAAAGTCAGCTTATCATTTACCTAGTGGAGTGCCCTCCGGACATCCCGGAAGGATGGCTGTGAGATGTTTTCCAGCCGTGGCTGTAAAGTTGGACCTCTCCCTACAACTCGGGACAATTAGCCTGCATGTGACCTCGCTGTCTTCATCTACAGCATCCAGTCTGGGGTGCTGTTCCATAAATGTCTCCACCTGTTTTCCAAACCAAGAGATCCCCCCCTAAACCTTGGGGTGTTGGTGGGATTGACCTGAACCTTTACATAGTTAACAGGGTAGATCCGTGATGAATTTGCGTCTTGCATCACGCCTGTCCCAGATTTGTGTTCTACTCCTAGCGCTCTGGGTCACACTCCTAAGAAACAGACTATTAAATTCTCACAGGTCATTCCCTTGGAGAATGTCAACAGAAAGTCCTGCCATTACCCCAACAGAAGAAATTCCCTGTAGAATTCACCTCACAGGGATCAATGATGGTCAGGAAAGCACCTGTATCACAGAAACCAATGACTTTTTGTACATCTATGCAGAGCTCCTGTAACTGCTGCTGCCTTATCTTGGGGTAAGTGGCTGGACTCCATAAACTCCTAGAAGGGCACCAGTTGTTGTTGGAAGCATCAATTCACTTTAAGATGCCAGTCAGTGCCCAGGGGTTGTGCCAGTCAGTGCCGCCAGTCAGTGCCCAGCAGTGATGCCAGTCAGTGCCGTCTATCAGTACCCATCATCAGTGCCGTCTATCAGTGCTGCATATTAGTGCCGCCTATCCGTGCCACCTCATTAGTACTGCCTATCAGTGCCCTTTAGTGCTGCCTATCAGTGCCCATCAGTGCCGCCTATCAGTGCCCATCAGTGCTGCCTCATCAACGCACATCAGTGAAGGAGAAAAAATACCTGTTTGAAAAATTTTATAATAGAAACAAAGAAACTTTTTTTTTTTCAAATTTTTTGCACTTTTTTTATTTATAGCGCAAAAAGTAAAGCGCCCAGTGGCGATTAAATACCACCAAAAGAAAGCTCTATTTGTGAGAAACAAATGATCAAAATTTCATATGGGTACAATGTTGCATGACCGCGCAATTGTCAATCAAAGTGCGGCAGCGCTGAAAGCTGAAAATTGGCCTGGTAAATAAGGGAGTATAAGTGCCTGGTAGGCAAGTGGTTAAAGTAAAAAAAAAAAAAAAAAAAAATATTAATTTAAATATCATGCCTGGGGGGTCCCCTTAAACTACCTGCAAAGTTGCACATCTGTACAATGTATAGAACCTGCTACAGCAGGACTGACACCGTAACCCTTCAGTTATTCTTGACAAGTGCAGGATTGGACCCGGCTCTAAAAATTCTAATTATATGTAATGCACCTCTCATACAGGTTTAGAAAAATGTGGCCTTCAGTGTTGGTGGTGCCTGAACACTGTGTCCCCTCACAGTTACTATTGCTGGGTGCAGTCATGGGCCCTGCAGTTAAAAACTGTTAAAAATTATAGAAAAATTATCCAGGATTGATTCATGTTGATAAATGTCAGCTGGTCAGCGGAGTCTGTGGACAGACACACTTTTATCCATCACAAAACCTCCAGCAGCACTGAATGTCCGTTCAGAAAGCACGCTGGATGCAGGACAGGCCAGTACCTTGATGGCATATTGAACAAGTTCTGGCCAGTGATCCATCCTCAAGACCCAGTAACCCAGTGGATGATCAGTTGGAAAGGTCTCCAAGTCTGTTCTTGCCCCTAGATAATCCTGCACCATATGATGCAGACCCTGCCGATGGGTGCTTAAACCTAACAGTCCTGGGCGCTGAGGACTAAAGAACTGTTTAATCGGTCAGCTGGCCGCCTTCTCCACTGCTCTTCATTTGACAGAGTGAAGCCTCAGAAACACGTTGTCCAGGAAATGGTGACCTCCCAGTGTCTGGAAAGGTGTTACACAATTTCAAGGCATCCTCAGGATGTTTCATCCTCTGCTCCCTCTGGGAAGACTGGATGAGCTCTGCACCTTGACCCTTGTAACGTGGATCAAGAAGGGTTGCCAACCAGTAAAGATCTCGCAGACACTTTGAGGAAATCTTGAAAATGAAAGATGTACACACAGTGCGCTGGTTATGCAGCAAAGTCGAGGCCTTGCGTGCTTTTCTGCAACACTGGAAGACAGTAGGGAGCCATTCTGAGCAGATATCATCTGAGGGATCATGTGAATCTGCTAAAGTTAAAGGCATCCTGAAAGACCTGAAACAGATGACGTTTGTGAAACTTTTACATTTCCTATTCGATTTTTCTAGCAAGCTGAAACCTTTGTCAGAGAGTCTTCAGAACAAGGAACTTATGATCTGTCAGGTAAAAAACAAACTAGAACAAGCAGTTAAAACTCTTCAGGATCTTTCTGATGGGAAAGGAAAAAACGAACTTGAATTTCTTAGTAAGTTTACAGAAGATGGAAAACGACATGGACTGCAGCTGACCAACCTTCAAGCTGGTGACAGAATTTCAGTCTATACGCCAATCTGTATTGGCCAAAGCAGAAAGAGATTTCATTTTGAGGCTTTCCTCGTTCTCCTCAGATATTGTACAATCTGTCCATATATTGAACAGCGTGTCTTGGCCAGACAAAGCTCACATCCCCAACTTTGGATGGACTGAGTTGCACAGAATTGCAAAACATGTTTTTGATAATCAGTTTGAAGACAAAATTGAGCTGTTAGAAGCAGAGTGGGCTGACCTCAAACTCTCCATTCAAAATGGACTCTTTTAATGAGACTCTGAAAAGACTGAATCAGCAGAAAGAAAGATTCAGCAACATACTCCCTCTGGTCAATTTCTGTGCCGAACTTCCCCCAACAACCGCCTCATGTGAACGTGGCTATAGCTACCAAATCAGAATAAAGACGGTCTATCGTTCATCACTGACACGGGAGACTTTGGATGATCTTCTGATGATTGCTGTTAATGGACCACCACTAAAAGATTACAATCCACACACAGCCATTGGAGTGGTATTTTGCATCAGAAAGGGGACGTTACACAAGTCTTGGTCCTGCTGTACAATGAAAACCATAGCAAATCTTAATGTGAAACTGGCTTCCTACTGCTTTTTGGCATCCAAAAAAAATCATTTTTTGGTGTTTTATTTTCTTAATTGAATAGAATGCAATCCGCACACAGCCATTGAAGTGGTATTTTGCATCAGAAAAAGGGTATTACACAAGTCTTGGTCCTGCTGTACAACGAAAACCATAGAAAATCTTGATGTGAAACTGGCTTCCTACTGCTTTTTGGCATCCAAAAAAAATCATTTTTTGGTGTTTTATTTTCTTAATTGAATAGAATGCAATCCACACACAGCCATTGAAGTGGTATTTTGCATCAGAAAAATGGTATTACACAAGTCTTGGTCCTGCTGTACAACACAATCCATGGCTGCTCTATGTTACAATGGTTACTATTGTTATGACATGTTTTTTGGCATCTAAATAAGCACTTCTTTGTTTATTCTTAATGCACTACTTCTCTAAGCTCTCTTTTAATAAGATGCTGGAGATAAAAAATGCAAAATGTTTACTATTGTTATTTATGTTTTTTGGCCATCAAAAGAGGCACTTTTTTCTTTTTTCTTAATGCCGCACTTCTCTAAGGTCTCTGCTGGAGATAAAAAATACAGTTTACAGTAATTATTATTCCATGTTTTTTGGCATCAAAATAAGCACTTTTTCTTATGCTATACTTAAACTAAACTTACATCTTTTAAAAGAGACTTTACTGCAGTTACTAAAGATGCAGGAGATAAACAAAACAAATACAAAATGTTCACTCCAGGTTTAAAGCTGTAAAACTTGATGTTTTGATTGCACCCGATTGCTATTAAGCTATTGCTGTGATGTTTAAATTGACATAATAAAGTTATAATTGCAGTTTTTTTATATTTTGAACTCTTTATTCTAAAGAAAAATGTAATTTCATAAACTTTAAGGGGGTGTGGTTGGGGGCAGGGCTAGGGACAGGGTTGGGGGATGGGCTGGGGGTGGAGGTGGACCTGGGCAAGGTTGGGTGGGGCAACTGGTGGAGAGTAAGGTTTGTGCCTGGCTAGTAGGTCTAGACTCAAAATGGTTTATCGGGATGTATACAGTATATATATGACAAGGCAGCCTACTTCATGTAACATTACATCTTCATCTCAGATTGTAAGCGGATTGGATTGGCCTGTGTATGGGATTCCAGATCAAGTCATGGCAAGGTACACGTTGAGCGTTGAATATCTGGCTGTAGAGAGATCACGGGGGGGATTTGTATATCTGTTGTCACATGTTGCTGAGTTACTGATTTCTTACACGACATTTCCAGACAGTTGGATGTAATTCATTAATATTTGGAAGTAATTGCTGGCTTGTATTTCTCCCCATTATTGTGGATTAGATCATTGTACTGTTATCTTGTATTGTTTATTATTTATCATCACCTATTAGATTTCATCCCCATTTTGTTCTGATTTATATTATTAATAAATATATATTTTTGCACATTATTGCGTTTTATTTCGTCTTCCAATTATCACAAATACAGAACTGGGATGTCGGTTACTTTGTGAGAATTAGTAGGGAATCTCCTTCATTCCAGATCCCGCCTGTTTCCATGAATTGTATACGGATTATTTCCTCACAGATAAAGTTCTGACAATTTGTACCGTTCTGGTGTTTTTGGTCCTCAGAAATGAGATCTGCCGTCATCAGACATGATGGATTTTCAGACATCTCTCCCATAGTTTGTAGACTCTATAACTCTCCTACACACTGAATCATAGACACTGATTGGGGTTATTGTACCCAAGAAATGGCGCAGAATACACCTTTGTCTACATTTAGAAGGAAAGACGATTTATTTGTAAAAACAAGAAACAAGCAAAAATGGTAAAAAGTGGTGTTTAATACCACCAAAATAAATATCTGTGTGAAAAAATTGCAAAAATATAATTTGGGTACAATGTTGCATGACTGTGTAATTGTCATTCAAAGTGTGAGAGCGCTGATAGTTACCAGTCAGCCTGGGCAGGAAGGGGGTGGAAGTGTCCGGTATACAGGAGGTAGAAATATTTATTTTTAAACAGACCTCTAAGTGTTTGTGAAATCTCCCACCACAAAATGTACTCAGCCAATCACAGGGCAGGACTCCATTTTTATTCTCCTCCTTCTATCAATGGCCAACCCGGTCCCACACTTCATCCATGTCTTTGGGGGCCTCTGATCTCCTTATGAACTGTTTCTTCCATGATGAAGATCAGCCATGGAGTATATCTGAGGTGTATATCAGGGTGTGCTTCTTCCCCACATGAGAGCTGGGATGTCCAGCAACATTCATCTAGAAGACATTTCCCGCACTCAAGGCACTAATATACCTCCAGAGTTGTGTGGGACCCCTGATGTACAGGAAGACAGGACTTCAGTGAGGAACATTTCCCTCACTCAGGACATGAAACTTGCTTCTCTCCCGTGTGAGATCTTTGATGTTTATGAAGACTGGACTTCTGTGAAAAACATTTCCCACACTCAGGACAGCAATACGGCTTCTCCCCTGTGTGAGATCGCTGATGTGTGTAAAGATTGGAAGTCTTTGTAAAACATTTCCCGCACTCAGGACAGGAATAAGGCTTCTCTCCTGTGTGAGATTTCTGATGTGTGTAAAGATGGGACTTCACTGAAAAACATTTCCCGCACTCAGGACAAGAATACGGCTTCTCTCCTGTGTGAGATCTCTGATGTCTGTAAAGATTGGACTTATGTGAAAAACATTTTCCACACTCAGGACAGGAATATGGCTTCTCCCCCGTGTGAGATCTCTGATGTGTGTAAAGACTGGGCTTCTCTGAAAAACATTTCCCACACACATGACAGGAATGTGGCTTCTCCCCCGTGTGAGATCTCTGATGTGTGTAAAGACTGGACTTCTGTGAAAAACATTTCCCACACTCAGGACAGGAATACGGCTTCTCCCCTGTGTGAGATCTCTGATGTGTGTAAAGACTGGACTTCTGTGAAAAATTTTTCCCGCACTCAGGACAGGAATGCAGCTTTTCTCCTGTGTGAGATCTCTGATGTGTGTAAAGATGGGACTTCCTTGAAAAACATTTCCCGCACTCAGGACAGGAATACGGCTTCTTCCCCGTATGAGTTCTCTGATGTGTGTAAAAACTGGACTTCTGTGAAAAACATTTCCCGCACTCAGGACAGGAATACGGCTTCTCTCCCGTGTGAGATCTCTGATGTGTGTAAAGAAGGGACTTCCTTGAAAAACATTTCCCACACTCAGGACAGGAATACGGCTTCTCCTCCGTGTGAGATCTCTGATGTCTGTAAAGATGGGAATTCCTTGAAAAACATTTCCCGCACTCAGGACAGGAATACGGCTTCTCCCCCGTGTGAGATCTTTTATGCACATTAAGTTTGGATTTAGAACAAAAACCCTTCCCGCACTCAGTACAGGAGAACCTCTTTCCTGTTGGAAGGCCGGCCCGGTCACGCACAGTCTGAGGATACGAGGAATCCGATGGTTCATCTACACTGGGTGGTGCCGGATGGACATTGGAGGGAGCCGGGTTTTCTCCTGGACTATACTGTGTGATGTCCTCATCTTCTACTTTCCAGTCTGGAGACAAAGTGAGACAATCCTCGGAGGTTTTCCTCATCTCCCGGCCATGGACTAAAATACAAAGACAAAGAGGATTACTAGACAGGAGCTGATTGGTTCCCCCAAACCAGGACTCCGCCCCAATCAGGCAGCTTGGTCTCTGAGGAGCTTACAATTCCACCCTCAAGGGAACTAGGAAATGGCTCCTCTGATCTCCTACCAGGTCATTTCTTTATTCATGGACCTTAGTCAGAGAGTGAGGAAACAACCAGAACTGTCTTTTATAGGATGAGGGGATTATAGGATGAGGGTCCCCACCCCCTCTATCACTCATCATGACAGAGGCATGCCTGTGTTAGCAACATCATGGGAACATATGCCCAGCAATCGTCATTACAGTCATGGATTTTCTCCTGTTGCCCCTTTACTACACTTTCCAGTTCGGAACATTTTTCTTGGTAGGCTATAGCGGCCTCCATGTTTGGGTCAGATTTTTCTGTGCTGGTCAGAGGTCAGGCTCAGAGACAAGTAGTTATAGCAGAAGACCAACCAACAGGATAGGTATACAGGCAGGTCACCCTGACAGATGACGTAGGCTCACCTGAGGTGCGGGGTCTAAGCACTAACCAGTATCACCAGAGCTCCAGATGGTGGGTATGGGTTTTGCTGCGTGTTAGTACCAGGTCACAGTAGTAGTAGTCAATAAACAAGCCAAGGGTCAGTAACAAGTGGTTCCAGGTCAGTAGTGAAGGTACAGAAGGTAGCAGGAGAGACAAGGGCAAGATATTGGATGGAGAAGGAACAATAATCTGCCAACCAGGAAGTGCAGAGACATGGCTTAAATCAGGAAGTTCAAGGGAGGAGCAAAGAGTTCAAGGCTCAGCAGAAAACAAAGCCATGGATTAAGCAGAGTGCCGTCCATTATATCAGGTAACTCAGTGAGAAGAGTTACTGCCAGACACAGTAGAGGCCGTGGGTTCAAGTCTAGGCTCTGACAGGTGTCTACGTTGATCAGAGGCAATGAATTAATATTTAGCTTCCAGCTGAACCCCAGAACCTCCATAAATCCAGTCTAGAGACATAAATTGTGTCTGCAGCACAGAGAAGGAAGATTATCCGAGAGAAATCCAGGAATACAGGACGGGGAACACAGCTCAGGAAAGTGACCAGGGGATTACAGGCTGATATCACCCAGTCCCCGCCCTACTCTGGACCAATCAGTGAGCAGTATGGGTGAAGGAATGGATTTAGTGTTCATGACCCACCTGTGCTGATCTCTGTAGGAGTGTCCTCCTCTATAAATGTCCCCGTTATTCCATCCTCCTCCATAGACTGCTGATCATCCCTCACATACGCCTCTTCTTCTTCTGCTTTCACCTCAAATTCTATATCGATTGGATCTTCACCCTAATAAAATAATAATAGAAGAGCTCATCTGTAAAACATAAACTCCAATATTGTAGCATCACATAAAAAAAAAATCACTTCTATGAGTCCATGTTCTGAATGCTCCATCCCACCAACCTTGCAATGGGGAGGAATGGTGTGACCTTCCTGTGTGGAATCCCGGGAATACAGAGGACGGGGACATCTCTCTGGTGGGTTCCTGGTATTAGGTGGCTCCATCATATCCTTGTGTCCTTCTGAAAACTCCTCCATCACTCCATACTCCTCATCCTCCTCTTTATACTCTTCTTTAACATCAATATTATCATCCCCGAGGATTCCACTCTGAAAGATATAATAAAACATTCATTGTAACAAACATGCTGTGTATAAATCACAACTACCAATAATTGTCATCATCTACCTGATGATGGTGAGGGATGGTGTGACCTTCCTGTGTGGAATCCCGGGAATACAGAGGACGGGGACATCTCTCTGGTGGGTTCCCATGACTGGATCCATCTGTAGGAAACACACACACTGACTGAATCCATTGTTTCTATGTGTTTATCAGATGATGGGGGATCTAGGTGGATCCTCCGTACTGCTCTCTCCTTTACAATAAAGTCTCCTCTTACCCGGTGATGTGAGGGGCGGCTGATTGTCCATCATGACGTCCTTGTAGAGATCCTTGTGTCCTTCTAAATACTCCCACTCCTCCATGGAGAAATAGACAGTGACACCCTGACACCTTATAGGAACCTGACACACACAATGATACAGTCACCATCCAGACACATCCCTTGTCTGTTACTGGAGAATGTCCCAGAATTCCCGGCACCGCTCACCTCTCCTGTCAGCAGCTCAGTGATCTCTCTGGTGACTTCTAGAATCTTCTTCTTCTTTCTCTCTTCTATCAGGGAGGGAGGTGGAGGCAATGTGATGTCATAGGATTCTCTGACTCTGGATGGAGGGACATTGGGAGGAGGAGCTGTGAGGTCACTGTGATGTCATAGGACATATAGACTCTGGATAGAGAGACATTTGGATGGGGAGATTTGAGGGGTCCTCTATAAGATGCTCCCTTGCAAACCAAATCCTTGCTCCTGGGTGCGTCCTACCTCTCCTAAACTGAAGAGTGACCTTTGACCTTTACCATCCAGAAATCTGTCCGGAATCTGTGGAAGTAAGCTGTCATGTGATCAGGTGACGTGCGGAGGAACGGAGTGTAAATAGCAGACAATTGTCTCCAGAGCCCCTAATGGTGGGGATGGATTTGGCGGCGTGCTGGTGCCAAGTTTCCTCCCCCCAGGGTCACTGCAGGTGTGGAGAAAAGCTGTGTAAGAGGATATGGAGGAGAGATGAGGAGGAGATCCAGGAATCAGGAGAAAGGTCAGGGCAAGCAACAGACGAGCGCATCCAAGAGACCAAGCCGGGGTCACTACACAGAAAATCAATCCAAGGAAACAACAGGCAGGACGAGGAATAGCAAGAAGGAGCTGAGAGACAAATGAGAATATTGCTCAGCCAATGGGAGATGATCTCAGCATGACTTCCATCATGAAGGAGATGAGGGGGAGGGGAGGAAGTCACTGAAGGTGACCATAGATCCATGGAAATTCAGCTGGTTCAGCAGGGATCGCTCACA
Organism: Staurois parvus; assembly: GCF_062004578.1. NCBI lineage: Eukaryota > Metazoa > Chordata > Amphibia > Anura > Ranidae > Staurois > Staurois parvus. Next base: position 420,523 of record NW_028319141.1, read on the forward strand.
TTTCCATCCATGTGTGGCCACTGCCGGATAAAAGCCACTCCCCCAGCAGCTGCAGCCAATAGCTTCAGTGCTGATCTGTGTATTCTGAGAGCGGAGGAGTCCCCCCATTGTCAGAATACAAGAGTGCAGCGGGGAGGATTCCCCCATCCACCTCCAATGTGTGGATGGGGGATCCCTTCTATTTCCTTCCATGACCTTTTTGTCTCCGGCTCCCTTAACCTACTAGCAATTACAGAAACCTGGCTCCAAGCAGCAGATTCTGCTTCCCCCGCAGCACTTCCCTATGGAGGCCTCCTCTGGACCCACTCACCCAGACCCAGTGGTCAGAAAGGTGGTGGGGTTGGTTTGCTTCTATCCCCACTGATCACCTTTCAAGTCCTCCCTAACCCTCCCTCTCTATCCTTCTCTTCTTCCCAGACTCACTGCATCCGGCTGTTTTCTCCCATTTCTCTGAGGATTGCAGTGATCTATCGGCCTCCTGGACCCGTCTCCCGCTTTCTTGATGATTTCTCCACCTGGCTGCCCTACTTTCTCTCCTCTGAGCTACAAACTATCATTCTCAGAGATTTTACCATTCCTATTAATGTCAACAACCCGGCTACATCCCAACTCTTCAACATAACCTCATCTTTTGCATTAGCACAATGTATACAGTCCTCCACTCACTCTGATGGGAATACATTGTTTTCTCCCATCTTTGCACTCCCTACAACCTCACAAACACCCCCTTTCCTCTCTCTGATCACAATCTCATCACCTTCACAGTCTCCTCGTCTTCAAACACCTATCCCTCCAAGCAGCCAACAATTACCCGCAGAAACCTTCACAACTTGAACCCGGCTCCTTTCCACTCTGCAACTGACCAACTCTGACAGAATCTCTCCCCTGTCCTGTCCTGACCTGGCCACTGCTGTCTACAACAGTTCACTATCATCCACACTGGACTCACTTGCTCCTCTAACAACACGAAGCATTAGGCCCCAACTATTACATCCGTGACAGACTGACCACACCAGACATCTTAAATGACATAGTCGTGCGCTGGAGCGATTGTTACGTAAAACCAAATCCCAGCAAGCATTCACCCGATATAAATCTGCTTTCTTCACATACAATTCCTCCCTCCATGCTGCCAAACAAGCCTACTTTGTCACTCTCCTCAATACCTTGTCATCCAGTCCTTGTCAGCTCTTCTCTACTTTTAACTCTCTACTTTCTCCACCTCCACCCAGTACCTCACTCACTGCTCATGAGATTGCAAATCATTTCAAAAACAAAATTGACTCAATTCGTAGGGACATCACCACTGCACAGACATCCATCCCACTTAGCATACCTTATACTAAACCTCCCTCAACACTTTCCTCTTCTGACCTCGCTACTATTGAAGAGGTCACTAAGGTTTTCTCAGAAGCCCATCTCACTACCTGCCCCCTGGATCCTGTCCCCTCACAACTACTACGGTCACCCTCTTCTTCCATCCTATGCTCCCTCACTCACATCTTCAATCTCTCCCTCTCTACTGGTGCCTTCCCCTCCCCTCTAAAGCATGCGCACATCACTCCCATACTTAATAAGCCCTCCTTGGACCCCACCAACCTGAACAACTTAAGACCCATCTCCCTGCTGCCATTTACCTCTAAACTCCTAGAACACTTAGTCTACAATCGCCTGAGCTCCCACCTCACCGACAACAACCTTCTTCACCCTTTACAGTCTGGATTTTGCTCACTACACTCCACTGAAACTGCCCTACTAAACCTCACTAATGATCTACTAACTGCTAAAACCAATGGCCACTACTCCGTACTCATCCCAACCAATGGCCACTACTCCATACTCATCCCAACCAATGGCCACTACTCCATACTAATCCCAACCAATGGCCACTACTCCGTACTCATCCCAACCAATGGCCACTACTCCCTACTCATCCCAACCAATGGCCACTACTCCTTACTCATCCCAACCAATGGTCACTACTCCATACTAATCCCAACCAATGACCACTACTCCATACTCATCCCAACCAATGGCCACTTCTCCGTACTCATCCCAACCAATGGCCACTACTCCGTACTCATCCCAACCAATGGTCACTACTCCGTACTCAGCCCAACCAATGGCCACTACTCCGTACTCATCCCAACCAATGGCCACTACTCCATACTCATCCCAACCAATGGCCACTACTCCGTACTCATCCCAACCAATGGCCACTACTCCGTACTCATCCCAACCAATGGCCACTACTCCGTACTCCTCCCAACCGATGGCCACTATTCCATACTCATCCCAACCAATGGCCACTACTCCGTACTCATCCCAACCAATGGCCACTACTCCATACTCATCCCAACCAATGGCCACTACTCCATACTAATCCCAACCAATGGCCACTACTCCGTACTCATCCCAACCAATGGCCACTACTCCCTACTCATCCCAACCAATGGCCACTACTCCCTACTCATCCCAACCAATGGTCACTACTCCATACTAATCCCAACCAATGACCACTACTCCATACTCATCCCAACCAATGGCCACTTCTCCATACTCATCCCAACCAATGGCCACTACTCCATACTCATCCCAACCAATGGCCACTACTCCATACTAATCCCAACCAATGGCCACTACTCCGTACTCATCCCAACCAATGGCCACTACTCCCTACTCATCCCAACCAATGGCCACTACTCCCTACTCATCCCAACCAATGGTCACTACTCCATACTAATCCCAACCAATGACCACTACTCCATACTCATCCCAACCAATGGCCACTTCTCCATACTCATCCCAACCAATGGCCACTACTCCGTACTCATCCCAACCAATGGCCACTACTCCGTACTCATCCCAACCAATGGTCACTACTCCATACTAATCCCAACCAATGACCACTACTCCATACTCATCCCAACCAATGGCCACTTCTCCATACTCATCCCAACCAATGGCCACTACTCCGTACTCATCCCAACCAATGGCCACTACTCCGTACTCATCCCAACCAATGGCCACTACTCCATACTCATCCCAACCAATGGCCACTACTCCGTACTCATCCCAACCAATGGCCACTACTCCGTACTCCTCCCAACCGATGGCCACTATTCCATACTCATCCCAACCAATGGTCGCTATTCCGTACTCATCCCAACCAATGGTCGCTACTCCATACTCATCCCAACCAATGGCCACTACTCCGTACTAATCCCAACCAATGGCCACTACTCCATACTAATCCCAACCAATGGTCACTACTCCGTACTCATCCCAACCAATGGCCACTACTCTGTACTAATCCCATCCAATGGCCACTACTCCGTACTAATCCCAACCAATGACCACTACTCCATACTAATCCCAACCAATAGCCACTAATCCATACTAATCCCAACCAATGGCCACTACTCCGTACTCATCCCAACCAATGGCCACTACTCCGTACTCCTCCCAACCAATGGCCACTACTTCGTACTCCTCCCAATCAATGGCCACTACTCCATACTCATCCCAACCAATGGCCACTACTCCATACTCATCCCAACCAATGGCCACTACTCCGTACTCATCCCAACCAATGACCAATAATCCATACTAATCCCAACCAATGGACACTACTCTGTACTCTTACTACTTAACCTCTCTTCGGCTTTTAATACTGTTGACCACCCCTCCTCCTCAAAAGACTCCACTCTCTTGGCCTTAGAGACTCTGCTCTCTCTTGGTTCTCCTCCTACCTATCGCAGCACTCCTTCAGTGTTACCTATAACGCTGCCTCCTCCTCTTCACTCCCTCTTTCTGTAGGGGTCCCTCAAGGTTCTGTCCTTGGACCCCTTCTCTTCTCCATCTACACCTCCTCCCTTGGTCACTTGATAAACTCCCATGGCTTCATGTATCATCTCTATGCTGATGACACATAAATCTATCTTTCTACTCCTCACCTCACCCCTTCAGTCTCCTCCTCACCCCTTCAGTCTCCTCTCACATTAATAACCTACTAAGTGACATATCGGCATGGATGTCACTCCACTTTCTCAAACTCAATCTCTCCAAAACTGAGCACTTAGTATTCCCTCCAGCCCGTGTCCCCTCCCCTGACTTCTCCATCAAGATCAATAATACAACCATCAGTCCCTCCCCTCATGCCAGGGTACTAGGTGTAATCCTAGACTCCCATCTGTCCTTTCAGCCCCAAATCCAATCACTGTCCAAATCATGTAGACTTCACCTCCACAACATCTCCAAGATATGCCTGTTCCTAACCTCGGAAACCACTAAGCAACTTATTCACTCCCTTGTTATATCCCGCCTTGACTATTGTAACTCCCTCCTCATTGGCCTACCTCATCGCAGGCTATCCCCTCTTCAGTCTATCATGAAGGCTGCTGCCAGACTCATCTACCTTACTAACCATTCTGTATCTGCTACCCCTCTCTGCCAATCCCTCCACTGGCCTCCATTCAGTGTCCTCCACCCCTCTCTGCCAGTCCCTCCACTGGCCTCCATTCAGTGTCCTCCACCCCTCTCTGCCAATCCCTCCACTGGCTTCCCGTTGCCCAACGGATAAAATTCAAAACATTAATAACATATAAAGCCATTTATAACTCCGCCCCAAATTACATCACAGATCTTATCTCTAAATATCACCCAAACCGTACTCTCCACTCCGCATATGACCTCCTGCTCTCTAGCTCCCTTGTCTCCTCCTCCCATGTTCATCTCCAGGACTTATCCAGAGCTTCTCACATCCTCTGGAACTCTCTACCCCAATTTATCAGACTATCACCTACTCTGCTCACTTTTAGGCGATCTCTGAAATCCTCTCTCTTCAGGGAAGCCTATCCTACCCTCAGCTAATAATGGAATCTTCTACTCTTCCAACCAGTCCATCCCCCACAGTTACTACCTTTTGTACTACTAGCCCCTCCCTCTTAGATTGTAAGCTCCCAGGATCAGGGCCCTCCTATCCCTCTTGTATTTAACTGTATTGTTGCTGTATTGTCTCCTGTTATATTGTAAAGTGCTGAGCAAACTGTTGGTGCCATAAATCCTGTATAATAATAATAATATTTTTTTCTCTCATCCCGCTGGCTGAACGATAAAACTGAACCATTTAGGCCAGCTTTGGGAGCAAATATATTATCATCAACTCCTCCCCCTGAAGGGGTTCATCTGGGTTCCCACACTATATATGTGTGTATCATCATCTGCTGGAGATAAAAGACGTCACAGTGACTATGGAGGAAGAGGACGGATATGACTATGGAGAAAGAGGACGGACGTGACTATGGAGGAAGAGGACGGACGTGACTATGGAGGCACAGGACGGACGTGACTATGGAGGCAGAGGACGGACGTGACTATGGAGGCAGAGGACGGACGTGACTATGGAGGCAGAGGACGGACGTGACTATGGAGGCAGAGGACGGACGTGACTATGGAGGAAGAGGACGGACGTGACTATGGAGGAAGAGGACGGACGTGACTATGGAGGAAGAGGACGGACGTGACTATGGAGGAAGAGGACGGACGTGACTATGGAGGAAGAGGACGGACGTGACTATGGAGGAAGAGGACGGACGTGACTATGGAGGAAGAGGACGGACGTGACTATGGAGGCAGAGGACGGACGTGACTATGGAGGCAGAGGACGGACGTGACTATGGAGGCAGAGGACGGACGTGACTATGGAGGCAGAGGACGGACGTGACTATGGAGGAAGAGGACGGACGTGACTATGGAGGAAGAGGACGGACGTGACTATGGAGGAAGAGGACGGACGTGACTATGGAGGAAGAGGACGGACGTGACTATGGAGGCAGAGGACGGACGTGACTATGGAGGCAGAGGACGGACGTGACTATGGAGGCAGAGGACGGACGTGACTATGGAGGAAGAGGACGGACGTGACTATGAAGGAAGAGGACGGACATGACGGGGGGGTTACTGGGTGTAAATAGGAAATAACATCTTATTACCTCCTCTTCTGCTACTTCCACCGATCTCTCTTTTTCTTTGTGCCACATGGAACTTTGTCTTTATTCCAGGTCACTTCCTGTCTGTACCTGACATCACTTCCTGTCTGTACCTGACATCACTTCCTGTCTGTACCTGACATCACTTCCTATCTGTCTTCCATAGAGACTTCCTGACTGGGTAGAAATGAGATCACCACCTTGTGGAGCTCAGAGGAACTGCATCCCCGAGAAGCGTCTGGTAGTGTAGATCTCATTTTTTGCCACAAGTTTTTGAAAATTTAAGAAAAAAAAATATTTTTTCTTTTCTTTTTTTATATTTCAAAACCTTGTGAGAAAAAATTAGATCTGCAAAATGTTCACCATGCCTCTTTTTAAATTCCTTAGGGTGTCTACTTTCCAAAAAGGGGTCATTTGGAGGGGTTGGTTTTATCCTGGCATTTCAGGGCCTCCAAAACTGTGATAGGTAGTCAGGAAGTGAAATGAGGAAGTTACGCACCTTCAGGCTTTCAAAGTGGTCATTGGATTTCAGGCTCCTGTATGTGGCTAGGCTCCCAAAAAGTCTCACACATGTGGTACCCCCATACTCGGTAGAAGCAACAGAATGTATTTTGGGGTGTAATTCCACATATACCCATGGCTTCTTCCATGGACTCAATATGCCTCTCAGCAGATAGCTTAGGGTGTCTACTTTCTGAAAAGGGGTCATTTGGGGGTGTTTGTACTGTCCTGGTATTTGGGGGTGTTTGTACTATCCTGGTATTTGGGGGTGTTTGTACTATCCTGGTATTTGGGGGTGTTTGTACTGTCCTGGTATTTTAGCACCTCAAGAAATGTGATGAGTGGTCAGAAAGTAAAAGCTGTAAATTCCATTATCTCTCCCATAGTTTGTAGATGATATAACTATCACACAAAGCAATCAATATTCACTTATTGGGATTTTTCACCAAAAACATGGAGCAGAATACATTTTGGCCTAAATTTATGAAGCAATTTTAGTTTTTTTAGATATTTTTTGTGACAGAAACAAGAAAATATTGTTTTTTTCCAAAAAACATTTTTTTCTCAAAATTTTTTTGTTTATAGCGCCAAAAATAAAAAGCGCACAGGTGATCAAATATCAGCAAAAGAAAGCTCTATTTGTGTGAAAAAAGGACATAAATTTCATTATGTACCATATTGCATGACCGCACAATTGTCCGTTAAACTAGCGCAGCGCTGTATAGCAAAAAAATGGCGTAAATTCCATTATCTCTCCCATAGTTTGTAGACGCTATAACTATCACACAAAGCAATCAATATACACTTATTGGGATTTTTTCACCAAAAACATGGAGCAGAATACATGTTGGCCTAAATTTATTTATTTTTTTGTTTACAAATGGTTTTATTTTGCAAAAGTAGACTGTAAAACAATACATTTTCAAATGATACTTACAGCAAAAACAAGGCACTTTTGAAAAATACAATACAGAAAAGTATATTAACATAAGAAAGAGAAGAAATAGAAAAGAATAGATTGCAAGTACATGAAATATGTAGAAGATAAAGTAAGTTGAATGATACATCTGTCAACAGTATATGCCAGTCAACCTTCACTTGGAATGTTGTTAATCATGCAATAAATGTCTACAATCCCTCCATGATTCCCATTTTTTATCAAATAAGTGCATCCCATCCAGTAAGGTATAATGAATACGTTCCATGAGCATCACAGCATCAACCCTGCGTAAAACAGAGGCCAAGGGTACGGCATTGGACCTCCAATGTAAGGCATTAGCCCATAAAGTGGCAATACAAATAGTATGTATCAGTCTCATAGTGGCATCAGAGACCCCCGGGATATGAGCCCCCAATAAACAGGTCTGTATAGACAATCGTACCGGGATACCCGCCAGTGAGGTAGCCACCTCAGATATCTTACGCCAAATCAAAGATATGGTTGGGCAATCCCAGAATATATGAACCAAAGTACCTGTGAGACCACAGCCCCAAAACATAAAGGGGACACCTGAGGGAACAATACATGTAGTCTTGATGGGGTATAATACCATCTGGTTGAAACCTTAAGGGCCATCTCACAGACAGAAAGAGATCTAGAACACTTACATATGTTATCCACCATGGAATCCCAATCCTCCTCCGAAAAGGTGATACCACTATCCTCCTCCCATCTTTGTCTATACAAAGGGGGTGTAGGAGAAAACAGATCAAAGATTGGTGATAAAGATCAGAAATAAGACTCTTGCCCCTAGGAGAGTCACGGCTGACACGTTCAAAAAATGAAATCGGAGAAGAGGGTATAAGGCCAAAATGTGAATTAAACAAATGTCTAATCTGTCGGTAACGATGGTACTCACAAAGAGGAACATCAAAAAACACACGCAGCATATCAAAAGTAATAGAAGATCCTCCTCTTTGAAAATCAGATCATCTAATAAAAGATCGATCATACCACCAACGAAATGACTGTGGAGGAGCTAGTAGGTTAGAATAACATTTTTCAAAAACACCCAAAACTTCTTGAGGTAGAGATGAGATAGCGCCCGAGTTAGTGCGTAACTTATAGACATGTGGGGGGCGCAGAGAGTGATTCAATTTCCTTGCAAACATAATGGATGCTGAGTTGCTATGTAACAAGAACGAGGCCTTCGACCAGCGGAGAGCTTTTTCAGTCTTTTGAGAAAGCAGAGTATTCAATTCTAAACACTTTTGAGATAGTAACCGTTTATTAAGAAGAGATGGATTAGCAATATGTGTTTCTAATTCTCGGGTAAGTTGCAGAATTTGCTGCCATCGTTTTCTATTTCTGGAAGAAGCCATGGAGATAAGGCGGCCACGTAGGACCACCTTATGTGCTACCCATAGTGTGGCTGGAGATATATCAGGAGTAGAATTAGACTGAAAATATTCTTGAATAGATGTGACCACCTCTAGAGTTAATATCAGTGAGCATAGAGTCATTAAGTCTCCAAGAGAAGGGGGTAGGTGCCAATCCTATAAATGTGATAGATAAGGCCATTATATTGTGATCTGACCAGGGGCTCCGGTGAATACAAGCTGTCCTAGAATTAGCTAGTAAAATGGGGGTGCAGTAGATATAATATAATCTAGCATAAGAGTCATGTGGGTGAGAATAAAATGAGTAGTCCCTGGCTCCCACATTATGTGCCCTCCAGGTATCAACCAACTGGAGGGCATCCAGTTTTTTAGTGAGGGATTTTGGGAAAGTTTGGGAAGATTGCGAGGGAGAGCTATGGTCCAAAAGTGGGTTTGCTACCAGGTTAAAATCACCACCCACCAATAGATGGGGGGACAAAAACCTATCAAGAATGCTAAAAAATTGAGAAAAAAAGGAAGCATGTGCCGAATTAGGCGCATAGATATTAGCGATCGTAAGTTCATGACCCGAAAGGATGCCTTTAAGAATGATAAACCTACTGTCTGGATCACGGTACACATGTTGAACCTCAAAAGGGAATGAATTATGCTACAAAAATGGCTACACCTCTGCTTTTAGAGGAATGTAAGGTATAATACCCCTGCCTGTAGGATTTATGAAAATATGTCGGGTGTTTTGCGGCTGCAAAGTGGGTCTCCTGTAGTAAAATAATTTTAGCCCCTAATCGCTTATATTGAAGAAAGGATGTTTTTCGCTTGTTTGGTGAATTGAAACCCTGGAAATAATGTGAAATACATTGAATAACCATGGCAACACGGAAATAATAGCTATCGGCATAAAAGTACATATTGACAGGAAATCTCAAAAAAACTATTTGGCTAGACATTAGAATCAGCAGATCCACAACAAAGCAATAATCTGTAGTGACAATTTAAGGAACATCCAGACCCCGGTGTGGGCGCCAGGACATCCACAAATCAGCACAAAACCATTATCATGTACTAAGGCTTTATAAAGAAGAAAGATAGAAAGCAATAGAGGTGAGGTTTTAAGAACTTCTACAATTAAAAGGTTAGCTAGAAAACATGGATCAGGTGGGCCTTTTGCCATACCTGAAAAAACAGAAAAATCAAACATCAAAGGACCAATCAGGCCCAAACCCTGACTCTGTAAAGCATGGAAACCAGAGCCGCCATTCCACAATTGGGAGGTGACATCTCCGGCCATGCCAGGCGGCAGGGGGGGTCACGTGTCCAAGAGTCTTAAGATCATGAACATACGGGCGGTGTAATATAGGTCCGAAGACCTTAGTTAAACTTTAACACATCCAGATATAAGTATCAAAAACGCAAACATAATATGCAGGGATATAGAGACATCTCAATAGTGACCAAGAAAAACATCCAAAGGATGTATGAGACACAAACGAGCAAAATCCATCAATAACGGTTCATCCTGGTTCTTGTCTGACTCTCCTCCGTTCTCTTCTTGGAGATGGAGTGTGCCATATTGGAGATACCCGAGGAGTGGAAGGAGGGCATCGATGAGAAGGAGGATCAACCAAGCCCAATTTGGCCAAAATATCCTGGCCCTCAGGGAGAAAGGTAGCTGTGTATGTGCTTCCATTGTGGGGGACTATCAACTTAAAGGGGAAGCCCCATTTATAGCGGATCCGAGCTGAAAAAAGGGTGGACGTAATTTCCTTCATTTTTCTGCGTCTCTCCAACGTAGCCGGAGAGACATCTGGGAATATTTGCAAAGCGGAGCTTTCAAAAATGATTGTTGGGATATTGCGGACAGCCCTGAGTTTTCTTTAATCAGGAAATCCTTCATACAAAGGACAATGTCACGAGGTGGTTTATCGTTAGGAGGTTTTGGGCGCAGGGCTCTGTGAATGCGGTCACAAGCAAAGGACCCGGAGTCATGGTCCGGAAGGAGTGATTGGAATAGCTTGGTCATGGCTTTTGAAAGGTCATTCACAGACTCCGGGACTCCTCTGACTCGCAAATTATTCCTGCGGTTACGGTTATCAATAGAGATGAGCGAATCGAACTAGGCGAACCGGAATTCGAGTCGAATTTCAGGAAATATTCGATTCGTGTCGAAACCGAAATTTTGCCTACTTCGGGTGCGCGAATCGAACATTTCCCGATCAGCCGGCAAAAGTGTCCCTGCAGTGAGCTCCGCTATTTCTGACAGTTCTCTGACAGAAGGAACACATGTTTAGCGGTTGAAACATTGTATCTATTAGTTTCCATTTAGGATACAGATATTTCAACCGCTGTACATGTGAAGAAGCTGTGAGAGAACTGTCAGAAATAGAGGAACTCTGCACATACACTTTTTTCCGGCTTGGAATTATTCTTCTTTTCATCCTACTTCTTCTTCTTCTTCTTCTTCATCCTCATCCTCATCCTCAGAAGAAGAAGAGGATGAGGATGAGGATGAAGAAGAAGAAGAAGAAGTAGGATGAAAATAAGAATAATTCCAAACCGGAAAAAAGTGTATGTGCAGAGCTCCTCTAAGTGTATCTGCAGAGCTCCTCTAAGTGTATCTGCAGTATAGAGGAACTCTGCACATACACTTTTTGCCGGAAACCGCTGTATGGAGTGAATGTCCCAGAACTGTCAGAAATAGACTATTTATGACAGTTCTGGGACATTCACTGCATACAGCTGTTTTAACCGCTGTATGGAGTGAATGTCCCAGAACTGTCAGAAATAGACAGAAACTGTCACAGAACTGTCCTTCTTCTCATCCTTCTCCTTCTTCTCATCCTTCTTCTCATCCTTCTTCTCATCCTTCTCCTTCTTCTCATCCTTCTCCTTCTTCTCATCCTTCTCCTTCTGCTCATCCTTCTTCTCATCCTTCTCCTTCTTCTCATCCTTCTCCTTCTCCTTCTTCTCATCCTTCTCCTTCTCCTTCTTCTCATCCTTCTTCTTCTGCTTCTCCTTCTCCTTCTTCTCATCCTTCTCCTTCTTCTCATCCTTCTCCTTCTTCTCATCCTTCTCCTTCTCCTTCTTCTCATCCTTCTCCTTCTCCTTCTCATCCTTCTCCTTCTTCTCATCCTTCTCCTTCTCCTTCTTCTCATCCTTTTTCTTCTCATCCTTCTCCTTCTCCTTCTTCTCATCCTTCTCCTTCTTCTCATCCTTCTCCTTCTTCTCATCCTTCTCCTTCTTCTCATCCTTCTCCTTCTTCTCATCCTTCTTCTTCTCATCCTTCTCCTCCTTCTTCTCATCCTTCTTCTCATCCTTCTTCTTCTCATCCTTCTCCTTCTTCTCATCCTTCTCCTTCTCCTTCTTCTCATCCTTCTCCTTCTCCTTCTTCTCATCCTTCTCCTTCTTCTCATCCTTCTCCTTCTTCTCATCCTTCTCCTTCTCCTTCTTCTCTTCCTTCTCCTTCTTATCATCCTTCTCCTTCTTCTCATCATTCTCCTTCTTCTCATCCTTCTCCTTCTTCTCATCCTTCTTCTTCTCATCCTTTTCCTTCTTCCCATCCTTCTTCTTCTCATCCTTCTCCTTCTTCTCATCCTTCTTCTTCTCATCCTTCTCCTTCTCATCCTTCTCTTTCTTCTCATCCTTCTCCTTCTCCTTCTTCTCATCCTTCTCCTTCTCCTTCTTCTCATCCTTCTCCTTCTTCTCATCCTTCTTCTTCTCATCCTTCTCCTTCTCATCCTTCTCCTTCTTCTCATCCTTCTCCTTCTCCTTCTTCTCATCCTTCTCCTTCTCCTTCTTCTCATCCTTCTCCTTCTCCTTCTCCTTCTTCTCATCCTTCTCCTTCTTCTCATCCTTCTCCTTCTTCTCATCCTTCTCCTTCTCCTTCTTCTCATCCTTCTCCTTCTCCTTCTTCTCATCCTTCTCCTTCTCCTTCTCCTTCCTCATCTCCAAGGGCATTTAAATTAAAGGTACAGTGTTCTGCACTAATTTAAAGGCTCTCTGAAGCCTAGAAACCCTTTAAATAAGTCATCTTCGTAGCGAAGAAATTCGCATCGAATCGAATTTCACACTGGAATTCGCCGAATCAGCCGAATCGAATTTTTCATTTCTTCGCTCATCTCTAGTTATCAAGATCCTCAACCTGTGCCTGCAATTGTGCAAAGGCTGTCTGTAAATGATCGTGATCCCTGGAAAGCTCACCATGAGCCAGGCTGAGTTCATCATGTTTGGTTTCCAAGCGGTCGGTTCTGGAGCCCAATGCCGCTATTTCCTGGGATAGAACATTCGTGCTCTTGTGGAGTTCTGATTGGAATTTAGCAGCTAGCTTAGTGTACATAGTTTCCAGGCAAGATTCCAAGTCCCCCTTTGTAGGTTGCTGTGCACATTCAGTGTCCTGAGTTAATGGAGGAACTACGGTATTCTGCGTGGGACCGGATGGAGATGCTCGTTCTGTATTATCTTGAGACATGTTGCTTATCTCGTGCGTTTTAAGTAGGTATGTCGTAAGGGACTTTTGAGCTTGTCCCTTCTTTTTCTTGGTGGATGGCATATAGGAAGTCCCTTGGGGGTGATCAATTGAAAATTAGATGGCCAAAGAAGATACCCCAGGAGACCTATAACGCCCTAAGCAGGTACGATGATAGTCACATGGATGCGGTCAGGCACATCAGCAGGATCGTTATATTGTAAAAATTATTATTAACTAGTTGCCGACCGCAGATAGCCGAATGACGGCTGCACTGCGGCCGGCCAGTTCTGGGTGGACGTCATATGACATCCCCCCAGAACGCGCTCTCCTGCGCGCCCCAGGGGGCGCGCACCCGGCGATCTCCGTGATCGCTGTGTCCTACGGACACAGCTGATCACGAGATGTGGTAAAAGGCCAATCATACCAGCCTTTTACCACGTGATCAGCGGTGTCCAATGACACGCTGATCACAGGGAAATGCAAGTGCCGGTTCTCGGCTGCACTTTCCTCACGCTGTCAGATCGTGAGGAAAGTACTGCCGAGAACCGGCAGTTGTCAGAGCGAGGATCGGCACCGATCATCAGGGCACTGATGATCAGTGCCCTGATGATCGGTGCCCAGCAGTGCCACCCACAAGTTCCGCCCACCTGTGCCCAGCAGTGCGCCCACTAGCTCCGCCCACCTGTGCCCAGCAGATCACCCACCTGTGCCCAGCAGTGCACCCACCAGTGCCAGCAGTGCACCCACCTGTGCCACTCTGCAGTGTCACACACCTGTGCCCAGAAGTGCCACCTACCTGTGCCCAGCAGTGCCACCCACCAGTGCCACCCACCTGTGCCCACCAGTGTCACTCACCTGTGCCCACCCACCAGTGCTGCCCACCAGTGCCACCCACCAGTGCAGCCCAGCAGTGCTGCCAGTCAGTGCCACCAGTCAGTGCCCAGCGGTTGTGCCAGTCAGTGCCGCCAGTCAGTGCCCAGCAGTGATGCCAGTCAGTGCCATCTATCAGTACCCATCATCAGTGTCACCTATCAGTGCCGCCTATCAGTGCTGCATATTAGTGCCGCCTATCCGTGACACCTCATTAGTGCTGCCTATCAGTGCCGCCTATCCGTGCCACCTCATAAGTACTGCCTATCAGTGCCCTTTAGTGCTGCCTATCAGTGCCCATCAGTGCCGCCTATCAGTGCCCATCAGTGCTGCCTCATCAACGCACATCAGTGAAGGAGAAAAATTACCTGTTTGAAAAATTTTATAATAGAAACAAAGAAACTTTTTTTTTTTTTTCAAATTTTTTGCACTTTTTTAATTTATAGCGCAAAAAGTAAAGCACCCAGTGGCGATTAAATACCACCAAAAGAAAGCTTTATTTGTGAGAAAAAAATGATCAAAATTTCATATGGGTACAATGTTGCATGACCGCGCAATTGTCAATCAAAGTGCGGCAGCGCTGAAAGCTGAAAATTGGCCTGGTAAATAAGGGGGTATAAGTGCCTGGTAGGCAAGTGGTTAAGCCGCAGAAATGCAGAGTGGACATAGGCTGCAACAGGCCCCCCAACGAGACCAAGGATCCAAGAGCTGGCTCCAATTCCCACCACAGGAGGCCTTTGGGCCCAGCAGGGGTCACATTCACGGGGAGGAGCACTTGGACCAGATAGTGGGAGCCACGGACCACCAAACGTTGGAGGGGGATCAGAAAACCAGCACCCGCCCCCACTATACTGCTTGTACTCACTGCGATCCCGATGGGACAGGATCAGGGCTGGATGGAGCAGGTCACACTAGGCCGCAGGCCTCCACCGCCTCAGAGGAGGGAAATAAGGTCCGCCGCCCCCCCCAGATATAGGGAATGGTCCAGCTGCCTCCGATGCCCCGGATGGGTCCACCTCCACCCAGATGGCTGCGGATTCTGTGCTGGGGCTCCGCAGTCGCACCAGGCCTCGGACCTCCACGGTTGTGGAGAGGGGTAATTCAGTCTGGATCCCCTCTCCCAAATGCAGAGGATAGTGAGGGAGCCCCCCTGTGACTCGGATGGGTCCGCGGTCGCCAGATGGCAGCGGAGATGAGGCCAAGGCTCCGCAGCCGCACTAGGCCGTGGATGTCCGCGATCACGGAGATGGGCAATACAGCCCGGATCCCCTCCTCCAGATGCAGGGGACTGTGCAGCAGCCTCCGGCACCCCGTACGATGCCCCCGCTGCCCGGATGACAGCGGATTACAATCCTGGGCGCCGGAGCTCTGGATTAGGTGGCCGCTCCGGTCGCCATTTTGGACATGCCCCGAAAAACCACTTTCTTGTCATCAGTGATGGAAATGTTCCTCACTGAAGTCCTGTCTTCCTGTACATCAGGGGTCCCACACAACCCTGGAGGTGTATTAGTGCCTTGAGTGTGGGAAATGTCTTCTAGATGAATGTTGCTGGACATCCCAGCTCTCATGTGGGGAAGAAGCACACCCTGATATCCACCTCAGATATACTCCATGGCTGATTTTCATCATGGAAGAAACAGTCCATAAGGAGATCAGAGGCCCCCAAAGACATGGATGAAGTGTGGGACCGGGTTGGCCATTGATGGCAGGAGAAGAATAAAAATGGAGTCCTTCCCTGTGATTGGCTGAGTACATTTTGTGGTGGGAGATTTCACAAACACTTGGAGGTCTTTTTAAAAATAAATATTTCTACCTCCTGTATACCGGACACTTCCACCCCCTTCCTGCCCAGGCTGACTGGTAACTATCAGCGCTCTCACACTCTGAATGACAATTACACAGTCATGCAACATTGTACCTAAATTATATTTTTGTAATTTTTTCACACAAATAAATATTTATTTTGGTGGTATTAAACACCACTTGTTACCATTTTTCTTGTTTCTTGTTTTTACAAATAAATGGTCTTTCCTTATAAATGTAGACAAAGGTGTATTCTGCGCCATTTCTTGGGTACAATAACCCCAATCAGTGTCTATGATTCAGTGTGTAGGAGAGTTATAGAGTCTACAAACTATGGGATAGATGTCTGAAAATCCATCATGTCTGATGACGGCAGATCTCATTTCTGAGGATCAAAAACACCAGAACGGTACAAATTGTCAGAACTTTATCTGTGAGGAAAT
This sequence comes from Staurois parvus, assembly GCF_062004578.1. Lineage (NCBI taxonomy): Eukaryota > Metazoa > Chordata > Amphibia > Anura > Ranidae > Staurois > Staurois parvus. The sequence goes on from NW_028319141.1 coordinate 436,935, forward strand.
AATCCGTATACAATTCATGGAAACAGGCGGGATCTGGAATGAAGGAGATTCCCTACTAATTCTCACAAAGTAACCGACATCCCAGTTCTGTATTTGTGATAATTGGAAGACAAAATAAAACGCAATAATGTGCAAAAATATATATTTATTAATAATATAAATCAGTACAAAATGGGGATGAAATCTAATAGGTGATGATAAATAATAAACAATACAAGATAACAGTACAATGATCTAATCCACAATAATGGGGAGAAATACAAGCCAGCAATTACTTCCAAATATTAATGAATTACATCCAACTGTCTGGAAATGTCGTGTAAGAAATCAGTAACTCAGCAACATGTGACAACAGATATACAAATCCCCCCCGTGATCTCTCTACACCCAGATATTCAACGCTCAACGTGTACCTTGCCATGACTTGATCTGGAATCCCATACACAGGCCAATCCAATCCGCTTACAATCTGAGATGAAGATGTAATGTTACATGAAGTAGTCTACCTTGTCATATATATACTGTATACATCCGGATAAACCATTGACTAGAAGCCAGAATCAGCCTACCGGGCACTTCTACCCCCTTCCTGCCCAGGCCAATTTCTAGCTTTCAGCGCTGTCACACTTTGACAATTGAGCGGTCATGCAACACTGTACCCATATGACATTTTTTATCATTTTTTCTGATAGATAGAGCTTTATTTTGGTGGTATTTAATCACCTCGGGGTTTTTTATTTTTTCTTAAACAAACCAAAAACTACTGAACATTTTGAAAAAAAAATTTTTTTTCTTAGTTTTTGTTATAAAATGTTGTAAGTAAGTGATTTTTCTCCTTCACTGATGTGTGCTAATGAGGCTGCACTGATGGGCACTGATGAGGAGGCACTGGTAGGTGGCACTGATGGGCACTGAAAGGCAGCACTCATATATAGCACTGATAGGCAGCACTGACTGGCACTGATAGGTGGCACTGATGAACACTGATAGGCAGCACTGACTGGCATTGATAGGCGGCACTGATTGGATTGATAGGTGGCACTGACTGGCACTGATTGGTGACACTGAAAGGCAGCTCAAATGGGCACTGATATGTGGCATTGATGTGCACTGGTAGGCAAATATGTGGCACTGATGGGCACTGGAATGTGGCACTGTTCAGCACTGACAGCTGGCACTGATGGACACTGGCAGGTGGTACTTCTGGGGCCACACTGATCATCAGGGGACACTGATCATCAGTGCCCTGATGATCAGTGTACATGTCCCCTCTGCAGAATGACGATTACTGGCTCTCCTCTGCTCTGTCAGTGTGACAGCTCGTGAGGAGAGAAATGCCGATAACCGGCATTTCCCTGTTTACATGTGATCATCTGTGATTGAACACAGCTGATCACATGACCAAGCCGACATCTTCAGCTCTTTCCAAGGGACACAGCGCACCGCCGATCGCCGTGCTGCACGCTCCCAGAGCCACACATGCTTGGTGAGAATGGGAGGACATCATATGATGTCCTCCCAGAATGAGAGAACCACTTTGCGCCCATCATTGGACTATATGGCGGGCGGGAGGTGGTTAAAATAAATCTTCCCCAGAAGAGTGAAACGAAAATAATTTATACTGCAGGTAAAATGACTTCACATTGTAGCAATTGTGCACACCGAGATGGACACGGTCATCCATCTTGTTAAGAATCTTCCAAGCTGTATCATCTCTACTCCCAAATCAGCTTTCCTCATCCCCGCTCCCTCTCTGTTGAGTGACATGTGGTCTGTTTGATGCAGATCACAGGCAGCAAACTCCATGGGAGGGCGTCATGGCTATAAATCCCACAACTGAGCTGGGGCCTAGATGTCTGTTAACTTTGCAATCTCGGCTCGTAAAGCCATAAACCAAGTCCTTCACTGAGTTCAAAACACATTCCAAGGGGTTGTAAAAACAGACTTACATTTAAAAACTCACTTTTCATATAAGTTTATATCTTCAAATAGAACATAATTACCTAAACATGGAGCCCATATTCGGACAGCTTAATTTAAGACCATTCTCCAGGTATATTACAACCCCTAGCTGGCATATACAGGAGAGCTGAAAATTACATCTTCTTAACCATTCCAGTGGATATTTCATATTTCATATCTATCCGTTCAGCCAAAGATTCTGCGTAATAATCTACTCGTGGATATGTATCCAGAATAAGTTATGAACCATAATATAATTTTTGCAGGCTTTGGTCATAGCCTGAGGTCTCCACCTACAACTCCCTCCCCAAATGAGGCGATTGGTTTACTGCTCCAGTCAGACACCCTGTGGAGTTGCTAGAAAAAGCTAAGCTAGGCTGAGTTGAGGTGGGTGAGCGTTGAAGATTCTCCCTTTAACATTGGAACCAACTTTGGGAAAAACGCCCTTTTGCTCAGAAAACTTGAAGCTGCTTAACCCAAGGCTTTTGACAAGTACTTTATCCCTCTAAACTCCTTTCCGTTATCTCTTTGCTGTGTTATTGTTCTCTGTATATTTTTATATATATTGGCTACATCTTTTTCTGTAAATATTTTTATTGCACCCTTTTGACCTTTTAGTAATAAATCTTACTTTCTGAAAGTGTTGAACTGTTTCTAAAGCTCTTTAATGCAAACTATGTATTCCTGCCTCTGAAGAGCGCTACTGTGTGTGTTTAACCCTCTGTATAACCTGCCTGCGGTGACAGTGGTGTACAGACAATTATTCAACCATCCTAGTGTTATTGCTGATATTGCCGAGTTTTCTCTTTCTCTGTACAAAAAGGCAGTGGTGGCAGTGTGAATGGTTAATTGTGTAATTAACCTGACCCAGTAACAATCGCTCAGGCTTCCGGTACATCGATTGTGGTCCAGTGAGCTGGAAAATCATTGTGCAGGGTGCAGCTGTGCATGACATTGTTACGCACATGACAGCGCGGTTTTAGATTGGCTAGTCCTTTGGTCATGAGTTTGGTGAGAAGGTCAGGGGTCTGACGCCGCGCCAGTCACATATTGGATGGCAGCGTATGTGGGATAGTTGCATTAAGAGCTTCGGTGAAGTGTTAGGAATTAGCTCTGCACTGAAGGATTGTAACCTTTGTGGAAACAGTCCTTAGAGACAAGCGGTGCATATGTTTCATATACAGTTGTGTTCAAAATAATATCAGTGTGTTGAAAAAAGTGAATAAAGCTGAAAATCCTTCTAATAGCTTTTATTTCCATCCACACGAATGCATTGGGAACACGACACATTCTATTCCAAATCACAACATGAAGAAAAATACATCAAATTTGTGTTGTTCCTCTAAAAAATTTAAAGAAAAGTGAATATTAGACGGTTCAAAAAAATCGCAGTGTTTGTATTCTTCTTTACAAACTCCAACATTCACTATATAAACTGAGAAATGTTTGAAGATTTTGCTTTCCTTTGAATGACTTCATGAATATTTGGTTGTAGTCGCACTGTTTCTGAGAACTGCTGTACATCTGTGTTGCATGGAGTCACCCAACTTCTGGCCCCTGTGATCAGGTATTCCAGCCCAGGATGATTGGACCACATTCCACAGTTCTTCTCTATTTCTTGGTTTTGCCTCAGAAACGGCATTTTTGATGTCACCCCACAAGTTTTCTATTGGATGAAGATCCGGGGATTGGGCTGGCCACTCCATAACGTCCATCTTGTTGGTCTGGAACCAAGATGTTACACCTTTACTGGTGTGTTTGGGGTCGTTGTCTTGTTGGAACACCCATTTCAAGGGCATTTCCTCTTCAGCATAAGGCAGCATGACCTCTTCAAGTATTCTGATGGATTCAAACTGATCCATGATCCCTGGTATGCGATAAATAGGCCCAACACCGTAGTATGAGAAACATCCCCATATCATGATGCTTGCACCACCATGCTTCACAGTCTTCACAGTGTACTGTGGCTTGAATTCAGGGTTTGGGGGTCGTCTGACAAACTGTCTCCGCCCACTAGACCCAAAAAGAACAATCTTACTTTCATCAGTCCACAAACTGTTGCGTCATTTCTCTTTAGGCCGGTCAATGTGCTCTTTGGCAGATTGTAACCTCTTCAGCACACGTCTTTTTCCCAACAGTGGGACTTTGCGGGGGCTTCTTGCAGATAGCTTGGCTTCACATAGGCGTCTTCTAATTGTAACAGTCCTCACAGGGAACGTCACACCTTCTTTCATCTTCCTGGAGCTGATTGTTGGCTGAGTCCGCGCCATTTTGGCTCTTCTTCTATCCATTCCAATGGTAGTTTTTCGCTTTCTTCCACGTCTTTCAGGTTTTGGTTGCCATTTTAAAGCATTTGTGATAATTTTAGCTGAGCAGCCGATCATTTTCTGCACTTCTTTATATGTTTTCCCCTCTCCTATCAACTTTTTAATCAAGGTACACTGTTCTTCTGAACAATGTCTGGAACGACCCATTTTCCTCAGAATTTCAGAGAGAAATGCACTGTAACCACCATGTACAACATTTGCTGCCTTCCTTCCTTAAATAAGGGCAATAATTGCCACCTGTTTTTCAAAGAATGAATGACGTCACTAATAGAACTCCACACTGCTATTATTTTGAACACAACTGTATATAGAAAGACATATAGCAACAGCTCCTTCCTTTTTCTGCTTCCTATTCTATCTTTGCTTGCAATTATGCCTGGTGACGCAGAATGCAAGAAAATGAGCAAAAGTAATTTGAGTGCTGAATGTGCCTCATGAGGAATGGACATTGGTTGCAAAACTCGTAAAGATTTGATTTGGCACCTACAGGAGCATTATAGCCGAGCAGACCAGAACTCGAGGGAACCTGACCATGATGGGGTTCCCACCTCCTCAGATCCCAGGGGCTCAGAGATGGCCTCGCAGGATGGGCATACAGAGACTGACACTGGAGTATCATCAAATATTATCTTCACACCACTACCTGAGTGGGCCAGCACCAGAGTGCCTGTAACCAGTAGAGATTCTCCTCAGATGCAGGAAGCCCTGAAATGCATCATGGAGACAGTTCCTGGGGCATACCTAAAGTTCCTTGACTGCCAGGCAGAGAGGAAGGCCTTGGTATATGACATACTCCTGATCACTGCACTCTATACACAGGGCTGTATATGATATACTCCTAACCCCTGCACTCTATACACAGGGCTGTATAGGACATACTCCTGACCACTGCACTCTATACACAGGGCTGTATAAGACATACTCCTGACCACTGCACTCTTTACACAGGGCTGTATATGATATACTCCTGACCACTGCACTCTATACACAGGGCTGTATATGACATACTCCTGACCACTGCACTCTATACACAGGGCTGTATATGATATACTCCTGACCACTGCACTCTGTACTCAGGGCTGTATATGATATACTCCTGACCACTGCACTCTGTACACAGGGCTGTATATGATATATTCCTGACCACTGCACTCTATACACAGGGCTGTATAGGACATACTCCTGACCACTGCACTCTATACACAGGGCTGTATATGACATATTCCTGACCACTGCACTCTATACACAGGGCTGTATAGGACATACTCCTGACCACTGCACTCTATACACAGGGCTGTATATGATATACTCCTGACCACTGCACTCTATACACAGGGCTGTATATGACATACTCCTGACCACTGCACTCCATACACAGGGCTGTATATGACATACTCCTGACCACTGCACTCTATACACAGGGCTGTATAGGACACACTCCTGACCACTGCACTCTAGGCTGATGACCTGGGAAGGCTCTCAATGTGTCATCTATGAACAATTTATGATGAAGACGTTTGTCACTCACAACACAATTTTGTTTTTTCATTCAATAAACTTTTTATTGTAATTATATTTTTAACAAGATTGTAATCATAGAATCAGCAAATAACAAAGGAAGGAATCTGATTGGTCAAGAAGATCCCTTGTCTGGAATGTGGGGGCGGAGTCATTATTATTGGTGTACAATACAATACACAACGTGTTCCATTATTATAACAAAGTATTGTAGAAAAGATCCCAACATAGAAAATGGGGGAAAGGAGGAAATAAAGGCGGATATGAAGGGGAATCTGTGTACGGGGAACACCTTAACAATCACCACCATTTTATTCTCCAGGGCCTCTGATGTCACAGAATAGATGTTTGGGGGTTTATCTCATCTTCAGGACCAAAATCTGCATTTTCCCATGTGTGCAAAATCATGCAGAAACAGCTCTGGCAGTGAGAGGGTTAATGTGGGCTAGATGGGATCACTCTGCTGGGGTGACATTAGAGCTCCCCCTAGCTGCAGCCTGGTAATAACATTGCTGGGAGGTCTCTTCATTTCTCTGCTCCATACTTCCCGTCTTTATAGAAACGTCTCCTGACATTTGGGGGTCTATTCATAGAATGTTTGTATAGCAATTCCCTCAGTGAGAGTTCATGTCCATTCCTCCTGTGTGAATGGGGGAACCAATGTTATTAGGATCACATCTGAGCTGCTGGAATGTCTTCCATTGATGGAAAATACATTGAAAACATCTTCTCCTGCCATCAATGACCAACCCGGTCCCACACTTCCTCCATGTCTTTGGGGGCCTCTGATCTCCTTGAACTGTTTCTTCCATGATGAAGATCAGCCATGGAGTATATCTGAGGTGTATATCAGGGTGTGCTTCTTCCCCACATGAGAGCTGGGATGTCCAGCAACATTCATCTAGAAGACATTTCCCGCACTCAAGGCACTAATACACCTCCAGGGTTGTGTGGGATCCCCTGATGTACAGGAAGACAGGACTTCAGAGAGGAACATTTCCCTCACTCAGGACAGCAGAGTGGCTTCTCATCCGTGTGAAACATCTGATGTCTGTAAAGATTGGAATTCTGTGAAAAACATTTCCCACACTCAGAACAGGAATATGGCTTCTCCCCTGTGTGACATCTCTGATGTTTGTAAAGATTGCCCTTCTGTGAAAAACATTTCCCGCACTCAGAACAGGAATATGGCTTCTCCCCTGTGTGAGATCTCTGATGTATGTGAAGACTGGACTTCACTGAAAAACATTGCCCACACTCAGGACAGGAATAGAGCTTCTCCCGCTTGTGAGATCTCTCATGTTTATGAAGAAGGGACTGCCGCACAAAACATTTCCCACACTCAGGACAGGAATATGGCTTCTCCACTGTGTGTGATCTCTGATGTGTGTGAAGATTGGATATCTGTGAAAAACATTTCCTGCACTCAGGACAGGAATACGGCTTCTCCCCCGTGTGAGATCTCTGATGATTATGAAGTTTGTACTTCTCTAAAAAACATTTCCCACACTCAGAACAGAAAAATAACTTCTCCCCCGTGTGAGATCTCTGATGTCTGCAAAGACTGGACTTCACTGAAAAACATTTCCCGCACTCAGGACAAGAATACGGCTTCTCCCCCGTGTGAGATCTTTCATGCACATTAAGCACTGATTTATGCCAGAAACCCTTCCCACACTCAGAACAGGAATGTGGCTTTTCCCCCGTGTGAGATCTTTGATGTGTGTAAAGATTGGACTTCACTGAAAAACATTTCCCGCACTCAGGACAGGAATACGGCTTCTCCCCTGTGTGAGATCTTTCATGCACATTAAGCTCTGATTTATGCCAAAAACCCTTCCCACACTCAGGACAGGAATACGGCTTCTCCCCCTTGTGGGATCTTTGATGTGTGTAAAGATTGAACTTCACTGAAAAACATTTCCCACACACAGGACAGGAATACGGCTTCTCCCCCGTGTGAGATCTCTGATGACTATGAAGTTTGGAATTCACTGAAAAACATTTCCCGCACTCAGGACAGGAATACGGCTTCTCCCCCCTGTGAGATCTTTCATGCACATTAAGCTCTGATTTATGCCGGAAACCCTTCCCACACTCAGAACAGAAAAATAGCTTCTCCCCCGTGTGAGATCTCTGATGTGTGTAAAGATTGGACTTCAGTGAAAAACATTTCCAGCATTCAGGGCAGGAATATGGCTTCTCCCCCGTGTGGGATCTCTGATGTCTGGAAAGATGGGACTTCTGTGAAAAATGTTTCCCGCACTCAGGACAGGAATAAGGCTTCTCCCCCGTGTGAGATCTCTGATGTGTGTCAAGTTTTGATTTTTCTACAAAACATTTCCCACACTCAGGACAGGAATAAGGCTTTTCCCCCGTGTGAGATCTCTGATGTTTATGAAGACTGGACGAATCTGAAAAACATTTCCCGCACTCAGGACAGGAATACGGCTTCTCCCCCGTGTGAGATCTCTGATGTGTGTCAAGTTTTGATTTTTCTACAAAACATTTCCCGCACTCAGGACAGGAATAAGGCTTCTCCCCCGTGTGAGATCTCTGATGTGTGTCAAGTTTTGATTTTTCTACAAAACATTTCCCGCACTCAGGACAGGAATAAGGCTTCTCCCCCGTGTGAGATCTTTGATGTTTATGAAGACTGGACTTATTTGAAAAACATTTCCCGCACTCAGGACAGGAATACGGCTTCTCCCCCGTATGAAATCTCTGATGACTGTAAAGATGGGATGTCTGTGAAAAACATTTCCCGCACTCAGGACAGGAATACGGCTTCTCCCCTGTATGAGATCTCTGATGTTTATGCAGACTGGATATCTGTGAAAAACATTTCCCGCACTCAGGACAGGAATATGGCTTCTCCCCCGTGTGAGATCTTTGATGTATGCAAAGACTGGACTTGACTGAAAAACATTTCCCGCACTCGGGACAGGAAAATGTCTTTTTCCCAGTATGCAATCTCTGATGGGCAGAAAGATTGGACTTGTCTGAAAAGCATTTCCTGCACACAGTACAAGAATAGGACTTCTCCCCTGTGTGAGATCTTTTATGCACATTAAGTTTGGATTTAGAATGGTAACATTTCCCGCACTCAGGACAGGAATACGGCTTCTTTCCTGTGCAAGACCTTTTATGCACATTAAGACCGGATTTATATTGGAAACCCTTCCCGCACTCAGTACAGGAGAATCTCTTCCCTGTTGGAAGGCCGGCCCGGTCCCGCACAGTCTGAGGTTCCTCAGGATACAAGGAATCCGATGGTCCATCTACACTGGGTGGTGCCGGATGGACATTGGAGGGAGCCGGGTTTTCTCCTGGACTATACTGTGTGATGTCCTCATCTTCTACTTTCCAGTCTGGAGACAAAGTGAGACAATCCTCGGAGGTTTTCCTCATCTCCCAGCCATGGACTAAAATACAAAGACAAAGAGGATTACTAGACAGGAGCTGATTGGTTCCTCCAAACCAGGACTCCACCCACATCAGGCAGCTTGGTCTCTGAGGAGCTTACAATTCCACCCTCAAGGGAACTAGGAAATGGCTCCTCTGATCTCCTACCAGGTCATTTCTTTATTCATGGACCTTAGTCAGAGAGTGAGGAAACAACCAGAACTGTCTTTTATAGGAGGGACAATGATGAGGGGATTATAGGACGAGGGTCCCCACCCCCTCTATCACTCATCGCCATCTTCCCAACACAAGAAGTACTGCACTTCATTATTTAGTCCATGATTTAGTCATGAAGAACAGCGGGGCTGAGCCCCACCAGAGGTCAGAGAGTGAGGATGGGGGGAGAACAACCAAGATGAAGACTGGACTGATCCTGAAGACCACCATCATTGGGGTATTGACTCCTCCCTCATTATCACTTTCTGTTTAAGGGTCCAAAGTTGGAGGATGTGATCACATTATTATCACCATGTAAAAGTCTGTGCTCCAATCACATCATCCGATATAAAATGTCCAGCTGGGAGGAAATGGGGGGAACAAAAGAGAATCCATATTATGTGTATATATAGCAGTGGGGGGAGGGGGGAGAGAAGAAGTCAGGAGTATGGAATGTACAACATAGAGTATATAGTGCAGGGGTCAGGAGGATATAATGTACAACATAGAGTATATAGTGCAGGGGTCAGGAGTATGTAATGTACAACATAGAGTATATAGTGCAGGGGTCAGGAGTATGTAATGTACAACATAGAGTATATAGTGCAGGGGTCAGGAGTATGTAATGTACAACATAGAGTATATAGTGCAGGGGTCAGGAGTATGTAATGTACAACAGCCAGTATATAGTGCAGGGGTCAGGAGTATGTAATGTACAACAGAGTATATAGTGCAGGGGTCAGGAGTATGTAATGTACAACATAGAGTATATAGTGCAGGGGTCAGGAGTATGTAATGTACAACATACAGTATATAGTGCAGGGGTCAGCAGTATGTAATGTACAACATGAGTATATAGTGCAGGGGTCAGGAGTATGTAATGTACAACATAGAGTATATAGTGCAGGGGTCAGGAGTATGTAATGTACAACATAGAGTATATAGTGCGGGGGTCAGGAGTATGTAATGTACAACAGCCAGTATATAGTGTAGGGGTCAGGAGTATGTAATGTACAACAGAGTATATAGTGCAGGGGTCAGGAGTATGTAATGTACAACAAAGATTATATAGTGCAAGGGTCAGGAGTATGTAACATACAACAGAGTATATAGTACAGGGGTCAGGAGTATATAATGTACAATAGAGTATATAGTGCAGGGGTCAGGCGTATCGAATGTACAACATAGAGTAAATAGTGCAGGGGTCAGGAGTATGTAATGTGCAACATAGAGTATATAGTGCAGGGGTCAGGAGTATGTAATGTACAACAGCCAGTATATAGTGCAGGGGTCAGGAGTATGTAATGCACAACAGAGTATATAGTGCAGGGGTCAGGAGTATGTAATGTACAACAGAGTATATAGTGCATGGGTCAGCAGTATGAAATGTACAACAGAGTACATAGTGCAGGGGTCAGGAGGATGCAATGTACATCAAAGATTATATAGTGCAGGGGTCAGGATTATGTAACGTACAACAGAGTATATAGTGCAGGGGTCAGGAGTATGTAATGTACAACAGAGTATATAGTGCAGGGGTCAGGAGTATGTAATGTACAACAGAGTATATAGTGCAGGGGTCAGGAGGATGTAATGTACAAAATAAAGTATATAGAGCGGGGTGCGTGGCTTGGCGCATGACCATCTATGCAGCATTTCTGCACAGCTCCTGGCCTGGACCTCCTTCACAGGCTCCTATCTTCCTCCCAGGCTCTCCACATTCATCCTTATGTGCAAGAAACAACACTGGACCCCCAGGGAGCAACGGGGGACCGGTCTGGTGGCATAATAATCCGGTTCCTGGCCCAATCCACGGCCGAGGCCTTGGGCACCCCGGCCTCAAAGATGGCACTGATGGCTCTCCCCTCCTCATCCCTCTTATACACAGGGCTGCCGGAAGATGGGCAGGTAAGCCCACGGGGCTCTATCTCTCTTTCCCTGGGGATCCTGCAAAACCACCTTCTCCTGTACTGATACCACAGGACTTGCAGGAGTCCTGCAGCCCCTCTCCTATGCGGAGATTACGAGACACACAGGGTTCCCGCAGCCCCTCTTCTGCTATGAGATTACAGGACACACAGGGGTCCCGCAGCCCCTCTTCTGCTATGAGATTACAGGACACACAGGGGTCCCACAGCCCCTCTTCTACACTAAGACCACAGGACACACAGGGGTCCCGCAGCCCCTCTTCTTCACCATTGAGACCACAGGACACACAAGAGTCCCACAGCCCCTCTTCTACACTAAGACCACAGGACACACAGGGGTCCCACAGCCCCTCTTCTACACTAAGACCACAGGACACACAGGAGTCCCACAGCCCCTCTTCACCATTGAGACCACAGGACACACAGGGGTCCCGCAGCCCCTCTTCTTCACCATTGAGACCACAGGACACACAAGAGTCCCACAGCCCCTCTTCTACACTAAGACCACAGGACACACAGGGGTCCCACAGCCCCTCTTCTACACTAAGACCACAGGACACACAGGGGTCCCACAGCCCCTCTTGTACACTAAGACCACAGGACACACAGGAGTCCCACAGCCCCTCTTCACCATTGAGACCACAGGACACACAGGGGTCCCGCAGCCCCTCTTCTACACTAAGACCACAGGACACACAGGGGTCCCACAGCCCCTCTTCACCATTGAGACCACAGGACACACAGGGGTCCCACAGCCCCTCTTGTACACTAAGACCACAGGACACACAGGGGTCCCGCAGCCCCTCTTCTACACTAAGACCACAGGACACACAGGGGTCCCGCAGCCCCTCTTCTACACTAAGACCACAGGACACACAGGGGTCCCACAGCCCCTCTTCTACACCAAGACCACAGGACACACAGGGGTCCCACAGCCCCTCTTCTACACTAAGACCACAGGACACACAGGGGTCCCACAACCCCTCTTCTACACTAAGACCACAGGACACACAGGGGTCCCACAGCCCCTCTTCTACACTAAGACCACAGGACACACAGGGGTCCCACAACCCCTCTTCTACACTAAGACCACAGGACACACAGGGGTCCCACAGCCCCTCTTCTACACTAAGACCACAGGACACACAGGGGTCCCACAGCCCCTCTTCTACACTAAGACCACAGGACACACAGGGGTCCCACAGCCCCTCTTCTATACTAAGACCACAGGACACACAGGGGTCCCACAACTCTTCTACACAAAGACCACAGGACACACAGGGGTCCCACAGCCCCTCTTCTACACTAAGACCACAGGACACACAGGGGTCCTGCAGCCCTTCTCCGGCTTCTCTTTGTTCTGAGGATAGCTGGGATCTGCAGTCCCACATGCGATCCTTACACACTTACATCAAATCTCTCCCTATGAAGACGGATTTTGAGCAGTGTGTGAAACATATTGAGCGTACAAACGGGAAATTTCTGCTCTTAAACAAGACGTTTGTACGTGTCTGGAAAGGATTGAAAGTACCGCTGATGGCGTAACTAACGCCTTACAAACCCACAAAGAGACCCTTAACTCCCACACGGTCTCTATACAACATCTCATGTACCAACAAGATGACATTGAGAACAGAAACCGCCGTAACAAGATGTAGATTAGGGGCACCCAGAATCCATTGAATCTAAAGATTTAGACACGGTGGTTACCGCTATCTTCAATCAACTCTTACAGCGACCTAAAGACACCTATATAGAGCCGGATCGAGTACATCGCACGCTGGGCACCAGGAATCCTGATCCATCTTTTGTTCATGACACCTTGTGCAAGGTTCACTACTTCAAGATCAAAGATGCCATCATGTGTGCAGCCAGCTTGCAGGATACCATTGTATTCAATGAAGTGCCGGTGATGCTATTTCCTGACTTCTCCCGCCAGACTCTGGCCATGCGCAGGGCTCTGCATCCTCTCACTCAGATGTTGCAGGAAAGGCATATCCGCTATCATTGGCGATTTCCGTTTCAACTTCAAGCTTCACAGCATGGTAAATCCGCTCAATTCTGCACTCTTGGAGACTGTCCCACATTCCTAGGTGTGCTCGAGCTACCTCAGGTGTCCCTCCCAGACTGGTCCTTTCAGCTCCCGACACCAGGTCTCCCATTTCCCTCTCCCTGGCAGTGGTCCGTCCAAAAGAAGCATTCCAGGTCCTCTTCCCAGAAAGATGATCTACTGTCCAAGTAATTTGAGACGTTTGCACCCTTTTTCCTATTTTTTATGGGTTGATTGCCTCTTTTGGTTGCTCCTGTTGGTTCAGTGACTTTTATATTTGTGCTTGTTGCCTTCCGGGCCCTGGGGCCATGGCTCAAGGATTGTTCTTGGGTGATACTGTCGCTGTTTGCTGTGGTGGACTGGGGTGCCTCCAGCCATGGTCTCAGGGGCCTTGGGCCCTCCCTCTATTCACCTCATCTGCACCTGGTTATGTGTATATGTTTATCTATTGAGGGAGGTGTCTATTTTTTCATGCCTGTTTGAGGGTTCATTGAATATGTTTTATAAGGGGGGTCATTCTTGTCTGAGGGGGACCCTCCCTGAAGTTATTAATTGCCTGTGGGAGGCCTGGGTCGGGATCGGATTCATGCACCTTTGACGTTCCCCACCTAGGTCTTCAGTGTACTGTGTTGTACCACACTGTATGTTTTTTCAGACAGCTTGTCTGTCTGTTAGTTTTTGTCTTCTGCTTTTCATTCTTTTTCTGCTCCCCCCCCCCTTTTTTTCTTCTTTTCCCTTCTCCTCTTTTTATCCTTTCTCTTCTTCTTTTCCTCAGAGCTCAGGAGAGGTTTTGCGCAGCGTTGTTTGTGATGCGTCTTTTTCCTATTTGCTCCACTGCCAATGACTATGACTCCAAATTAAATGTTCCTCTATTAATTGTAGGGGCTTCAACACTCCGGAGATGCGGGGTCAGATGCTCTATCATTTTCACAAATATGGCTTGCAGATACTGCTCCTTCAGGAAACTCATTTCCGCTCCGATGGTATCTCAGTCCTCCACAATCATTATTATACTCAATGGTATCATAGTACTAACCCGCTGGCTAGGTCTCGAGGGGTGTCGATTGCTTTTCATCATACCTTTGGCCCGGAGGTCTTGGACTCACTAATAGACCCAGCGGGTCGGTACCTCTTCCTCAAATTAAAGTTCCAAGATTTTGTTTTCACAGTGGCGAATGTATACGCTCCCAACCAAGATCAAGCTCCATTTCTTGCAAAGGTCCTCTCTAAGCTGTCCGATTTTGGGGGTCCCTGTTACATTGTTGGAGGGGACTTTAACGTAGCTCTTTCTCCAGACCTGGACTCTTCCATGGGTAAATCTTCTCTCCTTTCATTTATCTTATCCCTTATTAAGTCGCGCCTGCATGACCTACACCTTGTGGATGTTTGGTGAACCCAACACCCTTCAGAGCACGAATATAGTTATTATTCTGTGGCTCACACGTCATACAGTTGTATTGACTATTTCTTTGTGACGCAGTCTCTCCTTGATTGTCCGACTTCTTCCTCCATCGGTCACTTCCTGTGCTCTGACCATGCCCCAATACATCTTACGATTCAGGACCGATCATCATCTTTGCACCACTTTTCTTGGCGCTTGAATGATACTCTGCTCAAGGATTCTTTGTGTACCACAGAGGCTTTGCAGACTATACAACATTTTGTTCTTGATCACTCCTCAGACACAACCGTATCTCTTAATCAATAGGAGACTCTTAAATGTGTTATTAGAGTTCTTACTAAGCATGGCTCGTTTAAAAAAGTCTTGAACGGCAGAAATGCCTCGCTTGTTCTTACTCATTGTGTGCCTGGAATCTTCTCATAAGAGCACGATAGACCCGAGGGTTGCGGTGGACATAACTAATGCTCGCAGAGATTTACTTCAACTGTTAGATTCTTCTTTTCTTATTGCACGAGACAAAGCACGCAACACTTACTACTTCCTAACAAATAAATGTGGTCAACACTTAGCACGAGTACTCCACCCCCGGCCATACCATCGTCCGATCCAGCACATCAAGGCGCCCGACAATACTAAACTACCATAATCGAGGAATTTCATCCACGTTTAAGCGTTACTATTCTCAACGTTATAACCTATCCGCAGTGCATCCTGATACTCTTCCTGCTTCTTCTCTTACGGCTATGTCTCAATACATTACGGAGATGGCACTGCCTATCTTAGATACTCAGGATGCATTGGCTCTGGAAGAGCCCTTCTCGACTGTGGAAGTCCTTGGGGCGATCAAGGCCCTGAAGGCAGGTAAGTGCCCGGGCTTGGACAGGTTTACCCCTCGCTTTTACAAATTTTTTGCCGCCTCACTGGCCCCGCTTTTAGCCCAAGCTTTTAATACCATCGACGATCTGAATGTGCCTTCTTCAGCCTTTTTGTTGGCCAACATTTCGGTTATCCTGAAGCCGGATAAAGACCCATCTCTCTGCGGTAGCTACCACCCAATCTCTCTACTTAACTTAGATGTTAAGCTTTTTGCGAAGCTTTTAGCAAACTGCCTCTCACCTTTTTTACCAACTTTGGTTCATTGTGATCAGGTTGGTTTTGTCCCAGGTCGTGAGGCTAGGGATAACACCTCTAAAACTATCCATCTCATCTCTTATATCAAGCGACATGGCTTAAAAGGCTTGCCTCCTCTCACTTAATGCTGAGAAAGCGTTCAATCACGTTGATTGGCGTTTCTTACGTCTTACTTTAGAACAGATAGGTTTGGGCTCGCGCCCCTCCACAAAAGGTCCCAAATTAAATTAGTGTATCCTCCCCCATTGTTATCTTATTTACAGCTACAAATCTAAATATTGTGTTGTGCCCAGATGTCCTACATTGTGTCCATCCTGTCCAACCAGTCGTTTGCCTAATTATAAAATCTTGCCCACTAATTAGTGCCTTACTTTTGTATTAATGTATTTTCCCCACTGTTACACTGTTTACAACTGCAAACTTAATTATTGTGTCCATCCTGTCCAACCAGTCTTTTCTGTTTACAGCTACAAATTAAATTACTGTAGTTCCATTCCTGTGCATTCTCTCCAGTGTCATCCAAAATGTCCCTAAACTCAATTACGCCAGTCCCTCCATTGCCATCCTGCTAATGACCCCCCTCCACCTCTCGTCCTGCTCAGGGGGTTTAAGAGGTCAGTGCTGGTCTCTCCTGTGTGCTATTTCTGCTGTGCAACTACTGGGGGGTCCAGCTGCGGCTGGACTATAGTGGCCCCTTGGCTCTGCCTGAGCCCCATTGAAGGAAGGGGGACCCCTGAAGCTACATCAGCCCTGCCTGAAATGCTGTCAGCTTTTCCTGATACCACCACATCAGCTCTGCCTGAGACCACCGCATCAGCCCTGCGTGAGTGTATGCTTCCCTTGTGCTATCTGACTGCTTATGAACTGCCTCTTGGATTACAAATTGCTGTGGAGACTTTAACTTTGCCCACCGGGGCTGGATTACAAGTATTTTGGACTCTCTCTCCCTGCACTACTCCCCATTGAGTGACTGTTGTCGGTTTTAATAAAGCTTTAAGTGTTTGCCATCTGCCTTGTGTGTTCTGTCCTCCTTATGCTTCCATCACACTTACCCTTGGTTTCTCATATCCAAAAGGATCTGGCGTCCTGGGGTGCTTTGGCCTTGCCCTGGTTCGACCGCATCAACACCCTCAAAATGGACACCTTGCTGAAATTACTATACGTTTTCCAGACTGTACCAATTACTGTCCCTAAGAGTTTCTTCCTCTCCCTACATTCCCTTTCAATTAGATTTGGCGCCAAGGTTTCTCATGATTAAAATATAGGGTGCTTCCATACCCGAAGTCCAGAGGCGGAGTAGGTTTACCGGACTTTGAACTACACTACAGAGCCATACTGCTGGCCCGAATCCTTGACTGGTTTCCCAGGCCCTTCCTTAAAGCCTCTTGTATGATTGAACAAGATTTGTCTCCGGTCGATCTTCGGGCTTTGCCGTGGGGTTATAGTCGAGACCACCGGCGTTTTCTCGGCCTATCCCCATTGACTGTGGCTGTAATGTGATTGTGGTACCAACAGGACATTGTTGCTCTTTTATCGTCTGATCCCTCTCCTTTATCACCCGTTTGACAACCCTGCTCTCCCTCAGGGCTTGGGCTCTTCTGTCATTGGTCCATTTACACGCACCTTATGGCCCGTAGCCCGAGACTTTATCTGCCCTCAATCAGGTCTTCCGCTCCTGCGGGGGGGATCTCGGGATTGGTTGACCACTTTACACTTATCCACATTTTGCAAACTCCTACACTCTTCTTCCGACATTCATTGTCCGCTTACTGAGTTTGAGCGGCTATGCTCCCTCTCTAATCTGCCTAGACATGCCCTAACCTCCTTATATAAAGGTCTACACAATGCTCTTTATTCCGATCTCCCTCCCTACACCAAGGCGTGGGCGCGAGATCTCGATAAAGACATCTTGGCGGCTGACTGGTCCACGTCATTCTATTTCACCTCTATTTCTTGTTATTCACAAGAAAAGAACTTTAACCATTTGCCCCCCTCCCTATGGCCGAATGGCGGCCGGAAAATGTCATCAGCGTTCTGGGTGGACGCCATATGGCGTCATCCCGCACAGGCGCAGATTGCACTCCTGCAGAGCCACGCAGCGGCACAATCTGTCACCGGCCATGTACCTCAGACACAGCTGATGACAGATCTGAGTATCGGACCCCATTACCGATACCATGTGACCTGCTGGGACCAATCACAGCAGGTCACATGACAGTTTTATACAATGGGTGGCTTCATTCATGCCATCCATTGTATACTAGTGTCTAGCTGTGAATGGTCACAGCTAATCACATGCACATGTCATGTGATTAGCTGTGGCCAAATCACAGCTAAGCACAAAAAAAAAAACCTGACTGAAATCGATGTCATTCAGGTAAATGCTTGCTTATAGCAAAGTAATTCTTTGCTATAAGCAAATTGTGTAAAAAAAAAAAAAAAAAATGCTGATCACTTCACATAGTGAAATATGAAAATTTAAAAAAAAAAAAAAAAAAAAAATATATATATTTTTTTTTTCATACTGTCACCAGTCAGTGTCCCTGATCACCGCCATGCCAGTTATATGATGAGGCTGTACTGCACTGGTGACAGGATGTAAAAAAAAATAGTGAAAATAATTTTTTTAATTTTCTGAAAAATGACAAAAAAAATACAACTTCAAAAAACTCGCTATGCCTCTTATGAAGTACGTCAGACTGTCTACTCTGCAAAAAGGGGTCATTTGGGGGATATCTTTACTGTCCTGACATTTGGGGGATATCTGTACCGTCCTGACATTTGGGGGATATCTGTACCGTTCTGACATTTGGGGGATATCTGTACTGTCCTGACATTTGGGGGATATCTGTACCGTCCTGACATTTGGGGGATATCTGTACCGTTCTGAAATTTGGGGGATATCTGTACCGTCCTGACATTTGGGGGATATCTGTACCGTCCTGACATTTGGGGGATATCTGTACCGTCCTGACATTTGGGGGATACCTGTACCGTCCTGACATTTGGGGGATACCTGTACCGTCCTGACATTTGGGGGATATCTGTACCGTTCTGACATTTGGGGGATATCTGTACCGTTCTGACATTTGGGGGATATCTGTACCGTTCTGACATTTGGGGGATATCTGTACCGTCCTGACATTTGGGGGATACCTGTACCGTCCTGACATTTGGGGGATATCTGTACCGTTCTGACATTTGGGGGATATCTGTACCGTTCTGACATTTGGGGGATATCTGTACCGTTCTGACATTTGGGGGATATCTGTACCGTCCTGACATTTGGGGGATATCTGTACCGTCCTGACATTTGGGGGATATCTGTCCTGTAATGACATTTGGGGGATATCTGTACTGTCCTGACATTTGGGGGATACCTGTACTGTCCTGACATTTGGGGGATATCTGTACCGTTCTGACATATGGGGGATATCTGTACCGTTCTGACATATGGGGGATATCTGTACCGTTCTGACATTTGGGGGATATCTGTACCGTTCTGACATTTGGGGATATCTGTACTGTTCTGACATTTGGGGGATATCTGTACCGTCCTGACATTTGGGGGATATCTGTACCGTCCTGACATTTGGGGGATATCTGTACCGTCCTGACATTTGGGGGATATCTGTACCGTCCTGACATTTGGGGGATACCTGTACTGTCCTGACATTTGGGGGATATCTGTACCGTTCTGACATTTGGGGGATATCTGTACCGTCCTGACATTTGGGGGATATCTGTACCGTCCTGACATTTGGGGGATATCTGTACCGTCCTGACATTTGGGGGATATCTGTACTGTTCTGACATTCTTGGACCTCAAGAAATTAGATTGGCTGTCAGTACTTCAGGATTGATCAATATTCAGATCTATCCCATAGTTTGTGAACTCTATAACTTTCCTACAGATAAATAATACATCCTAATTTGGGTTATTTTCACCAAAGACATGTAGCAGAATACATCTCGGCCTAAATTTATGAAGAACAATTATTTATTTGCAAACTTTTATAACAGAAACAAAGAAAAACGTGTGTTTTTTTCAAAATGTTTTGATTTTTTTGTTAATTTAGCAAAAAATAAAAACCCCAGCGGTGATTAAATACCACCAAAAGAAAGCTCTAGTTGTGTGAAGAAAATGATACAATTTTAGTTTGGGTACAGTGTTGTATGACCGCGCAATTGTCATTCAAAGTGTGAGAGCGCTGAAATGTGAAAACTGGCCTGGGCAGGAAGGTGTAAAATTGCCCGGTATGGAAATGGTTAAGCCCCTTTCTCAATGGTACAGAGACCCCGTCTCTTTACACAGAATAGTTCCTTGTACATCCAATCTATGCTGGGGCTGTACCAAAGCTCCATATCTGGTGGGACTGCGACCTAATACAACCCTTCTGGTGACAGGTCTTTGCTCTATATGACAAGATTTATGGTGAGTCCTTGACCCCCTCCCCGGAAATTGCTCTCTTCTCTATCTTACCGGGTTCACTGGCTGTGCAGAAGAAATATTTGCTGTTACTTTCTATCCGCGACCTGCCAATTGATACCTCTCTTTTGGAAATCGGCTACTCCCCCGCCTCTCCCCCTGTGGGTCTCGGTACTTCATGATACCATGTGTATGGAGGAAATGCTGGCATTTGCTAATGATACCTACGATAAACACAAGTTGTTGTGGTCAGTCTGGCCCCATTTCTCCTCCTCTTTATTACTCCGAGACTTGTGTTCCCCTGTTGTGCTTTAATGGAGTTGTGCCCCACTCCCCCTGGTGTGTTCCTCGGTGAGGCTCTGTAGTCCATGCTGGGGTACAACCAGTGGGATCACCCTGCTGGGATACCGATGGATGGTCACCTTGTCTGCACTTGTCACCATGCCTGTCTCCTGACTCTCTCCCTTTACTTTCCTCTCTTCCTTCAATATCTTTCCATCTGATGTCTCCCTTCTCCTTCCCTCCCCTCCTTGTCTGCACTTGTCACCATGCCTGTCTCCTGACTCTCTCCCTTTACTTTCCTCTCTTCCTTCAATATCTTTCCATCTGATGTCTCCCTTCTCCTTCCCTCCCCCCTTGTCTGCACTTTTCACCATGCCTGTCTCCTGACTCTCTCCCTTTACTTTCCTCTCTTCCTTCAATATCTTTCGATCTGATGTCTCCATTCTCCTTCCCTCCCCCCCTTTTCTCCCTTGCTCTCTGATTGGGTATATTTTCTAGGCTTTATGGTATGATTTTGTTATTGTTGAATATCACCTGTTTGGCGACACCTCTTTTGTAGCTCTGGTTGGATACGTATTTCTCCATCCCCATGAATCATACTACTACCTATATTGTGCTTTATTCTTGCCCATTTTAATGTTGATATTTTAATAATTTTCCTGTTATGTAATGTTTGATTTGATCCAAAATCTAATAAAGACAAATTTGCCTTTAAAGTATATAGTGCAGAGGTCAGGAGTATGTAATGTACAACATAGAGTATATAGTGCAGGGGTCAGGAGGATGTAATGTACAACATAGAGTGTATAGTGCGGAGGGTCAGGAGGATGTAATGTACAACATAGAGAGTATAGTGCGGGGGGGTCAGGAGTATGTAATGTACAACATAAAGTATATAGTGCAGGAGTATGTAATGTACAACATAGAGTATATAGTGCAGGGGTCAGGAGGATGTAATGTACAACATAGAGTATATAGTGCAGGGGTCAGGAGTATGTAATGTACAACAGAGAGTATATGGTCCAGGAGTCAGGAGTATGTAATATACAGCAGAGAGTATATAGTGCAAGGGACAGGAGTATGTAATGTACAACATAGAGTATATAGTGCAGGGATCAGGAGTATGTAATGTACAACATAGAGTATATAGTGCAGGGATCAGGAGTATGTAATGTATAACAAAGTATATAGTGCGGGGGGGTCAGGAGTATGTAATGTACAACATAGCGTATATAGTGCAGGGGTCAGGAGTATGTAATGTACAACAAAGTATATAGTGCAGAGCTCAGGAGTTGTCATGTACAACACATAATATATAGTGCAGGGGTCAGGAGGATGTAACATACAACATAAAGTATATAGTACAGGGGTCAGGAGTATGTAATGTACAACATGAGTATATAGTGCAGGGGTCAGGAGTATGTAATGTACAACAGAGTATATAGTGCAGGGGTCAGGAGTATGGAATGTACAACATAGAGTATATAGTGCAGGGGTCAGGAGTATGTAATGTACAACATAGAGTATATAGTGCAGGGGTCAGGAGTATGTAATGTACAACATAGAGTATATAGTGCAGGGGTCAGGAGTATGTAATGTACAACATAGAGTATATAGTGCAGGGGTCAGGAGGATGTAATGTACAACATAGAGTATATAGTGCAGGGGTCAGGAGTATGTAATGTACAACATAGAGTATATAGTGCAGGGGTCAGGAGGATGTAATGTACAAGTTATATAGTATAAGGCTCAGGACTCACAGTATTAGTATTCTGTAATCAGTGGAAGATTAAATGTTTACTGTAGACAACATGTAGAGGTGAGCTGGGATTAAACCATCATGAAAAAGGTTAGATTGGAGGTGAGCAAATCCTTGGACAGAGAGGTGGCAGTGGATGTGGCATACTTGGACAGAATGGTGGCGATGGACGTGGTATACTTGGACAGAGGGGTGGCGGTGGACATGGTATACTTGGACAGAGGGGTGGACATGGTATACTTGGACAGAGGGGTGGAGGTGGACGTGGTATACTTGGACAGAGGGGTGGCGGTGGACGTGGTATACTTGGACAGACGGGTGGCGGTGGACGTGGTATACTTGGACAGAGGGGTGTTGGTGGACGTGGTATACTTGGACAGAGGGGTGGCGGTGGACGTGGTATACTTGGACAGAGGGGTGGCGGTGGATGTGGTATACTTGGACAGAGGGGTGGCGGTGGACGTGGTATACTTGGACAGAGGGGTGGCGGTGGATGTGGTATACTTGAACACAGTTCCCCACACATGCCTAATGTGTAAGGTAAAGTCTACATACTGGAAAAATCTGAATGTAAATGGATAGAAAACTGGCTAAAAGATCGTATTCAGAGAGTAGTAGTTGTTGATTCATACTCTGAATGGTCTGGGGGTGTCAGTTGGGTACCGCAAAGTTCAGTGTTCTTAGTGGTGTACCCCAAGGTTCAGTGTAAGTGGAGTACCCCAAGGTTCAGTGTCATCAGTGGTGTATCCCAAAGTTTATTGTTAGTGGGATACCCCAAGGTTCAGTGTGATTAGTGGGGTACCCCAAGGTTCAGTGTGATTAGTGGGATACACCAAGGTTCAGTGTAATTAGTGGTGTACCCCAAGGTTCAGTGTGATTAGTGGGGTACCCCAAGGTTCAGTGTGATTAGTCGGGTACCCCAAGGTTCAGTGTAATTAGTGGGATACCCCAAGGTTCAGTGTGATTAGTCGGGTACCCCAAGGTTCAGTGTAATTAGTGGGATACCCCAAGGTTCAGTGTGATTAGTGGGATACACCAAGGTTCAGTGTAATTAGTGGGATACCCCAAGGTTCAGTGTGATTAGTGGGGTACCCCAAGGTTCAGTGTAATTAGTGGGATACCCCAAGGTTCAGTGTCTTCAATGGAAGGGGTTAGTGGGGTACCCCAAGGTTCAGTGTTGGGACCCCGACTTATTAATATATTTATAAACAATATCGGGTCTGATATTAAAAATCCCAAGGGGGATATGATCTCCATGTATAATACATAAGGGGGATATGATCTCCATGTATAATACATAAGGGGGGATATGATCTCCATGTATAATACATAAGGGGGATATGATCTCCATGTATAATACATAAGGGGGATATGATCTCCATGTATAATACATAAGGGGGATATGATCTCCATGTATAATACATAAGGGGGGATATGATCTCCATGTATAATACATAAGGGGGGATATGATCTCCATGTATAATACATAAGGGGGGATATGATCTCCATGTATAATACATAAGGGGGGATATGATCTCCATGTATAATACATAAGGGGGATATGATCTCCATGTATAATACATAAGGGGGGATATGATCTCCATGTATAATACATAAGGGGGGATATGATCTCCATGTATAATACATAAGGGGGGATATGATCACCATGTATAATACATAAGGAGGGGATATGATCTCCATGTATAATACATAAGGGGGGGATATGATCTCCATGTATAATACATAAGGGGGGATATGATCTCCATGTATAATACATAAGGGGGGATTCCGTGTATAATACATAAGGGGGGATATGATCTCCATGTATAATACATAAGGGGGGATATGAACTCCATGTATATTACATAAGGGGGGATATGATCTCCATGTATAATACATAATGGGGGGGATAAGGGGGGATTGCTGTAGGAAAGTCCTGGATTCTTTGGTCTGCAGCACAGAGAAGGAAGATTATCCGAGAGAAATCCAGGAATACAGGACGGGGAACACAGCTCAGGAAAGTGACCAGGGGATTACAGGCTGATATCACCCAGTCCCCGCCCTACTCTGGACCAATCAGTGAGCAGTATGGGTGGAGGAATGGATTTAGTGTTCATGACCCACCTGTGCTGATCTCTGTAGGAGTGTCCTCCTCTATAAATGTCCCCGTTATTCCATCCTCCTCCATAGACTGCTGATCATCCCTCACATACGCCTCTTCTTCTTCTGCTTTCACCTCAAATTCTATATCGATTGGATCTCCACTCTAAATCAAGGAAATGAGAGAAAATATCATCTGTAAAATGTAAGATTTATGATTGTGACATCACACACAAAATCCACACATTGTCTCCCTTCACAGAAGCAGATCACATGTGATATGTCGGTACATTTCCCCTAAATACCGCATGCCATCCTGAAACTGTCCATTTCCTATCCCGTGTTGCGGTATTGACCACAAACACGGAACACGCTCAGTAAATACCGCATGAACAGGCGTTACATTCACAGAAGGAAATAAAGAATGAAATGCATGCGGTCATTAATTAGTGGTGGAGACATGCGGCATTCAGGAAATGTGTACTGCTCGGTAAAGAGTGGGCGGCCGCTGGCATCCTTAACAACCAGTAAACAACATGGTTGTTAGGGAGCGAGCGGCCGCCGCATCCAAACCAACCGATAAATCTGAAAAAAAAGATTTACCGGCAACAAAATATTAAGAAAATGGCGTGGGGTCCCCCCCTCAGTTCTGGTATGGATTTTGATGGGAACCCCTTGTCAAAATGAAAGAAATACATACCAGACCCCTATCTGAGCATGCTGCTCAGCAGGTCAGGAAAGGGGGGTCAAGCAAGTGACCCCCCCTCCTGAAACATACCAGGCCACATGCCCTTAACATGGAGTGGATGCTCTGGGGCAGGGGGGGGGCTTTGCTCCCTCAGAGCACCTTGTCCATGTTGATGGGGACAAGGGACTCTTCCCCACAACCCAGGCTAGTGGCTGTGGGGGTTTGCAGGCAGGAGACTTACAAAATGTAACAAGGGGGCCCTCAGATCCCTCATCCCATGTGAATGAGTATGGGGTACATGGTGCCCCTAATTATTCACCCCAAAAAAGTATTCTGTTAAAAAGACAGCAGGCAGTTTTTGACAAGTCCTTTATTAAAAAAGCAAAACTAAAGCAAAATGTCCCCCCGGTGTAGATCCATCATCAATCACGATGCTCGCTGTCACCGCTGACTCGGAAAGAAAAGCTCCGCTCCCAATGAAGACTCCCCTCTGTCTGACAGCTCTGCTGCCTCCTGCCACTAAATATACTAAGGGACGGTGCCACTCGGTGATGTCACTGACCAGGGCATGTTGTATTGGTGACATCACTGACCGGGGCATGTTGTATTGGTGACATCAGTGACCGGGGCATGTTGTATTGGTGACGTCACTGACCGGGGCATGTTGTATTGGTGATGTCACAAGAGGGCAAGGCCACCCAGTGATGTCACAGGGTGGTAGCATTCCTTAGTTTATTTAGAAGTGGGAGGTGGCGGAGCTGTCAGATGGCAGGAGGGGAGCTTTGTTGTTTTCAGCAATGACAGCGAGTATTGTGATTGGATCATCGATGGATCTACATCAGGGGGATATTTCTCTTTATTTTTGTTTTGTCAAAAATTTCTTCCAGTGTTTTTTTACACTACATTTTTTTTGGTGAATGAATAGGGGTGCTATGTACTCTATACCCATTCACATTGTGAGGGGGCTGGCATCTGGGGCCCTCCATGTTAAAGGTAGCTTCCAGATTCCAATAAGCCCCCCACCCACAGACCCCACAACCACTGGCCAGGGTTGTGGGGAAGGGACCCTTGTCCCCATCGATATGGGGACAAGGTGCTTTTTTGGGGGGGCAGAATGCCCCTGCCCTGAAGCACCCACCTCATGTTGAGGATATGTGGCCTGGTTTGGTTCAGGAGGAAGGTGGGCACTCACTAAGGGTCTGGTATTGAATTTGGAGGGGAAACCACGCCTTTAATTTTCTTATTTTGGCATCGGGGTTCCCCTCAAAATCCATACCAGACCTGTCACAGCTGTCAGCGGGGAACTTGGAGGCCGTCCTCTCCTTGTTTACTGGTTGTTGGGGACACTGGCGGCTGCCCTCTCCTTAACAACAAGCTATTTACAAGTGTTGCTATGGACACCAGTGGTAAATTACCCGCAGGCTTCACTACTAAAAAACAGCATGCAGCATCTTACTACATACTGGGATACGGGAAGATACCGCTTTGTGATTGGAGCCCATAGTCTCTACAAGTCCATGTTCTAGATTCTCCATCCACCAACCTTGTAATAGTGAGGGATGGTGTGACCTCCCTGTGTGGAATCCCGGGAATACAGAGGACGGGGACATCTCTCTGGTGGGTTCCTGGTATTAGGTGGCTCCATCATATCCTTGTGTCCTTCTGAAAACTCCTCCATCACTCCATACTCATCCTCCTCTTTATACTCTTCTTTAACATCAATATTATCATCCCCGAGGATTCCACTCTGAAAGATATAATAAAACATTCATTGTAACAAACATGCTGTGTATAAATCACAACTACCAATAATTGTCATCATCTACCTGATGATGGTGAGGGATGGTGTGACCTTCCTGTGTGGAATCCCGGGAATACAGAGGACGGGGACATCTCTCTGGTGGGTTCCCATGACTGGATCCATCTGTAGGAAACACACACACTGACTGAATCCATTGTTTCTATGTGTTTATCAGATGATGGGGGATCTAGGTGGATCCTCCGTACTGCTCTCTCCTTTACAATAAAGTCTCCTCTTACCCGGTGATGTGAGGGGCGGCTGATTGTCCATCATGACGTCCTTGTAGAGATCCTTGTGTCCTTCTAAATACTCCCACTCCTCCATGGAGAAATAGACAGTGACACCCTGACACCTTATAGGAACCTGACACACACAATGATACAGTCACCATCCAGACACATCCCTTGTCTGTTACTGGAGAATGTCCCAGAATTCCCGGCACCGCTCACCTCTCCTGTCAGCAGCTCCATCATCTTCTTGGTGACTTCTAGAATCTTCTGTGTCTTCTGTCTTGTAGGGATCAGGGATGGAGGTGGGGGGATGGTGATGGGATTCTGGATTCTCGAGGATCTTGTGGTCATACGATGAGATCTCCTTCTGGTGTCATTGTCGGTAGATTTCTTCATGACTCCTGTACAGTTCTGTGTGATACAAAGATAAATCTCACTCTCCCATAATCCCTCACTTCTATGGTCAGCTCTAGATTTATTCTCCAGGGATTGGCCACAATGTGCCGACTCAGCAAAGGACAGACATCTCCATCCAATGATATGATGACAATGGGGTCAGATTTATAGCTCCTTCTAGAAGTCATATAATAGAGTCACTAATGGTTTACTAGTAAGGCTCACTGACCCACCAGGAAATGTCACCCATGGATTTAGTGGTCAGTGGGCGTGGCATGCTGGTAATCATGGGTCTCACTGATTGGACTAAAGCTGAGATTGTTCTCTTCTATAACCGATGCCGCCATCTTGTGCTATAACCAAATCTCATAGAGTCCGGACACTTTATGTATTCATAGTACTTGTGTGGATGTCGTTATTGATTACAGAACATCAGAAGACTTCAAGTGACTCTGAATACCCCCCAGTGTACAGCTGAGTCAGATTTAACCCCTTCATTACACTCACCTCTCCAGTCAGCAGGCTGAGGATCTCCAGGGTGAGCTTCAATATCGTCTCATTCCGGGGAAATTCCTTCCTTACAATCTTCACAAAACCCAAAGTCTGCTGATTGTCCATCATGACGTCCTTGTAGAGGTCCTTGTGTCCTTCTAAATACTCCCACTCCTCCATGGAGAAATAGACAGTGACACCCTGACACCTTATAGGAACCTGACACACACAATGATACAGTCACCATCCAGACACATCCCTTGTCTGTTACTGGAGAATGTCCCAGAATTCCCGGCACCGCTCACCTCTCCTGTCAGCTGATGGACCATCATGGTGGTCAGTTCCAGAATCTTCTGCTCTTTCTCCCTCTCAGGTATCAGAGAATGAGATGGAGGCACCATGGTGAGGCTCTGGGTTCTGCTCCATCCTCCTGAGATTGGCTCCCCACTAGACTTCTTCTTTACAACATAATCCTACAGATCAGGAGACAAATAAAACAATATCAACCACCTGACATCATCTAAATGTGTGCAAAAATAAAATGGTCTATTGACCAGAATAGACAAGAGTGATGTCATGTGACCTCCCAGAATCCTGCTCACCTCTCCGGTCAGGTCTGTGTCTTATTAATAGAGATGAGAGTGATGTCATGTGACCTCCCAGAATCCTCCTCACCTCTCCGGTCAGGTCTGTGTTTATTAATAGAGATGAGTGATGTCATGTGACCTCCCAGAATCCTCCTCACCTCTCCGGTCAGGTCTGTGTTTTATTAATAGAGATGAGAGTGATGTCATGTGACCTCCCAGAATCCTCACCTCTCCAGTCAGGTCTGTGTTTTATTAATAGAGATGAGAGTGATGTCATGTGACCTCCCAGAATCCTCCTCACCTCTCCGGTCAGGTCTGTGTTTTATTAATAGAGATGAGAGTGACGTCATGTGACCTCCCAGAATCCTCCTCACCTCTCCGGTCAGGTCTGTGTTTTATTAATAGAGATGTGATGTCATGTGACCTCCCAGAATCCTCCTCACCTCTCCGGTCAGGTCTGTGTGTTATTAATAGAGATGAGAGTGATGTCATGTGACCTCCCAGAATCCTCCTCACCTCTCCGGTCAGGTCTGTGTTTTATTAATAGAGATGAGAGTGATGTCATGTGACCTCCCAGAATCCTCCTCACCTCTCTGGTCAGGTCTGTGTCTTATTAATAGAGATGAGAGTGATGTCATGTGACCTCCCAGAATCCTCCTCACCTCTCCGGTCAGGTCTGTGTTTTATTAATAGAGATGAGAGTGATGTCATGTGACCTCACAGAATCCTCCTCACCTCTCCGGTCAGGTCTGTGTTTTATTAATAGAGATGAGAGTGATGTCATGTGACCTCCCAGAATCCTCCCCACCTCTCCGGTCAGGTCTGTGTTTTATTAATAGAGATAAGAGTGATGTCATGTGACCTCCCAGAATCCTCCTCACCTCTCTGGTCAGGTCTGTGTTTTATTAATAGAGATAAGAGCGATGTCATGTGACCTCCCAGAATCCTCCTCACCTCTCCGGTCAGGTCTGTGTTTTATTAATAGAGATGAGAGTGACGTCATTTGACCTCCCAGAATACTCCTCACCTCTCCGGTCAGGTCTGTGTTTTATTAATAGAGATAAGAGTGATGTCATGTGACCTCCCAGAATCCTCCTCACCTCTCCGGTCAGCAGGTAGATGATCTCCAGGGTGAGGTTTAGTATCTTCTCAGTCATGTGACTCCGGTCCTCCTCCATCCTCATTGGTGCCATCATGTGATCTATACAGGTCTCCTTGTAGACGGATAACTTTGGGAAATGAAAGTAAGAATGATTTGGATGGTATTGGTCACACAATGATAGGATGTGGATGTGAGGGGGGAATAGGAGGGTTGATGGACATTGAAGGACTACTCCCCCCATGGGAAGACATTTTGTTTGGACTGTTTAGTGTTTACTACAATTTTGAGGTCCGGGGCCCTTTTCTCTGTTGGGTTTGTTTGGTCTCTGAACTGGTTTTGATGAGTTTTAGATCTGCAGACAAGGAATGATAAATCTGATCCTTCCTATGACTAGTTTGCTCTGAGGCAGTGCTGTGAGGTCAATGTCGGCTCATCATGCAGGGATGGTCACTTTACATCACCCGACGCCCGGGACATGTAGTTCTGGGGGCCGGGCAAGTATTGTTTTTAATCTTTATCCCTGCTGAGGGCAAGCCGCAGGGCTCTCCTTTCAGGTGCCAGCCTCTGCCACCCCGTGTGTGTGATCCTCTCCTGTACCTATTATGCTTCCCCGACTCTGCTTGCCCATCTGTGGGCCCGGGTCAGCGGGTGTCGGAGGGTAGAGGGGATGGAGGAGAGCGGACACATTCACTCCCTTCTTGTCCTGACCCAGAAGTGATGTTATGACAGATTTCCCGACCATCGAGGACGGCAAAGAATGTAATGCGGTGCGATGTGCACTACATTACATCCAATGGAGTACAGGGGAGACATTGGGGGTCTTTTACACCCTGGATGTCTCAATAAAGAGAACCTGTCATCAAAAGTCACCAGAGGACTTTGTCCCCTTAAGTAAATTTTTTTTTTAATTGTAAAGAATTAAAGTTACACCCAAGTACATAACTCCTCCCTTTAAAAAATGTTGAGGCCCCCCACCCCCACATATATGCACGCCCAAATGTAAGAGCACACGCTAGAGAGCCTACACGTGATAACATTGATTGTGATACACGTTACATATCGCCGGTCACACATGAATGAGAAGATAATTCTAGGAGCAGACCTCCTCCGTACTCTATACTGATGACCTAGAAGGGGCTATAAATGTGTCCCCTATAGATAATACCGGGACTAAAGGTTGTCACCATTTCAGCACACACAACTTAAGGTTTGACATGTTGGATATCTATTTACTCGCTGCAACCTCGGCTTTTATATTTTTACACATAAATGGGTCATTTATTGCTTTTTGTGCCCTGAAATTAACTTAAGTATATTTTTTACTGAAATTTGGCATTTCCTAGACTTTGTGATAATATTTTGTGACATAAAAAATTGGAACTGCCGCTATTTTATTCTCTAAAGTCTCTACTTTCAGAAAATCGATAGTTTGGGGGTTTTGTGTCATCTTCAGGGCTAAAATTATTTTTTTAATGTGTGCAAAAAATGGCTCTGGGAGTGAAAGGGAGAAAGGATAAGCTGGACACTCCCCTTTCCTGAGGAGCAGCCAATCGGTTCTCATTACACTGCAAGGTCTCTCCCCTCCCTGCTAGTCCCCGGGTGCGGTGCTGGAGACAGGCGGGGGAGGGGAGGAGGAGATAAACAGCACAATGTTACACATATTACACATTTAAGTTGCTATAAAGCCCCTTTCATTTTTTAAAGCCCCCAACATTCCTAAAAGAGCCTCAGATTTATATACATTTGTTGTAAATAGGAAATAACATCTTATTACCTCCTCTGCTGCCACTTCCACCAACGTCTCCTCTATACTTCTTCCTACCTCAACTCTCATCTGGAACTTTCTGTCTGTGCCTGACATCACTTCCTGTCTGTACCTGACATCACTTCCTGTCTGCATTCCAGAGAGACTTCCTGTCTGGGTAGAAGTGAGAGTTATGTACCTTACAGGGATACTACAGGAGATTAAACATTACTGAATAAAGGAAGAAGAAATAAATGTAACTCTTATGTAACCAACTGTTCAACAAACATCTCTTATTACATATATTATTTTTACAGTATTTATAAAGCACCAATAGTTCGCTCAGCGCTGTACATTACAAAGGGGGACAGAACATGTGACAGAACAATAACACTACAATGCAAAACATGAGGGGATCGAGGGCCCTGCTCTTTGGAGCTTACAATCTAGGAGGGAGGGGATGGTGGCACAGGAGGAGATAGCTGTGGTTGATGAAGTGGTAGGAAGAGCGGAGGAGATCGGCAAGTTAGCAGCGGGTGGGGTAGGCTTCCCTGAAGAGGTGGGTTTCAGGGTGCGCCTAAAGGAGAGGAGAGTAGGTGATAGTCTGATGGGTTGGGGTAGGGAGTTCCAGAGGATGGGTGACACCCTGGAGATGTCTTGGAGGCGGGCATGGGAGGAGGAGACCAGGCAACTAGAGAGAAGGAGGTCTTGTGAGGAGCGGAGTGTGCGTGTTGGGTGGTACTTGGATATTAGGTCAGTGATGTAGTTCGGGGTAGTATGGTGGACAGCTTTGTACGTCAATGTTAGGATTTTGAATTTGATCCTTTGCGCAATCGGAAGCCAGTGGAGGGATTGGCAGAGGGGGGTGGCGGAAACGGAGCAGTTGGAAAGGTGAATGAGTCTGGCAAACGTGTTCAGGATCGACTGAAGCGGGGATAGCCAGCGGCGAGGCAGGCCAGTGAGGAGGGAGTTGCAGTAGTCGAGTCGTGATATGATGAGGGAGTGGATGAGCTGTTTAGTGGTTTCTGGGGTTAGGAACGTGCGGATTTTGGCAATGTTGCGGAGGTGGAGTCTGCATGAGTTACTTAATGATTGGACTTGGGGCTGGAAGAATAGGTTGGAGTCCAGAATGACACCAAGTACTCTGGCCTGCGGGGCGGGTTTCATGGTGGCGTTGTTGGATGTGATGGAGAAGTCAATGGGGGTTGGTGTGTGGGCTGGGGGGAAGACAAGAAACTCGGTTTTGGAGAGGTTCAGTTTAACCATTAGCTGCCCGGCCAATGGCCGTTTGGCGGCTTCAAAAGTGCTTCGGCATTCCGGGTGCACGCCATTTGGCGTGCTCCCGCACATGCGCAGTTTGCGCTCCTGCAGAGCCGTGCAGCGGCGCGATCTGTCACCGGCCGTGTACCTCGGACAGGGCCGATGACAGATCTGAGTACCGGCCCCCGTTGCTGGTACCATGTGACCTGCTGTGACCAATCACAATGTATACAATGGATGGCTTCATTCATGCCATCCATTGTATACTAGTGCCTAGCTGTGAATGGTCACAGCTAATCACATGCACATGTCATGTGATTAGCTGTGGCCAAGTCACAGCTAAGCACAAAAAAAAAAAAAAAACCATGAATGAATCGATTTCATTCAGGTAAATGCTTGCTTATAGCAAAGTAATTCTTTGCTATAAGCAAATTGTGTAAAAAAAAAAACAAATACTGATCACTTCCCCAAAGTAGTACAATTTTACTATGGTAACATTGTACTACTTTGGTCATAGTAAAATATGAAAAAAAAATCTTAAAAAAAATAAAAAAAATGTAATAAAAAATTAAAAATATTAAAAAAAATATATATATATTTTTTTCATACTGTCACCAGTCAGTGTCCCTGTTCACCGCCATGCCAGTTATATGATGACGCTGTACTGCACTGGTGACAGTATGTAAAAAAAAAAATAGTGAAAATAATTTTTTTCATTTTCCGAAAAATTATGACAAAAAAAATACAACTTCAAAAAACTCGCCATGCCTCTTATGAAGTACGCCGGACTGTCTACTCTGCAAAAAGGGGTCATTTGGGGATATCTGTACTATTCTGACATTCTTGGACCTCAAGAAATTAGATTGGCTGTCAGTACTTCAGGATTGATCAATAATCAGATCTATACCATAGTTTGTGAACTCTATAACTTTCCTACAAACTAAATAATACATCCTAATTTGGGTTATTTTCACCAAAGACATGTAGCAGAATACATCTCGGCCTAAATTTATGAAGAACAATTATTTATTTGTAAACTTTTATAACAGAAACAAAGAAAAAGCTCTAGTTGTGTGAAGAAAATGATAAAATTTTAGTTTGGGTACAATGTTGTATGACCGCGCAATTGTCATTCAAAGTGTGAGAGCGCTGAAACCTGAAAACTGGCCTGGGCAGGAAGGTGTAAAATTGCACAGTATTGAAATGGTTAAGGAAGTAGAGCGACATCCAGTCTGATATGTCGCTCAGCAGGTGTGTGATTCGGGCGGAGACCGAGGGGGTGAGGTGGGGGGTTGAGAGATAGATTTGTGTGTCGTCGGCATAGAGGTGGTAGTTGAAGCCGTGAGAGTGTATGAGTTGGCCAAGGGAGGAGGTGTAGATGGAGAAGAGAAGGGGCCCGAGGACAGAGCCTTGAGGGACCCCAACAGTGAGGGGGAGGTGGTAGCATTATAGGTAACGCTGAAGGAGCGTTGTGACAGGTAGGATGAGAGCCAGGAGAGAGCAGAATCTATGAGGCTGAGGGAATGTAGTTTTTTGAGGAGGAAGGGGGGTGGTCGACTGTGTCGAAGGCAGCAGAGAGGTCAAGGAGTAGGAGCACTGAATAGTGGCCATTAGCTTTGGCGGTTAGCAGGTCGTTGGAGAGTTTGAGTAAGGCAGTTTCGGTGAAGTGTAGGGGACGGAAGCCGGACTGTAGGGGATCCAGGAGGTTGTTGTCATTGGGGTGAAAGCTTAGGCGGGTGTAGACTAGGCGCTCGAGGAGTTTGGATGTAAATGGGAGCAGGGAGATGGGTCTGAGGTTGTTCGGGTCATTGGGGTCCAGGGAGGGCTTTTTAAGTATGGGGGTGATGTGTGCATGTTTCAGAGGGGAGGGGAATGTGCCGGAGGAGAGGGAGAGATTAAAGATGTGGGTGAGGGAGCGTAGGATGGAGGGGGAGGGAGGTCGTAGGAGTTGTGAGGGGATAGGGTTGAGGGGGCAGGTGGTGAGGTGGGCATCAGAGAGGACCTTGGAGACTTCCTCGATGGTAGTAAGGTCGAAGGTGTGGAGTGTTGAGGGGGCTTCAGTATGAGGAATGTTGGGTGGGGTGGGGTGGAAGTGGAGGTCAGAGCAGTGGTGGGGCTGTGGAAGAGGGGTGATGAGGGGGTAGCTGTGTGAGAGGGGACCGGGTTGGAGGTAGTTGAGCAGTGATGAAGTCCCTGTGGGTTGTGTCGAGGGAGAGGGGTGATGAGGGGGTAGCTCATATAGAAAAGTCTTACAAACACAAAACACAAAATACAAATGTATAGCTAATGAGACAGATCCCACCAAACCTGATCCTTCCAGGGAAGAAAATGCAAAAATACATCCTAAAGTATAAAAATATATATCAATCCACTCATAATGAACATCATCTTCTGGAAGTGTCTGCAAATCCATCCATTTCATACACATTTAATTTTTCATTTTCTCAGCAGATCTCCTGCAGCTTATTAGCTCCCATTTCCCTTTCTATGTCTCAGCGGATCTCCTGCATCCTATTAGTACCCATTTCCAATTTCATACTAAAGTCAATAACCTTCAATAGGTACAGGTAGCATCCTAGCAACTGACAGATTAATATTCAGAATTATATTCCAAATGCAAAGATACCAAACATGGCAAACCCTTGTCACCCAGGAGGGAAGAGACTGCTTCTTCTGTCTTGTAGGCACTAACATAGTAATGTAAGGTCTTGTGTGACTCATATTAAAATGATCTATACGAATATATACTTCATATTAATGTGCCCAGTTCCTGCTGAAGTTTATGAATTGTATGAAAAATGACTTGTGGAATGTAGGTTTTATGGCACGCTCTATCTCTTATATTCTAACAGGTCATGACTGAGTTATTGTTTTATGATCCAGTAGAGGAAAGTGGTTTTCCAGCAGACCCCCTGGAACCAGACTAATTAATGGTTTACAGCCCTGGAGATGATCTATCTGTGTTTTATTTAGGATAAGAGATCCTGTTGACCTCCGTTCAACATACAGCTATGCATTCCATGGACAAAGGGAGGAGGGAGGACAGGAGAGACAACATGGCTGAGAACTAACAAGATGGCTGTCATGTACAACGTCCGTGCCTCTATTGCACACAATCATCACAGAAGGAGGTCCTGATTCCTCTATATAAATCTATTTTTCACTAGAGGGGTCCACAGAAGGAGGAAGGAGGTCCTGATTCCTCTACATAGATCTTTATATCAATAGAGGGGTCCCCGTCAGGAGGAAGGAGGTCCTGATCCGCTATATAAATCTTTATATCACAAGAGTGGTCACCATCAGGAGGAAGGGGGTCCAGATTCCTCTATATAGATCTTTATATCACTAGAGGGGTCACCAGCAGGAGGAAAGAGGTCCCAATTCCTCCATATAGATCTACATATCACTAGAGGGGTCACTGGCGAGAGGAAGGAGGTCCTGATTCCTCCACATAGATCTATATATCACTAGAGGGGTTACCAGCAGGAGGAAGGAGGTCCCGATTCCTCTATATAGATCTTAATATCACTAGAGGGGTCACCGGCAGGAGGAAGGAGGTCCCGATTCCTCTATATAGATCTTTATAACACTAGAGGGGTCCACAGAAGGAGGAAGGAGGTCCTGATTCCTCTATATTGATTTACATATCACTAGAGGGGTCACAGGCGGGAGGAAGGAGGTCCTGATTCCCCTATATAGATCTTTATATCACTAGAGGGGTCACAGGCGGGAGGAAGGAGGTCCTGATTCCTCTATATAGATCTTTATATCACTAGAGGGGTTACCGGTGGGAGGAAAGAGGTCTCGATTACTCTATATAAATCTTTATAACACTACAGTGGTCACTGTCAGGAGGAAGGAGGTCCCGATTCTTCTATATAGAACTTTATATCAATAGAGGGGTCACTGGTGGGAGGAAGGAGGTCCCAATTCCTCTATATAGATCTCTATATCACTAGAGGGGTCACCGGTGGGAGGAAGGACATCCCGTTTCCTCTATATCAATCTTTATATTACTAGAGGTGTCACCGGCAGGAGGAATGAGGTCCTGATTCCTCTATATAGATCTTTATATTACTAGAGGTGTCACCGGCAGGAGGAATGAGGTCCTGATTCCTCTATGTAGATCTTTATATCACTAGAGGGGTCACCGGCGGGAGGAAGGAGATCCTGATTCCTCTATATAGATCTTTATATCACTAGAGGGGTCACCGGCGGGAGGAAGGAGATCCTGATTCCTCTATATAGATCTTTATATCACTAGAGGGGTCACCAGCAGGAGGAAGGAGGTCCCGATTCCTCTATATAGATCTTTATATCACTAGAGGGGTCACCAGCAGGAGGAAGGAGGTCCCGATTCCTCTATATAGGTCTTTATATCACTAGAGGGGTCACCGGCAGGTGGAAGGACATCCCGATTCCTCTGTATAGATCTTTATATCACTAGAGGGGTCACCAGCAGGAGGAAGGAGGTCCCGATTCCTCCATATAGATCTATATATCACTAAAGGGGTCACCAGCAGGAGGAAGGAGGTCCCAATTCCTCCATATAATCGATATATAATGGTGTAGCGCTAAATAAATACTAACATTGTGATGGATTTGGAAAAATGTCTGTTCTGTTTCCTGTTTAAAATATACATTTTATACATATTTACTTTTATACTTTTCATATTTCTAAATATATGTGTCGTGCATATATATTTTTGTCTGCTGGGCTTTGCAGTCCTCCTTAACTTGTTTGCTCAGAGTGATGTTCTCAACCCCTCCCTTCGCACTGAGAGGATTTTACTTAGGCTTTGAGTATGTGAGGAGGAGTGAAAAAGATAATGGGCGAGAAGCAAGCTTCAAGTTTCTACATTTCTCCCATATTTCAGCCAAGCAAAATGTGCCTTTTAGAATGTGACTGTATATACGTAATAGTGACGTATACTCTATTGTTTTCTATGTATAAAAGGTTAAGCACCGCCCTGCAATAAACAGAGATGATGTGAAAGTGGTTGTACTGGACAGTTGTCCGTGTAATTATTTTCCGGCGTGCACGCAATCCATATCTCAAAATTAGGAACAGCAGCAGAAATCCTACCCTGAGCCCCATTGTGGTTTGCACAACCTTTTTAGCTGGCTGCCCAACGAGGGGCCCCAGGTTCTGACCGATGGAAGTCCACGCGAGGGACTGAGTGGCTGGCCGAGACAAACCAAAAGGGATTTGCGCACCCCTGAGAGTACGGTAGGTACTTTTTATACTTACCACTGTATGATTTGTTTCTCGCCAGTCTTGTCGGCTTCTGGAGGGCATCGAGAGTGGCAGGTAATTTTTATTTCTCGCCTGGGGCTGTTTAACGAACCTGCCATTGGATCTCTGCTGACTGTGTATTTGTTCAGTGTCTGTCGTCCTGTGCGACTG
The DNA here is from genome assembly GCF_062004578.1 of Staurois parvus. Classification (NCBI taxonomy): domain Eukaryota; kingdom Metazoa; phylum Chordata; class Amphibia; order Anura; family Ranidae; genus Staurois; species Staurois parvus. The sequence goes on from NW_028319141.1 coordinate 475,151, forward strand.
TGATAACTCAGTAGACTGAAAGACAAGTTGCAATGAGTGTCCTGACCAGGTGAGCTGTGGGCCCCTGGAAGAAGAACCTTGCAACAAGTTGCAATGAGTGTCCTGACCAGGTGAGCTGTCGGCCCCTGGAAGACGGAACCTTGCAACAAGCATCCACGGACGGTGACTGGGGGTTGACAGTGTGAGAGACCCCTGAGGGTGTAGCTTAGCTGCTGAGGCTTCACGGTGCGAGAGGTGGCAGGTGTAATGTCCTGTTCTGAGTGTATTTGTGGATCACTGTTTGTCCTGAGATAAGACAGAAAGCAGCGGAATAGGGATATTAATCTAATAGTTGCCCACGCTGCCTCTGAAACCGTTAGCTGAGACTACGGTGAAAGAACAGAACAGAGTGAGAAGAGTTTGGCTATGAGTTGGATGACCCAGAGAGAGGGGGGAAGATGGGTCAGAAGACAGCCAAGCCAGAAAGGATTGCTAGCATGTGATATTGTGAAGAGGAGAGAAGGAAGTGAAGCAGTTAAAAAGTTATCTAAAGTAGCGAAAATTTGTAAGCTGAAGGTCAACATTGCCCGACTTCAGCCGGAGGACTGGCGTAAATTATTGCAGGAACAGAGGGGAATTTTATGTGATAAAGGTTTGCTGAACGTAGCAGAAGCCTGGTATTAAACTGCAAAAGCGTTGCATAAAGAAGGATGGTTGGAAGAAATTCAAGAAAATGGCGATTGTATAAAGTATGTGCATCACAAAATTGAAAATGGAAATGTGCTGAAACCACCGCCCTATGATGATAGAATTCAGAACAAGGAGGACAGGAACAGCCCTGCCCTTCGTCTAACGCCTACTTTATTCCCACCACCCCAGCCCTGCCCAGTACACTTCCCACTAGCAGCCATCTTGCTGCACCTGTATGGTCACTTCCTGCCCTGCCCAGTACACTTCCTGGTAGCAGCCATCTTGCTGCACCTGTATTGTCATTTCCTGTCCAGCCCAGTGCACTTCCGCCTGGTGGCCATCTTGGTACACCCGGAAGGCCTAAATAAGGCATATATCCAGTTCTCCCTGTTCTAAACCAGGATGGTTCCTACCACACTCCCGTTTTCCCCAATATGGAAGCATCACCTTCACAAGCCGGATACATGAATGACAATGCATTCGAATCGGATGATCAACAACCACAAGCAGGAAGGGTGCCAATAGATTTGACTCCCAAACCCACGCACAGTGGAGTACAACCTAAACAGGAACAGTACACAAGACAGCCCCGACATTAAAGATTACCGGAAGGGGCACCGGTAATATATGTCGCTTTTACCCCATCACAAGCAGCGGCCTTAGTGACGAGCCTGCCTGGCCCAGAGAAACAGCCAATGCCCTTTTATCGCAGGGTAGTGCAGATACAAGAAACTTACTCAGCTGCTTGGAAAGACCTGCTCAGTCTACGCCAAATTAAAACAGGACATGTTTTCTGGCCGGTTATGCAGACGGCCTTCAATGATGCCTGCCTGACAAGTGTTATTTCCTATTCTTCAGGCGTGGAGTTCTGTGCCCAGCTCCATGACTGGGCAAAGGAGAAATTGGCGGATCAAACTACCACAATTCAAGACATCACCCAAGATAAAGGGGAGTCTGTGGAGAAGTATTATGCCAGACTCATACAGGCCTTTGATGATCTGGGCTTCTCTCAATATGAAAAGGCACACACACACATGCTCTCAACTGCTTTTGTCTCAGGGCTCAAAGAGGATATCAGGAAAGGTCTGATGGTGGCCCGCCCTGAATACCGCTCTATGAAGATGTCTGACTTACTGTTGGTGGCCAGAGGCATAGAAAACTAAAAAAGGGAAAAAACTAGCACCCCTCATGGTGGTCAATGATGAAGATCCCACCTGCACTCGTCCACCACCATTGCCCAATATCAGGGAAAGGATCACCTGTTATAACTGTGGGAAATGGGGACACTTTAGAAGAGAATGCAGAGACCCAAGATATCCCAGACAAGACAGGGACACCCGGGAAGGGCAGTGCAGATATCAACCACCACGCCCCAACTCTCGTTAGGAAATGGGCAAACCCATGTCACCCCTTATGGCAGTATCCTCAAACAAGACTGGGGGACCGTGTAGCTGTAATGCAGGATATTCCCCAACCTAAAGCAGCTAAACAACTGTATGTCTTTCTTGGACTCATATCCTACTGCAGGGCATGGATCCCTGATGCATCGGTCCGTATGCAACCACTCTATGATGCTCTCAAGTCTGTGCCATTTACCTTGTCAAGTGAGGCCCTGGACAATTTTATTCTGCTGAAGCAAGCAATATCCACCGCTCCTGCCTTGGGACTTCCAGATTATGAGAAACCTTTCAAACTGTTTGTGTCAGAAAAGCAAGGCCACGCCACGGGGGTCCTAGCTCAAGAACATGGAGGGCAAACCAGACCCATTGGGTACTATTCTTGCCATTTGGACCCCGTAGCTAGGGGTGGTTCTTTATGTCTAAGAGCTGTCTTCGCTGCTCAAGCTCTGCTGGATAAGACCTCTTATATTGTTCTGGGAGATGAACTTGTCCTCCTGGCGCCGCATGACATTGCTGTCATTTTAAACCAAGTCCAACCTAAACATTTGTCCACAGCGAGGCATCGTAGACTACAGTGTTCCCTCCAACTTCCTGATAATGTCACTCTCCTACGTTGCCAAACCTTGAACCCAGCCTCCCTTCTGCCATTTTTCGAGGGGGGAGAAGAAGGGGAAGGTGAAGAAGAAGACCCCTGCACTACTCCACATGACTGCCTTGAAATGATGCGCATGGAAACCACACATCTCCCTACAGTGAGTGAAATTCCTCTGGAAAACCCTGATTACACACTTTTTGTGGATGGCTCCAGATATGCAGATGAAGGAGGCAAGTAACCCACAGGTTATGCTGTGACCTCGGAATTTGAAATTCTAGAAGCAGGAGCATTATCACCAACTTTATCTGCCCAGGAAGCAGAGCTTCAAGCCCTCACTACAGCATGTAAGATGGCAGAAGGTAAAAGAGCCAATATTTACACAGATTCAAGGTACGCCTTTGGAGTAGTTCATGACTTCGGTATCATCTGGAAAGCCAGAGGCTGGAACACCGGTAAAACATGGCCCAGCCATCAAGGATTTAATGGATGCACTGCTCCTGCCTAACCAAGTGGCTGTTTTGAAGGTTAAAGCACATGGTAAACTGAATTCTCAAGAGGCCAGAGGGAACCACTTGGCGGACATAGCTGCCAAAGAAGCAGCGAAAAACCAACGAAAAACGTCTGAGGTGGCCGAAGAGGAGAGTGAGACCTCAGTACAGATACTTTTGGCAGTGCATGTGCCATCTGACAAGCAATACCTGATCTCTATGCAAATGGCTGCTTATACAGAAGAAAGGCTGGAATGGATTGATAAAGGAGCAGACTACGATAGAGAATTGTATTCGATGAAAGGAAAAACTTGTTTACCAAAACATATGTATCCAGCAGTTGTCCAATGGGCGCATGGACATGCACATCTCTCTAAGAACTTAATGAACTCACTGATCAGCAAGTATTACTGGGCTCCAGGGATAACTACCTTAACCAGAAATTATTGCGCCTCGTGTGTAGTATGTGCAAAATGCAACCCGGGGAGGACGGAAAACACACCGCAGAAACATCTGGCAAAACCCCTCTATCCATTCCAGGGGGTACAGATTGATCATATACAGATGCCAAAAAGTGGCCGATATGAATATTCTCTAGTGGTGGTGGACATGTTCTCTGGTTGGCTGGAAGCCTATGCTGTTACAAACATGACAGCCAAGACCACGGCTAAGAAACTACTGAGTGAGGTAGTCTGTAGATTTGGGGTCCCAGAGGTGATAGAGAGTGTTCAGGGTCCAGCCTTCACAGCAACCCTTACAAAAGAGATTTGGACAGCACTGGGGGTCGAGTTGGCCCTACATACCCCATATCACCCTCAAAGCAGTGGGAAGGTAGAAAGGATGAATGGGACTCTAAAAAACAGGATGCTAAAGATGGCCCAAGTGACTAACATGTGTTGGCCAGACAGTTTGCCCATTGCTCTGTTTAGTGTCAGACACCCCCCCCCCCCGGGGGAAACAAGCCCTGTCCCCTTATGAAATTTTGTTTAGCTCAGCCCCCAGACTTGGCTGTTACTTTCCGCAACAGTTGCAATTACAATTTGATGTGTTAACTGATTATGTGACTGCATTATCACGTGAATTAACCCGTATCTATGTCCAAGTGTTTTCTCCATTCCAGATCCTGAGTCAGATACAGGAACTCACAGCCTATTACCCGGAGATTGGGTATTACTAAAGACATTTATGAGGAAACATTCCCTTGAGCCAAGATATGATGATCCCTTCCAAGTTCTGCTGACCACAGCCACTTCTGTCAAGGTGGCCAGGAAGAACACTTGGATACACGCCTCCCACTGCAAGAAAGTCCCAACCCCTGAGGGAAAGGCGTCATCTACACCATGACAACTATGTTGTATATCCTTTTTCTTATAAGTCTGACAGAGGCTCAACAGGTGGATATCACCGAAATAGGTGACACCACTATATTTTGGTACAACTCATCCAACACTCATGTAGCTATTTTCACCTTTGATTTCTGTAGTATAGATCCTATGTGGTGCTATGACCATAATCTATATGATCTTGACACAACGAGCATGTTCCGATAGTAGTGACCAGGTATACATATGTGTCATGGATGATTACTGGGGACCAAAAGATTAGAACCAGATTGGAAGGGATTTGGACTGGTGAGTATGCCCTTGCAAAGGCCATTATGCCTCTCCACATCCTAGCAGAAAATACCCCTGACCCAACGCCTGGCCGTAGGAGGAAGCGAAAAGCTCCTTCTGGTAGTTTTGACCCACATGTGTAAATAGATGCCATTGGAGTCCCAAGGGGGGTGCCTAATGAATTCAAAGCCAGAGACCAAGTAAAAGCAGGCTTCGAATCCCTGATTCCCATGATAACTGTTAATAAAAATGTAGATTGGATAAATTACATATACTAGAACCAACAGAGGTTTGTGAATTATACCAGAGATGCCCTCCAAGGAATCGTTGACCAGTTAGCCCCTACATCCTACATGACATTCCAGAATAGGATGGCTCTGGACATGATTTTAGCAGAAAAAGGAGGTGTCTGTAAAATGATAGAAGGAACCGGAACATGTTGTACATATATTCCTGACAATACTGGCCCGAATGGTAAGGTTACTCTGTCTATAAAGAAATTGGAAGATCTGTCAGTGGAGCTGAAGAAGAACTCAGGTATCACAGACCTGGGGATCAATATTTTAGCTGGATGAGTGGGTGGCAAAAAGTGCTCGCCCAAATAGGTGTAACGGTATTAATAATTCTAGTTCTTTTAGCTCTGATTGTATGTTGTATTCTACCATTTGTAAAGAAGTTAATAAGCAAGGCTGTAGACAACAGCACACTTATATTTCTCCATCAAGAAGAGGAGGACCCCCTTGTGATGGAAGAGGATAAACCCTTCACTCCTCTACGGTCCCTCCCCGCCAACAGCAATCTCACAATTTTGTAGGGATAGCATCTGACTTCCTTATGTACAAAGTCTGTGGCAAGGGGGGAGATGAAATAGTCATCACCTGTCTAACGTGCAGCATAAAAGAGTTCCAAGGTACATAAGGACAGATGAGCGAGGTCTTATAGGGACAGAGGAAAATAGTCATTTTAAGGGGGGTGTCATGCCTTTAGCAATTTGTTCTTTGTTAATTAGGCATTATTAGTATGCCTTATCAGTTTGTAATTATCTGTTCATTGTGTAACTGCTCCATCTAGTGGCTGTTTGTATACACTGCATCTTTTCACAGTAGAAGTTTGACCCATTTCAGCTTCCATAGCTTGTAGCCTATGAACTCTGATTACATCATCAGCCCTGCTCATAGCAGCCATTTCCTCATCACAGACTCCATTCCTGTGGTAACCACGCTGCTGGTAGGATCCAACCCTCACATTCAGGCTCACAATAGCATCGTCGGTACGTCTACACACATGTCTATATCTTATGCATCTGTGTTTTATGTAACCTACATGTCTTACATGTGTTTATATGTGCATTGCCTTACTGTAATGTATAATATGCTTTGTCACATGGCAGACAGTGTTACTAAGCGCCTTATTTTCTGTTCCTCAGTTTCACCTCTTATATCTTTGCAATAAAGACAAAGTTGGACGTTGCTTCTTTGTCAACTCATTGCCGAGAAAGGTTTAGCTGTCTGTCAAGCTATGTACCTTCACACATAAGGAGGACAGAACAGGGGGACTGTGATGGATTTGGTAAAATGCCTATTCTGTTTCCTGTTTTAAAATATACATTTTATACATATTTACTTTTATACTTTTTCATATTTCTAAATATATGTGTTGTGCGTATATATATTTTGTCTGCTGGGCTTTGCAGTCCTCCTTAACTTGTTTTGCTCAGACCGATGTTCTCAACCCCTCCCTTCGCACTGAGAGGATTTTACTTTGAGTATGTGAGGGGGGGTGAAAAAGATAACGGGCCTCAAGCATCAAGTTTCTACATTTCTCCCATATTTCAGCCAAGCAAAATGTGCCTTTTAGAATGTGACTGTATATACGTAATAGTGACGTATACTCTATTGTTTTCTATGTATAAAAGGTTAAGCACCGCCCTGCAATAAACAGAGATGAGATGATGTGAAAGTGGTTGTACTGGACAGTTGTCCGTGTAATTATTTTCCGGCGTGCACGCAATCCATATCTCAAAATTAGGAACAGCAGCAGAAATCCTACCCTGAGCCCGATTGTGGTTCTCACAACCTTTTTAGTGTAAATTTACTTGGGTGGGTGAGTCTAGGGGTGGTCCTTTGCAGAGTGTATATAACCCCTTAGCAAAACCCCCAACATTCTCTTTGTCCCTTTGTCTCTTCCGGAGCCCAGACCTCAGAACATCAGGATGTCTGTGTAATGTACCAGCATTGCTCTGTTTCTTTTCTATAACTTCCATCTCTTTGTATTGGTAACATTCTGTATTTGAATTGTTATATTACTACTTGGTAGTCAGCTTCTTTGCTGTGTAAATAAATCAGATCTTTACTTTTTGCACAGTTGTTTTCCTTTGCTATTAACATTATTGGTACTATCCACATGAGGATTGGCTCCATTCATGTAGAGGCAAAAGGTTGTGATCACTTATTACATTAAAATATTAGATAGAAACAAGTAAATAAGTGCAGTAGGAAAACCGCCAAAACACACCAATGTAGGAAGGAACCACAATGACCACCAATGTAAGGAGACACTATACTGACCACCAATGTAAGGAGGAACTACACTGATCACCTCACTCATACTCCTCCTCATACTCCTCTCCTCCGTTCCCAAAATCTCTTCTCTATATTCCTGTGCTCCTCCCAAACATCTGTACATTACGCCCTCACTGCTCCCTTCTCCCCTCTACGGCTCTCTCCACCTCCTCCTGATACTCCACTCTCCCACTGACCCAAACACCTCCACTGGTAGACTTACGTGCTCTTGTACATCCCGCTCCCATGCCACCTTTCTCACCCTTCTTATTCTAACAGCAGGGGACATCTCCCCGAACCCTGGTCCTCCACCACCTTGCTCACCCACAAGGCACCCTCCTACTTCCATGAACTGCCGCAACCCCCTCAACCTAGTACCTGTCCCTCTGCTCCCCAAAACCACCCCCCCATTTTCGTGTGCACTCTTGAACACCCAATCGGTTTGCAACAAACTCACCGCCATCCACAATCTCTTTGCCTCCCACTCCCTCAAACTCCAAGCGATCACTGAAATCTGGATCCAAGCCTCTGACTCTATCTCCCCTGCGGCACTCTCCTATGGAGGTCTCATTTGGACCCACTCACCCAGACCCAATGGTCGGAAAGGTGGTGGGGTTGGCATGCTCCTGTCACTGCTGAGCACCTTCCAAGTCCTCCCAAACCCCCCCACCCTATCCTTCTCCTCCTTTGAGGCCCATGGCATCTGACTATTCTCTCCAATCCCTCTGAGGATTGCGGTATTCTATCGGCCTCCTGGACCCGTGTCCCACTTCCTTCCTCAGAAAGAAGGGGCTACCCTTCTTTCTCTCCTCTGAGCTACCCACCATCATCCTTGGAGACCTCAACATCCCTATCAACATTAAAAACCCGGTTATATCCCAACTCCTCCACTTAACCTCTTCTTTTGAATTCGCACAGTGTATACAGTCCACCACCCACACCCACTCTGACGGGAACAGCCTGGATCTTGTTTTCTCTCATCTCTGCACTCCCCACAACCTCACAAACACCCCCTTTCTTCTCTCTGACCACAACCTTATTACCTTTTCCATCTCCTCGTCCTCAAACACCTACCCTTCCAAATGTCAAACTATCACCAGCCAAAACCTCTGCAACCTGAACCCGGGCCCTTTCCACTCTGCAGGTGAACAACTGTACAACAGTATCCTTTCCCTGCTCTGCCCTGACTGGGCCACTACTTTTTATAACAACTCGCTGTCAGCCGCTCTGGACTCGTTAGTGCCGTTAACCACACAAAGCATTAGACCCCGACCGCTTCAACCCTGGCAGACTGATCATACCAAAAACCTCAAACAACGCAATCGTGCACTGGAGCGACTATGGCACAAAACCAGATCCCAGCAAGCGTTCACCCGATATAAATCCACCTTCCTCACCTACACCTCCTCCCTCCACACTGCAAGCAATCCTACTTTGTGACCCTCATCAATACCTTCTCCTCCAGTCCTCGCTGGCACTTCTCTACTTTTAACTCTCTACTCTCTCCACCCCCACCTCCACCCAGTACCTCACTCACCGCCCACGAGATTGCCAATCACTTCAAAAATAAGATCGACACTATTCATAGGGACATTGCCACTGCTCAGACTTCCACCCCACCTAGCATCCCTCACACGAAAACCCCCTCAACTCCCCTCTCCTTTGACCTCACCACTGTCCAGACATCCACCCCATCTAACACTCCCCGCACAAAAACCCCCTCAACACTCCACTCCTTTGACCTTGCTACCACTGAAGAGGTCACTAAGGTCTTCTCTGAAGCCCACCTCACCACCTGCCCCCTTGACCCTGTCCCCTCACAACTCCTACGGTCACCCTCCTCCTCCATCCTACGCTCCCTGACTCACATCTTTAATCTCTCCCTCTCTGCTGGCACTTTCCCCTCCCCTCTGAAGCACGCGCATATCACTTCCATACTTAAAAAACCCTCCCTGGATCCCACCGACCTGAACAACCTTAGACCCATCTCCCTGCTGCCATTTACATCCAAACTCCTTGAGCACCTTGTCTATAATCACTTGAGTTCCCACCTCACCGACAACAACCTCCTTGATCCCCTACAGTCTGGCTTCCGTCCCCTTCACTCCACCTAAACCGCCTTACTCAAAATCACTAATGACCTGCTAACCGCCAAAGCTAATGGCCACTACTCAGTACTCCTACTCCTCGACCTCTCCGTGGCTTTCAACACAGTTGACCACCCCCTCCTCCTCAAAAACTATACTCTATTGGCCTCAGAGACTCCGCTCTCTCCTATCTATCACAGCGCTCCTTCAGTGTTACCTATAATGCTACCACCTCCCCCTCTCTGTTGGGGTCCCTCAAGGTTCTGTCATAGGGTTCCTTCTCTTCTCCATCTACACCTCCTCCCTTGGCCAACTGATACACTCTCACAGCTTCAACTACCAATTCTATACCGATGACACGCAAATCTGTCTATCCCTCGCCTCACCCCCTCAGTCTCTGCCTGAATCACTAGCCTACTGAACGACGTATCGGATTGGATGTCACTTCAATTAAACCTTTCCAAAACCGAGCTCCTAATTTTCCCCCAAGCCCGTACCCCCCTGACTTCTCCATCAAGACCAACAACACCACCATCAGTCCCACCCCGCACACCAGAGTACTTGTTGTCATCCTAGACTCCAACCTGTTTTTCCAACCCCAGGTCCAATCGCTGACAAACTCATGTAGACTCCACCTCCGCAACATCTCCAAAATCCGCACGTTCCTAACCCCGGAAACCACTAAGCAACTCGTTCACTCCCTTATTATATCACGACTCGACTACTGCAACTCCCTCCTCACTGGCCTGCCTCGCCGCTGGCTATCCCCGCTTCAGTCTGTCCTAAATTCTGCGGTCAGACTCATTCACCTTACCAACCGCTCCGTATCAGCCACCCTCCTCTGTCAATCCCTCCACTGGCTTCTGATTGCCCAACAAATAAAATTCAAAATACTAACATTGACGTACAAAGCTGTTCATAACACTGCCCCAAACTACATCACTGACCTGACATCCATCTGCCACCCAAAACATACTCTTCACTCCTCACAAGATCTCCTACTCTCTAGTTCCCTGGTCTCTTCCTCCCATGCCTGCCTCCAGGACCTCTCAAGGGCTTCCCCCATCCTCTGGAACTCCCTACCCCAATCCATTAGACTATCACCTACCCTCCTCTCCTTTAGATGCACCCTGAAGACCCATCTCTTCAGGGAAGCCTACCCCGCCCTCAGCTAATTGCCGATCGCCTCCACTCTTCCTACCACTCCATCCCCCACAGCTATTTCCTCCTGTACCACTATCCCCTCCCTCCTAGATTGTAAGCTCCAAGGAGCAGGGCCCTCGAACCCCTCGTGTATCGTATTGTACTGTTACTGTACTGTCTCGTGTACTGTCTCCCATTGTGATGTACAGCGCTGAGCAAACCGTTGGCGCTTTATAAATACTGTATAATAATAATAATGGAAGGAGACACTACACTGACCACCAATGTAAGGAGGAACTACACTGACCACCAATGTAAGGAGGAACTACACTGATCACCAATGTAAGGAGGAACTACACTGATCACCAATGTAAGGAGGAACTACACTGATCACCAATGTAAGGAGGAACTACACTGATCACCAATGTAAGGAGACACTACACTGACCACAAATGTAAGGAGACACTACACTGATCACCAATGTAAGGAGACACTACACTGATCACCAATGTAAGGAGACACTACACTGACCACCAATGTAAGGAGGAACTACACTGATCACCAATGTAAGGAGGAACTACACTGATCACCAATGTAAGGAGACACTACACTGATCACCAATGTAAGGAGACACTACACTGACCACCAATGTAAGGAGACACTACACTGACCACCAATGTAAGGAGACACTACACTGACCACAAATGTAAGGAAACACTACACTGATCACCAATGTAAGGAGGAACTACACTGACCACAAATGTAAGGAAACACTAAACTGACCACCAATGTAAGGAGGAACTACACTGATCACCAATGTAAGGAGGAACTACACTGATCACCAATGTAAGGAGGAACTACACTGATCACCAATGTAAGGAGACACTACACTGACCACCAATGTAAGGAGACACTACACTGACCACCAATGTAAGGAGACATTACACTGATCACCAATGTAAGGAGACACTACACTGACCACCAATGTAAGGAGGAACTACACTGATCACCAATGTAAGGAGACACTACACTGACCACCAATGTAAGGAGGAACTACACTGATCACCAATGTAAGGAGACACTACACTGATCACCAATGTAAGGAGACACTACACTGACCACAAATGTAAGGAAACACTACACTGACCACCAATGTAAGGAGGAACTACACTGATCACCAATGTAAGGAGGAACTACACTGATCACCAATGTAAGGAGGAACTACACTGATCACCAATGTAAGGAGACACTACACTGACCACCAATGTAAGGAGACACTACACTGACCACCAATGTAAGGAGACACTACACTGATCACCAATGTAAGGAGACACTACACTGACCACCAATGTAAGGAGACACTACACTGACCACAAATGTAAGGAGACACTACACTGACCACAAATGTAAGGAGACACTACACTGATCACCAATGTAAGGAAACGCTACACTGATCACCAATGTAAGGAAACGCTACACTGATCACCAATGTAAGGAGACACTACACTGATCACCAATGTAAGGAGACACTACACTGACCACAAATGTAAGGAGGAACTACACTGATCACCAATGTAAGGAGGAACTACACTGATCACCAATGTAAGGAGACGCTACACTGATCACCAATGTAAGGAGACACTACACTGACCACCAATGTAAGGAGGAACTACACTGATCACCAATGTAAGGAGGAACTACACTGATCACCAATGTAAGGAGGAACTACACTGATCACCAATGTAAGGAGACACTACACTGACCACCAATGTAAGGAGGAACTACACTGATCACCAATGTAAGGAGGAACCACACTGATCACCAATGTAAGGAGACACTACACTGACCACCAATGTAAGGAGACACTACACTGACCACAAATGTAAGGAGACACTACACTGACCACCAATGTAAGGAGACAATACACTGACCACAAATGTAAGGAGACACTACACTGATCACCAATGTAAGGAGACACTACACTGACCACCAATGTAAGGAGGAACCACACTGATCACCAATGTAAGGAGACACTACACTGACCACCAATGTAAGGAGGAACTACACTGATCACCAATGTAAGGAGACACTACACTGATCACCAATGTAAGGAGACACTACACTGACCACAAATGTAAGGAGACACTACACTGACCACCAATGTAAGGAGGAACTACACTGATCACCAATGTAAGGAGGAACCACACTGATCACCAATGTAAGGAGACACTACACTGATCACTAATGTAAGGAGACACTACACTGATCACCAATGTAAGGAGACATTACACTGATCACTAATGTAAGGAGACACTACACTGATCACCAATGTAAGGAGACACTACACTGACCACAAATGTAAGGAGATACTACACTGACCACCAATGTAAGGAGACACTACACTGATCACCAATGTAAGGAGACACTACACTGATCACTAATGTAAGGAGACACTACACTGATCACCAATGTAAGGAGACACTACACTGACCACAAATGTAAGGAGACACTACACTGATCACCAATGTAAGGAGACACTACACTGACCACAAATGTAAGGAGATACTACACTGACCACCAATGTAAGGAGACACTACACTGATCACCAATGTAAGGAGACACTACACTGATCACCAATGTAAGGAGACACTACACTGATCACCAATGTAAGGAGACACTACACTGACCACCAATGTAAGGAGACACTACACTGATCACCAATGTAAGGAGACACTACACTGATCACCAATGTAAGGAGACACTACACTGATCACTAATGTAAGGAGACACTACACTGACCACAAATGTAAGGAGATACTACACTGGCCACCAATGTAAGGAGACACTACACTGACCACCAATGTAAGGAGGAACTACACTGATCACCAATGTAAGGAGACACTACACTGATCACCAATGTAAGGAGACACTACACTCACCACCAATGTAAGGAGACGCTACACTGACCGCCAACGTAAGGAGGCACTACACTGACCACCAACGTAAGGAGGAACTACACTGACCACCAATGTAAAGAGACACTACACTGACCACCAATGTAAGGAGACACTACACTGATCACCAATGTAAGGAGGAACTACACTGATCACCAATGTAAAGAGACACTACACTGACCACCAATGTAAGGAGACACTACACTGACCACCAATGTAAGGAGACACTACACTGACCACCAATGTAAGGAGACACTACACTGACCACAAATATAAGGAGGAACTAACCTGATCACCAATGCAAGGTAGAACCACATTGATCACCAATCTAAGGAGACACTGCACTGACCACCAATGTCAGGAGACGCTACATTGACCACCAACCGCCAGCAGACACTTTTACCCTCCCGCACTTTCACTCTACTCATGCGTGGACACTGCTAGCAAACACCTCTACCCTCCCCCACTTCTGCTCTACTTCTCACAAGTGGACACCACTAGCAGACACCTCTACCCTCCCCCACTTCTGCTCTACTTCTCACACGTGGACACAGCTAGCAGACACCTTTACCCTCCCCACGTCCGCTCTGCTTCTCAGACTAGCAGACACCTCTACCCCACTTCATCCAAGGAGATCCCATTACTCCATCTTCTCTGCAGATTTGACCAAGTCATTATTAGAGATGAGCGAATCGAACCAGGCGAACCGGAATTCGAGTCGAATTTCAGGAAATATTCGATTCGCGGCGAAACCGAAATTTTGCCTACTTCGGGTGCGCGAATCGAACATTTCCCGATCAGCCGGCAAAAGTGTCCCTGCAGTGAGCTCCGCTATTTCTGACAGTTCTCTGACAGAAGGAACACATGTTTAGCGGTTGAAACATTGTATCTATTAGTTTACATTTAGGATACAGATGTTTCAACCGCTGTACACGTGAAGAAGCTGTCAGAGAACTGTCAGAAATAGAGGAGCTCTGCACATACACTTTTTGCCGGCTTGGAATTATTCTTCTTTTCATCCTACTTCTTCTTCTTCTTCATCCTCATCCTCAGAAGAAGAGGATGAGGATGAGGATGAAGAAGAAGAAGAAGAAGAAGTAGGATGAAAAGAAGAATAATTCCAAGCCGGCAAAAAGTGTATGTGCAGAGCTCCTCTAAGTGTATCTGCAGAGCTCCTCTAAGTGTATCTGCAGAATAGAGGAACTCTGCACATACACTTTTTGCCGGAAACCGCTGTATGGAGGGAATGTCCCAGAACTGTCATAAATAGACTATTTCTGACAGTTCCGGGACATTCACTCCATACAGCTGTTTCAACCGCTGTATGGAGGGAATGTCATGGAACTGTCAGAAATAGACTATTAATGACAGTTCTGGGACTGTCCTTCCATACAGCGGTTGAAACATTGTATCTATTTTTTTCCATAAATGACATTCTGCAGATACACTTAGAGGAGCGCTGCAGATACACTTTTTGCCGGCTTGGAATTATTCTTATTTTCATCCTACTTCTTCTTTTTCTTCTTATGAGGATGAGGATGAAGAAGAAGAAGTAGGATGAAAATAAGATTAATTCCAAGCCGGCAAAAAGTGTATCTGCAGCGCTCCTCTAAGTGTATTTGCAGAATGTCATTTATGGAAAAAAAATAGATACAATGTTTCAACCGCTGTATGGAGTGAATGTCCCAGAACTGTCAGAAATAGACAGAAACTGTCACAGAACTGTCCTTCTTCTCATCCTTCTCCTTCTTCTCATCCTTCTCCTTCTCCTTCTTCTCATCCTTCTCCTTCTTCTCATCCTTCTCCTTCTTCTCATCCTTCTCCTTCTTCTCATCCTTCTCCTTCTCCTTCTTCTCATCCTTCTCCTTCTCCTTCTTCTCATCCTTCTCCTTCTCCATCTTCTCATCCTTCTCCTTTTCCTTCTTCTCATCCTTCTCCTTCTGCTTCCCCTTCTCCTTCTCCTTCTTCTCATCCTTCTCCTTCTTCTCATCCTTCTCCTTCTTCTCATCCTTCTCCTTCTTCTCATCCTTCTCCTTCTCCTCATCCTTCTCCTTCTTCTCATCCTTCTCCTTCTCCTTCTTCTCATCCTTCTCCATCTTCTCATCCTTCTCCTTCTCCTTCTTCTCATCCTTCTCCTTCTTCTCATCCTTCTCCTTCTCCTTCTTCTCATCCTTCTCCTTCTTCTCATCCTTCTCCTTCTCCTTCTTCTCATCCTTCTCCTTCTCCTTCTTCTCATCCTTCTCCTTCTTCTCATCCTTCTCCTTCTCCTCATCCTTCTCCTTCTTCTCATCCTTCTCCTTCTCCTTCTTCTCATCCTTCTCCTTCTCCTTCTTCTCATCTTTCTCCTTCTCCTTCTTCTCATCCTTCTCCTTCTTCTCATCCTTCTCCTTCTCCTTCTTCTCATCCTTCTCCTTCTCCTTCTTCTCATCCTTCTCCTTCTCCTCATCCTTCTCCTTCTCCTTCTTCTCATCCTTCTCCTTCTCCATCTTCTCATCCTTCTCCTTCTCCTTCTTCTCATCCTTCTCCTTCTTCTCATCCTTCTCCTTCTCCATCTTCTCATCCTTCTCTTTCTTCTCATCCTTCTCCTTCTCCTTCCTCATCTCCAAGGGCATTTAAATTAAAGGTAGAGTGTTCTGCACTAATTTAAAGGCTCTCTGAAGCCTAGAAACCCTTTTTATAAGTCATCTTCGTAGCGAAGAAATTCGCATCGAATCGAATTTCACACTGGAATTCGCCGAATCAGCCGAATCGAATTTTTGAGAAATTCGCTCATCTCTAGTCATTATCATCCCCTATACTCCAACTGTTGAAGGGCCCCATCTATAGCCGGCAGAAGATGAACTCTCCTTGATCTCCATATACTGAATATCCATCGGTAACTCAGAGATGCTCCCACTTTCCATTAGCCAAGACCTGCTCGTCATCCCTCCACACCCGCCCCATATACAGTCCAGGCGTGGCAGTCCCGGGAGTGCAGCTGTAGCTGTGTGAAGCCTGAATGTCCCAGTAGGAGGAGTTCTGCCCGCAGTGTGAGCTGCACTCCTGGAGGACCCTGTTCCAGTCTATGCTGCACCACCCACAGCTTCATGATTGGCCTTCCTCGGCCTCATTGTCTGATATCAATTGTCCGTGTATTGCTACATGTTGGGGATTTCTGCTACAAATCTGAACTAGGAATAGAGAAAGGTAGAAAGGATGGCGCTCTACTTCCTGCTCTCTGTGCTTTCCATCCCCCATCAACCAATCACAATGTGTCCACAATCACCATGGAAATGATCAGATCAATGAAACGTTTGTCATAGACAGACCATCATGTGCCGATCATATACACAGACATTTGTATCACGGGAAACATACAAGAAGAAACATGTATGGAGAAAGACACGGGAAAGTCCCAATATGTGCATTCACCAATCACGCCTTCATTCCCGGTATACACACAATTCCATTGCTTCCATGTGTACACCATCAGTCACTCTCCTAGAATTGGGACATTTTATTACCACCCACCTCTTCAGTGATCCCCCACCATGCAAGTATTGTCCTCACCTCCAACTGTGGGCCTAATGGGTGCTTGGAACATTTGTCCACAAAGTATTAATAATAGACCTACAAGTGTTTGTGAAATCTCCCACCACAAATGTACTCAGCCAATCACAGGTCAGGACTCCATTTTTATTCTTCTCCTGCCATCAATGGCCAACCCGGTCCCAGTCTCAGTTATATCTGAAGAATTGTAATACTATTGGCTTAAGGCGTCCATTCAAACATATTAATATTAATTATGATTAATGATAAAAAAACAAATATTTTGCAAGCTTGCCATCAGTATAAGTGCCGAATCATAAATTTTGATTTCTAACAATAATAATAATCCTAACAGGAGTTCTGTCATTTTTCAGGATGTCAGTAAAACATGTCCTCCGTCAGTAAATGTTCATGTTGTGTCAGTAATAAAAGTCACGGAGGGTTGGGAACCCTGCAAGGGGGGCAGAGATATGTGACTGCCTAGTCCAGCCTTTCTCAGCCAGGGTTCCTCCAAAGGGTTCTAGGGCTTCCTTGTCACTTCATTGGGCTGTATATGGAAGTGTCAGTGACCAGCCGTTTCTGGATACACAGCTTTGTCATCATTGCACACACACACAGGATTTTGTTTTCATTCAATATATTTTTTATTATAATTTCACTTTTAACAAGATTGGAAACAAAAATTCAGGAAATAGTAAAGGAAGGAATCCGATTGGTCAGGAAGATCCCTTGTCTGGAATGTGGGGGCGGAGTCATTATTATTGGTGTACAATACAATACACAACGTGTTCCATTATTATAACAAAGTATTGTAGAAAAGATCCCAACATAGAAAATGGGGGAAAGGAGGAAATAAAGGCGGATATGAAGGGGAATCTGTGTACGGGGAACACCTTAACAATCACCACCATTTTATTCTCCAGGGCCTCTGATGTCACAGAATAGATGTTTGGGGGTTTATCTCATCTTCAGGACCAAAATCTGCATTTTCCCATGTGTGCAAAATCATGCAGAAACAGCTCTGGCAGTGAGAGGGTTAATGTGGGCTAGATGGGATCCCTCTGCTGGGGTGACATTAGAGCTCCCCCTAGCTGCAGCCTGGTAATAACATTGCCCTCCATCTATTGGACATAATGGGGGATTTTTCCTGAAATACGGCAATCAATAACAGCAGCACAATACCACATTATGGCCACTAGATGGAGCCAAAGGAATCAGAGTATGAAATAAAGTATGCCCAATATTCGTCATGGCCGGGCGAATGTCACTCACATTCCTTCTAACTTTTTTTGTTTGTTTTTTTACTAAACTTCTAAATGTTTGTGAAAGCTTCCACCATAAATATACTCAGCCAATGAGAGGTGATGACTCCATATTTATTACAGGTACTTCTATAGCACTGTCCATTTACACATAAATTGTTCATTCCCATCAGTCCCCGCCCCCGAGGAGCATACAATCTAAGGTCCCTAACTCACATTCATACATACACATACTAGGGGACAATATAGACAGGAGCCAATAAACCTATCAGCATGTCTTTGGCATGTGGGAAGAAACCAGAGTACCTGGAGGAGACCCACACAGGCACAGGGAGAACATGCAAACTCCAGGCAGGTGGTGCCATGGTTGGGATTCAAACTAATGACCCAAGTACTGCCAGGCAGAAGGGCTAACCACTGAGCTGCTATCAATAGCCAACCCCGTCCCACACTTCATCCGTGTCTTTGGTGGCCTCTGATCTCCTTATGAACTGTTTCTTCCATGATGAAGATCAGCCATGGAGTATATCTGAGGTGTATATCAGGGTGTGCTTCTTCCCCACATGAGAGCTGGGATGTCCAGCAACATTCATCTAGAAGACATTTCCCGCACTCAAGGCACTAATACACCTCCAGGGTTGTGTGGGACCCCTGATGTACAGGAAGACAGGACTTCAGTGAGGAACATTTCCCTCACTCAGGACAGGAATATGGCTTCTCTCCCATGTGAGAGCTTTGATGTTTATTAAGACTGGACTTGTCTGAAAAACATTTCCCGCACTCAGGACAATAATACGGCTTCTCTCCCGTGTGAGATCTCTGATGTCTGTAAACATTGGACTTATATGAAAAACATTTTCCACACTCAGGACAGGAATATGGCTTCTCCCCTGTGTGAGATCTCTGATGTATGGAAAGATGGCACTTCACTGAAAAACATTTCCCACACTCAGGACAATAATACGGCATCTTTCCCGTGTGAGATCTCTGATGTCTGTAAACACTGGACTTATCTGAAAAACATTTTCCACACTCAGGACAGGAATATGGCTTCTCCCCAGTGTGAGATCTCTGATGTCTGTAAAGACTGCGCTTCTCTAAAAAACATTTCCCACACTCAGGACAGGAATATGGCTTCTCACCTGTATGAGATCTCTGATGTGTGTAAAGACGGGACTTCTGTGAAAAACATTTCCCACACTCAGGACAGGAATACGGCTTCTCTCCCGTGTGAGATCTCTTATGTGTGTAAAGATTTGCCTTCTGTGAAAAACTTTTCCCGCACTCAGGACAGGAATACAGCTTCTCTCCCGTGTGAGATCTCTGATGTATGTAAAGATAGGACTTCCTTGAAAAACATTTCCCGCACTTAGGACAGGAATACGGCTTCTCCCCTGTGTGAGATCTCTGATGTATGTAAAGACTGGTCTTCTGTAAAAAACATTTCCCACACTCAGGACAGGAATACGGCTTCTCTCCCGTGTGAGATCTCTGATGTAAGTAAAGAAGATACTTCCGTGAAAAACATTTCCCGCACTCAGGACAGGAATACGGCTTCTCCCCCATGTGAGTTCTCTGATGTAAGTAAAGAATTGAATTCCGTGAAAAACATTTCCCGCACTCAGGACAGGAATACGGCTTCTCTCCCGTGTGAGATCTTATATGCTCATTAAGATTGGATTTATATCGGAAACCCTTCCCACACTCAGTACAGGAGAACCTCTTCCCTGTTGGAAGGCCGGCCCGGTCCCGCACAGTCTGAGGTTCCTCAGGATACGAGGAATCCGATGGTCCATCTACACTGGGTGGTGCCGGATGGACATTGGAGGGAGCCGGGTTTTCTCCTGGACTATACTGTGTGATGTCCTCATCTTCTACTTTCCAGTCTGGAGACAAAGTGAGACAATCCTCGGAGGTTTTCCTCATCTCCCGACCATGGACTAAAATACAAAGACAAAGAGGATTACTAGACAGGAGCTGATTGGTTCCCCCAAACCAGGACTCCGCCCACATCAGGCAGCTTGGTCTCTGAGGAGCTTACAATTCCACCCTCAAGGGAACTAGGAAATGGCTCCTCTGATCTCCTACCAGGTCATTTCTTTATTCATGGACCTTAGTCAGAGAGTGAGGAAACAACCAGAACTGTCTTTTATAGGAGGGACAGTGATGAGGGGATTATAGGACGAGGGTCCCCACCCCCTCTATCACTCATCACCATCTTCCCAACACAAGAAGTACTGCATTTCCTTATTTAGTCCATGATTTAGTCATGAAGAACAGCGGGGCTGAGCCCCACCAGAGGTCAGAGAGTGAGAATGGGGGGGAGAACAACCAAGATGAAGACTGGACTGATCCTGAAGACCACCATCATTGGGGTATTGACTCCTCCCTCATTATCACTTTCTGTTTAAGGGTCCAAAGTTGGAGGATGTTATCACGTTATTATCACCATGTACAAGTCTGTGCTCCAATCACATCATCCGATATAAAATGTCCAGCTGGGAGGAAATGGGGGGAACAAAAGTGTCAGGGATCTCCTCGATCCCCGCCGCGATGGTCCCGGCGCAGGCACAGTGTGCCGCCCTGTGCAGGGACTCGGGCACTAAGTCTGGGCCGGCCGCGGCGTTCGAGTTTGCGCATGCGGTAGTAGTAGTAGTAGTAGAAGCCGCGGCCGCCCGCTGGGCACCAATGGCAGCGCAGGGTGGGATATTTAAATGGCCCTGAGCTGTCATTCAGTGCCTTCTGGTCTTCCCTGTATCCTGTATCTGCGAACCTGTGAATTGTAAGTTGCTGACCCGGATTGTATTCTCCTGCCCTGACCCTTGCTTTGCCTGACCTCTCTCTTGAATTCCCCCTATTGGATCTGACCTGCTGTTACTGACATGGCGTGTGACCCGACTATTCTCTGCCCGCTGCCTTGTACCGTACCATCCTCCCTGTTACCGACCCGGCTTGTCTGACTTCGCACCTGCTCAGCCATCCATCCCTTCCAGTGGGGTCTTCTGACCTCCTCATATCAGGCTCTTCCCCGTGGGAGCCCTCGGCGTATACCACTACCACTGATGGGTTTACCCAGTAGCCACGACCTGGTCTCGGGGAGCTCCAAGTCCATCCCCACCATCAGGGGCCCTGGTGAACAACCACCCTGGGACTTAGACTCCGTGCTCTGGGAACGCCTATTTAGTGGAGTGCTAGTGGTACCTCCGGGTGGTCCCTTACAGTACCAGAAGGTCATGACGGAGCCTCGAGGAGGACCCTCTCCGCTGGAGGAAGTTTGTAGGCACCTGGCTACCCTGACACAAGCTGTAAACGTATTACAGGACAGGTGTTTACAGATTGAAAATCGGTTCCAGGCCTGCACTATATCTGTCCCTGCACCACAGGCCCCGGTCCCTGCACCTCCGCCCGTAGCGGCCCCTGAGCCCGCTTCAGGGGCCCCCGCACCACTTCCTATGGCCGAACCCCGAGTACATCTACAGGAGCGTTTTCACGGGGACCGCACACGCTTCAGGTTGTTTCGTAAGTCCTGCCTTCTCTATTTCGAGTTACAACCTCGTACCTTTTTGACGGAATCAGTAAAGGTGGGGTTTGTCATCTCCCTCCTGCAGGGTGAACCCCAAGACTGGGCCCACCGACTGAGAGGGAACAACGACCCCCACCTAGGCTCAGTTAACGTTTTTTTTGACGCAATGGCCATCTTATATGATGACCCACAGCGGGCAGCTTCGGCCGAAGCAACCTTGTACGCGCTCCGGCAGGGCCGACGGGCGGCGGAGGAGTACGCCTCTGATTTTAGGAGTTGGATGGGGGACACACGCTGGAACGAGTTTGCCCTTGTGCACCAGTTCCGTATGGGCCTGTCAGAGGCCCTGAAAGACAAGCTCGCCCAGGTAGAAATGCCTGAGGCGCTAGAAGACTTAATTGCACTAACCATCAAGATTGACCGTAGACTGCGGGAACGCAGGTTTGCGAGGTCTGGTCAGGGTCGTGGAAGTACCTGGGGGTCTTTCCAGGGTCCCAGCCAATCCACTAGGCCACATTTCCAGAACCCACCGCCGGAGGATACTCCTGAACCCATGCAGCTAGGCCTGGCGCGACCTAAGCTATCTCCAGAGGAACGCCAGCGCAGACGCTCCCAGAACCTGTGCCTCTACTGCGGTGAAGCTGGTCACATAGTACGATCCTGCCCGCAGAAACTGAGTAAGTGCACCTCTTCTTCCTTATCTGTTGGCGATGTTCATTCTTCCCAATACTTAGTTGTGCCCCTCTCCTTTCAGCTTCCAGAGATGACCGTGGAAGTGACAGCCATAATTGACTCGGGGGCATGCAGCTGTTTTGTAGATATTAATTTTGCTCACCAGCAGGGTATTCCCCTCCAACCAAAAGAAAAGGGGTTCAACATATTTCTGGCCGATGGGTCCCAGATAAGATCAGGGGTGGTTAACCAGGAGACCCCTTCCATTGCCACCACCATTGCCAGTCAACACCAGGAACTCCTCTGCTTGGATGCTATCGTATCACCCCTTTTCCCAGTCATTCTGGGGCTCCCATGGTTACGGGCTCATAACCCCCAAATTGACTGGGAGACCAGGGTAGTCTCGTTCCCTTCCCCATGCTGTTGGGAACACTGCTGCACTTTGGGCCTGGGGCTCCCCCAGGTCCTCGTGTGCTTGGAAGGGGATGCCGACTTAAGGCAGGTCATTCCTGCAAGCCTATCATGAATTCCTTGATGTATTCAGTAAACGGGAAGCAGATACTCTACCCCCCCACCGCCATATGACTGTCCTATTGACTTGTTACCTGGCTCAGAGATCCCTTTTGGGCGGATCTTCCCCCTTTCGGAGCTCGAATTGGGGGCCCTGAGGGAATACATTGAAGACAGCCTCCAGAAGGGATTCATCCGCCCCTCTACCTCTCCGGCAGGGGCAGGGATTTTCTTTGTAGAAAAAAAAGACAGGACCTTGAGACCGTGTATTGATTACCGGGAGTTGAATAGAGTCACAATCAAAAACCGTTACCCCCTGCCATTGGTACCAGAGTTATTTCAGAGTTTAAAGGCTGCAGTGGTGTTCACAAAGCTGGACTTAAGGGGAGCATACAACTTGGTTCGCATAAGGGAGGGGGATGAGTGGAAAACGGCATTCCGCACCCGCTTTGGCCACTTCGAATATCTGGTCATGCCGTTCGGTCTGCGCAATGCACCGGCCACTTTCCAACACTTTGTGAATTACATTTTTAGGGACTTCCTGGATGTCTTTGTTATCATCTACTTAGACGATATTTAGATTTTTTCACCTTCTCTGGGGGAGCACAGGGTTCATGTAGCAAGGGTATTGGGGCGGTTGCGGCAGCACGGCTTGTACGCCAAGGCTGACAAATGTTGCTTTGAACAATCCAGCTTTATTTTTCTGGGTCTGATTATCTCCACTGCGGGGGTCGCGATGGACCCTCAGAAAGTCTCTGCAATACTGGATTGGCCTGAACCCACAGACAGGAAAGGCGTCCAACGGTTTGTTGGGTTTGCAAACTTTTACCGCAAGTTCATCAAGAACTTCTCGGGTCTGGTCTCCCCCATTACTCAGCTAACCAAGCTTGGAACTCGGTTCAGGTGGACGCCAGAGGCGCAGGAAGCTTTTGAAGCTTTGAAGAAGCTATTCACCTCGGCACCCATCCTGGGTCACCCAGATGCCGCCTTACCCTACATCTTGGAGGTAGATGCATTGGAGAATGCAGTAGGTTCCATCCTATCCCAGCGAAAGGGCACCAGGGAATTGCTCCATCCTGTGGCATTCTTCTCACGGAAACTCACCCCGGCGGAAAGGAACTACGATATCGGCGATCGTGAACTTCAGGCTATTAAGACAGCGTTAGAGGAATGGAGGTACCTGCTGGAAGGTGCCTCACACCCCATCTTGATATTTACAGATCACAAGAATCTGGAGTACCTGAGGACCGCCAAACGCTTACGCCCACGACAGGCGAGATGGGCACTGTTCTTCTCAAGATTTAATTTCCACATTATGTACAGGCCGGGATCAAAGAATACGAAGCCAGATGTGTTGTCACGCATGTACGAGGATGCCAAGGAGGTCCCAGCGCCCGACACTATCCTGTCCTCGGGAAACTTCTTGGCGCTCCAGACGGACCTTCGGTCCAAGATAATGGAGGCATCCACGGCCATACCCATCCCAGCCGGGGTGCCCCTCCAGAACAAGGGGGGACTTCTATGGAAGGAGGATCGGATTATGGTGCCAGAGGAAACCCGAACCCTGGTCTTGGGCCATTGCCATGACCACCCGATGGCAGGGCACTTTGGCTAGGCCAAGACCCTAGAGCTCCTCCGACGCTCCTTCTGGTGGCCTGATATGGCTAAAGATTGCAAACACTATGTAAAATCCTGCATCACCTGCCAGAGGAACAAACCTTCAAGGAACAAGGCTTGGGGTCTTCTGCGGCCTTTACCGATTCCCGAACGGCCTTGGCAGAAGATTTCGATGGATTTTATAGTCGAGCTCCCACCATCACTAGACCACACAGCAATCCTTGTGGTCGTGGACCGTTTATCTAAGATGGCCCACTTCATACCATTAAGGAAGACTCCATCGGCAGCCGAAACTGCGCGAGTATTCATTCAAGAGATTGTAAGACTGCACGGAGTCCCTGAAGACATTGTCTCAGACCGAGGGGTTCAGTTTACCTCAAGATTTTGGAGGGCTCTGTGTAAAGCCCTGGACATCCAACTGTCCCTCTCTTCTGCATTCCACCTTCAGTCCAACGGACAGACCGAAAGAACCAACCAGACTCTGGAGCAATACCTGCGCTGCTATACATCTTTCGCTCAGGATGACTGGATACCACTTCTACCCTTGGTGGAATTCGCGTACAACAACGCGTGCCATTCGGCAACGGGGCAGTCCCCGTTCTTTTCCAATTATGGGTTTCACCCTATCTTCCTCCCGGACTTGGTCCCTGAATGCCCAGTTCCAGCAACGCAGGATACATTGACATTCTTCTCCTCGAACAACAAGAAGCTACAGGAAGCCATCATTCGGGCCCAAGAAGACTACAAGAAGGCATTTAACAAGAAACGAAGGGGAGATCTGGTATTGCGGCCCGGAGAGAAGGTTTGGTTGTCTACATCCAACTTAAAGATGCTTTGCCCCTCAAAGAAATTGGGACCTAAATTTATAGGACCCTTTTGCGTTAAGCGGATGGTCAACGAGGTGGCTTACGAACTTGTTCTCCCTGACACACTCAAGATCCACCCAGTCTTCCATGTATCCCTGCTGAAGCCAGTGATCCCAGATGCCTTCCCTGACCGAGAATCTAGACCTCCGGAGGCCATAACGGTCGAAGGAGAAGAAGAATTTGAGGTAGAAACAATCCTGAAGTGCCGAAGGAGGGGGGGCCAGACCCAATTCCTAATCAAATGGAAGGGCTACGGCCCTGAGGACAATTCTTGGGAACCAGCCCATAATGTCCATGCACCCAGACTTGTCCAGAGGTTTTTTCGCGATCACCCGTGGTGGAGAGATCGGGTGGGCATCCGGAGGTTGCCCGTAGGGGAGGGCAATGTCAGGGATCTCCTCGATCCCTGCCGCGATGGTCCCGGCGCAGGCGCAGTGCGCCGCCCTGTTCAGACACTCGGGCACTAGGTCCGGGCCGGCCGCGGCGTTCGAGTTCGCGCATGCGCAGTAGAAGCCGCGGCCACCCGCTGGGCACCAATGGCAGCGCAGGGCGGGATATTTAAATGGCCCTGAGCTGTCATTCAGTGCCTTCTGGTCTTCCCTGTATCCTGTATCTGCGAACCTGTGAATTGTAAGTTGCTGACCCGGATTGTGCTCTGACCTTGTTGTATTCTCCTGCCCTGACCCTTGCTTTGCCTGACCTCTCTCTTGAATGCCCCCTATTGGATCTGACCTGCTGTTACTGACCTGGCGTGTGACCCGACTATTCTCTGCCCGCTGCCTTGTACCGTACCGTCCTCCCTGTTACCGACCCCGCTTGTCTGACTTTGCACCTGCTCAGCCATCCATCCCTCCCAGTGGGGTCTTCTGACCTCCTCATATCAGGATCTTCCCCGTGGGAGCCCTCGGCGTATACCACTACTACTGATGGGTTTACCCAGTAGCCACGACCTGGTCTCGGGGAGCTCCAAGTCCATCCCCACCATCAGGGGCCCTGGTGAACAAGCACCCTGGGACTTAGACTCCGTGCTCTGGGAACGCCTATTTAGTGGAGTGCTAGTGGTACCGCCGGGTGGTCCCTTACAAAAAGAGAATCAATATTATGTGTATATATAGCAGTGGGGGAGGGGGGAGAGCAGAAGTCAGGAGTATGTAATGTACAACATAGAGTATATAGTGCAGGGGTCAGGGATTTGTAATTTACAACAAAGTATATAGTGCAGGGGTCAGGAGTATGTAATGTACAACATAGAGTATATAGTGCAGGGGTCAGGAGTATGTAATGTACAACATAGAGTATATAGTGCAGGGGTCAGGAGTATGTAATGTACAACATAGAGTATATAGTGCAGGGGTCAGGAGTATGTAATGTACAACAGAGTACATAGTGCAGGGGTCAGGAGTATGTAATGTACAACATAGAGTATATAGTGCAGGGGTCAGGAGTATGTAATGTACAACACAGAGTATATAGTGCAGGGGTCAGGAGTATGTAATGTACAACATAGAGTATATAGTGCAGGGGTCAGGAGTATGTAATGTACAACACAGAGTATATAGTGCAGGGGTCAGGAGTATGGAATGTACAACATTGAGTATATAGTGCAGGGGTCAGGAGTATGTAATGTACAACATAGAGTATATAGTGCAGTGGTCAGGAGTATGTAATGTACAACATAGAGTATATAGTGCAGGGGTCAGGAGAATGTAATGTACAACATAGAGTATATAGTGCAGGGGTCAGGAGTATGTAATGTACAACACAGAGTATATAGTGCAGGGGTCAGGAGTATGTAATGTACAACATACATTATATAGTGCAGGGGTCAGGAGTATGTAATGTACAACATGGAGTATATAGTGCAGGGGTCAGGAGTATGTAATGTACAACACACAGTATATAGTGCAGGGGTCAGGAGTATGTAATGTACAAAATAGAGTATATAGTGCAGGGGTCAGGAGTATGTAATGTACAACAGAGTATATAGTGCAGGGGTCAGGAATATGTAATGTACAACATAGAGAATATAGCGCAGGGGTCAGGAGTATGTAATGTACAACAGAAAAAAAAGTGCAGGGGGTCAGGAGTATGTAATGTACAACAGAGTATATAGTGCAGGGGTCAGGAGTATGTAATGTACAACATAGAGTATATAGTGCAGGAGTCAGGAGTATGTAATGTACAACAGAGTATATAGTGCAGGGGTCAGGAGTATGTAATGAACAACAGAAAATAAAGTGCAGGGGTCAGGAGTATGTAATGTACAATATACAGTATATAGTGCAAAGGTTAGGAGTATGTAATGTACAACAGAGAGTACATAGTGCAGGGGTCAGGAGTATGTAATGTACAACCCAGAGTATATAGTGCACGGTTCAGGAGTATGTAATGAACAACAGAATATAAAGTGCAGGGGGTCAGGAGTATGTAATGTACAACAGAGTATATAGTGCAGGGGTCAGGAGTATGTAATGTACAACATAGAGTATATAGTGCAGGGGTCAGGAGTATGTAATGTACAACATAGAGTATATAGTGCAGGGGTCAGGAGTATGTAATGTACAACAGAGTATATAGTGCAGGAGTCAGGAGTATGTAATGTACAACATAGAGTATATAGCGCAGGGGTCAGGAGTATGTAATGTACAACAGAGTATATAGTGCAGGGGTCAGGAGTATGTAATGTACAACATAGAGTATATAGTGCAGGGGTCAGGAGTATGTAATGAACAACAGAATATAAAGTGCAGGGGTCAGGAGTATGTAATGTACAATATACAGTATATAGTGCAAAGGTTAGGAGTATGTAATGTACAACAGAGAGTATATAGTGCAGGGGTCAGGAGTATGTAATGTACAACCCAGAGTATATAGTGCAGGGGTCAGGAATATGTATTGCACAACAGAGTATATAGTTCAGGGGTCAGGAGTATGTAATGTACAACATAGAGTATATAGTGCGGGGGTCAGGAGTATGTAATGTACAACATAGAGTATATAGTGCAGGGGTCAGGAGTATGTAATGTACAACAGAGTATATAGTGCAGGGGTCAGGAGTATGTAATGTACAACAGAGTATATAGTGCAGGGGTCAGGAGTATGTAATGTACAACATAGAGTATATAGTGCAGGGGTCAGGAGTATGTAATGAACAACATAGAGTATATAGTGCAGGGGTCAGGAGTATGTAATGTACAACATAGAGAATATAGTGCAGGGGTCAGGGGGATGTAATGTACAACAAAGTATATAGTGCAGGGGTCAGGAGTATGTAATGAACAACAGAATATAAAGTGCAGGAGGTCAGGAGTATGTAATGTACAACAGAGTATATAGTGCAGGGGTAAGGAGTATGTAATGTACAACATAGAATATATAGTGCAGGGGTCCAGAGTATAGAATGTACAACATAGAGTATATAGTGCAGTGGTCAGGAGTATGTAATGTACAACAGAGTATAAAGTGCAGGGATCAGGAATACGTAATGTTCAACAGAGTATATAGTGCAGGGGTCAGGAGGATGTAATGTACAATATAGAGTATATAGTGCAGGGGTCAGGAGTATGTAATGTACAATATAGAGTATATAGTGCAGGGGTCAGAAGGATATAATGTACAACAGAGTATAAAGTGCAGGGATCAGGAGTATGTAATGAACAACAGAATATATAGTGCAGGATGTCAGGAGTATGTAATGTACAACATAGATTATATAGTGCAGAGGGCAGGAATATGTAATGTACAACATTAAGTATATAGTGCAGGGGTCAGGAGTATGTAATGTACAACATAGAGTATATAGTGCAGGGGTCAGGAGTATGTAATGTACAACATAAAGTATAAAGTGCAGGGGTCAAGAGTATGTAATGCACACCAAAGTATATAGTGCAGGGGTCAGGAGTATGTCATATACAACAAAGATTATATAGTGCAGGGGTCAGGAGTATGTAAAGATTAGAGGAACTGAATGTATTCTCTACTGAGAAGAGGAGATTAAGGGGGGATATGATATCCATGTATAATACATAAGGGGGATATGATCTCCATGTATAATACATAAGGGGGATATGATCTCCATGTATAATACATAAGGGGAGATATGATCACCATGTATAATACATAAGGGGGGTAGGATCTCCATGTATAATACATAAGGGGGGGGGGATATGATCTCCATTTATAATACATAAGGGGGGGGGGATATGATCTCCATGTACAATACATAAGGGGGGATATGATCACCATGTATAATACATAAGGGGAGATATGATCTCCATGTATAATACATAAGGGGGAATATGATCTCCATGTATAATACATAAGGGGGGATATGATCTCCATGTATAATACATAAGGGGGGGATATGATCTCCATGTATAATACATAAGGGGGATATGATCTCCATGTATAATACATAAGGGGGGGATATGATCTCCATGTATAATACATAAGGGGGATATGATCTCCATGTATAATACATAAGGGGGGATATGATCTCCATGTATAATACATAAGGGGGGATATGATCTCCATGTATAATACATAAGGGGGGATATGATCTCCATGTATAATACATAAGGGGGGATATGATCACCATGTATAATACATAAGGGGGGTAGGATCTCCATGTATAATACATAAGGGGGGGGGGATATGATCTCCATTTATAATACATAAGGGGGGGGGGATATGATCTCCATGTACAATACATAAGGGGGGATATGATCACCATGTATAATACATAAGGGGGATATGATCTCCATGTATAATACATAAGGGGGATATGATCTCCATGTATAATACATAAGGGGGGATATGATCTCCATGTATAATACATAAGGGGGATATGATCTCCATGTATAATACATAAGGGGGGATATGATCTCCATGTATAATACATAAGGGGGATATGATCTCCATGTATAATACATAAGGGGGATATGATCTCCATGTATAATACATAAGGGGGGATATGATCTCCATGTATAATACATAAGGGGGGATATGATCTCCATGTATAATACATAAGGGGGGATATGATCACCATGTATAATACATAAGGGGGATATGATCTCCATGTATAATACATAAGGGGGATATGATCTCCATGTATAATACATAAGGGGGGATATGATCTCCATGTATAATACACAAGGGGGGGATATGATCTCCATGTATAATACATAAGGGGGATAGGATCTCCATGTATAATACATAAGGGGGGATATGATCTCCATGTATAATACATAAGGGGGGATATGATCACCATGTATGATACATAAGGGGGGATATGATCTCCATGTATAATACATAAGGGGGATATGATCTCCATGTATAATACATAAGGGGGATATGATCTCCATGTATAATACATAAGGGGGATATGATCTCCATGTATAATACATAAGGGGGATATGATCTCCATGTATAATACATAAGGGGGGGATATGATCTACATGTATAATACATAAGGGGGGGATGTGATCTCCATGTATAATACATAAGGGGGGATGTGATCTCCATGTATAATACATAAGGGGGGTAGGATCTCCATGTATAATACATAAGGGGGGGGGGGATATGATCTCCATGTATAATACATAAGGGGGGATATGATCACCATGTATAATACATAAGGGGGATATGATCTCCATGTATAATACATAAGGGGGATATGATCTCCATGTATAATACATAAGGGGGAATATGATCTCCATGTATAATACATAAGGGGGGATATGATCTCCATGTATAATACATAAGGGGGATATGATCTCCATGTATAATACATAAGAGGGGATATGATCTCCATGTATAATACATAAGGGGGGATACACTCTCCATGTATAATACATAAGGGGGGGATTGCTGTAGGAAAGTTCTGGATTCTTTCTTGGATACACAGAATATAACTGGATATAACATTTATAGGGAAAGTTGATCCAGGGAATATCCGATTGTCTCTCGGGGGTCAGGAAGGAATTTATTCCCCTGCAGGAGGAGATTGGATCGTGCTTTGCTGGGTTTTGCCTTCTGGTGGATCAGCTGTGGGTGTCGGATTATAACTTTTATTTTTAATGGTACAACTAGATGGATGTCTTTTTTCAGCCAGACTAACTATGTAACTATGTAGGTCCCACACCGCTGCCTCCCATCTCCTGAGACTGCACTCAGTGACTTGGGTCTGAGACACTACAGACATATCTCTCCACCCGGCACAGCCAGCAGAACACAGAGCAAGGAACCCTGGGAGAATTGTCCTGTCAGAGATTTTAGTCAAGCATGAGGAAGAAGACACACAGAACAGGTCCCAGATAACTCAACACTTATGGTGAAAATGAACATTTTGCTGCCAGCTGAACCCCAGAACCTCCATAAATCCAGTCTAGATACATAAATTGTGTCTGCAGCACAGAGAAGGAAGATTATCCGAGAGAAATCCAGGAATACAGGACGGGGAACACAGCTCAGGAAAGTGACCAGGGGATTACAGGCTGATATCACCCAGTCCCCGCCCTACTCTGGACCAATCAGTGAGCAGTATGGGTGGAGGAATGGATTTAGTGTTCATGACCCACCTGTGCTGATCTCTGTAGGAGTGTCCTCCTCTATAAATGTCCCCGTTATTCCATCCTCCTCCATAGACTGCTGATCATCCCTCACATACGCCTCTTCTTCTTCTGCTTTCACCTCAAATTCTGTATCGATTGGATCTCCATTCTAAATCAAGGAAATGAGAGAAAATATCATCTGTAAAATGTAAGATTTATTATTATTATTATTTATTATTATGACATCACAAAAATTTCACACATTATCTCTACAAGTCCATGTTCTTGATCCTCCATCCCACCAACCTTGCAATGGTGAGGAATGGTGTGACCTTCCTGTGTGGAATCCCGGGAATACAGAGGACGGGGACATCTCTCTGGTGGGTTCCTGGTATTAGGTGGCTCCATCATATCCTTGTGTCCTTCTGAAAACTCCTCCATCACTCCATACTCCTCATCCTCCTCTTTATACTCTTCTTTAACATCAATATTATCATCCCCGAGGATTCCACTCTGAAAGATATAATAAAACATTCATTGTAACAAACATGCTGTGTATAAATCACAACTACCAATAATTGTCATCATCTACCTGATGATGGTGAGGGATGGTGTGACCTTCCTGTGTGGAATCCCGGGAATACAGAGGACGGGGACATCTCTCTGGTGGGTTCCCATGACTGGACCCATCTGTAGGAAACACACACACTGACTGAATCCATTGTTTCTATGTGTTTATCAGATGATGGGGGATCTAGGTGGATCCTCCGTACTGCTCTCTCCTTTACAATAAAGTCTCCTCTTACCCGGTGATGTGAGGGGCGGCTGATTGTCCATCATGACGTCCTTGTAGAGATCCTTGTGTCCTTCTAAATACTCCCACTCCTCCATGGAGAAATAGACAGTGACACCCTGACACCTTATAGGAACCTGACACACACAATGATACAGTCACCATCCAGACACATCCCTTGTCTGTTACTGGAGAATGTCCCAGAATTCCCGGCACCGCTCACCTCTCCTGTCAGCAGCTCAGTGATCTCTCTGGTGACTTCTAGAATCTTCTTCTTCTTTCTCTCTTCTATCAGGGAGGGAGGTGGAGGCAATGTGATGTCATATGATCTCCAGACTTCACAGGAGGAAAACTCTACATCTGAACACAAATAGTCACATCAAATGATATTCCCAGAATCCTCCTCACCTCTCCATTCAGGTCTCCATTTTATTAAAGCCCCACTTCAGACTGAGGTATAATTCCCCCCCATAGGACCCCCACACTACGCAGGGTATAGGCTTGTTGCAGCATTCTGATGTCATTACATAAAACGCAGGACCAACAGTCCCACTTTACATGTGAGGATACCAAGGGGCCCCACATCCTAAGAGCATCAGGGAAAAAGACAAGATGAAGGGAGATTGGGAGGAGGAGCTGTGAGGTCGGTGTGATGTCATAGGATTCTCTGACTCCGGATGGAGGGACATTGGGAGGAGGAGCTGTGAGGTCGGTGTGATGTCATAGGATTCTCTGACTCCGGATGGAGGGACATTGGGAGGAGGAGCTGTGAGGTCGGTGTGATGTCATAGGATTCTCTGACTCCGGATGGAGGGACATTGGGAGGAGATGCTGTGAGGTCGGTGTGATGTCATAGGATTCTCTGACTCCGGATGGATGGACATTGGGAGGAGATGCTGTGAGGTCGGTGTGATGTCATAGGATTCTCTGACTCCGGATGGAGGGACATTGGGAGGAGGAGCTGTGAGGTCGGTGTGATGTCATAGGATTCTCTGACTCCGGATGGAGGGACATTGGGAGGAGATGCTGTGAGGTCAGTGTGATGTCATAGGATTCTCTGACTCCGGATGGAGGGACATTGGGAGGAGGAGCTGTGAGGTCGGTGTGATGTCATAGGATTCTCTGACTCCGGATGGAGGGACATTGGGAGGAGATGCTGTGAGGTCGGTGTGATGTCATAGGATTTTCTGACCCTGGATGGAGGGACATTGGGAGGAGGAGCTGTGAGGTCGGTGTGATGTCATAGGATTCTCTGACTCTGGATGGAGGGACATTGGGAGGAGGGGCTGTGAGGTCGGTGTGATGTCATAGGATTCTCTGACACTGGATGGAGGGACATTGGGAGGAGGAGCTGTGAGGTCAGTGTGATGTCATAGGATTCTCTGATTCTGGATGGTGGAACATTAGGAGGAGGAGTTGTGAGGTCAGTGTTATGTCACAGGACTCTGACTTTGGATGGACGGACATTGGGAGGAGGGAGGAGCTGTGAGGTCGGTGTGATGTTATAGGACTCTGACTCTGGATGGAGGGACATTGGGAGGAGGAGCTTTGGGGGGGGCACTCTGTGAGGTTTCTGTACATTGCTCCCAGGTGCATACCGCCTCTCCAAACATGAAAGATGGAGTTTGTCTTTGGGCTTTGCCAGGACACATCATATTTCGCAGATCTCCATGTACTCCGGAGACTTTACTGATCACATTTTAGGATGAATATCTGTGACTGGGATCATTATGGAGAAATATGCTTTCAGGACATTATCATTATACAGGATTTATGGCGCCAACAGTTTGCTCAGCACTTTACAATATAACGGGAGACAATACAGCAACAATACAGATCAATACAAGAGGGATAGGAGGGCCCTGATCCTGGGAGCTTACAATCTAAGAGGGAGGGGCTAGTAATACAAATGGTAGTAACTGTGGGGGATGGACTGGTAGGAGGAGTAGAAGATTCCATTATTAGCTGAGTGCAGGATAGGCTTCCCTGAAGAGAGAGATTTTCAGAGATTGACCAAAAGTGAGCAGAGTAGGTGATGGTCTGATAAATTGGGGTAGAGAGTTCCAGAGGACAGGGGAAGCTCTGGAGAAGTCCTGGAGAAGAGCATGGGAGGAGGAGACAAGGGAGCTAGAGAGTAGGAGGTCTTACAAGAAGCGGAGAGTATGGTTTGAGTGATATTTAGAGACAAGATTGGTGATGTAATTTGGGGCAGAGTTATAAATGGCTTCATATGTTATTGTTAGTGTTTTAAATTTTATCCATTGGGCAATGGGAAGCCAGTGGAGGGATTGGCAGAGAGGGGTGGAGGACACTGAGTGGAGGCCAGTGGAGGGATTGGCAGAGAGGGGTGGAGGACACTGAGTGGAAGCCAGTGGAGGGATTGGCAGAGAGGGGTGGAGGACACTGAGTGGAGGTCAGTGGAGGGATTGGCAGAGAGGGGTGGAGGACACTGAATGGAGGTCAGTGGAGGGATTGGCAGAGAGGGGTGGAGGACACTGAGTGGAGGTCAGTGGAAGGATTGGCAGAGAGGGGTGGACGACACTGAATGGAGGCCAGTGGAGGGATTGGCAGAGAGGGGTGGAGGACACTGAGTGGAGGCCAGTGGAGGGATTGGCAGAGAGGGGTGGAGGCCACTGAATGGAGACCAGTGGATTGATTGGCAGAGAGGGGTGGAGGACACTGAATGGAGGCCAGTGGAGGGATTGGCAGAGAGGGGTGGAGGACACTGAATGGAGGCAAGTGGAGGGATTGGCAGAGAGGGGTGGAGGACACTGAGTGGAGGCAAGTGGAGGGATTGGCAGAGAGGGGTGGAGGACACTGAGTGGAGGCCAGTGGAAGGATTGGCAGAGAGTGGTGGAGGCCAGTGGAGGGATTGGCAGAGAGGGGTGGAGGACACTGAATGGAGACCAGTGGAGGGATTGGCAGAGAGGGGTGGAGGACACTGAATGGAGGCCAGTGGAGGGATTGGCAGAGAGGGGTAGAGGCCAGTGGAGGGATTGGCAGTGAGGGGTGGAGGCCAGTGGAGGGATTGGCAGAGAGGGGTGGAGGACACTGAATGGAGGCCAGTGGAGGGATTGGCAGAGAGGGGTGGAGGACACTGAGTGGAGGGCAGTGGAGGGATTGGCAGAGAGGGGTGGCAGATACAGAACGGTTAGTAAGGTGGCTGAGTCTGGCAGCAGCATTCATGATAGACTGAAGAGGGGATAGCCTGCGATGAGGTCGGCTAATGAGGAGGGAGTTACAATAGTCAAGGCGAGAGATAACCAGGGAGGGAATAAGTTGCTTAGTGGTTTCCGAGGTTAGGAGCGGGCGGAGGGAATACTAAGAGCTCAGTTTTGGAAAGACTGAGTTTGAGGAAGTGGAGGGACATACATGCGATCCAACAGCAAGAGCACAGAATACGCCATATTGAGACAAAAATGGGAGACATAGTCACAGCACATAACAATGTAATTTACGCACATGATGACCACGCTTCTGAAATCGAGCAAATTCACCTAAAACTAGCAGATTTGGGAGATCGCTCAAGATGCAACAATATAAAATTCAGGGGTATGCCTGAAACTATCGTCAATGATACACCAACAGTACATGAAACTCCTCATTCCATCTCTCTCAGATATGGAGCTCGCCACAGATCGAGCACATAAAATACCCAATCCCACATTCTTATCAGCGTCAATCCCCAGAGACGTTCTAACCCACATTCACTTCTACCATATCAAAGAAAAAATAATGACAGCAGCCAGAAACCCGCCCTGCTCCCGCCATCACATACAAACATCAGATTATATGCGGATCTCTCTAAGGCCACTCTTCTTAATCAAAAAAAGATAGTCAACATCACCAAGGCCCTACGAAACCATGGAATAGCCTATCAATGGGGATTCCCCACAAAATTGACCATCAGACACCAGGGCAGAACACATACAATGAGAACCCTAGAGGCAGGCATCGACCTACTGAAGACTTGGAACATAATACCCGCTGAGCCCCACCAGTCCCCTCCTATCAATATGCAACATATGGAGGCAGAATAAACCTGACTAACCACACTCTTTGTACAACCCATCCTTACCTCCTCGGATACTATACCTCAACATATCGTTTTCTGGCAATGGCCCTTTACAAAATATTCTCATGTTACGAGACATTGTTTGGCATGACCCTTTTGCTGGTCTATGCTTGTTTGCACCCCCCTGTGCTTGTTTGCACCCCCCTGTTTTGCAGTAGCACTCCCTGCTACCCATGCTACTTGCATTTTCCCCAAGTCTTTTTTTGCCCCCTTCTAAGTCCACTCCCCCTGCACCATCAGTCGATCAATCGGACCAACTGTTCACCTGAAACCAGCCAAAACAGAAGGAAAACATCACATGCATCATCGAGCGCACCAACACCACTATACCAAATGCATGGAAATCTCTCTTGTCCCCCCAAGTCTCTCTCACCTATGTTGGCACGCACAGAAACAACTCCTCTACTCTACCAACCTAACCAGCGAACAACAAAATTATTGATATAACATCACTCAATGTACGGGGCCTAAACTCCCCTTTTAAGAGATGGATGCTCCAAAAGGAAGCCCGAACACTTCATGCTGACATACTCTTCATACAAGAGACACATTTCACAACTGCCAAGACCTCTAAACTACAACTGCACCGATTCACCCACATTTATATGGCTACCAACTCCAAAAAGAAAAATGGAGTTATTACAGCCATGAAAGACTCTATACACTTCCAATACATCTCGGAAATAGCAGACTCTCAAGGGCGCTACCATATCCTATTCTGCAAACTCAACGACATACCATATACCCTAGTAAACGTTTATGGACCCAACGACAGCCAATTGCAATTCTACCACAAACTCCTTTCCACCATCTCTTCTCACAAACATGGCAGACTTCTCATTGGCGGAGACTTTAACATCATCGGCAACCCGCTCCTGGACTCATTCACCAACAAACGCTCTCCAAAACACAACTTTAATCGTTTCTTACATGACCATGATTTATATGACATCTGGAGATGTCACCATAGCACCGAAAGAGACTATACCTACTAATCCCCATCTCACCTTTCATACTCCAGAATTGACTTCTTTGTTACAGATAAATGGACTCTACATGTTACATCATCCAAAACTGGCACTATAACCTGGTCTGATCACGCTCCAATCAACATAACCCTGGACGACAAGCAACATTCCTCAATCCCCCGAATCTGGAGACTGAATTCCTCGATATTGAAGAACCCAGATAACCAAAAACACCTATCAGAAGCTCACAAAACATTTTTTGAATTTAACGCCACACCTGACACCTCTATAACCACACTATGGTCCACCTACAAAGCATACATGAGAGGTATCCTCATACAACTTAACACTCGCATCAATAAACAAAGAACCCAGCAAATTGACCAACTTCTAGCATCCATAAAACTAAAAGAAGAAATCAATAAAAAAACCCAAACCCCTCAACGCAAAAATCACTAACCTCAGACAGAAATAAACTCCGATCCCTTCTACTGTACAAGATCTTAACCTTCAAAAATCGAAAGCACAATTCTACTCCCTAGGCAATAAGGCAAATTCACCATTAACAAAACGAATTAAACATAGACGTCTCAAATCCAAAATACCCTCAATTACACACCCAACCACCCATAAGTCTCTCACAAACCCGCAAGACATAGCCAACGCCTTCGCAACATATTACCAAACACTATATAATATTAAAGATGACACAAATACATCCCAACCAACAATGATTTCCATTCAAAAATGTCTAAATACCACAAATCTCCCCCAACTTACCCCATTACAACTCACTTCTATCTCTCCCGCAGAAATAGCCAAAACCATAAAAACTTTACCTCTGAATAAATCTCTGGGAAATTATGGCTTTACTAATGAATTCTACAAAATATTTGCCCCCGATCTCACACCACATCTCTCCGTTCTTTTCAACCATGCCGCTTCTACAGGTGAATTCCCCAATGAAATGCTACAATCCATAACCACCACCATTTCAAAACCAGGCAAAGACCCCCAACTTTTCCAGAACTACAGACCAATCTCCCTATTAAACACGGACATAAAACTCTATGCAAAAATTATAGCAAAAGACTACTTCTCTACCTCCCCACATTAATCCACCCGGACCAAGTAGGATTTATTCCTGGCCACCAAACACCGGACGCAACCAGAAGACTCATTTCCTTCATCCACAACTTAGAAACCACTAAAAACAACCCTCTCTACTCCTATCCTTGGATGCCGAAAAAGCATTTGACCGAATACATTGGCAATTTATGCAGCTAACACTCCAAAAATTCGAAATTACAGACTGGATGCTCTCTGCAATCCATTCTCTATACTCCAATCCTTCCACTAGAGTATTAACAAATGGTACACTCTCGCATACCTTTAAAATTTCCAACAATACCAGACAAGGCTGCCCCCTATCCCTCATAATATTTACATTAATCATCGAATCCTTAGCTTCAAAACTCAGAGACGACCCCACCTTTACAGGAATTACACACCTTAAGACTGAACACAAAATTAGTCTTTTTGCAGATGACATCATACTTATGATAAATAACCCTCACAAATCACTTCCATCAATTCGGGAAGATCTCTGTAGTTATTCGGAAATTTCATATTACAAGCTGAATGAACCCAAATCTTCTATTCTAAACCTTCATACACCTACTAAAACTCAAACAATATTAACCAAACATTTCCCCTTTACTTGGGAACATCAAAGCATTCCTTATCTAGGAATCAACCTTACTACCACAACAGATCAGCTTTACACGTCAAACCACAAACTATTGCTCGAACCCATCCCACAAGAACTTAATCTCCGTACTTCCACACTCTCAAAATTGGGAAGAGTAGCAACCCTAAAAAAGAACATATTACCCAAAATCCTTTATATATTCTGCACACTCCCCATCCCCATTCCTAATACCTTCTTTACTAAATTACAGGCGATACTCACTAAATTTCTCTGGAATGCGAAAAAACCCAGATGTACTACAACCCTATTAATACGCCCAACGTCCAGAGGAGGAGCAGGTCTCCCACACTCAAAATCATACTATAATGCCACTTTACTGGACCAACTTTACTACTGGTGGCACCCAAATAAGGAAAAAGCATGGTCCACCATGGAAATGCTCCCAAATACCCAACTTGCTCCACATCACCTACTGTTCCTTCCACAATCTCCTCAATCCAAAAGTTATCTCAAACATCCATGCATCCAAGCCACCGTACAAGCCTGGTATGACTTCCTCACCCCTAACCTTGACAGAAGCCAAACAAATACTCCAATTACAACTCTACATCTCATCACCCCATCCTTACCTATACCGCAATGGGAAGATCGAGGCATATCTTTTATAAAAGACCTCTCTACAACCCAACATTTGGATCCCTTCCCGACTCTTCAAGAAAAATGTAACCTTCCCAATAAAGAGCATTTTACATACCTGAGAATAGCTCACTCCTTACAAAAGGCAAACATCCCTCACTCTTTGAAAATTCCCTCCATAGCATACCAATTCTTAAACAAAACACAATACCCGAAAAAGGGGATCTCAATCTTTTATACATATATAACCAATACACAATTCTCCCTACAGACTTCCTCCCTATCCAACTGGGAGAAACTACTCTCCCAATCAATACTACTGTACATATGGGAAAAGACCTTCACCATCACCCATAAAGCATCTCGATGTAGCTCTCACTGGGAATCATACCTGAAAGTTTTGCACCAATGGTACCTAACCCCAACCAAACTCTCTTTATACTACCCTCAACGTCCATCCACTTGCTGGAGACAATGTGGAGAAACAGGATCAATCCTCCATATACTATGGACATGTAGATCCCTCAGATCCTGTTGGAATAGTGTTTTCTGACTGCTCTCAACAATTGCAGACACCCCAATAACACCAGACCTGGTCCTGGCTCTCCTCCACTTAGGTATCGACAAATTCCCTAAGGACTCCCGCACTATTATGATTCATACACTAGCAGCTGCTAAGACCAACCTTACCAAACTATGGAACTCCACCGCCATTCCCTCCCTTTCTTCTCTTATATCAGACCTTAACTTTCAATGTGATATGGAAAGAAAAACAGCCCTCAATAATTTTTACCACCACAAATTCAAACACCAGTGGTCTCGATGCCTAGTAAACCCAAAATGCATTTTTAAAGATTGATAAACCTATAACACTTAGACTCTTGACCCTTGACTGGTGCATCCCCCCCCTTCCCCCTCTTTTTCACCCAGCCCTCTCCTCTTATCCATGTTCCTTCTCTCTCCTATATAAGGATCATCAACCCAATACAGTTCTCGCCTAACCGAGCATACCTCTGAAATAAAGAGGGGAGGGGAAGGCACCGTTAGAGAGGGAGAGATTGAAGATGTGAGTGAGGGAGCATAGGATGGAAGAGGGTGACCGTAGTAGTTGTGAGTTGACAGGATCCAGGGGGCAGGTAGTGATACGGGCTTCTGAGAAAACCTTAGTGACCTCTTCTGTAGTAGCGAGGTCAGAAGACGAAAGTGTTGAGGGAGGTTTAGTATAAGGTATGCTAAGTGGGATGGATGTCTGTGCAGTGGAGATGCCCCTACGAATTGCATCAATCTTGTTTTTGAAATGATTTGAAATCTCATAAGCAGTGAATGAGGTGCTAGGTGGAGGTTGAGCTGCTTGTACTGGGTGGAGGTGGAGAAAGTAGAGAGTTAAAAGTGGAGGAGAGACGACGAGGACTGGATGACAAGCTATTAATAAGAGTGACAAAGTAGGCTTGTTTGGAGGAATGGAGGGAGGAATTATATGTGAAGAAAGCAGATTTATATCGGGTGAATGCTTGTTGAGATTTTGGTTTTACGCCACAATCGCTCCAGCGCATGACTTTGTCGCTTAAGATTTCTGGTGTCGTCAGTCTGCCAAGGTTGTAATGGTCGGGGCCTGATGCTTCATGTTGTTAGAGGAGCAAATGAGTGTAATGCGGATGATAGTGAACTGTTGTAGACAGCAGTGGCCAGGGCAGGGCAGGACAGGGGAGAGATTCTGTCATAGAGTTGGTCAGTTGCAGAGTGGAAAGGAGCCGGGTTCAAGTTGTGAAGGTTTCTGCGGGTAATTGTTTGCTGCTTGGAGGGATAGGTGTTTGAAGACGAGGAGACTGTGCAGGTGATGAGATTGTGATCAGAGAGGAAAGGGGGTGTTTGTGAGGTTGTAGGGAGTGCAAAGATGGGAGAAAACAAGGTCTAATGTATTCCCATCAGAGTGAGTGGAGGACGTGTCCATTGTGTTCAGGACATTTACTACAAATGACATTTTTCTCTCTTTCTTCTTTTTTGAATCTTATGAAACAAAGACATAGATATTCCAATCCCCCTAAATATCCCCCCATCCCCCGCCTCTAACTAAAGTCATAAAATCCGTTAGTATAGACTGATGAGGTGAGAAGGTGACACCTCTCCACAATGAGGAGAATGTTCTGCCCCTGAAGGGGTTAATCTGGGTGTAACGGAGAAAAGGCAGGACAGAACACACAGAGGATGACAGACGCACAAAGCTTTATTGAGACAAACAGACGGCAGTCCTTCAATACGGGGGGTGGCAGAGAGGATGGATTTGCCACTAAATGGTAACGAGGGGGCCCCACCCACTTATAGTCTATGAAGAGAGCCAAGGGGATGTCTCTGTAACAGGGGTAGTCCGACACAGGAGGGGGTGCGAGGGGTCACCACCGCAACAGTTCAGGTAACACAGTGGGGAAACAGGTACTCACGGATCCAACAGGGTGCCTGGTCTCCCAGGGGTAGAAGCAGAACGCAGGTACCTGTGGAGTCCGGACCAGGCGGGTGGCCTCTGGCTCTGGCAGATGGGCTGTGGTAGTCTCTCCCCCTTCTGTGGGGCCTCTGGCAAAAAGCAGGCAGGCTGGGATAGTCTCTCCCCCTCTTCTGTGGAGCCTCTGGAAATCGCAGGCAGGCTTTATCTGGTTATCTCTTCCCTCCTGTGGGGTCTCTGTGAGGCTGGGGAGTAGACTTACAGAGTCTAGGCACAAAGGTCTCAACGGAGCTTGAGATCCTTTGATGACTGCACAATGGAATGAAAACGGAGCTCCCAACATCAGCCTCTTAAACTGCTGCAGGATGCTCCCCGGTCGCCTTGGCAACCCGGGAGGGGGGGGAGGGAATACTAGACCTCAGGGAGAATCAGGCTGGTGACAGGGACATCCTGGGGGCAGGGATGATGTCTGCATAGATGAAAAGCAAGTTGGGAGGTGTGCAGAGAGCTCCCAGCCAGCGTGCCGGGAGGGAGGGGGGCCCAGAGTAATTTGATTAGGCCATTGAATTAGGTGACACAGGGGACAATTGGAACAATACAGAGCAGTACGCTGAGGGCATGTGATACAAGGCATTAATAAAAGGATTAATAATTGGCAGGCTCCCATACCGTGACACTCCTCCCCCCTCCTTTTCACAAGTGCCGATAAGGGGAACCCACCCGGGTTCCCTGGAAGGCACTTGTGGGGTCTTGTTGCCGAGAAAGGCCATCTGCATTTTGGTGCTGGCTTCCCCTCCTGTATCGAATGGTGAAGTTGTAGGGCTGGAGGGCCAGGCTCCACCTAAGCAGGCGCCCATTGTCCACGGACACCCGATTCAGCCATGTGAGGGGGTTGTGGTCAGTGACGATGGCGACCTCCCGGCCGTACAGGTAGGGCTGTAGCTTCTTCAGGGCCCAGACTATGGCCAGACACTCCTTCTCCACGGTAGCATAGGCAACTTCACGGTCAAGTAGTTTGCGGCTGAGGAAGGCAACGGGGTGTTTCTCCCCAGCCTCGTTGACTTGGCCGAGCGCAGCCCCTAGGCCATAGGTGGAGGCGTCTGCATGAGGAAGCGTCTGTTGTGGTCAGGGGCGGCCAGGACGAGGTTGCTCGCCAGGACGGATCTGAGGTCATGTAAGGCGGATTCACAGGCCAAGGTCCAGGTCACCATCCGGGGACTGTTCTTCCGAGTCAGGTCGGTCAGGGGCTGGGCCATGGAGCTGAAATTAGGTACAAATTTATGGTAATAGCCAGCAGTGCCGAGGAATGCCATCACTTGCTTCTTGTTCTGGGAAGTGGGCCAGTCATAAATGGCCTGAACCTTGGCTGGCTCAGGTTTCAGTGTCCCCCCCACTCGGTGCCCGAGG
Source organism: Staurois parvus (assembly GCF_062004578.1). Classification (NCBI taxonomy): domain Eukaryota; kingdom Metazoa; phylum Chordata; class Amphibia; order Anura; family Ranidae; genus Staurois; species Staurois parvus. The sequence continues at coordinate 519,217 of NW_028319141.1, forward strand.
TACTGTACCTCCGCCATTCCCAACTGGCACTTGTCTGGTCTCACTGTCAGCCCAGCCCTGCAGATGCGGTCTAGGATGGCCCCCACGTGGGCCAGGTGCTCCTCCCACGTGTCACTAAAGATAGCTATGTCATCTAGGTAAGCGCACGCAAACTCTTGGCATCCCTCCACTAGCTGGTCCATGACCCGTTGAAAGGTGGCGGGGGCGTTTTTCATGCCGAAGGGCATGACGAGGAATTCATACAGGCCGAATGGGGTAATGAAGACGGAGCGCTCAATGCCCTCTTTTGTGAGGGTAATTAGCCAATAGCCCTTGCTGAGGTCTAGGGTGCTAACGTAGCGGGCCCCGGCCAGACGGTCCAGCAGGTCATCTATGCAGGGCATGGGGTAGGCGTCACTGACAGTGTAGTCATTCAGCCTCCGGTAATCCACGCAAAAGCGGGTGGTCCCATCCTTCTTTGGCATGAGCACCACCGGGGAGGCCCAAAGACTGCGGGAGGGTCAGATGATACCCAGCTGGAGCATCTCGGAGAGTTCTGCCCGGATGGCCGTCTTCACGGATTCGGGGACTCAGTATGGGGCCTGCTGGATGGGTTTCTGACTGTGGGTCTCCACGTGGTGGAGGGCTAACCCGATGCGGCCTGGGGTGGCCGAGAAGGTGACGGCCCGGTCCGCTATCACGACCGGAATCTGAACCGTCTGGTGGGGGGTTCAGCCGAGCCCCGTGGGAATCTGATCTAGGGGAGTGGTGACCTTGGTGGCTTGCAGGAGATCGGGCAGGGCTCCCTCGTCTGCTCTGCCCATGGAGGCGGGGCAGACAGCAAGCACAGGCAGAGCCCGGTCATGGTATTCTTTCAACATGTTGATGTGGACCGTGCGCTGTTGGCGGTTGCAGGCGTCGAGACCAAAGACGTAACTAGTCTCGTCTATCTTGCGGAGGACCTTGTAGGGTCCTTCCCAGATGGGCTGGAGACGATCTTGAGCACCTGCTGCCCTTCAGTGAACTCGCGGCCGTGTGCCTTGCAGTTGTACCAGACCTTCTGACGTGTCTGGGCTGCCTGGAGGTGGCCGTGGGCCATGGTGGCCAGGCAGGTCAGCCTTTCCCATAGCTCGAGAACGTAGGGAACGACGGGGGTATCCGTGTCCTCTATCTGCCCTTCCCAATGTTCCCGGAGCAGGGATAGGGGACCACGGACCTTCCGCCCGTACAGGAGTTTGAAGGGGGAGAACCCCATTGACTCTTGCGGTACCTCCCGATATGCAAACAGCAGGTGTGGAAGGAGCTTCTCCCAGTCCGCCTCCCCATCAACGAAGGACCTCAGCATGCTCTTCAGTGTGCTATTGAAGCGCTCGCAGAGGCCATTGGTTTGGGGGTGATAGGGAGTGGTCCAGATCACCTGTACCCCGCACGTGCGCCAGAGGGATTGGACCACCTTGGAAATGAACTGGTTACACTGGTCCGTCAGGATCTCACTGGGGAAACCCACTAGGGAGAAAACGGTGACTAGGGCCTCGGCTACTTTGGGGGCAGAGATGCTGGACAGGGGGACAGCCTCGGGGTAGCGGGTGGCGTAATCCACTACCGTGAGGATGTACCGCTTGCCGGCCTTACTGGGGCCAGGGGCACCAGGATGTCTACAGCTACCCACTGAAAGGGCTCATCAATGATGGGTAAGGGGCGGAGCGGGGCCTTGGGGTGGTCCCCTGGGCGTCCCCTCCTCTGACAGATGTCACAGGTCTGACAGAAGTGGGCTACGTCCTGGGTGATCACCATAAAAAATGTAGGGCTCTGAGGAAGAGGCAAGTCCTCGAAACGCGTCAGCCTTTTGGATGTCTACACTCCCTATTACGGACTGTTACTCAGTGCGGTGTTGACCCAGCTGTTCTTTATGATGTCCCTTGACTATATTATCGTTTGTGAGTACAACACCTACTTTATTTATTATTAAACATTTTTTATGGTAATGCACTAGGCCTGTGCGCCCTCTGTTTTGTCTTTCCTCATTCAGTATATTTGGATTTCCCCGGTCCATTTGAGGGCAGCAAGGTGTGCATGTTCCAGGACATTCTTAATGTGGTTGTAGCCTGCATCGAGTCCATCCCCAAGCACAGGAGCATTTGTGTTTGCTGGTTCTACGTCCTGGGTGATACCTGGCCAGTAGAAGGCTTGGGTTAGCCGAAGCCCCGTTTTCCTCTTGCCCAGGTGGCCAGCTACTGGTATGTCATGGGCTATCTAGAGTAGTGGGAACCAGAACCGTCTGGGCACTATCAGTTGTGTGGGGCTAGTGGAGGGTTGACCCGGGCGGCTTGGGCCTGCTGTGCGGTACAGCAACCCCTGCTCCCACCAAAGCTGGCCCCCATCTCCCTCCTGCCGCCCTGCACGCGGCCTGGGTCCTAAATTTAGCCAAGGTGGGGTCTGTGGCGGTCTCCCGCTTAAAGGTCTCCCGATCCCAGGTCAGGGGAAGGTCTGAGTCAGGTAGGGGTTCACTCACCGAGTGCATGCTGGGGAAAGGTCCCGTAGTGGCTTTGTCTGTAGGAGGACCTCGACCTGCTTGGCACCGGGTCTCCGCCCCGACGTACTGGCATCGTAGCTCCCCTAGGTCATTGCCGAGTAGGACATCCGCCGGGAGGCCGCCCATGACGCCGATCTGGCACTGTTTCTCCCCGAACCCATAGTCGCACGGATGCCCTGGGGATGTGATGTCTGTCTCCTCCCGCCAGCTCGATGGCGAATCCAGGGCCGGGTTGGATGGCTTCCAGCCGGCTCACTCGGGGATTAGCAATGGTCAGGAAGGCCCCCGTATCCCGAAAACCGGTGGCGGGTTGCCCGTCTACCCACACGGCCTGCAGGTGGTGTTGTTTCTGGGTGGAGTATGTAGCCCCCAGGGGGTGGACACTGTAAACCCACCAGGGTTGGTTGGCATCTGGGGGGCTCATCCATTCGCTGGGAGGCGGGGGCAGTGGTTCTTCTGCGGGATGGAGATCCAGGTACTGAACCGGACGGGTAAAGTGCCGGCTACGAGAGGTGGGGCAGTTGGCTTGGAGGTTCCCTGGCTGGTTGCATCTGTAGCAGCGGCGCTCCATGGGGGGCCCTGCGAACCGGGCTCTGGGGGGTGGCCCTGCGGGATTGGCAGTGGTAGGTGGGGGGCCCATTTTGGCAGAGGTGGTGGGGGGCGGGGCCCTTGATGGCTCAGGGGCCCGCCGTTTCCAGTGTGGCTTGATGGCCAGGATCTCATCAGCCAGGGCAGCGGCCTTTGCAAGGGTGGTAGGGGCTCTCTTACCCATCCGTGCACCTCCGCCGGGCATTGGTTTTAGAATTGCTCCTTCAGAAATGCTTGGATGATTTCTTCTGTGGTGCGGGCCTGTTCCCCCTCTAGCCACCTCCGACAGGACTTCGACATCTTGTGCGCATACATCCTATAGGACGGTTCCGCATGGCAGGGAAGGTCACGGAAGCGCACCCGGTGCACTTCTGGGGTCACCGCATAATATTCCAACACAGTCTGTTTGACCCGGGCGTAATCCCGGCCATCCACATAGTCCAGAGTGCGGTAGGCTGCAGCTGCATCCCCTTCTAGCAGACCCACGAGGTGCGATATCCAAGCCATGCTTGGCACCTCCATGAGCTGGCACTGCTGCTCAAAGTCCTGAAAGAACCCCTCTACATCCCCAGCGGCTTTGTTGAAGGGTTTAAAGTCCTTGAGGCTGACCCGGGGAGGGGGGTATCCCGCAGCCCTGGGGCTGGACGGGCAGCTTAGGTCACGGCGGCACCCTTGGCTCTCTCTTTCATGCGCCCTCCGGATAGCCTCTCGCTTGTCCTCTGCTGCAGCGTCTGACCGCAGGAGGGCCATCTCTTCCTCCACCCGAGTAAGCTAGGGGCTCTTGGGCCCTGGATCCTTGCGTGCTGGGGAGGCTGGGGTTGATCTACTTTTTACTGGGGCAAACTGGGGGGGTCCGCCTCCTTAATGGTGGTGATCAGATCCTCTTTGGCTAGGCCCCTCCAGGAAAGGGCCAGCTCCTCAGCCCTCTCCTGCAGACATGCCACAGTCCACTTCCTGTATTCGCTGGGCCGGGCCTGTTCCCGCTTTCGCTGTCTGCCATCTCCTCAGTGTCCTGATCCCACCGCTGCCAACCAGTATGTAATGGAGAAAAGGCCGGACAGAACACACAGAGTGGATGACAGATGCACAAAGCTTTATTGAGATAAACAGATGGCAGTCCTTCAATACGGGGGTGTGGCAGAGAGGGTGGATTTGCCACTAAATGGTAACGAGAGGTCCCCACCCACTTATAGTCCACTAGGAGAGCCAAGTGGGTGTCTCTGTAACAGGGGTAGTCCGACACAGGAGGGGGGGTGCGAGGGGTTACCACCGCAACAGTTCAGGTAACACAGTGGGGAAGCAGGTACTCACAGATCCAACAGGGTGCCTGGTCTCCCAGGCGTAGAAACAGAACTCAGGTACCTGTGGAGTCCGGACCAGGCGGGTGGCCTCTGGCTCTGGCAGATGGGCTGTGGTAGGCTCTCCCCCTTCTGTGGGGCTTCTGTCAAAAAGCAGGCAAGCTGGGATAGTCTCTCCCCCTTCTGTGGGGCCTCTCGCAATCGCAGGCAGGCTTTCTCTGGTTGTCTCTTCCCTCCTGTGGGGTCTCTGTGAGGCTGGGGAGTAGACTTGCAGAGTCTAGGCACAAAGGTCTCGCCGGAGCTTGAGATCCTTTGATGACTGCACAACAGAATGAAAACGGAGCTCCCAACATCAGCCTCTTAAACTGCTGCAGGATGCTCCCCGGTCGCCTTGGCAACCCGGGAGGGAAGGGAATACTAGACCTCAGGGAGAATCAGGCTGGTGACAGGGACATCCTGGGGGCAGGGATGATGTCTGCATAGATGAAAAGCAAGTTGGGAGATGTGCAGAGAGCTCCCAGCCAACTGGCTGGGAGGGAGAGGGCCCAGAGTAATTCGATTAGGCCATTGAATTAGGCCATTTGGCCTAGTGACACGGGACAATTGGAACAATACAGAGCAGGACGCTGAGGGCATGTGATACAAGGCATTAATAAGGGGATTAATAATTGGCAGGCTCCCGTACCGTGACACTGGGTTCCTACACTATATATGTGTGTATCATCATCTGCTGGAGATAAAAGACATCACAGTGACTATGGAAGAAGAGGACGGATGTGACTATGGAGGAAGAGGACGGACGTGACTATGGAGGAAGAGGACGGACGTGACTATGAAGGAAGAGGACAGACATGACAGGGGGTTACTGGGTGTAAATAGGAAATAACATCTTCTTACCTCCTCTGCTGCATCTTCCAGCAACGTCTCAAATATGCTTTCTGTCTGTACCTGACATCACTTCCAGTCTATACCTGACATCACTTCCTGTCTGTCTTCCATAGAGACTTCCTGTCTGGGTAGAAGTGAGATCCCCACCTTGTGGAGCTCAGAGGAACTGCAGCCCCGAGAAGCGTCTGGTAGTGTGACCCCGGCCTTGTGCTGGGTGTGTATGGACTGTAGATCCTTATAGAGGGGTCACCTCCACTCCCACCAAGGGGGACAGAAATATATGACTGCCTAGTCCAGCCTTTCTCAGCCAGGGTTCCTCCAAAGGTTTCTAGGGGCTCCTTCAGCAATGAACAATTCCTGTCTCTTAGTAACAAATGGCATCAATGATCTGTAAAATCCATTTCTTGGAATACATCACAGGACACGAAGCATCTTTATAAATCCTTCCTAACACTGTTATGCCCACCTACAGGTGATCGGACATTGGCAAACAATAGACAGGACGTCCCCTTGTAGAGCAGATCTCCCACATAGGAAAGGTTTGCAGCAAGCCATAGCCCATAACAGGAGGGGACGGATCTCTGGGATTCCTGAGGGACTCCAAGAAATGGATTTTACAGGTAAACCACAAAATGTCATTTTCTTTGTCGCACATCACAGGACACAGAACATCTTTTACATTCCTTACTAACAGGGATGTCCCACCTAGAACATGAGGGGAGGACAACAAGCCAACAGGTCCCAAAAACAACCAGAAATAGGAAAGAACCTCATGCAGCAGCCTGCAAAAACCAATGTGTCCAAAGGGAAGAGTCCTTAGTGACTCCAACATCCACCTGGTAACATCATAAAGAGTGCACCGAAGACCAGGTAGAGGCTTCACCAACATGATACACTGAAGGTAGGTAGTGTCATCCCTTATAAAGGGGGAACCTGTCCTTTCATACTGGAAACTGGAGCAACAACCCGACAAATTCAGGGAATAAACAGACATGGAAGCTGCGGGATCCTTCTATTCGGTCCTCAGGAGCCACAAAGAGAAATCCTGTTGCCAAATTGCGGCTGTCAACTACAGGTAACCTGATAGGACAAATACCCAACGTGATAAAAACCTATTCCCCAGTTACTGAGCCTGAGGGCAAAGGGAGGTAATACGCCGTCCCGGCTGAGATGAGGGTAAAGGAAGGTAACACGCTGTCCCGGCTGAGATGAGGGTAAAGGGAGGTAATACGCTGATCCCGGCTGAGATGAGGGTAAAGGGAGGTAATACGCTGTCCCGGCTGAGATGAGGGTAAAGGGAGGTAATACGCTGTCCCGGCTGAGATGAGGGTAAAGGAAGGTAATACGCTGTCCCGGCTGAGATGAGGGTAAAGGAAGGTAATACGCTGTCCCGGCTGAGATGAGGGTAAAGGAAGGTAATACGCTGTCCCGGCTGAGGTGCGGGTAAAGGAAGGTAATACGCTGTCCCGGGTGAGATGAGGACAAAGGGAGGTAATACGCTGTCCCGGCTGAGATGAGGGTAAAGGAAGGTAATACGCTGTCCCGGCTGAGATGAGGGTAAAGGGAGGTAATACGCCGTCCCGGCTGAGATGAGGGTAAAGGGAGGTAATACGCCGTCCCGGCTGAGATGAGGGTAAAGGGAGGTAATACGCTGTTCCGGCTGAGATGAGGGTAAAGGGAGGTAATACGCTGTCCCGGCTGAGATTTGGGTAAAGGAAGGTAATACGCTGTCCCGGCTGAGATGAGGGTAAAGGAAGGTAATACGCTGTCCCGGCTGAGATGAGGGTAAAGGGAGGTAATACGCTGTCCCGGCTGAGATGAGGGTAAAGGGAGGTAATACGCTGTCCTGGCTGAGGGTAAAGGAAGGTAATACGCTGTCCCGGCTGAGATGAGGGTAAAGGGAGGTAATACGCTGTCCCGGCTGAGATGAGGGTAAAGGAAGGTAATACGCTGTCCCGGCTGAGATGAGGGTAAAGGAAGGTAATACTCTGTCCCGGCTGAGATGAGGGTAAAGGGAGGTAATACGCTGTCCCGGCTGAGATGAGGGTAAAGGAAGGTAATACGCTGTCCCGGCTGAGATGAGGGTAAAGGAAGGTAATACTCTGTCCCGGCTGAGATGAGGGTAAAGGGAGGTAATACGCCGTCCCGGCTGAGATGAGGGTAAAGGAAGGTAATACGCCGTCCCGGCTGAGATGAGGGTAAAGGGAGGTAATACGCTGTCCCGGCTGAGATGAGGGTAAAGGGAGGCAATACGCTGTCCCGGCTGAGATGAGGGTAAAGGAAGGCAATACGCTGTCCCGGCTGAGATGAGGGTAAAGGGAGGTAATACGCTGTCCCGGCTGAGATGAGGGTAAAGGAAGGTAATACGCTGTCCCGGCTGAGATGAGGATAAAGGGAGGTAATACGCTGTCCCGGCTGAGATGAGGATAAAGGGAGGTAATACGCCGTCCCGGCTGAGATGAGGGTAAAGGAAGGTAATACGTTGTCCCGGCTGAGATGAGGGTAAAGGAAGGTAATACGCCGTCCCGGATGAGATGAGGGTAAAGGAAGGTAATACGCCGTCCCGGATGAGATGAGGGTAAAGGAAGGTAATACGCCGTCCCGGCTGAGATGAGGGTAAAGGGAGGTAATACGCTGTCCCGGCTGAGATGAGGGTAAAGGGAGGTAATACGCTGTCCCGGCTGAGATGAGGGTAAAGGAAGGCAATACGCTGTCCCGGCTGAGATGAGGGTAAAGGGAGGTAATACGCTGTCCCGGCTGAGATGAGGGTCAAGGAAGGTAATACGTTGTCCCGGCTGAGATGAGGGTAAAGGGAGGTAATACACTGTCCCGGCTGAGATGAGGGTAAAGGGAGGTAATACGCTGTCCCGGCTGAGATGAGGGTAAAGGAAGGTAATACGCTGTCCCGGCTGAGATGAGGGTAAAGGGAGGTAATACGCTGTCCCGGCTGAGATGAGGGTAAAGGAAGGTAATACGCTGTCCCGGCTGAGATGAGGGTAAAGGGAGGTAATACGCTGTCCCGGCTGAGATGAGGGTAAAGGGAGGTAATACTCTGTCCCGGCTGAGATGGGGGTAAAGGGAGGTAATACGCTGTCCCGGCTGAGATGAGGGTAAAGGGAGGTAATACTCTGTCCCGGCTGAGATGAGGGTAAAGGAAGGTAATACGCTGTCCCGGCTGAGATGGGGGTAAAGGGAGGTAATACGCTGTCCCGGCTGAGATGAGGGTAAAGGGAGGTAATACGCTGTCCCGGCTGAGATGAGGGTAAAGGGAGGTAATACTCTGTCCCGGCTGAGATGAGGGTAAAGGGAGGTAATACGCTGTCCCGGCTGAGATGGGGGTAAAGGAAGGTAATACGCCGTCCCGGCTGAGATGAGGGTAAAGGAAGGTAATACGCTGTCCCGGCTGAGATGGGGGTAAAGGGAGGTAATACGCTGTCCCGGCTGAGATGAGGGTAAAGGGAGGTAATACGCTGTCCCGGCTGAGATGAGGGTAAAGGAAGGTAATACGCTGTCCCGGCTGAGATGAGGGTAAAGGGAGGTAATACGCCGTCCCGGCTGAGATGACGGTAAAGGGAGGTAATACGCTGTCCCGGCTGAGATGAGGGTAAAGGAAGGTAATACGCCGTCCCGGCTGAGATGAGGGTAAAGGGAGGTAATACGCTGTCCCGGCTGAGATGAGGGTAAAGGAAGGTAATACGCCGTCCCGGCTGAGATGAGGGTAAAGGGAGGTAATACGCTGTCCCGGCTGAGATGAGGGTAAAGGGAGGTAATACGCCGTCCCGGCTGAGATGAGGGTAAAGGAAGGTAATACACTGTCCCGGCTGAGATGAGGGTAAAGGGAGGTAATACGCTGTCCCGGCTGAGATGAGGGTAAAGGGAGGTAATACGCCGTCCCGGCTGAGATGAGGGTAAAGGGAGGTAATACGTTGTCCCGGCTGAGATGAGGGTAAAGGAAGGTAATACGTTGTCCCGGCTGAGATGAGGGTAAAGGGAGGTAATACGCCGTCCTGGCTGAGATGAGGGTAAAGGGAGGTAATACGCCGTCCCGGCTGAGATGAGGGTAAAGGAAGGTAATACGCCGTCCCGGCTGAGATGAGGGTAAAGGGAGGTAATACGCCGTCCCGGCTGAGATGAGGGTAAAGGGAGGTAATACGCTGTCCCGGCTGAGATGAGGGTAAAGGGAGGTAATACGCTGTCCCGGCTGAGATGAGGGTAAAGGAAGGTAATACGCTGTCCCGGCTGAGATGAGGGTAAAGGGAGGTAATACGCTGTCCCGGCTGAGATGAGGGTAAAGGAAGGTAATACGCTGTCCCGGCTGAGATGAGGGTAAAGGGAGGTAATACGCTGTCCCGGCTGAGATGAGGGTAAAGGGAGGTAATACGCCGTCCCGGCTGAGATGAGGGTAAAGGGAGGTAATACGTTGTCCCGGCTGAGATGAGGGTAAAGGAAGGTAATACGTTGTCCCGGTTGAGATGAGGGTAAAGGAAGGTAATACGCTGTCCCGGCTGAGATGAGGGTAAAGGGAGGTAATACGCCGTCCCGGCTGAGATGAGGGTAAAGGAAGGTAATACGCTGTCCCGGCTGAGATGAGGGTAAAGGGAGGTAATACGCCGTCCCGGCTGAGATGAGGGTAAAGGAAGGTAATACGCTGTCCCGGCTGAGATGAGGGTAAAGGAAGGTAATACGCTGTCCCGGCTGAGATGAGGGTAAAGGGAGGTAATACGCCGTCCCGGCTGAGATGAGGGTAAAGGAAGGTAATACGCTGTCCCGGCTGAGATGAGGGTAAAGGGAGGTAATACGCTGTCCCGGCTGAGATGAGGGTAAAGGAAGGTAATACGCCGTCCCGGCTGAGATGAGGGTACAGGGAGGTAAGAAGCCGTATTCCTGTCCTGAGTGCGGGAAGGGTTTCTATTATAAATGCAATCTTAATGTTCATAAAAGAACTCACACAGGGGAGAAGCCGTATTCCTGTCCTGAGTGCGGGAAATGTTTTTCACAGAAGTCCAGTCTTTACACTCATCAGAGATCTCACACGGGGGAGAAGCCGTATTCCTGTCCTGAGTGTGGGAAATGTTTTTCAGAGAAGTCTCATCTTTCCACACATCAGAGATCTCACACAGGTGAGAAGCCACATTCCTGTCTTGAGTGTGGGAAATGTTTTTCAAGGAAGTCAAATCTTTCCACACATCAGAGATCTCACACAGGGGAGAAGCCATTTTCCTGTCCTGAGTGTGGGAAATGTTTTTCAGAGAAGTCCCATCTTTACACACATCAGAGATTTCACACAGCTGAAAAGCCATATTCCTGTCCTGAGTGTGGGAAATGTTTCTCTTTTCAATCCGGTCTTACAGTGCATAAAAGATCTCACACAGGGGAGAAGCCATATTCCTGTCCTGTGTGCGGGAAATGTTTTTCACAGAAGTCATCTCTGTATACACATCTTAGATTTCACACAGGGGAAAATTCATATTCTTGTTCTGAGTGCGGGAAATGTTTTTCAGATAAATTCAAGCTTTACATACATCAGAGATTTCACATGGGGCAGAAGCCATATTCCTGTCCTGAGTGCGGGAAATGTTTTTCACAGACGTCTGATCTTTACAGACATCAGAGATCTCACACAGGTGAAAAGCCATATTCCTGTCCTGAGTGCGGAAAATGTTTTTCACGGAGGTCCAATCTTTACACACATCAGAGATCTCACACGGGTGAGAGGCCGTATTCCTGTTCTGAGTGCGGGAAATGTTTTTCACAGAAGTCCCATCTGTACACACATCAAAGATCTCACACGGGGGAGAAGCCGTATTCCTGTCCTGAGTGTGGGAAATGTTTTTCATGGAAGTTCAGTCTTCACAAACATCAGAGATCTCACACGGGGAGAAGCCTCTCTCCTGTCCTGAGTGAGGGAAATGTTCCTCACTGAAGTCCTGTCTTCCTGTACATCAGGGGTCCCACACAACCCTGGAGGTGTATTAGTGCCTTGAGTGCGGGAAATGTCTTCTAGATGAATGTTGCTGGACATCCCAGCTCTCATGTGGGGAAGAAGCACACCCTGATATACACCTCAGATATACTCCATGGCTGACCTTCATCATGGAAGAAACAGTTGATAAGGAGATGAGAGGCCCCCAAAGACATGGATGAAGTGTGGGACCGGGTTGGCCATTGATATCAGGAGAATAAAAATGGAGTCCTGACCTGTCATTGGCTGAGTACATTTTGTGGTGGGAGATTTCACAAACACTTAAGAGGTCTGATTTTTTTATATAAAAACCTGCTGATCGGCTCAGTGAATTCCAGTAAAGGGCTCTGTGTTTACTAACAACACAGGACTCTGTACACAGAGCAGAAATCTGGCAATTTATTCTCTTTGTAAAGCAGAAAGAGAAATCAGCCCCATTAGTATGAGCAGCACGGATCACACACAGGACACGGATCGCACACAGGACACGGATCGCACACAGGACACGGATCGCACACAGGACACGGATCGCACAGAGGACACAGATCACACAGAGGACACGTATCACACTAGTGAACAAACACAACAATTTCCATGTTAAATCGATGTAAAATGTTTGATCAGCTCAGCAAATCTCCCGAGGACATTTGGTTAATCCCCCATTACACAGAAGGGAAGTACAAGAACTTTCCCGGGGGGGGGGGGGGGATTGCTATGCCGTGTTTTTCAAGAAGTCAGGAGATGGGAAGTATGAATCAGATATATTACAATCCACATTTTAGGCCTGAAGATTAGTTAAACCCCCAAACATATATTTCTGAAATCAGAGGACGTGCAGAATAAAATGGTGGTAGGTACAATCTTTATGTCACATGATATTAAATCAATAGTTCATCAATGTTACATTTCAGTAAAAATACATTCATTGTAATCTTAGAGCACATAGATGACATTTGTTACTTAGTTTTTCTGTAAATAATGAGGTTGTGCCGAGTAAATAGATACCCAACGTGTCCAGCCCTAGAATTGTGTGTGCTGATGACAAAACTTCAATAATGGCCCATGGGGGGCACTATAAATGCCTTTCCTGGTCCTCGGTGTAGAGGTGACCCTGAATAATGGATGGAGAATGACTGCTCTCACTCTGGCATGCATGGCGTGATGTAATGTGTGTGGTGCAAGCCATGTTTTGGTTGTATGTAAGAGGGGATTCAAAGATTTTGGTTCGGGGTTTAAGTGTTTGGGTGTAAGTTTCATTGTTTTTACTTATCTTTATTGCTATCACATAATTGACCATTATCCCCCTATAGGATTTTATGGTGACGGGTTCTCTGTTAAGAGACATCAGGACCCTGATTTACTAAGACGTGAGTCTACCAGCAGACTCTGAACATTCAGGCAGACTCAGTTAAATCAGTCAAGACCTGTCAGTCCTCTGAGCGACGTCTAGCAATCTCATTGACGAACGTCAACTTTACTATTAGTAAATGTGGAATCACGTCTGGCACATTTTTAGGTGCAATACCGGATATGTTCACTAGATGGCGCACAAGCGCGGGCTTTGTACCATTGGCGTTTTCCTGTTGGCATAAGAGAATACTTAGAATGTAACATAATTAGTACTCCTATATATATATATTTTTTTTTTTTGCTGTTTCTCCAAAATGATGAGACAACTGATGCATTTACTAATGAATGTCATACATTCTATTTTCAGATGTTATACATTTTCACACTTATATCTCAAATAATTGGGAATGTCTAGTTCTAATTTCCCAATATAATGATATATCTTCATTCTCTTTAATCACGTAACTATTCTATGTTATAGACAAGTGCAGCGCTATAAATGCATGTGATCAATAATGAACGCATGGAAAAACCAAAACGTGCAAAGAATTGCAATAATGATGTAAAATTGTAAATGGTGCTAAAATAAGTTCATAGAATCATTCCTGAATAATGGAATGTCCTTCATGTGAGAGTACCAACTCAGAGAGTGCCTATGAATGGCACGTGTGGTCTCTCTGTGACGGACAGTAGTGCATGAACTCGTGAAAGGTAAACCACCCTTGGGACTGGTCTACACTCACCAGAACAAAAGTATTAATGTGCATGGGTTATACACATCACACATCTGGGGGTGCAGCGGTATGCTGGCAGCTATGGGTTAGTCATCCAGCTCCATCCATCCATTCATCCATCCATCAGGGTGGGTGCCCAAATGGTCCTGGGGAGGAATTAGCTCAGCCACAGGAGCCAGAAAGGTGCTTAATAGTGTAGTACACTGTCACAGGGGTGGATGACCTTTCACGAGTTCATGCACTACTGTTCGTGGTTATATTTATCTTGTGTAATACCATTTTACTAGTCTATATCATTTGACCAGCGCTCGCTCTATCATTTTTAAACAATGTAACTATTCTACATTGTATCTCAATTTGTGTCTCCCACAGTGGTTTAGTGGTTAGAGCTCAGAACTTACAGCACTTGGGTCATGGGTTCTAATCCCAGTGATGGCTACATCCCAGTTTGCATGCTTTCCCTGTATGGATGTGTTTCTGCCAACACTCAAATGACATGCTGTTAGGTTCATTGGACCTAGTTACATGGCTGAGTTTCTGCCCTTAGATTATAAGCTCCTTGACATTTATGAACGTTCAAAAAATGGAGATCAATTTTCTGGGTTGTGTCAGTGCCAGGAATATTGATCAATCAATTATGATTTTGCCTAATGACTAGAAAGTGGATGAATGTTACCTGCGTCCTGTTCTTCTGCCAATTAGGAAATGTGCAAGTTTCATGCTGTGTATATTTCATTGTAACTTTTTTCTCTTCTTTTAAATCTGTCTCCTTATACAACTTGACCCCCTCCCCCACCCCATCATCACCTGTCCCATATGCAAATCTATGGATCACCGCCCCACTCTTTTTAACTATTTACTGATCAAGTGAATGTGTCTCATTTTCTATCAGCTACAGCTCAGATCTCACATTATTATACAATTGCTGATTGTATCTCACCACTAGTCTGATTGAATTCACAATCCCTGGTCAGTCCTGGTCCCTGACCTATAATAACCTTTAGGGCCAGTTTACCCTACATGTGTTTCAGTTGCTTTTTTGGCATCACAAACGCACAGAGAGAAGGTTATATGGTTTTCAATGTCATAGTTCACATCAGCGCTTGCATTTTCAGTGCATTGCAGGTGCTGTAAACAAAGTTGACCACGCTGCATTGTTTATGCACAGAACTGTACTGGAACACATTGAAACGTCCTTGAATGTACTAAAGTGCACATGTCCCTAATTAAATTGAATAAAAAGAAAGTAGAAAAAACTAACTTGAAGGGATACAAAAATGTAATGCAACGTGTCCAAAACGCATCCAAAATTTACTGGAACACAATAAACATGCATGCCAAAAGGGCCTGAAAAAACGCATCAGGAACACATCTAGACTGTTTCTATAGTGTGAACTGACCCTTAGGACTTGTTCACACCATTGGTGGTGCAGAAACGCATGCAAGAACACACATTTTCCAGCACAGCAAAGAAATGCAATGCCCTCTGCAGATGTGCACGGTTAGGCGCAACACACTTTTAAAATAATATGCCTGCAGTATTTTTGCATGTTCCCACACATTAGGCAGCCCATTGAAATTAACGAGCTGAGGAAAAAAAAAGTAAAAAATGCCCCATTCACACAGGTCCTCTGTCCTGTACAGCATGAATGAGGGGGTTGTTTATGTGGGCGGAGCCACCTGTTACACTATGGGGACACAGCAGCTGTATGAACACAGGTTGTCATCTGACAGGTGTGATGGCGTGGGGAAGTGGCCCTGAATGCTCACTGTCTGTGTTCAGGGCTGTACACCTGCACCCATATGCTTGTCAAATTATGACCTGCAGCATTTCCATAGTGTAACATAGGTTGGCTGCAAACGGCGACAGCCACAAAAACCAACCACTGATTCCCACGCTACAGGCCACAGCACCCATGTGAATGAGCCCCAAGACCTCCATTACACACACAGCTTGATTTATGAACTCAGTACAGTTTTATCATTTAGATTTCACAGGAATATGGTTGGGATTGTGTCCATTAATAATGTTTTTAGTGTATTTTTACCATAAATATAATTTGGATATTTTCTCTGGAGGTGGGGGGCTGTCAGGTATGCTGTACGGGGCCCCATGATATCTAACAGTGGCCCTGGGTGTATGCTTGTGTCTGTGCCACCTGTATAGTTAGGAAGAACCTTGAACCTCTGCTATGTACCTCAATGGATCTAGGAATTGGACATGTTTCCTCCTGAAGATACAACAATTATTAATAATGTTTCCCCGGCCAATGAGGATCAGCTCCTCGGTGGAGAACAGCGATCTCGCCATGTCCAGATGTGGTCTGGAATTCCACAAAAGAACAATTCACAAAACTAAAAAATAGACTTGTAAATGACCACTTAACTCTCCTAACTACACTCCCATCCACTCACACTCCCCACTACCACTTCCAGGTGTGTACAAACGTCCTGCCGCCAACGTCATGACGTATTTCCGGTATGACAGCTGCTCTAGCGCCTCCTCCAACAGCCGTCTTGGCATTTATTTGTGCACCATAGCAATTTTCCATGCGGCTCCATTGTGTATATGACATTCACAAATATATGTTTGCAGTTCTATTGTGGATTTGGCATTGGTGACTGTATGCTTGAAGCTATACTGTGTATATGACATTAGTGAATGTATACTTGCAGCTCTGTGTATATGACATTGGTGAATGTATGCTTGCAGCTATACTGTGTATATGACATTCACAAATATATGTTTGCAGTTCTATTGTGGATTTGGCATTGGTGACTGTATGCTTGAAGCTATACTGTGTATATGACATTGGTGAATGTATGCTTGCAGCTATACTGTGTATATGACATTGGTGAATGTATGCTTGCAGCTATACTGTGTATATGACATTGGTGAATGTATGCTTGCAGCTCTACTGTGTATATGACATCGGTGAATGTATGCTTGCAGCTTTACTGTGTATATGACATTGGTGAATGTATGCTTGCAGCTATACTGTGTATATGACATTGGTGAATGTATGCTTGCAGCTATACTGTGTATATGACATTGGTGAATATGCTTGCAGCTATACTGTGTATATGACATTGGTGAATGTATGCTTGCTGCTCTACTGTGTGTATATGACATTGGTGAATGTATGCTTGCAGCTATACTGTGTATATGACATTGGTGAATGTATGCTTGCAGCTATACTGTGTATATGACATTGGTGAATGTATTCTTGCAGCTATACTGTGCATATAACATTGGTGAATGTATGCTTACAGCTATACTGTGTATATGACATTGGTGAATGTATGCTTGCAGCTTTACTGTGTATATGACATTGGTGAATGTATGCTTGCAGCTATAATGTGTATATGACATTGGTGAATATATATTTGCCAGTAAAGGCCCAAAGTCAACATAAATATGGGGCCCAATTTTTTACAGTTAAGAGGATTGTAGAAGAAGAATAGCTAGCTGCACATTGAACACGACCTATTCATTGGTACATAACTTGGTCTTGTGGTGCAATAGGGGGCTTTTGGTTTGTTAGTTTGGACATACTTGCACATATGCGCTCTAACAAGGAAGATTTGGGCATATTATATAGCTAACAACAATAAGTGTTAGGGGTGAGAGTACATTTCAGATACTTATATAGCGCTGTCAATTTACGCAGCGCTTTACATATAGATGTGGTAAATTCACATCAGTCCATAACCCTCAAGGGGCGTACTAAGAGCCCTAACTTACATTCATACATATACTAGGGCCAATTTTGACAGGATCCAATTAACCTACCAGCATGTCTTTAGAGTGTGGGAGGAAACCGGAGTACCCGGAGGAAACAGGCACAGGGAGAACATGCAAACTCCAGGCAGGAGGTGCCATGGCTGGGATTCGAACCAACAACCCTAGTAATGCCAGGTGGAAGTGCTAACCATTTAGCCAATGTGCAACATACAACTCGAGCATGAAATAATCCCCCCAAAAAATACATAGTACAAATGTTTATTGATCAAATACACATTCCACATTTATTTGGATAGCAACAAAAAGCTACATTCAATATCTTGGTGTGGAAAAAAACAAAAAAGCACAGGATTGATTTTGCTAAAATAGAACGGTCCTGCTCATAAGAGCTTACAATCTAAAAGATTATACTTCTAATGAACTGTGCTTTCACAGGTTACAGCAGGAGACAAACAGTTAATATCACTTGGGCTTATTCACAAGACAAGCTGCAGATCGAAATATCAATATAAAAATACATATGTGCCAAAATAAAACACCTCCCACCTCCCCAAATCCCCCACAAATACATTTCTCACCATGTTTGTCTGAAAACTGCATTTCATTCTAAATAAAGAAAACTTGGAAGAGCAGAGCAATGGACATGTGTTAGTATTACAATGCAAAGATAATAAACACACAATCATTGTACAATAACACACAAACACACCTTAGAAGGAAGAACATGCAAAACATTTACAGCCCACATCAACACACAGCGTGAGTGTGACCTGGGGCAATTCACTGCAATATCTCTTCCCCCCCCCAAACACAGCGTGAGTGTGGCCTGGGGCAATTCACCACAATATCTCTTCCCCCCCAAACACAGCGTGAGTGTGGCCTGGGACAATTCACCACAATATCTCTCCCCCCCCAAACACAGCGTGGGTGTGGCCTGGGGCAATTCACCACAATATCTCTTGCCCCCCCAAACACAGCGTGGGTGTGGCCTGGGGCAATTCACCACAATATCTCTCCCCCCCCCAAACACAGCATGAGTGTGGCCTGGGGCAATTCACCACAATATCTCTTCCTCCCCAAACCACCACAGACAAGGACATGCAGAAATAATGTGCCTGTACAAGGCAAAAATCAGCCACTACTGCATCTCTTAATATTAGGTAGGCCACACCCACCACTGCCATTCATTTGGTCAGAGAAAGTGTTTGCACCTGATGAATCCTCTTCCCACCTGCGTTAACCCTTGGTATACAGGCCCCACAAATCAGAGTCAGAAAGAAAGCCACAGTGACGTGTACCTGTGCAGCATACAACAGAACATTGAACAGAAATGTGAAAGGGAACCCTATTGGTAATATTTCTTGGCCCTATGGGCACAATTCACTGCAGATTATCGCATGAGTTAAGGCAGTCACATGACCACATCTCGCATGCAATACTGAAAATGTCAATTCACTTTTGCTAGTATGCGGCATTTCCCATAAATCAGAAAAACACTCAGGAAATCAAACATAAAAAGGCCTTACACTGCGGTCACATCAAAGCCGATTTAGAAATTGTGCGACGTACAGTGAAGATGCTGATTTCCTTACGATTTGCAAGACATCTGACACAGATATCTATGCAAATCGTCACAAAAGTAGTACATGTACTACTATAAAAATCAGTGTAGGAAACGCACCCATGTGACCGCTCTAATAGCAGACAATAGGGTGCGACTTGGCATACGATTTGCATGCCATGCAAATCGCATGCCAAGTCACATCCAGGGTTCACGATTTCAGGTGCGATTTGGGAATTGAAATTGTACCTAATATCCAATCTAATGAATGTGGATGTGAGTGTCTTAACGTAAGCGATTTGCTGCAGCACAATTTCAAAAGTAGTTCTCGTCTAACTTTTTCAGCATTTTGTAGCAATTTCACATATAGACTACAATAGAAATTGCAATGCAAAAAACAATTGAAAACTCATTGGTAAATCTACAGAAAACACGGTGAAATTGCCAACAAAAAGCACAATTTTAAATCACATCTAGTGTGAACGAAGCAGGCAATTCAACAAAGGAAATAAGTCTTTGAAGGCATGTGGTATCTGCATGCTCAGATAAGGGTCTGTTATGGATTTGGGGGGGACTCCATGCCATTATTATTATTTTTTTTTTTAATCCATTTCTTTCGCTCACTCTTCTCATGTTTGACAAACTTGCCCAAAAGAAGTTGGAGTGCAAACCAGCATTATCCAATCAATCATTAGTCCCGGCCCTTATCTCATCCCATCATTTGACATTCACATAAGGTGCTACTTTAAAGGTGTTTGAACAGACAAGGCCTCATTCTAATTCACATTCTAGGGATCATTTAAACAGAAAGCAAAGATGCGGCCACCAGTACATGTATGTTAGGGTAGTCACACAGAGATCATGCAAATTCATTGCCGTGGTTGGGATTCAAACCAACAACCCTAGTGTTGTGAGACAGCAGTGCTAACCACTAATCCATGGAGCTGTTGAACACTAATCCAGCCTGTATTTCTGTGGTGTGAATCAATCCTAAGTCCCTGGGCAAGGTCAGTGTAACTAGCAGATATCTCCAATGTGACACAAATGTTGTGCTATGTTGCCAATTCACATGTATGTTGGTTCTATGTATCCCAATACAAAGGATTGCAATACTAATACAGGCGTACCTCGGTGTACCAACGCCTCGGGGAACGTAATTTTTGGTTTATGAATGAAAATCCATTGAAAATAATGCCTCGGTTTACACAATTGTTAATAATTTTTTTCGCAATACAAAGTCTATGTCGGCGCTGATTTTCAAATGCAAATGCCGCCTTTTTTTTCTTCACTATAGTTCACAAGCTTAGAAGTCACTTTCCCCGAAGTTACAGAAAACTTTGTATCTTTTAATAAACTCAAAGTAAACATTGTTTCCTTTAGGGATATAAATTCCAAGAAAACTTTCTCTTTTAGCTGGGGGAAGTGACAGGTGAATTTCTGAGCTATAGTTAAGAAAAAAAAGGGAGAATTACATTTAAAAACCAGCACCATAATAAATAAAAAATGGCATGGGGTCCCCCCTCCCATCCACACCAAACCCTCCGGGGGTCCCCCCTCCCATCCACACCAAACCCTCCGGGGGTCCCCCCTCCCATCCACACCAAGCCCTTCAGGTCTGGTATGGATATTAAGGGGTAAATCCACACCGAAATTAAATAAAAAACAGCTTGGGGATCCCCCCAAAATCCATACCTGACCCTTATCCGAGCATGCAGCCCGGCAGGTCAGGAAAGGGGGGGGACGAGCGAGCGCCCCCCCCCTCCTGAACCATACCAGGCCACATGCCCTCAACATGGGGGCTCCCCCCCAAAGCACCTTGTCCCCATGTTAATGGGGACAAGGGCCTCTTCTGTTAGTGGGTTAATTGGTCGGCCATTTTTCGGGATTTTGGCATATTTTGTTTATCAGTAAAGTTGGAAATTTTGTTTTCCAAATTTACTGATAAAAAAAAATGTGCCAAAATCCAGAAAAACGGCCGACCAATTAACCCACTAACGGCCTGAAAATCGTTTGGGTTTTTTTTCGGCAGAAAAATCGGCCGATTTTAGATCCATCTATGGCCTGCTTTAGATGGGTCTAAAATCGGCCGGAAAAAAAATTGGCTGATTTTCGGGTTAGTGGGTTAATTGGTCAGCCATTTTTTGGGATTTTGCAACTTTTTTTAATCAGTAAATTTGGATAAAAATTGGCCGATTTTTGCAGATCGGACGATTTTAGCGGCAATGATCAGCAAATTAGCTCATCTTTTTACAGATAAAAAATCTGTGCATGAGCCATGACCTGCAAGAAAAAGAAGAAAAAGAAGAAAATGAAAAAGAAGAATAAAAAAAAGAAGAAAAAAAAATGCAGGCCATAGATGGGGCGAAAACTGACCGTTTAAAAAATAAAAAACAAAAAATCGGTTGTTCAATGGGCCGACGTTACCACCAACGGTAAACAAAATTGTCTGATTTTCGCCCCGTCTACGGCCGGCAAATATAATAGCAAAGTAATTCCTTCTGTCCCTGCAGAGAGCTGCGCTATTATATTTGACATTAAAAAGTATAAAGGTTGCAACATTGTATCTATATGTATCAGAATAAAAACATCTATATCCGGAATGGATACAAATAGATACAATGTTGCAGTCTCTATACTTTTTAATGTCAAATATAATAGCGGAGCTCTCTGCAGGGACAGAAGGAATGTTTCAGCTGTCATCGGGGTTTCCCACTGACAGCTGAATTTTAAATTATTTCCGTGAATTAAATAAATAATTAAAAAAACAGCGTGGGGTCCCCCCTCTCATCCATACCAAGCCCTTCGGGGGTCCCCCCTCCCATCCATACCAAGCCCTTCGGGGGTCCCCCCTCCCATCCATACCAAGCCCTTCGGGGGTCCCCCCTCCCATTCCTATCAAGCCCTTCAGGTCTGGTATGGATGTTAAGGAGTAACTCCACGTCGAAAATTAAAAAAAAAACAGCGTGGAGTACCCCCCAATATCCATGCCAGACCCTTATCCGAGCATGCAGCCCGGCAGGTCAGGAAAGGGGGGGACGAGCAAGCGCCCCCCCCTCCTGAACCATACCAGGCCACATGCCCTCAACATGGGGGGGTGCTTTGGGGCAGAGGGGGCTCCCCCCCAAAGCACCTTGTCCCCATGTCGATGAGGACAAGGGCCTCTTCCCCACAACCCTGGCCGGTGGTTGTGGGGGTCTGCGGGCGGGGGGCTTATCAGAATCTGGAAGCCCCCTTTAACAAGGGGGCCCCCAGATTCCAGCCCCCCCTACGTGAATGAGTCTGCGGTACATCATCCCACGACTCATTCACAAAAAAACTAAGTGTGGTGTAAAAAAAACACAGTACAGGGTCTTTGACAAGTCCTTTATTAAAACAATGTCCCCCGAAGTAGATCCAACGTCAATCACGGCAGTGGGGACCCGAAAAAACAGAAAAAAAAAAAATCTGGTCCCGTCGGAGGCGTCCAGCCTTCTGAAAAAAAGGCTAGCTGACAGTTCTTAAATAGGTTTTGGGCGGGGCCAGCCATGGACATCATCCGAGAAACCCCGCCCAATGTAACATCATTGATGTCACATGGGGCGGGGTTTCTCGGATGATTCTCTACTTTTATGTATACCTTTGTTTGTATCTTGTGTTCTGTGTCTTTAAGACTTTTCTATCTGTAGTAAAATATATTTTTTAAACAGTTGGTTGCATAAAAGTTAGTTTTATTGTTTCTTACTTTTTTTAGTTATTTTGGCTCTTCCCTGATATCTCTGTAAGTTAGATACAATGCAGGAATGGGTATTAGGGGACATTTCTCGGGGCTGCAGTTCCTCTGAACTCCACAAGATGGTGATCTCATTTCTACTACCCAGACAGGACTTCTCTATGGAATACAGACAGGAAGTGATGTCAGGAACAGACAGGAAGTGATGTCAGGAACATACAGGAAGTCATTTGGACTAAAGGCAGGCTGTGCCATGTAGTGTGAATGAGATCGGAGATGTTGGTGGACGTGGCAACAGAGGAGGTAATAAGATGTTATGTTCTATTTATACCCAGTAACCCCCCGTCATGTCTGTCCTCTTCCTCCATAGTCACGTCCGTCCTCTTTCTCCATAGTCATGTCCGTCCTCTTCCTCCATAGTCACGTCTGGCCTCTTCCTCCATAGTCATGTCCGTCCTCTTCCTCCACAGTCACTGTGACGTCTTATCTTCAGCAGATAATGATACACACATGTTGATGATATACATCAATATTTAGAAGGACACAAGGATCTCTACAAGGACGTCATGATGGACAATCAGCCGCCCCTCACATCACCGGGTAAGAGGAGACTTTATTGTAAAGGAGAGAGCAGTACGGAGGATCCACCTAGATCCCCCATCATCTGATAAACACATAGAAACAATGGATTCAGTCAGTGTGTGTGTTTCCTACAGATGGATCCAGTCATGGGAACCCACCAGAGAGATGTCCCCGTCCTCTGTATTCCCGGGATTCCACACAGGAAGGTCACACCATCCCTCACCATCATCAGGTAGATGATGACAATTATTGGTAGTTGTGATTTATACACAGCATGTTTGTTACAATGAATGTTTTATTATATCTTTCAGAGTGGAATCCTCGGGGATGATAATATTGATGTTAAAGAAGAGTATAAAGAGGAGGATGAGGAGTATGGAGTGATGGAGGAGTTTTCAGAAGGACACAAGGATATGATGGAGCCACCTAATACCAGGAACCCACCAGAGAGATGTCCCCGTCCTCTGTATTCCCGGGATTCCACACAGGAAGGTCACACCATCCCTCCCCATTGCAAGGTTGGTGGGATGGAGAATCTAGAACATGGACTTGTAGAGACAATGTGTGGATGTTTATGTGACCTTACATTTTACAGATGATATTTTCTCTCATTTCCTTGATTTAGAGTGGAGATCCAATCGATATAGAATTTGAGGTGAAATCAGAAGAAGAAGAGGCGTATGTGAGGGATGATCAGCAGTCTATGGAGGAGGATGGAATAACGGAGACATTTATAGAGGAGGACACTCCTACAGAGATCAGCACAGGTGGGTCATGAACACTAAATCCATTCCTCCACCCATACTGCTCACTGATTGGTCCAGAGTAGGGCGGGGACTGGGTGATATCAGCCTGTAATCCCCTGGTCACTTTCCTGAGCTGTGTTCCCCGTCCTGTATTCCTGGATTTCTCTCGGATAATCTTCCTTCTCTGTCCTGCAGACACAATTTATGTATCTAGACTGGATTTATGGAGGTTCTGGGGATCAGCTGGCAGCAAAATGTTCATTTCACCATAAGTGATACTAGACCTAGGCACCTGGGGTGTGTGTCTTGGGTGTCCTTCCCCATGCCCAGATCTAGTTATATCTCTGACAGAACATTTCTCCCAGGGTTCCTTGCTCTGTGTTCTGCTGGCTGTGCCGGGTGGAGGGATATGTCTGTAGTGTCTCAGCCCCAAGTCACTGAGTGCAGTCTCAGGAGATGGGAGGCAGCGGTGTGGGATCTCTGCAACTTGTCTACAGTAAACATTTAAAGTGGTTGTAAACCCTCCATATACCCAGAGAAGTGACTGGCCTCAGGTGATACACAGAGATAAAACAAATCCTCCTACATATGTTGCACCTTTTTATCTGCAGTACTCTCTTCTCTACAACTGTTCAAAGCCCAGAATGTGTACAGCTTGTATGAGAAGTCAGAAAAAAAGAGACAGAGAGCTAAAGTCACATTCTGTAGAGCTCAGTGATGTGAGCTCTGAAAGATGATTGGAGGGAAGGTACACTTTCACACAGGAACAGAGCTGAGGCTGTCAATCACAGGCTGTGTGCTGGAGCTTCTTCCCTTTCACATTTCTTCTCTTGGTGTCAGGAAGATTTGTCAGAAGTGATTCATGCTGATCGCAGAGGAAGGAGACAGCAGAAAGAAATGACTCTTATTGCTCTGGAGTGAGACAAGTACACACTGTAGAGGGATATGCCTTGTTCATATTCCATGTCTGAGGGTTACAACCACTGTAAGTGATCTCTGATTACTAAACACCAATTTGATGTGATCCTTACACTATTTATTAGTATCGCTCCCCTTGTCCTGAATAGAGGTACTATGTGGGTTTAGTTTGTGGCTGGGCTGTACTTGGCTCAGGCTGATTGTATAGTTCTTCACTTGGTTTCTCCCTAAGTTTAGGTTGTCTTGTGATGTCTCACTGTGGCCAGTAGATGTCACTGCTATCACTGGACATAGGATGAGGTGGCGGCTGCATTCTTTTTCTTTGGCTTTTTCCGTTTTCACCTGGTGATCTGGCCAGTAACACACCTTCTGTATTAGAGCGCCCCCACTGTGGAGACAGCAGCATGGTCAGTCTGGGGGGAGGGGAGTGTTAGATGTACTAGCAGATATAAAAACAGTAACTAATTGAAGCCAAACTCCAGCTCACACTTCATACTCAGTTACATCAAACAGTTTTTTTTCTTTTGGGATAAAAGTTTTACATGAATAAATAAAAGCTGATCATTGTAAGCCCCCTGTCAGTGGTAAATGGTCTGCCTCATCCCTGGAACTGATACATTCTGCTGCAGAGTTTTTATAAAACAGATTTACTGGCTAGATCACCAGATGAATATAGAAGAAAACTAATACTGTATAGTCCTAACGTTTGTATCTTTTATGATAAGTTGTACATTACATACAGTGAAGGAAATGCGTATTTGCTCCTCGGCTGATGGTCAATGTTCGCCCCTCACACAGAAATGATCGGTCTAACAATGGAATGTTCGCCCCTCACACAGAAATGATCGGTCTAACAATGGAATGTTCGGTGTAACACTGAGAGACAGAATACAACAACAAATTCAGCAGAAATGCATCTAACAAATGATGACGGATCTGCATGTTCATGAGGGAAAGAAGGATTTGATCCCCTATCATTCAGCAGGATTTCTGGCTCCCAGGTGTCTTTCATACAGGTAACAAGCTGAGATTAGAAGCAGTCTTTTAAAGGGAGTGCTGCTAATCTCATTGTGTTACCTGTATAAAAGACACCTGTCCACAGGAGCAATCAAACCATCAGATTCCAAACTCTCCACCATGGCAAAGACCAAAGAGCTGTCCAAGGATGTCAGGGACAAGATGGTAGACCTACACAAGGCTGGACTGGGCTACCAAACTATGGCCAAGCAGCTTGGTGAGAAGGTGACAACAGTTGGTGCAATCATTCACAAATGGAAGAAACACAAAACAAGTGTCAGTCTCCCTAGGTCTGGTGCACCATGCAAGATCTCACCTCGTGGAGTGTCAGTGATCATGAGAACAGTGAGGAATCATCCCAGAACTACACGTGAGGATCTTGTCAATGATCTCCAGGCAGCTGGGACCACATTCACCAAGAAAACAATTGGTAACACACTACGCCGACAAGGACTGAAATCCTGCAGTGCCCGCAAGGTCCCTCTGCTCAAGAAAGCCCATGTCCAGGCCCGTCTGAAGTCTGCCACTGAACATCTGAATGATGCAGAGGAGGACTGGTGGGAAGTGTTGTGGTCAGAGGAGACCAAAATCCAGCTCTTTGGCATCAACTCAACTCGCCGTGTTTGGAGGAGGAGGAGGAATGCTGCCTATGACCCCAAGAACACCATCCCAACTGTGAAACATGGTGGTGGAAACATTCTGCTTTGGGGGTGTCAGGGATCACTGTCGCGATGGGCTCGGCACAGGTGCAGTGCACCGCCCTGTGTCGGAATGCGGGCACTGAGACCTGGCCGACCGCGGCGAGTGAGTTTGCGCATGCGCAGTAGGGACCGCGGGCGCGCACGTGGCACCAATGACAGCGCAGGGCGGGATATTTAAATGGCACTGAGCTGTCATTCAGTGCCTTCTGGTCTTACCTGCATTCTGTATCCTGCGAACCTGTACCTAGTAAGTTGTTGACCCGGATTGTTCTTGACCTGCTGTTGCTGACCTGGCGTGTGACCCTACGATTCTCTGCCCACTGTCTTGCACAGTACTGTCCTCTCTGTTACCGACTCAGCCTGTCTGACTTCGCACTTGCTCAGCCATCCATCCATCCCATCGGGGTCACCCGACCTCCTCATATCAGGCTCTCCCCTGTTGGAGCCCCTGGCGAACACCCCTACCACTGACGGGTGTGCTCAGTAGTCTTGACCTGGTCTCGGGGTACTCCAAGTCCATCCCCACCATCAGGGGCCCTGGTGAACAAGTACCCTGGGGCTTAGATTCCGCGCTCTGGGGATACCTGACCAGTGGAGTGCTAGTGGTGCCGCTAGGCGGTCCGTTACAGGGGGTGTCTTTCTGCTAAGGGGACAGGACAACTGCACCGCATCAAAGGGACGATGGACGGGGCAATGTACCATCATATCTTGGGTGAGAACCTTCTTCCCTCAGCCAGGGCATTGAACATGGGTGGTGGATGAGTGTTCCACCATGACAATGACTCAAAACACACGGCCAAGGCAACAAAGGAGCGGCTCAAGAAGAAGCACATTAAGGTCCTGGAGTGGCCTAGCCCGTCTCCACACCTTCATCTGATTGAAAATCTGTGGAGGGAGCTGAAAGTTCGAGTTGCCAAACGTCAGCCACCAAACCTTAATGACTTGGAGAGGATCTGCCAAGAGGAGTGGGCCAAAATCCCTCCTGAGATGTGTGCAAACCTGGGGGCCAACTCCAGGAAACGTCTGACCTCTGTGATTGCCAACAAGGGATTGGCCACCAAGTACTAAGTCATGTTTTGTGAAGGGGATCAAATCCTTCTTTCCCTCATGAACATGCAGATCAGTCATCATTTGTTAGATGTATTTTTGCTGAATTTGTTGTTGTATTCTGTCTCTCAGTGTTACACCGAACATTCCATTGTTAGACCGATCATTTCTGTGTGAGGGGCGAACATTCCATTGTTAGACCGATCGTTTCTGTGTGAGGGGCGAACATTCCATTGTTAGACCGATCGTTTCTGTGTAAGGGGCAAACATTCCATTGTTAGACCGATCGTTTCTGTGTGAGGGGCGAACATTCCATTGTTAGACCGATCGTTTCTGTGTGAGGGGCGAATATTCCATTGTTAGACCGATCATTTCTGTGTGAGGGGCGAACATTCCATTGTTAGACCGATCGTTTATGTGTGAGGGGCGAACATTCCATTGTTAGACCGATCGTTTCTGTGTGAGGGGCGAACATTCCATTGTTAGAGCGATCGTTTCTGTGTGAGGGGCGAACATTCCATTGTTAGACCGATCGTTTCTGTGTGAGGGGCGAATATTCCATTGTTAGACCGATCATTTCTGTGTGAGGGGCGAACATTCCATTGTTAGACGGATCGTTTATGTGTGAGGGGCGAACATTCCATTGTTAGACCGATCGTTTCTGTGTGAGGGGCGAACATTCCATTGTTAGACCGATCGTTTCTGTGTGAGGGGCGAACATTCCATTGTTAGAACGATCATTTCTGTGTGAGGGGCGAACATTCCATTGTTAGACCGATCATTTCTGTGTGAGGGGCGAACATTCCATTGTTAGACCGATCATTTCTGTGTGAGGGGCGAACATTCAACATCAGCGGGGGAGCAAATACGCATTTCCTTCACTTTACGCCTTAATTATTTTCCACCCATTTCCTCCCAGCTGGACATTTTATATCGGATGATGTGATTGGAGCACAGACTTTTACATGGTGATAATAATGTGATAACATCCTCCAACTTTGGACCCTTAAACAGAAAGTGATAATGAGGGAGGAGTCAATACCCCAATGATGGTGGTCTTCAGGATCAGTCCAGTCTTCATCTTGGTTGTTCTCCCCCCATCCTCACTCTCTGACCTCTGGTGGGGCTCAGCCCCGCTGTTCTTCATGACTAAATCATGGACTAAATAAGGAAGTGCAGTACTTCTTGTGTTGGGAAGATGGTGATGAGTGATAGAGGGGGTGGGGACCCTCGTCCTATAATCCCCTCATCACTGTCCCTCCTATATAAGACAGTTCTGGTTGTTTCCTCACTCTCTGACTAAGGTCCATGAATAAAGAAATGACCTGGTAGGAGATCAGAGGAGCCATTTCCTAGTTCCCTTGAGGGTGGAATTGTAAGCTCCTCAGAGACCAAGCTGCCTGATGTGGGCGGAGTCCTGGTTTGGGGGAACCAATCAGCTCCTGTCTAGTAATCCTCTTTGTCTTTGTATTTTAGTCCATGGCCGGGAGATGAGGAAAACCTCCGAGGATTGTCTCACTTTGTCTCCAGACTGGAAAGTAGAAGATGAGGACATCACACAGTATAGTCCAGGAGAAAACCCGGCTCCCTCCAATGTCCATCCGGCACCATCCAGTGTAGATGGACCATCGGATTCCTCGTATCCTGAGGAACCTCAGACTGTGCGGGACCGGGCCGACCTTCCAATAGGGAAGAGGTTCTCCTGTACTGAGTGCGGGAAGGGTTTCTGTTCTAAATTCGGTCATAATCTGCATAAAATATGTCACACAGGGGAGAAACCATATTCCTGTCCTGAGTGTGGGAAATTTTTTTCAAAGAAGTCACATCTTTGCAGACATCAGAAATCTCACACAGGGGAGAAGCCATATTCCTGTCCTGAGTGCGGGAAGGGTTTCCATCATAAATCCCATCTTAATGTGCATGAAAGATCTCACACGGGGGAGAAGCTGTATTCCTGTCCTGAGTGCGGGAAATTTTTTTCAGCGAAGTCCAGTCTTTACAGACATCAGAGGTCTCACACGGGAGAAGTTATTTTTCTGTCCTGAGTGTGGGAAATGTTTTTCAGAGAAGTCCAAACTTCATAGTCATCAGAGATCTCACACGGGAGAGAAGCCGTATTCCTGTCCTGAGTGTGGGAAATGCTTTTCACTGAAGTCCCATCTTTACAGACATCAGAGATCTCACACGGGGGAGAAGCCGTATTCCTGTCCTGAGTGCGGGAAATGTTTTTCATTGAAGTCCCTTCTTCACACACATCAGAGATCTCATACAGGTGAGAAGCCATATTCCTGTCCTGAGTGCAGGAAATGTTTTTCACAGATGTCCAGTCTTCACAGACATCAGAGATCTCACACGGGTGAGAAGCCATATTACTGTCTTGAGTGTGGAAAATGTTTTGCGCGGAAATCCATTCTTCATAAACATCAGAAATCTCACAAGGGGGAGAAGCCGCATTCATGTCCTGAGTGCGGGAAATGTTTTTCACAGATGTCCACTCTTTACAGACATCAGAGATCTCACACGGGGGAGAAGCCACATTCCTGTCCTGAGTGTGGGAAATGTTTTGCAGTGAAGTCCAATCTTTACAGACATCAGAAATCTCACACAGGGGAGAAGCCACATTCCTGTCCTGAGTGTGGGAAATGTTTTTCAGTGAAGTCCAATCTTCACACACATCAGAGATCTCACACGGGGGAGAAGCCACTTTCCTGTCCTGAGTGAGGGAAATTTTCCTCACTGAAGTCCTGCCTTCCTGTATATCAGGGGTCCCACACAACCCTGGAGGTGTATTAGTGCCTTGAGTGCGGGAAATGTCTTCTAGATGAATGTTGCTGGACATCCCAGCTCTCATGTGGGGAAGAAGCACACCCTGATATACACCTCAGATATACTCCATGGCTGATCTTCATCATGGAAGGAACAGTCCATAAGGAGATCAGAGGTCCCCAAAGACATGGATGAAGTGTGGGACCGGGTCGGCCATTGATGGCAGGAGAAGAAGTTTTCAATGTATTTTCCATGAATGGAAGACATTCCAGCAGCTCAGATGTGATCCTAATAACATTGGTTCCCCCATTCACACAGGAGGAATGGACATGAACTCTCACTGAGGGAATTGCTATACAAACATTCTATGAATAGACCCCCAAATGTCAGGAGACGTTTCTATAAAGACGGGAAGTATGGAGCAGAGAAATGAAGAGACCTCCCAGCAATGTTATTACCAGGCTGCAGCTAGGGGGAGCTCTAATGTCACCCCAGCAGAGGGATCCCATCTAGCCCACATTAACCCTCTCACTGCCAGAGCTGTTTCTGCATGATTTTGCACACATGGGAAAATGCAGATTTTGGTCCTGAAGATGAGATAAACCCCCAAACATCTATTCTGTGACATCAGAGGCCCTGGAGAATAAAATGGTGGTGATTGTTAAGGTGTTCCCCGTACACAGATTCCCCTTCATATCCGCCTTTATTTCCTCCTTTCCCCCATTTTCTATGTTGGGATCTTTTCTACAATACTTTGTTATAATAATGGAACACGTTGTGTATTGTATTGTACACCAATAATAATGACTCCGCCCCCATATTCCAGACAAGGGATCTTCCTGACCAATCGGATTCCTTCCTTTACTATTTCCTGATCTTTATGCTTCAATCTTGTTAAATGTAAAATTATAATAAAACATTTATTGAACAAAAACTATTGTGTGTGTCGGTGCAATGACGGCAAACTTCAATATAGAACATTGCTCCTCGGTGACACCTCACACCCTTCAATAACGGCGCAGAGTGCGGGGGTCAGCAGTATATCATATACAGCCCACCATACAGAGTGCAGAGGAGGGCTGTAGTGTGCCCCCCCTCCTGATCCATACCAGGCCACATGTCCACAACATGGGGGTCATCTTACCAGGGGGGATTCCCCCAGGTATAGCACCTTGTCTGGTGGCTGTGGGGATCTGTGGGTGGGGGTCATATTGGATTCTGGAAACCCCCTTTAATAACAGGGGGCCCCCATATACCGTCCCCCCATGTGAATGAGTATGGGGTATATAGTACCCGACAATAGCACCAGCCCAATGACAGCTCCCTAAACTGTCATCATCTACATAAGGGAAGGGACAGGGATGGTGGGACCTTATTACCCAAATGTGACCAGTGACCATATTTGGTCAGTGATGTCACTGCTTTCCCCGCCCCCTTCCTTACATGGCAGGGATTCCCAATGACATCACTGATTCCTGGGGGTGTGGCCGCTGTACCCATCCATGTCTTCCTCAGGCACCAGTGACAGCGGGAAACTGTTATATATAGAAGTGGTAGAAATGTCTCTTCTATATGTGATGATCGGCTCCTGCAAAACACGGGACCGGAACAGGCAAAGTTTGGTTTGTACTGTCATCTCAACCCTACTCTCCGACAACTAAACCCAGAGTTCATCCCAAGTGGTCATTGTATTTGTCCCTTACATTGGTGACCAATGGGAGAAGGACCCCTTATATCAGTGGCCAGTGTAGTGGTCCCTTACATTGGTGACCAATGGGAGAAGGACCCCTTATATCAGTGGTCAGTGTAGTGGTCCCTTACATTGGAGACCAATGGGAGAAGGACCCCTTATATCAGTGGTCAATGTAGTGTTCCCTTACATTGGTGACCAATGGGAGAAGGACCCCCTTATATCAGTGGTCAGTGTAGTGGTCCCTTACATTGGTGACCAATGGGAGAAGGACCCCTTATATCAGTGGTCAGTGTAGTGGTCCCTTACATTGGTGACCAATGGGAGAAGGACCCCTTATATCAGTGGTCAGTGTAGTGGTCCCTTACATTGGAGACCAATGGGAGAAGGACCCCTTATATCAGTGGTCAATGTAGTGTTCCCTTACATTGGTGACCAATGGGAGAAGGACCCCCTTATATCAGTGGTCAGTGTAGTGGTCCCTTACATTGGTGACCAATGGGAGAAGGACCCCTTATATCAGTGGTCAGTGTAGTGGTCCCTTACATTGGAGACCAATGGGAGAAGGACCCCTTATATCAGTGGTCAATGTAGTGTTCCCTTACATTGGTGACCAATGGGAGAAGGACCCCCTTATATCAGTGGTCAGTGTAGTGGTCCCTTACATTGGTGACCAATGGGAGAAGGACCCCTTATATCAGTGGTCAGTGTAGTGGTCCCTTACATTGGTGACCAATGGGAGAAGGACCCCTTATATCAGTGGTCAGTGTAGTGGTCCCTTACATTGGAGACCAATGGGAGAAGGACCCCTTATATCAGTGGTCAATGTAGTGTTCCCTTACATTGGTGACCAATGGGAGAAGGACCCCCTTATATCAGTGGTCAGTGTAGTGGTCCCTTACATTGGTGACCAATGGGAGAAGGACCCCTTATATCAGTGGTCAGTGTAGTGGTCCCTTACATTGGTGACCAATGGGAGAAGGACCCCTTATATCAGTGGTCAATGTAGTGGTCCCTTACATTGGTGACCAATGGGAGAAGGACCCCTTATATCAGTGGTCAATGTAGTGGTCCCTTACATTGGTGACCAATGGGAGAAGGACCCTCTTATATCAGTGGTCAGTGTAGTGGTCCCTTACATTGGTGACCAATGGGAGAAGGACCCCTTATATCAGTGGTCAGTGTAGTGGTCCCTTACATTGGTGACCAATGGGAGAAGGACCCCTTATATCAGTGGTCAGTGTAGTGGTCCCTTACATTTGTGGCCAATGGGAGGAGGACCCCATTATATCAGTGGTCCGTGTAGCTGTCCCTTACATTGGTGACCAATGGGAGAAGGACCCCCTTATATCAGTGGTCAGTGTAATGGTCCCTTACATTGGTGACCAATGGAAGAAGGAACCCCTTTTATCAGTGGTCAGTGTAGTGGTCCCTTAAATTTTGTGACCAATTGGAAGATTCCCTTTTATCAGTGGTCAATGTAGTGGCCCCTTACATTTTGTTACCAATTGGAGAAGGATTCCCCTTTTATCAGTGGTCAGTGTAGTGGTCCCTTACATTTTGTGACCAATTGGGGAAGGATTCCCTTTTATCAGTGGTCAGTGTAGTGGCCCCTTACAAAAGACTAGAAGGTCTAAAAAAAAACTAAATGTGAATGAATCACCAGGACCAGATGGCTTGCACCTGAGAGTCCTCAAAGAATGTAGCCAGCTTATTGATAGACAGTCATTCCACATATTTAGGAAAGCTTACTGACCGGAATGGTGGCAGCGGATTGGTGAATATCTAACGTGGTTCCAGTATTCCAGAAAGGACCGAGATACATATCTGGAAGCTCCAAGCCAGTCAGCCTAACATCAATAGTTTGTAAACTATTGGAGGGATGATAAGGGACCATACCCAAGAATTTGCTGATGAACATAGTATCATTAGTAGTAACCAGCATGGATTTATGGGAAAAGATCGTTCAGACCAACCTATTAACAATCTATGAGGAGGTGAGCTGTAATCTGGATGAAGGAACCCCCGTGGATGTAGAAGGAACGAGGATTGTGTCACTTCCAGAGTCACTCAGATGCAAACAAGCCATTTCCAGCTTGTGAAATCATCAGAATGAACTGATCTTGGTTTGATCGGCTGTTTTTATGGTCAGATTGGGATCTGGGGTCCAATAGACCGCAGATGTCTCAGTAAAGAGAACCTGTCTGATAGCAATAAAAGTAATAAATAAATTGGGACAGTGTAAAAAAATAGAAAAAAAATTAAAAGAAAAAAATGAAAGCACCCCCCCCCCCCCTTGTTTGCACACAAAGGCTAACACATACGGAATTCCACCACGCATTGTAAACGGTGTTCTCACCACACGTGTCTCCACACAGGTATGGCTGGAAATGTCAGAGTGAGAGCGATAATTCCGGCATCAGACCTCCTGTGTACCTCTACACTGGTATCCTGAGTGACACCTATGGGGGGTATTTAGGCCCCGTAGTTTGGCGCCGTTCCACTGGCATTTGTAATTGTAAAGCGTGACATGTTAGGTATCTATTTACTCGGCATAACATCATCTTTTACCCCCAAAACTGTATTATATTGTGTTTGCTGCACTAACATTAGGTAAAGTTTCTTTTCTAAAAAATGTACATTAAAGAAAATCTGCAGAAATACGGAGCGACAAATATTGTACCAGCAATCATGTTACTCTCCAGGGTCTCTGCTTATATATAATATTTGGGGGCTCTCAGTCATTTCCCAGCAAATAATGACTTTTACATGTCGGAATGTCAGAATTGGCCGGGTAGGGAAGTATTAATAATAAATACAATAAATAATCGTCTCCTGACATTTAGGAGTCTATTAATAAATGGAACAACAACTCCCCCAGGTAGAAGTGCCGGTACAGTCCATTCCTTCTGTGTGAATGGGGTGGGGGGACCAATGGTAGGAGGCTCTTTGCTCAACTGCTTGAAGGGTTTCCATCCATTTCACATGGAAAATACCACATTTGTCTATTAGATGGTGAGAATTCCTAGGATACTTAGCGCCATCTAAAGGCCAAATGCAGAATTTACCATTTTAAATCAATGGCTGGTTTCATAGCGCTGGTTTAATCCCCTGATGCAGAGCGCACGCAAATTAGTGACCTC
Organism: Staurois parvus; assembly: GCF_062004578.1. NCBI lineage: Eukaryota > Metazoa > Chordata > Amphibia > Anura > Ranidae > Staurois > Staurois parvus. Next base: position 554,174 of record NW_028319141.1, read on the forward strand.
TCAGACCAGACCTGGGATTTTTTCTGTGTGTACCTGTCTTTGTGCTGGGAGCACACCGCATGGCGCACTCCCAGCACAAAGACCGGGGTGTCAGTGAGAGCCCCGGGTCCTGGAACTCTCAATTCTGGGTCACATGATCACTGTGACAGCCCCTGATTGGCTATCACAGTGATCAGTCACTATGAAGCCCACCCCCTTGTTTTCTCTCTTTGAATGGAAGAGAGATACATTGTATCATTATATATATTACACATTGTGTAAAATACCGTATTGTCTTGATATTTTATTAACTTGTATTGGTGAGAAAAGCTCAAAATAGAAAGTCCTTCCAACTCTTGCATAAACTCAAAAATTGATTTAATAATAATTGCATAAAATTAGAAATAAAATATTGGAATACAGAATGTTTAAATAATGTCCAAAAATATAGTTCTGTTCTTGAGATAAATATTATATGTAATTGTGTATGTGTGTGGTGTGAATAAGTAGGCTCTCTTAGCCTTGGGTCCAAAAAAAGTGTGTGTCCAAAAGTCTTTGTTCTGCTCTAAAAAAGGAGCAATTCAGCCCCCACCATCTCCTAAAAGTGGGCTGGTATTCTCTTGTAGTCCCACAATGATAACAGATGTATTAGTCTTCTTCCCTCCCCTCAGAGTCTGAGTGATACTTTAGCTTACAGAGATGGGGGAGGGATAGCTAGACTAATTACTACCACATGTTGCTAGAATGTAGAGAAAAAACCCAAGATATATATATATATATATATATATATACACATCTCCACATATATATATTCACAGACTATATAAAGTCTATTTATCTTACTTTTCCCAATCTAGAACAAATAGAAATATAACAACTCAATTATCCTATTAAGATCCAACTCATCCATACATATGTTAGTACTGTTAATAAGCAGATATTAGATATTAGGTTAAGGAAAGCTTCTAACATTTCCCTCAAAATGATCGATTTATCAGATCTTAATCATTTTCCTTATCTTAATCCATTTATACACATTCTAGTCACTTTCGTATCCTTTCATGCGTTTTTAGATCTTAAGATAACTGATCTGAACATATATTCAACTTGATTCTATAATGGGAAAATGAATTATTTGATAAACCTTTTGTATTGTATCACATAAAAATATTTTTACCCTTATTATTTTCCTTTCCTTTCACCAAATAATTTATCCCCTTAATAAATGTAATATTATAGCACAATACTTTAAAGTATGTATGTCACTTAAAAAATAGATGTTTCATATTTTCCCTCCAAAATATATGTGTAGCACACAGTTCTATAATCCATACATCTTTTCAAATTACCTTATCAACATTTAACCATAACATATGTTCCCTAACTTCAATTCATTCATGTATATCAAATGTTTTTTTTTAAATATACATATAACAATGTATTCCAAGATACCACTTGCTACACGTCTGGACGTGCCTTGGTCTATCACCACGGCTTATCCTCTTGGACATTTAACCCATGTTTTGCCCTCTTGACTGTCTTCATACACACCACGTCTTAAGCTATATGTCTATCTTTCTAGCACGACTCATTCAACATGAAGTGAGCCATTTATCCACAAGTATACACTCTACTTCCCCATTTTATCTTACCCAAAGCCCTCCCCTCCCCCCCTTTTTTTTCTCTTCTTTCTTTCTCTCCTTTTCCTCCTTTCTATCCTATAGACTTACCTTTCCCACTATACTACCCTACATACCCTTCTCTAACTAACCCCCTCTCTGTCCGTTCTCTAGTTCACACCTGTATCCAAATCCTATCACTTATATATCACAAACAATACAGAGCATTGATCTTCAAACAGGTGTGCTATACTCCACTTAACTCAAATATCCAATCCATGGACACACGAAACATAACAGACACAACATCATGTGCTGTTCTTACTCAACATTTCACACTCCCTGATATAGAAACCTGCTCATAGGTCAGAAGACAATCTATCTCAATGCTTATCTCCTATACTCTGTATATTTGCTGGACTGTAATATTATGTTGTCATAATATCTTACACCATTCTGATCTGTATTGCTTTTTAAGCTTTGACCCATCTGCGAAACGGGAGGCGCCATGCTGTGTTTTGTTCCGATTTGGTTCCATAACTGTATATGCACTGTTATGCCTTCTTTCTTCTAATAAAAATATTTTTTGAAAAAACAAAACAATGTAAAGCTGTCTCAGTTTTTCTATATGTACCTTAGGAAAACTTATCTCTAGCTTAATTAACAACAGATGTTCTGACTAATTAGAGTGACTCTGTTGTAACAAAAGTTTAACCCTTTCACTTCTGAAAGTACATAGTGTGTGATTGTAAATGTTTGTGTGAAAACTGATCTCATCTTGATATGGTAAACAAATCATGTCAAAATAAAATGTACACACAAAAAAACAATATATCTGACGAATGAATTATTTCATCAGTAGTCAAAAGTCAATTGTTTTATAAGTTCTTCCTCTATGAGATGCCTTGAGAATTCTTGTCTTCTTCTTCTAGCGCTCTGTAAAGTTAAAATAACTTTATTGAACATAAAAAGACAACAAAAACTATGATGAGTGAATTATTTTTGCAAAGCTTCTTCCAGAATAGATTTCCTTTTTGGAAAATGTACTATCATCTGAAAGGTTTAGAAATATTTGAGTTTTCTTTTAGCAGTTACTCTTAAGTCATTTCCTGTAACAGAAATGCAGTATCATTATTTTGGCATTGATCATTTTACATTGCTTAATCCTCTTACATTTATCTATTAATATCACATATCACAATCACAAACATTTCTAGTCATGACATGGAAGACATATTTTTATTATAACATTTCTTATTGACTTGTAGTGTTCTATTTTTCCTAAAATGGCCTAAATTCTTCTACAAATGTTCTGTGAATTTAAATATAACAGGACGCTACATCTCCATTATTGGTCATGATTCAAAACCTTGGTTTCAAAAACAAAGAAAGGTTTTGTATCTACCCAGAGATGACAAAGGACTGCCTTTGTTCTTATCTCTATAAAATTGGAAATATGCGTAACTGTTTTTTGTGTTGACTTACTTCTTGTAGTATTGTACTGATCTGCAGTAATACATACTGGTTTAAAACTTTTCTCACTTCTTATGCTGAAAACATGAGGTACAAACTTCTCACCTACAGCTGTACAAACATGTGTTGGTATGTTTTCCTGAAAATGTCTTTTTGTTACATCTATCTGTATGTGTTTGGATGACAGTGTTTTGTACCATATAGGATCATTTTCACGATAATTGTCTGTTGAACCATCTTCCTCTAGGAGTTTCAGTGATGAATCAGGTGTCTGTAATATGATCTTACTAGATCTCACAATGTTTTCAGTTACCTTGACTGCAAAGAAAACACTTAACAATTTTTTCATATGTGCATCAAAGTTTTTTTCCATATTTGTCAAAGTTCTTGAGAAGAAACCTATTATTTTCTGATCACCTTCTTTCAATTGTGACAAAGTTGCTGAGATTGCATTATTGGTTACAAACATTGGTTTCTAAAACAAAAGGAATTTTACTACAAAACTCAGCAGTACTCAATGTAGTAGCATTCTGCAGATCTCTTTTCAATAGTTCAAAGGCTTCTTTCTCAGTTTGATCCCATTGATCAAACACACCATGTTTTTGTCTCAAACGATCAAATAATGATCTAGACTTTCCTGCAAAATTGGGTATAAAATCTTTACAATGATTTACTTCACAAAATAAATAGAAAAAGCGCCACACTATTTAAAATAATTAGAGATGAGCGAATTATTCAAAAATTCGATTCGGCTGATTCGCCGAATTTGAGGAAGAAATTCGATTCGATGCGAATTAATTTGCTACGAATTTAACTTATTAAAAGGGTTTCTAGGCTTCAGAGAGCCTTTAAATTAGTGCAGAACACTGTACCTTTAATTTAAATGCCCTTGGAGATGAGGAAGGACAAGGAGAAGGAGAAGGATGAGAAGAAGAAGAAGGAGAAGGATGAGAAGAAGGAGAAGGAGAAGGATGAGAAGAAGGAGAAGGATGAGAATAAGGAGAAGGATGAGAAGAAGGAGAAGGATGAGAAGATGGAGAAGGAGAAGGATGAGAAGAAGGAGAAGGAGAAGGATGAGAAGAAGGAGAAGGAGAAGGATGAGAAGAAGGAGAAGGAGAAGGATGAGAAGAAGGAGATGGATGAGAAGAAGGAGAAGGAGAAGGATGAGAAGAAGGAGAAGGATAAGGAGAAGGATGAGAAGAAGGAGAAGGATGAGAAGAAGGAGAAGGAGAAGGATGAGAAGAAGGAGAAGGATGAGAAGAAGGATGAGAAGAAGGATGAGAAGAAGGATGAGAAGAAGGAGAAGGATGAGAAGAAGAAGAAGGATGAGAAGAAGAAGAAGGATGAGAAGAAGGAGAAGGAGAAGGATAAGAAGAAGGATGAGAAGAAGGAGAAGGAGAAGGATGAGAAGAAGGATGAGAAGAAGAAGAAGGATGAGAAGAAGGAGAAGGATGAGAAGAAGGAGAAGGATGAGAAGAAGGAGAAGGAGAAGGATGAGAAGATGGAGAAGGATGAGAAGAAGGAGAAGGATGAGAAGAAGGAGAAGGATGAGAAGAAGGAGTTTCAACCTCTGTATGGAGGGAATGTCACAGAACTGTCAGAAATAGCCTATTTCTGACAGTTCTGTGACATTCCCTCCATACAGCGGTTGAAACATTGTATCTATTTGTTTCCATAAATGGAAACAAATAGATACAATGTTTCAACCGCTGTATGGAGGGAATGTCACAGGACTGTCAGAAATAGCGGAGCTCTGCAGATACACTTAGCGGAGCTCTGCAGATACACTTTTTGCCGGCTCGGAATTCTTCTTATTTTCATCCTACTTCTTCTTCTTCTTCTTCTTCATCCTCATCCTCTTCTTCTGAGGATGAGGATGAAGAAGAAGAAGAAGAAGTAGGATGAAAATAAGAAGAATTCCAAGCCGGCAAAAAGTGTATCTGCAGAGCTCCTCTAAGTGTATCTGCAGAATAGAGGAGCTCTGCAGATACACTTTTTGCCGGCTTGGAATTCTTCTTATTTTCATCCTACTTCTTCTTCTTCTTCTTCATCCTCATCCTCAGAAGAAGAAGAAGAGGATGAGGATGAAGAGGAAGAAGAAGAAGAAGTAGTAGGATGAAAATAAGAAGAATTCCAAGCCGGCAAAAAGTGTATCTGCAGAGCTCCTCTATTCTGCAGATACACTTAGAGGAGCTCTGCAGATACACTTTTTGCCGGCTTGGAATTCTTCTTATTTTCATCCTACTTCTTCTTCTTCATCCTCATCCTCTTCTTCTTCTTCTGAGGATGAGGATGAAGAAGAAGAAGAAGAAGTAGGATGAAAATAAGAATAATTCCAAACCGGCAAAAAGTGTATCTGCAGAGTTCCTCTATTTCTGACAGTTCTCTGACTTTCACATGTACAGCGGTTGAAACATTGTATCTGTTTCCGAATAAAAACATCTGTATCCTAAATGGAAACAAATAGATACAATGTTTCAACTGCTGTACATGTGAAGGAACTGTCAGAGAACTGTCAGAAATAGCGGAGCTCTCTGCAGGGACACTTTTGCCGGCTGATCGGGAAAAATCCGATTCGCGCACCCGAAGTAGGCTAATATTCGGATTCGACACGAATCGAATTTTTCCTGAAATTCGAATCGAATTCCACTTCGCCTGGTTCGATTCGCTCATCTCTAAAAATAATAAACTATGTGTCAGCAGCAACACCCACCAAAAAAAATTATATATACAAACAATTAATTTGGCAAAGTGAACAAAATCTCATAAGGGTATGCGCTAAAAAAAAATTTATATATATATATATATATATATATATATCTCACCATATATTAAGTGTCCAAAATAAACTAGTGTCCAAAACAAAATCTAAATATTCTCTGTGACTTCATAACACTGTGAATAATCCACCACCAAATGAATTAAATGAACTCACCAGAGCTATATGCTGATCAAATTATAGAGCAGCAATAGCAGTTGTGCTCTGGGAGCGGTGAATGAACGATGTCCAGATATTAGATGTGGTAATTCTTAATCACGTCCAGGTAATCAATAATGGTGAACAGTAGGAGGGATAATGTATCACTACCAAAAGCAATACTCTGCAGCCAAGGATCTCATGATGAGTCTCTCCATTTAATTCCATACCTCCATATATGCATGAATCACACTCAGGGACAAAGGAAAAAGCATGATGGTGCAGTACGTTTAAAACATATGTAAATTTAATAAAAGCTCAAACAACTCACAAAAAAGGTGTCCAGACAGACACCAGCTTAAACAGCAATGCACAGCAATGAGGTGATGAACGATCCCCGCTCACCGCGGATCACCTCCGCCCCTTGATGACGTTGTGGTGACGAAACGTGTTGGGCGTGGGCTACTCGATGTTGACGTCAGAACGTTCTTTTCCCAGTGTTTGTCGGAGGTGATCCTGAAATCAACTGATAAAGAATATGAATTATCAGCTTTCTTGATAGGCCAAATACAATTATTCACCACTGATTGTACTTTCTTTAAATTCCTTGCTGTAAAAACTCATCTATAATGGAAGAAATTGGATTAATTGATTCTAATGGCAATTTGTATTGAGGTTGAGGCTTAGGGTCTCTACCTTCAATGTCAGCTTCAAAATCTTTAAACAAACCTGCATCATTTTTGCTTTGACTTCAAAGATCTTTATGTGATCTAACCAATTGTTCCAATTCAAGATTGGTTCCTGTATGGGGCCATTTATGATCTGAAGACATGTCAGCAGTTGCTGTACAAATACTTCCAACATTACTATACATGGAAGAATCAATTAACGTTGATTTGGGCCTAGATGGATCTCTCCATAACGTTGAAGTACATAAATCAATTATCAAACTGAGTTTACTAATCACATCGATACCAAGAATGTTCTGTGCACCATGACAATATCAGATGTTTATGTTAGTTTTCAGAAATCCTGGAATCTCAAAAGTCACATTAGAAACTTTCCCAGCAACTAAACTACATTTTCCACTAAAATCAAGTAAATTGCATTTTGGAGAATTGGCATTTACAGGTAATTTATGTTTATGTTTTATGTACCTACTAAAAACATTATGTTCCTGCCATTCAATACACCCTGTACATATGGCCTTCCACTTTCATCTAATAACATTGAAGCAACATATTCTAACGGTAAAGGAGAAGAATCTCGATTTGATCCTGACTCTAATTTTGGAAATGGCAATATAAACAATTCCTATTAATGACAACAGCACTGTTTACCATATTGTTCAAGCTGTTGTTGACACTCAGTGAACTGATCTCTTTGACTTCTGAGGCATAAGGCAACTCAGACAGACTATTGTTGGAACATGGAGGAGCAGATTGTTCAGAAATTGTATTTTCACTTTCTAATTCCAAAGTTTTTCTTTGTAAATCTAATACATATTGAACACAATCTCTTTTCAAATGACTAAATCATTTACAATAATAGTATTTCCTGTCTGCTCTGAGACCCTAGGTCTGCCTGTGACATGTTCATCACCATAATTGGGTGTGGCCAAGCACGTGGTCTCTCTCTGATCTCCATTTTGAATAGCTACACTTTCCATCTTCTGATTGTTTAGTTTAATTTGTCTGCTAACTGTATCTATAACTTTGGCTGCTTGATCTAAATCATTTTTTCCGGCAGCAAATAAGAGATGCTGGATATAGATACTTAAATTTTTTAACAAAAGCTTTTATCATAGCAGAACTCTCATTGGCCAAATTAAATATCATTTTGTATACTTTGGAAAATCTATTTTTACAATCAAAAGGATCATCATTGATCGTATCTCTAAAGGAGTCTAAGATTTCCAGGGAAGGAGTTTCCTCCCCAGTTGTACATAGCAAAAACTGACGCAATCGATCTGATGCATTGTAATGAATTTCCACATCATCCTCATTAATATATGGGGTTTTGGTGAATCGACATGTCATAAAGCTGGGAAGCCATAATCTGAAGAAAACATTTCTTTGCTCCTCATTCAGGCAAAAGTTATTGCACAAAATTTCAAAAACTTCTGTATTATGAAAAGCATCCGCTTTCATGTCATAGGCTGGCATATCCTTCAAAATTTTCATGAGCTGATCAAGGATCTTAAGATTAAGTTCTGCAGCTTTATCCATTCATTTTCTCTTAAGCATTGCTTCATGATCCTGCAGATCATCTTCTATAAACTGGATGTCTGCTATTAAAGATTTTTGTCTGCCTTGCCTCTGGCTAGTATTTACACAAATTCTTTTTATATCAGTCATGGTGTGACAGATGTCCCGATCCCCCCTTGGCTCACCTTCATCCCCCTCCACCTCTCATCCTGTCGTGGTCCTTTGAAGCCGGGCTGCTCAGGATAAGAGGTGTGACTCCTGTCACCCCTATCACTTATATTCCCCCATCCGGCTTGGCCGGCGGGAGGAAGGTAGTTTCCCACAGTGAGGTTCACACCCCTCCGCGAACCTCCCGCAGGGATGTTCAGGGCCACGGCAGTCAGCCTGATGCTGCACGGCCCCGGCATCTGCAACGCGGGCATTAAAGTTCCTGCGCTTGCAGATACCGACAAAGGCCGCGCTCTCGAGAGCAAGGCCCATGTCAAGGGGGGCATGCCTCATTGCCGGGCGACAAGGCATGCCACCCACGGTTGCCAGGATGACCAAGGAGCGTCCTGCATCGGCTTAAGAAGGCCGATGCTGGGCTCCCTGGTTGTTTGTTCTGCTGCACAGCCACTGAGAAGTCTCTGCTGCGGCGAGACTCTCACGGCCACTCTGCAAAAGCCTGATACTGGGCTGCCACTCTGCAATAACCAGGGATGTGGGGGAGAATTACCACCCACTGTCCCCTGACTGGCATCTGCTGTGATTCCGGGCATCCCTGCCGGAGCCGTGAGTGTATTCACCCGTTTTATTCCCCTGAACTGTTCCTGTACTCTATCTCCATTTCCCTGCTTGGATTATAAACTGTTGTAGAGTCTCTAACTTTGCCCCTGGGACCCGATTACAACTGTTTTGATCCCTCTCCTTGCTACTTCCCCATACCGGGTCCTGCCACGCTCCCTGCAGACCCCAACTGAGTGACTGTCATTTGCTTTAATAAAGCTTTGTGTGTTTGCCATCTGCTTTGTGTGTTCTGTCCTGCCTATCCTCCATCACAATATCATTCTGTAGTTCAGAAAGCTGAATGTCTTTCGTTTGAATTGCACTTTGCAGGTTAACTGTTTGCTCAAAGTCTGGCAATTAGCATATACACTGTTATCTTCCTCTGACTTATTCTTTACACAAGCAGCAATCCTAGGAACCTCCAAAATCATGGTGTTAAAAACATTAACTCACTTCATTACATTTCTAACTTGTTTGCTCAATTTCTTAAAGGAAAACCTAGATTTTTCTATCTTAATATTATCCTGTAAGCACTCATTATACATGTACCGCCAAAGTTCATCATCTTTAACAAATTTAGACAATTCATCAATACAATCCATTACTTACCAATTAAGAAGGTCTTTCTTCATGTAACGTTCCTTTTCTCTCTTGGCGGGAAATTACATCACCAAGGAACAGCGTTTTCTTGCATCTGCACAAAACTCTCACCAATTCTGATTCTAGGCTGATTTCGATTATGCCAAAGGGTCATCTGCTGAAGGCTTTTATTTCTCCTGAAAGCTCGACTTCATATTTTGCTGACCTTGCAGCCATCTTCTCTCTCATCAAGGTGAAGGAGAAAAAAGTCAAAAACTATCGATATTCGGAAAAAATCAAACTGGTCTGACTCGCCACTGCAAAATACCGGATTGTCTCGATGTTTTGTTAACTTGTATTGATGAGAAAAGTGCAAAATAGAAAATCCTTCCAACTCTTGCATAAACTCAAAAATGTATTTAATAATAATATTGCATACAATTAGAAATAAAATATTGGAATACAAAATGTTTAGATAATGTCCAAAAAATATAGTTCTGTTCTTGAGATAAAAATTGTATGTAAAATTGTTTGTGTAGTGTGAATCTGTAGGCTCCTTAGCCCAGCTTCTAAAAAGTGTGCCACCAAAAAGTCTTTGTTCTGCTCTATAAGGAGCAATTCAGCCCCCACCTTCTCCTAAAAGTTGGCTGGTTTTCCTCTCTGGTTCTTATAGTCCCACAATAATATCTGGTGACAGATGTATAGAACAAACCTTCAGTCTTCTCCCCTCCCCTAGGAGAGAGTCTGAAAATGAATCCTTGGGACCTCTAATCAAAACTTCACTGATATTCCATCAGTCAGGGGGGATGGGATGTGTTACACATACTGTATATACTATATATATATATATAATTTCCTAAAAATAGTCTTAATATAAAAGTTATATCATATATAAATATCCTAATCAAGAAATATTACAGTATAAAATGTGTAAGCTTACCATGTATCAAGAAGATTCTTACAAATCTCTATTAGTGAAACTTTAGCTCCTACCCACAGAGATGGGGGAGGAAAGCTAGCAAACCAATTCATGACTAATTACTACCACGTTACTATACTAGAATGTAGAGAAAAGATCCAACACATTCATACATATGTTAGTAATGTCAATAAGCAGATATTAGGTTATATCTAACAGGAACATTTCCTTCATTCAGGACAGGAAAGTGGCTTCTCCCCCGTGTGAGACCTCTGATGTGTGTAAAGACTGGACTTCTCCGAAAAACATTTCCCGCAGTCAAGACAGGAAAATTGCTTTTCAACCACATGAGACTTCTGATGTCTGACGAGTTTTGATTTCTCTACAAAACATTTCCCACACTCAGGACAGGAATATGGCTTCTCTCCTGTGTGCAATTTCTGATGATTATAAAGATTGGGCTTCTTTGAAAAACATTTCCCACACTCAGAACAGAAATACGGCTTCTCCCCCGTGTGAGATCTCTGATGTGTGTACAGACTGGACTTATCTGAAAAACATTTCCTGCACTCAGAACAGGAATATGGCTTCTCCCCCGTGTGAGATCTCTGATGCCTGGAAAGATGGGACTTCACTGAAAAACATTTCCCGCACTCAGGACACAAATATGGCTTTTCTCCCGTGTGAGATCTCTGATGTTTCTGAAGACTGGCCTTCACTGAAAAACATTTCCCACACTCAGGACAAGAATACGGCTTCTCCCCCGTGTGAGATCTCTGATGTGTTTGAAAGTTGGACTTTTGCAAAAAACATTTCCCACACTCAGGACAGGAATACAGATTCTCCCCCGTGTGAGATCTCTGATGTTTGTGAAGACTGGACTTCACTGAAAAACATTTCCCACACTCAGGACAGGAGTACGGCTTTTCCCCTGTGTGACATATTTTATGCACATTAAGATTGTACTTAGAACAGAAACCCTTCCCACACTCAGTACAGGAGAAGCTCTTCCCTGTTGGAAGGCCGGCCCGGTCCCACACAGTCTGAGGTTCCTCAGGATACGAGGAATCCGATGGTCCATCTACACTGGGTGGTGCCGGATGGACATTGGAGGGAGCCGGGTTTTCTCCTGGACTATACTGTGTGATGTCCTCATCTTCTACTTTCCAGTCTGGAGACAAAGTGAGACAATCCTCGGAGGTTTTCCTCATCTCCCGGCCATGGACTAAAATACAAAGACAAAGAGGATTACTAGACAGGAGCGGATTGGTTCCTCCAAACCAGGACTCCACCCACATCAGGCAGCTTGGTCTCTGAGGAGCTTACAATTCCACCCTCAAGGGAACTAGGAAATGGCTCCTCTGATCTCCTACCAGGTCATTTCTTTATTCATGGACCTTAGTCAGAGAGTGAGGAAACAACCAGAACTGTCTTTTATAGGAGGGACAGTGATGAGGGGATTATAGGACGAGGGTCCCCACCCCCTCTATCACTCATCGCCAAGATGAAGACTGGACTGATCCTGAAGACCACCATCATTGGGGTATTGACTCCTCCCTCATTATCACTTTCTGTTTAAGGGTCCAAAGTTGGAGGATGTTATCACATTATTATCACTAGAGATGAGCGAATCGAACCAGGCGAACCGGAATTCGAGTCGAATTTCAGGAAATATTCGATTCGCGGCGAAACCGAAATTTTGCCTACTTCGGGTGCGCGAATCGAACATTTCCCGATCAGCCGGCAAAAGTGTCCCTGCAGTGAGCTCCGCTATTTCTGACAGTTCTCTGACAGAAGGAACACATGTTTAGAGGTTGAAACATTGTATCTATTAGTTTCCATTTAGGATACAGATGTTTCAACCGCTGTACATGTGAAGAAGCTGTGAGAGAACTGTCAGAAATAGAGGAACTCTGCACATACACTTTTTGCCGGCTTGGAATTATTCTTCTTTTCATCCTACTTCTTCTTCTTCTTCTTCATCCTCATCCTCTTCTTCTGAGGATGAGGATGAGGATGAAGAAGAAGAAGAAGCAGTAGGATGAAAATAAGAATAATTCCAAGCCGGCAAAAAGTGTATGTGCAGAGTTCCTCTATTCTGCAGATACACTTAGAGGAGCTCTGCACATACACTTTTTGCCTGTTTGGAATTAATCTTATTTTCATCCTACTTCTTCTTCTTCTTCTTCTTCTTCTTTATCCTCATCCTCAGAAGAAGAAGAAGAGGATGAAGAAGAAGAAGAAGAAGAAGAAGTAGGATGAAAATAAGAATAATTGCAAGCCGGCAAAAAGTGTATGTGCAGAGTTCCTCTATTCTGCAGATACACTTAGAGGAGCTCTGCACATACACTTTTTGCCGGCTTGGAATTAATCTTATTTTCATCCTACTTCTTCTTCTTCTTCTTCATCCTCATCCTCATCCTCAGAAGAAGAAGAGGATGAGGATGAGGATGAAGAAGAAGAAGAAGTAGGATGAAAATAAGAATAATTCCAAGCCGGCAAAAAGTGTATGTGCAGAGCTCCTCTAAGTGTATCTGCAGAGCTCCTCTAAGTGTATCTGCAGAATAGAGGAACTCTGCACATACACTTTTTGCCGAAAACCGCTGTATGGAGGGAATGTCCCAGAACTGTCAGAAATAGTCTATTTCTGACAGTTCTGGGACATTACCTCCATACAGCTGTTTCAACCGCTGTATGGAGGGAATGTCATGGAACTGTCAGAAATAGACTATTAATGACAGTTCTGGGACTGTCCTTCCATACAGCGGTTGAAACATTGTATCTATTTGTTTCCATAAATGGATCCATTTATGGAAACAAATACATACAATGTTTCAACCGCTGCATGGAAGGACAGTCCCAGAACTGTCATTAATAGTCTATTTCTGACAGTTCCATGACATTCCCTCCATACAGCGGTTGAAACAGCTGTATGGAGTGAATGTCCCAGAACTGTCAGAAATAGACAGAAACTGTCACAGAACTGTCCTTCTTCTCATCCTTCTTCTCATCCTTCTTCTCATCCTTCTCCTTCTTCTCATCCTTCTCCTTCTTCTCATCCTTCTCCTTCTCCTTCTTCTCATCCTTTTCCTTCTCCTTCTTCTCATCCTTCTCCTTCTTCTCATCCTTCTCCTTCTCCTTCTTCTCATCCTTCTCCTTCTCCTTCTTCTCATCCTTCTCCTTCTCCTTCTTCTCATCCTTCTCCTTCTTCTCATCCTTCTCCATCTTCTCATCCTTCTCCTTCTCCATCTTCTCATCCTTCTCCTTCTTCTCATCCTTCTCCTTCTCCTTCTTCTCATCCTTCTCCTTCTCCATCTTCTCATCCTTCTCCTTTTCCTTCTTCTCATCCTTCTCCTTCTGCTTCTCCTTCTCCTTCTTCTCATCCTTCTCCTTCTTCTCATCCTTCTCCTTCTTCTCATCCTTCTCCTTCTCCTTCTTCTCATCCTTCTCCTTCTTCTCATCCTTCTCCTTCTTCTCATCCTTCTCCTTCTTCTCATCCTTCTCCTTCTTCTCATCCTTCTCCTTCTCCTCATCCTTCTCCTTCTCCTCATCCTTCTCCTTCTTCTCATCCTTCTCCTTCTCCTTCTTCTCATCCTTCTCCTTCTCCTTCTTCTCATCCTTCTCCTTCTCCATCTTCTCATCCTTCTCCTTCTTCTCATCCTTCTCCTTCTTCTCATCCTTCTCCTTCTTCTCATCCTTCTCCTTCTCCTTCTTCTCATCCTTCTCCTTCTCCTCATCCTTCTCCTTCTCCTTCTTCTCATCCTTCTCCTTCTCCTTCTTCTCATCCTTCTCCTTCTTCTCATCCTTCTCCTTCTCCTTCTTCTCATCCTTCTCCTTCTCCTTCTTCTCATCCTTCTCCTTCTTCTCATCCTTCTCCTTCTCCTTCTCTTTCCTCATCTCCAAGGGCATTTAAATTAAAGGTACAGTGTTCTGCACTAATTTAAAGGCTCTCTGAAGCCTAGAAACCCTTTTTATAAGTCATCTTCGTAGCGAAGAAATTCGCATCGAATCGAATTTCACACTGGAATTCGCCGAATCAGCCGAATCGAATTTTTGAAAAATTCGCTCATCTCTAATTATCACCATGTAAAAGTCTGTGCTCCAATCACATCATCCGATATAAAATGTCCAGCTGGGAGGAAATGGGTGTAAAATAATTAAGACCTATGTAATGTCCAACTTGTATAGGATACAAAAGTTAGGACTATACAGTATTAGTTTTCTTCTATATTCATCTAGTGATCTAGCCAGTAAATCTGTTGTTTTATAAAGACCATTTACCACTGACAGGGGGCTTACAATGATCAGCTTTTATTTATTCATGTAAAACTTTTATCCCAAAAAGAAAAACCTGTTTGATGAAACTGAATATGAAGTGTGAGCTGGAGTTTGGCTTCAATTAGTTACTGTTTTTAAATCTGCTAGTACATCTAACACTCCCCTCCCCCCAGACTGACCATGCTGCTGTCTCCACAGTGGGGGCGCTCTAATACAGAAGGTGTGTAACTGGCCAGATCACCAGGTGAAAACAGGGAAAAAATCCAAAGAAAAGGAATGCAGCCGCCACATCCAATGATTGGTAAGCTATAATATGGGACATTTGTGGTTTAACCGCTTGCCGACCCGCCACAGTGTTGTTACTGCAGCAGGGCGGCACCTGTACGCACAATGCCGTCTTTTAACGTCGCTGTGCAAAACAGGTAGGGGGCGCGCGTGAGGCGTGTGCCCGCTCTACCCTACCTGCCGATCGTGGCAGCAGGTGTCTGTCACCGGCTCCGGGCGGGTCATTTCCCGCGGGGTGCCAGCGATTACAAGTAATCACTGACAGACAGCACGGCTGCAGTGTTTACATTACAGCTCTGCTATCTGTCAGTTCCAAACACGCTGAACCTGAGAGAAGACTTAATCTCTAGGGATCAGTGTGTTCCCTTCAGTACACACCCCCGCCCACTAGTAAAACACTCCCCTCACACAGTTAACCCTTTCATTACCTAAAAAATGTTAACCCCTTCCTCCCCAGTGCCATTAGTACAGGGTCAGTGGTTTTTTTTGCACTGATCACTGTATTGGTGTCACTGGGGATGTCAGTGACCCCAAGTCAGTTCCCCCCTATGTCAAAATGTCTGCCGCAGTCCCGCCATAAGTCGCTGATCACTGTCATAAATCGCTGATCACCGCAATAAGTTCCATTATTAGTATAATTAAAAATAAAAATCCCAGTATCTTTCCCGCCATTTGTAAACGTTATAACTTTCACATAAACCAATTAATTTACACGTATTGGGATTATTTTTAAGCAAAGACATGTCACAGAATGCATTTTGGTAGAAATTTATGACTAAATTTGATTTTTACATTTTTTTACTGGACATGTTTTATAGCAAAAAGTCCAAAATATTGTTTTTTTTTCTCAAAATTGTCAGCCTTTTTTTATAGCGCAAAAAATAAAAAAAACGCACAGGCGATTAAATACCACCGAAAGAAAGCTCAATTTGTGGGAAAAAAAGGATGTAACTTTCATTTATGTACCGTATTGCATGACCGCGCAATTGTCTGTTAAACTAGCACAGTGCTGTATAGCAAAAAATGGCATAAATTGCATTATCTATCCCATAGTTTGTAGACGCTATAACTGTCACACAAAGCAATCAATATGCACTTATTGGGATTTTTTTTACCAAAAACATGGAGCAGAATACATTTTGGCCTAAATTTATAACCAACTTTGAGTTTACTATATATTTTTTATAGCTGAAAGCAAAAAATATAATTTTTCTTCAAAAATTTTTTTTTTCTTTATATATAGTGTGAAAAATAAAAAAAAGTGCACAGATAATCAAATACCACTGAAAGAAAGCTCTATTTGTGTGAAAAAAAGGATGTAAATTTCATTTGGGTGCAGCATTGCATGACCGCGCAATTATCAGTGGAATTAGTGCAGCGCTGAGTAGCAAAAAGAGGCGTGGTCATTAAGGGGGGTAAATCCACAGGAGGGCGAGGGGTTGGTGAAATCTCATCCTATGTCCAGTGATAGCAGTGACATCTACTGGCCACAGTGAGACATCACAAGACAACCTAAACTTAGGGAGAAACCAAGTGAAGAACTATACAATCAGCCTGAGCCAAGTACAGCCCAGCCACAAACTAAACCCACATAGTACCTCTATTCAGGACAAGGGGGCGATACTAATAAATAGTGTAAGGATCACATCAAATTGGTGTTTAGTAATCAGAGATCACTTACAGTGGTTGTAACCCTCAGACATGGAATATGAACAAACATATCCCTCTACAGTGTGTACTTGTCTCACTCCAGAGCAATAAGAGCCATTTCTGTCTGCTGTCTCCTTCCTCTGTGATCAGCATGAATCACTTCTAACAAATCTTCCTGACACCAAGAAAAAAAAGATGACAGGGGAGGGAGCTCCAGCACACAGCCTCTGATTGACAGCCTCAGCTCTGTTCCTGTGTGAAGGAAGTGTGTCCCTTCCCATCAATTGTTTCTCAGAGCTCATTTCACTGAGCTCTGAAGAGAGTGACTTCAGCTCTCTGCCCCCTTTTTTCTGACTTCTCAGACAAGCTGTAAATATTCTAGACTTTGAACAAATATAGAGAAGAAAGTGCTACAGATACACAGGTACAACGTATGTAGGAGGATTTTTTTTTATCTCTGTGTGTCACCTGAGGCCAGTCACTGCACTGGGTATATGGAGGGTTTACAACCACTTTAAATGTTTACTGTAGACAAGTTGCAGAGATCCCACACCGCTGCCTCCCATCTCCTGAGACTGCACTCAGTGACTTGGGTCTGAGACACTACAGCCATATCCCTCCACCCGGCACAGCCAGCAGATAACAGAGAAGGTCCCCTGGGAGAATTGTTCTGTCAGACATGTTTCTGGACCCATAGACATCTATGGTGAAAATGAACATCTTGCTGCCAGCTGAACCCCAGAACCTCCATAAATCCAGTCTAGAGACATAAATTGTGTCTGCAGCACAGAGAAGGAAGATTATCCGAGAGAAATCCAGGAATACAGGACGGGGAACACAGCTCAGGAAAGTGACCAGGGGATTACAGGCTGATATCACCCAGTCCCCGCCCTACTCTGGACCAATCAGTGAGCAGTATGGGTGGAGGAATGGATTTAGTGTTCATGACCCACCTGTGCTGATCTCTGTAGGAGTGTCCTCCTCTATAAATGTCCCCGTTATTCCATCCTCCTCCATAGACTGCTGATCATCCCTCACATACGCCTCTTCTTCTTCTGCTTTCACCTCAAATTCTCTCAGGTCTCCACTCTGAATATATAATAAAATGACATCAATGGTAACAATGCAGATAATGTACAGATCCTAATGATACTATCAGTGATTGTTCCTCATCTACCTGATGATGGTGAGGGATGGTGTGACCTTCCTGTGTGGAATCCTGGGAATACAGAGGACGGGGACATCTCTCTGGTGGGTTCCCATGACTGGATCCATCTGTAGGAAACACACACACTGACTGAATCCATTGTTTCTATGTGTTTATCAGATGATGGGGGATCTAGGTGGATCCTCCGTACTGCTCTCTCCTTTACAATAAAGTCTCCTCTTACCCGGTGATGTGAGGGGCGGCTGATTGTCCATCATGACGTCCTTGTAGAGATCCTTGTGTCCTTCTAAATACTCCCACTCCTCCATGGAGAAATAGACAGTGACACCCTGACACCTTATAGGAACCTGACACACACAATGATACAGTCACCATCCAGACACATCCCTTGTCTGTTACTGGAGAATGTCCCAGAATTCCCGGCACCGCTCACCTCTCCTGTCAGCAGCTCCATCATCTTCTTGGTGACTTCTAGAATCTTCTGCATGTTGTGTCTCTCAGGGTTTAGGGAGTCACATGGAGGCACTGTGATGGTCATATGATCACCTGACTTCAGAAGAGGAAATCTCTGTAATGAGGAACCAATAAGAATATCATGTTAGAATCCCAGAATCCTCCTCACCTCTCCGGTCAGGTCTGTGTGTAGCAATTGTGCACACAGAGATGGACGCGGCCCCCCATTTTGTTAAGAATTTTCTATGTTATACAATTTCTAACTCTCAAGGCAGGCTACCCCCTCCATCTTGTAGATCTCTCTTCCCCCTCCCTCGCTGTTGGGTGATATGTGGCCTGAGTGATGAGAAGGGTCACAGGCGGCCAAAACACAGCAGGAAGCTCCGAGCTATAAAACCTCACGAGCTGGGTGCCTAGCTGTCTAATAAACTGCAATCTGGCACATCGTAAAAGTATAAACCGAGTCCCTCACTGAACTTCAAAAGACCTTCCAAGGGGTCGTAAAAACAGACTTACTTTTAAAAACTCACTTTTCATATAAGTTGATATCTTCACGTAGGACATAACTACCTAAACATGGAGCCTATATTCGGAAGGCTCAGATTGAGGCCATTCTCCTGGTATGTGACACCCCTTAGCTGACATACAGAGAAAAACAGAAAAGTATATCTCTTGAACCATTCAAGTGCATATTTCATGTTTCATCTCTAACCATTCCGCAGATGCGGCTGAGTATTAATATACTAGTGACCAGGCCGGCAAATGTACCTAGGAAAAGTTATGAGCCAAAATATTAGCTAGGAGAGATTCTGGTTGTAACTTAGGTCTCCACCCAACACCCCTCCCCAAAAAGAGACCATTGGTTACTACTCCAAAGAGACACCCTGCTGGGATTTGCTAGAAAAAGGCTGTTATGCTTGGAGTGTGGGTGAGAGAAGAGAAGAGTCTCCTGCTTTTAACATCGAAACTAGCAGTAGAGATAAGAAATCCTTTTTGTCTCATGAGACTTGAAGCTGCATAACCCAAGGCTTTTTGGCTAGTACTTCTCTACCTAAACTTCTTTCTGTTGTCTCTTTGCTGTGTTATTGCTCTCTATATATTTATATATATTGGTTACATCTTTTTTTTGTAAATATTATTATTGCACCCTTTTGACCTTTTAGTAATAAAACTTACTTTCTGAAAGTGTTGAACTGTTTCTAAAGCTCTTTAATGCAACTTACGAATTCCTGCTGCTGAAGAGCGCTACTGTGTGTGTTTAACCCTCTGTATAACCTGCCTGCGATTACAGTGGTATACAGATGATTATTTCAACCATCCTAGTGTTATTGCTGATATTGTCAAGTTTTCTCTTTCTCTGTACAAAAAGGAGGTGGTGGCAGTGTGAAGGGTTAATTGCGTAATTAACCTGACCCAGTAACAATTGCGCTCAGGCTGCTGGTACATCGATTTGTGGTCCAGTGAGTTGGAAAATCGTTGTGCAGGGTGCAGCTGGCCGTGGCATTGTTACGCATGTGACATTGCGGTTTTAGATTGGCTAGTCCTTCGGTCATGAGTCTGGTGAGAGGGGCAGGGATTTGACATCGCAATCGTCACACTGTGTATTATTAATAGAGATAAGAGTGATGTCATGTGACCTCCCAGAATTCTCCTCACCTCTCCGGTCAGGTCTGTGTATTATTAATAGAGATCAGAGTGATGTCATGTGACCTCCCAGAATCCTCCTCACCTCTCCGGTCAGGTCTGTGTTTTATTAATAGAGATCAGAGTGATGTCATGTGACCTCCCAGAATCCTCCTCACCTCTCCGGTCAGGTCTGTGTTTTATTAATAGAGATCAGAGTGATGTCATGTGACCTCCCAGAATTCTCCTCACCTCTCCGGTCAGGTCTGTGTTTTATTAATAGAGATGAGTGATGTCATGTGTCCTCCCAGAATCCTCCTCACTTCTCCGGTCAGGTCTGTGTTTTATTAATAGAGATGAGAGTGATGTCATGTGACCTCCCAGAATCCTCCTCACCTCTGAGGTCAGGTCTGTGTTTTATTAAGAGATAAGAGTGATGTCATGTGACCTCCCAGAATCCTCCTCACCTCTCCGGTCAGGTCTGTGTATTATTAACCTTCCTGATGGTATTCCCAAGTGTAGCTCAGGGTAAGGTTTCAGTACCACAAGCGGTAACCCCGAGCTACACTCGGGAATACCATGTGGCGCTGCTCCGTGATCCCTCGATCTCCCACCTTGTCCTCCGCTCCCGCGATGTCCCTCCTGCAGTGTCCCAAGCAATGTATTCCGGCGGATGCCGTCATCTGTTTTCTGGGTTCCCTCCCCTGCGAGCGTCGGGACGTACGAGAAATTTGAAAATGGCAAAAAGTGACATTCACTAAAATCACATCGTATAACATTCCTGTATCAAACCATTTCACATACATTTTGTCCCGAGTGCTTTGTCCGGCGCCCTGCCTGCATTTTTACTGTTCTTTCTGCCTGGAAACTGAGAAACGTCCATGGCATCCAAAAAGCGTCCCTTTAGGTCAGACGTGGTTATAGACCGGCTAGAGAACAGTGATAGTAAATCAGAACCACTTGCAGAATTGAGTGATAATGATTGGTGGGGGAAATTCCTCATCAGACACTGAAAACGATTCTGCGACCGAGCTCAGCGATGTGCGAACTTGGCGCTATATTTCACATTTCAGTGTTTTTGGTTTGTTTATATTATTGAATTACATTTATTATTATTATATTATTATTTTTTATGATTATTTATTAAATTATTATTTATGATTTTGTGTTTCAAGTTTTATCCTCCCCGGGATGGTTACTAGACTCTTGTCCGGACAGATTTCAGTGAGTTATTCCTAAGAATTACAGGCCGACAATAAAAAAATACATATTTCCATGCAAAAAAATGTACCGCTTTCAGCACAGAAATACTGACATAATCAGACTGCTAGGGAGGTTAATAGAGATGAGAGTGATGTCATGTGACCTCCCAGAATCCTCCTCACCTCTCCGGTCAGGTCTGTGTTTTATTAATAGAGATGAGAGTGATGTCATGTGACCTCCCAGAATCCTCCCCACCTCTCCGGTCAGGTCTGTGTTGTATTAACAGAGATGAGAGTGATGTCATGTGACCTCCCAGAATTCTCCTCACCTCTCCGGTCAGGTCTGTGTTGTATTAACAGAGATGAGAGTGATGTCATGTGACCTCCCAAAATCCTCCTCACCTCTCCGGTCAGGTCTGTGTTTTATTAATAGAGAGGAGAGTGATGTCATGTGACCTCCCAGAATCCTCCTCACCTCTCCGGTCAGGTCTGTGTTTTATTAATAGAGATGAGAGTGATGTCATGTGACCTCCCAGAATCCTCCTCACCTCTCCGGTCAGGTCTGTGTTTTATTAATAGAGATAAGAGCGATGTCATGTGACCTCCCAGAATCCTCCTCACCTCTCCGGTCAGGTCCGTGTTTTATTAATAGGGATCAGTGATATCATGTGACCTCCCAGAATCCTCTTCACCTCTCCGGTCAGGTCTGTTTTATTAATAGAGATAAGAGTGACGTCATGTGACCTCCCAGAATCCTCCTCACCTCTCCGGTCAGTCTGTGTTTTATTAATAGAGATAAGCGTGGTCATGTGACCTCCCAGAATCCCCCTCACTTCTCCGGTCAGGTCTGTGTTTTATGAATAGAGATGAGAGTGATGTCATGTGACCTCCCAAAATCCTCCTCACCTCTCCGGTCAGGTCTTTGTTTTATTAATAGAGATAAGAGTGATGTCATGTGACTTCCCAGAATCCTCCTCACCTCTCCGGTCAGGTCTTTGTTTTATTAATAGAGATGAGAGTGATGTCATGTGACCTCCCAGAATCCTCCTCACCTCTCCGGTCAGGTCTGTGTTTTATTAATAGAGATGAGAGTGATGTCATGTGACCTCCCAGAATCCTCCCCACCTCTCCGGTCAGGTCTGTGTTGTATTAACAGAGATGAGAGTGATGTCATGTGACCTCCCAGAATCCTCCTCACCTCTCCGGTCAGGTCTGTGTTTTATTAACAGAGATGAGAGTGATGTCATGTGACCTCCCAAAATCCTCCTCACCTCTCCGGTCAGGTCTGTGTTTTATTAATAGAGATGAGAGTGATGTCATGTGACCTCCCAGAATCCTCCTCACCTCTCCGGTCAGGTCTGTGTTTTATTAATAGAGATAAGAGCGATGTCATGTGACCTCCCAGAATCCTCCTCACCTCTCCGGTCAGGTCCGTGTTTTATTAATAGGGATCAGTGATATCATGTGACCTCCCAGAATCCTCCTCACCTCTCCGGTCAGGTCTGTTTTATTAATAGAGATAAGAGTGACGTCATGTGACCTCCCAGAATCCTCCTCACCTCTCCGGTCAGTCTGTGTTTTATTAATAGAGATAAGCGTGGTCATGTGACCTCCCAGAATCCCCCTCACTTCTCCGGTCAGGTCTGTGTTTTATGAATAGAGATGAGAGTGATGTCATGTGACCTCCCAAAATCCTCCTCACCTCTCCGGTCAGGTCTTTGTTTTATTAATAGAGATAAGAGTGATGTCATGTGACTTCCCAGAATCCTCCTCACCTCTCCGGTCAGGTCTTTGTTTTATTAATAGAGATGAGAGTGATGTCATGTGACCTCCCAGAATCCTCCCCACCTCTCCGGTCAGGTCTGTGTTTTATTAATAGAGATGAGAGTGATGTCATGTGACCTCCCAGAATCCTCCTCACCTCTCCAGTCAGGCCTTTGTTTTATTAATAGAGATGAGAGTGATGTCATGTGACCTCCCAGAATCCTCCCCACCTCTGCGGTCAGGTCTGTGTTTTATTAATAGAGATAAGAGTGATGTCATGTGACCTCCCAGAATCCTCCCCACATCTCTGGTCAGGTCTGTGTTTTATTAACAGAGATGAGAGTGATGTCATGTGACCTCCCAGAATCCTCCTCACCTCTCCAGTCAGGTCTGTGTTTTATTAATAGAGATGGGTGATGTCATGTGACCTCCCAGAATCCTCCTCACCTCTCTGGTCAGGTCTGTGTTTTATTAATAGAGATAAGAGTGATGTCATGTGACCTCCCAGAATCCTCCTCACCTCTCCGGTCAGGTCTGTGTTTTATTAATAGAGATCAGAGTGATGTCATGGGACCTCCCAGAATCCTCCTCACCTCTCCGGTCAGGTCTGTGTTTTATTAAGGTATACGAGGGATGTCATGTGACCTCCCAGAAACCTCCCCACCTCTCCGGTCAGGTCGGTGTTTTATTAATAGAGATGAGAGTGATGTCATGTGACCTCCCAGAATCCTCCTCACCTCTCCAGTCAGGTTTGTGTTTTATTAATAGAGATGAGAGTGATGTCATGTGACCTCCCAGAATCCTCCTCACCTCTCCGGTCAGGTCTGTGTTTTATTAATAGAGATAAGAGTGATGTCATGTGACCTCCCAGAATCCTCCTCACCTCTCCAGTCAGGTCTGTGTTTTATTAATAGAGATGGGTGATGTCATGTGACCTCCCAGAATCCTCCTCACCTCTCTGGTCAGGTCTGTGTTTTATTAATAGAGATAAGAGTGATGTCATGTGACCTCCCAGAATCCTCCTCACCTCTCCGGTCAGGTCTGTGTTTTATTAATAGAGATGAGAGTGATGTCATGTGACCTCCCAGAATCCTCCTCACCTCTCCGGTCAGGTCTGTGATTTATTCATAGAGATAAGAGTGATGTCATGTGACCTCCCAGAATCCTCCTCACCTCTCCGGTCAGCAGGTAGATGATCTCCAGGGTGAGGTTTAGTATCTTCTCAGTCATGTGACTCCGGTCCTCCTCCATCCTCATTGGTGCCATCATGTGATCTATACAGGTCTCCTTGTAGACGGATAACTTTGGGAAATGAAAGTAAGAATGATTTGGATGGTATTGGTCACACAATAATAGGATGTGGATGTGAGGGGGGAATAGGAGGGTTGGTGGACATATAAGATCTACTTCCCCATGCGAAGACAGTAGTCTGGACTGTTTAGTATTTGCTAAATTTTGGAGGTCCCGGGACCCTCTTGACCTGTCAAATCAGAAATCCCCTTTTCTCTGTTGGGTTTGTTTGGTCTCTGAACTGGTTTTGATGAGTTTTGGATCTGCAGACAAGGAATGATAAATCTGATCCTTCCTATGACTAGTTTGCTCTGAGGCAGTGCTGTGAGGTCAAATCGTCTCATCATGATGTCCAGGAAGAGGAACTTACTGACTTTTGGCCGGAGTTGCTGGCTAATCAGGACAATTGGCAGACCTCCGGCTGCAAGGCTCCAATCTCCAGCAGCCTGCTGACTGACAGGAGTGATGTCACTGTCACTCTCTGCAGTAAGAGAAGAGATTGGATTGGGTAGAAGGAGGATGGTGCTGGTGGAGTAGAGAGCTGTCAGGAAGGAGCCTATTCTGTTCCCTCCAATGACAGCCTAGTGTGGGTAGAAGGAGGACAGCAGGAGGGTCTGAGTATCAAGTATACTGTAGTATCCAGGACATTGTACAGAGTGGTGGTGGGTTCCTGGGGCTCTGAATTCCAGCACCGGGCACTGCCAGAGCCTGTGTCATGGGAAGGTATTGGAGTGTCTCCTGAAGATGTTCAGCACTGACCCCTGACTACCTTTTAGTCAAAAATGCACCAAGAGTCCTCCTCTAAGAACAAGTGCCCACCAAGGGGTGAAGGATTGTCCTTCTGCATTCTATTTGGTATCTTGGAATACATTATTTGACCAGTGAGATGGTAAGAAGGTGAAGGTTGTCTTCCTTTCCTGGTAGAAGTTCTGTAAGGAGGTCTGGAAAGTAAGTGCAGGTAAGAGGACAATCAGAGACCAAGAGCCCCCCTCCCTACCTCAGTGTCCCCCTGAGCCTGACAAACTTCTCTTTCCTCAGAGCCCTGCTCCCCACCAACCCTATCCTACCAGATTCCTTTAGCTACTCTACCCCCTTAAAACCCTTTAACTTCACTATCCCCTCAGGGGCCCCAAAGTCTCCCATCCTCAGTAACCCCTGAGAGACCCCTCAGCTCCTCTTCATCCCTCAGACCCCTCAGTATTTTCCTCCCTCTGACACCAATGATGGAACATATTCTTCATGGCAGGCTGGGGAATGTTTCCTTCCTCCTGAGCAGCAATGTAAGGGGCTCTATGCTCCATACTCCTGACCCCGGCACTCCATCATTGTGTTGGCTGCATAGTGTAATGATTGCCCATTGGCTGCCTGTGTAGTGTCATCATTGCCCTTTGTAGGCCATGTATGGTCAGGATGGTCCTTGTCTTGTCTATTTATTGTCAGTGCTGTTTGTTTAGAGGACCATATTACTAGAATTTATCTCCACAATGAGGAGAATGTTCCGGCCCCGGAAGTGGGGGAATGTTCTGCCCCTGAAGGGGTTCATCTGGGTTCCCACACTATATATGTGTGTATCATCATCTGCTGGAGATAAAAGATGTCACAGTGACTATGGAGGAAGAGGACAGACATGACTATGGAGGAAGAGGACAGACGTGACTATGGAGGAAGAGGACAGACGTGACTATGGAGGAAGAGGACGGGCGTGACTATGGAGGAAGAGGACGGGCGTGACTATGGAGGAAGAGGACGGGCGTGACCGTGGAGGAAGAGGACGGGCGTGACCGTGGAGGAAAAGGACGGGCGTGACCGTGGAGGAAGAGGACGAACGTGGCCATGGAGGAAGAGGACGGACGTGGCCATGGAGGAAGAGGACGGACGTGGCCATGGAGGAAGAGGACGGACGTGGCCATGGAGGAAGAGGACGGACGTGGCCATGGAGGAAGAGGACGGACGTGGCCATGGAGGAAGAGGACGGACGTGGCCATGGAGGAAGAGGATGGACGTGACTCTGGAGGAAGAGGACGGACGTGACTATGGAGGAAGAGGACAGACATGACGGGGGTTACTGGGTGTAAATAGAACATAACATCTTATTACCTCCTCTGCTGCCACTTCCACCAACGTCTCCTCTCCACTTTGTATGGTATACAACTTCCTGTCTTTATTCCAGATGACTTCCTGTCTGTGCCTGACATCACTTCCTGTCTTTGCCTGACATCACTTCCTGTCTGTGTTCTATAATAACTTCCTTTCTGGATAGAAGTGAGATCACCACCTTGTGGAGTTCACAGGAACTGCAGCCCTGAGAAACATTAAAATAACCGTTCCTGTGGTTTCCATGAAAGATCAAAAATAACTAAAAAAAAGGGGAGGGGAGAGGGGAGGAGGGGAGAGGGGAGGGAGGGGAGAGGGGAGAGGGGAGGGAGAGGGGAGGGGGGGGAGAGGGGAAGAGGGGAGGGAGGGGAGAGGGGAGGGGAGAGGGGAGGGAGGGGAGAGGGGAGGGGAGAGGGGAGGGAGAGGGGAGGGAGAGGGGAGGGGGGGGAGAGGGGAAGAGGGGAGAGGGGAGAGAGGGGGGGGAGGGGAGGGGAGGGGAGAGGGGAGAGAGGGGGGGGGAGGGGAGGGGAGAGGGGAGAGGGGGGGGAGGGGAGAGAGGGGGGGGAGGGGAGGGGGAGGGGGGGGGGAGGGGAGGGGGAGGGGAGGGGGAGGGGAGGGGAGGGGGAGGAGAGTCAAATCAGGAAGTACTAGGGCATGGAGATGTATGGAATCCATGGATCCCATATTTTATCACATTGGTGATGTAGCTAGGGGCAGTGTTGTGGGTGGCTTTGTACGTTGTAGTTTTTTTTTTGAATTTTATATGTTGGGTTAGTGGAAGTCAGTGAAGGGATTGGCAGAGAGGGGCAGCAGTCACTGATTGGTTGGGTTGTCTAATGAGAGCGATCCCGCCAAACCTGATCCTTCTGGGGGAGACAATGCAAAAATATATATCAATCCACTCATAATGACATCATCTTCTGGGAGTGTCTGCACATCCATCCATTTCATACACATTTCATTGTCTCAGCAGATCTCCTGTAGCCTATTAGCACCCATTTCCCTCTCTATGTCTCAGCAGATCTCCTGCAGCCTATTAGCGCCCATTTCCCTCTCTATGTCTCAGCAGATCTCCTGCAGCCTATTAGCGCCCATTTCCCTCTATGTCTCAGCGGATCTCCTGCAGCCTATTAGCTCCCATTTCCCTTTCTACATCTCAGCGGATCTCCTGCAGCCTATTAGTGCCCATTTCCTTCTCTACGTCTCAGCGGATCTCCTGCAGCCTATTAGTGCCCATTTCCTTCTCTACGTCTCAGCAGATCTCCGGTAGCCTATTAGCTCCCATTTCCCTTTTTACGTCTCAGCGGATCTCCTGCAGCCTATTAGCGCCCATTTCCTTCTCTATGTCTCACCGGATCTCCTGCAGACTATTAGCACCCATTTCCCTCTCTATGTCTCAGCAGATCTCCTGCAGCCTATTAGCACTCATTTCCCTTTCTACGTCTCAGCGGATCTCCTGCAGCCTATTAGCACCCATTTCCCTTTCTACGTCTCACCGGATCTCCTGCAGCCTATTAGCTCCCATTTCCCTTTCTACGTCTCAGCGGATCTCCTGCAGCCTATTAGCTCCCATTTCCCTCTCTATGTCTCAGCAGATCTCCTGCAGCCTATTAGCGCCCATTTCCCTCTCTATGTCTCAGCAGATCTCCTACAGCCTATTAGCTCCCATTTCTCTCTCTATGTCTCAGCAGATCTGCTGCAGCCTATTAGCTCCCATTTCCATGTCTCAGCAGATCTCCTGCATCCTATTAGCACCCATTTCCATTTCTATGTCTCAGCAGATCTCCTGCATCCTATTAGCACCCATTTCCCTCAATATCGCCTCTCCAAGAATAATGTCCCTTCTATCTAATATTCCTGAGACATCTATACAAGTCCTGAGCCAACAACAACTTCTTCCTGATACCTTTAGGGCTGAAGCCCAAACCTTTCCCCAGAAGGTCCATCTTACCCGATGTCAGTCCAGCTGAGGAGAAGGTGACAATTCCGTCTATTTCTGTTGATGATGAATCGTCTGTTGGGATGGTTGGATGAGTGGGAGATCCCTTGTTGCAGCGTTGATGTTTCCTACCTCCCCTATGGCCGGATCTCTGCTGTTTCCTTGATTCTGATGGACAATACGAGGCCGGAGTTGTCCCTCTATAGATCCTAATAAAGTGTCTCCAGCAGAGGAGGGAAGTGATGGGTCAGAGGCTGTAGAAGAAGCTCTAGTGAGCAGTCTAGATGGACGAGGTGAGTCTTGTGTAGGTGGTGCTCCAAGAGTACGCCTGATTAGTAGACGGTTAGATGTTGGACTCCTTCAGCTGCTCGGCTGACAATGCAGACTGCAGTGTAGACTCCACCTGTGTGATCTGTACAGCCAGAGCAGCTTCTTCCTTCTGGAGAAATGAAACTCCGAGAACAATGGAGCTTTTGTTTAGGACTTGTGTAAACAGACCACTGGACTCCTCCCTGTCCACGAACAGACCATTAGACTCCTCCCTGTCCACAAACAAACCACTGGACTCCTCCCTGTCCGCAAACAGACCACTGGACTCCTCCCTGTCCACAAACAGATCACTGGACTCCTCCCTGTCCACAAACAGACCACTGGACTCCTCCCTGTCCATAAACAGACCATTAGACTCCTCCCTGTCCACAAACAGACCACTGGACTCCTCCGTAGCTGCATACAGACCATTGGACTCCTCCCAGTCCACAAACAGACCATTGGACTCCTCCCAGTCCGCAAACAGACCACTGGACTCCTCCCAGTCCGCAAACAGACTACTGGACTCCTCCCTGTCCGCAAACAGACCACTGGACTCCTCCCTGTCCACAAACAGACCACTGGACTCCTCCCTGTCCGTAAACAGACCATTAGACTCCTCCCTGTCCACAAACAGACCACTGGACTCCTCCGTAGCTGCATACAGACCATTGGACTCCTCCCAGTCCACAAACAGACCATTGGACTCCTCCCAGTCCGCAAACAGACCACTGGACTCCTCCCTGTCCGCAAACAGACCACTGGACTCCTCCCTGTCCGTAAACAGACCACTGGACTCCTCCCTGTCCGTAAACAGACCACTGGACTCCTCCCTGTCCGCAGACCACTGGACTCCTCCCTGTCCGCAAACAGACCACTGGACTCCCCCCCTGTCTGCAAACAGACCACTGGACTCCCCCCCCGTCTGCAAACAGACCACTGGACTCCTCCCTGAACACATACAGACCACTGGACTCCTGCCTGTCCACAAACAGACCACTGGACTCCTCCCTGAACACATACAGACCAGTGGACTCCTCCCTGTCCACAAACAGACCACTGGACTCCTGCCTGTCCACAAACAGACCACTGGACTCCTCCCTGAACACATACAGACCACTGGACTCCTCCCTGTCCACAAACAGACCACTGGACTCCTCCCTGTCCGCAAACAGACCACTGGACTCCCCCCCCGTCTGCAAACAGACCACTGGACTCCTCCCTGAACACATACAGACCACTGGACTCCTGCCTGTCCACAAACAGACCACTGGACTCCTCCCTGAACACATACAGACCAGTGGACTCCTCCCTGTCCACAAACAGACCACTGGACTCCTGCCTGTCCACAAACAGACCACTGGACTCCTCCCTGAACACATACAGACCAGTGGACTCCTCCCTGTCCACAAACAGACCACTGGACTCCTCCCTGTCCGCAAACATACCACTGGACTCCTCCCTGTCCGTAAACAGACCACTGGACTCCTCCCTGTCCGTAAACAGACCACTGGACTCCTCCCTGTCCGCAGACCACTGGACTCCTCCCTGTCCGCAAACAGACCACTGGACTCCCCCCCTGTCTGCAAACAGACCACTGGACTCCCCCCCGTCTGCAAACAGACCACTGGACTCCTCCCTGAACACATACAGACCACTGGACTCCTGCCTGTCCACAAACAGACCACTGGACTCCTCCCTGAACACATACAGACCAGTGGACTCCTCCCTGTCCACAAACAGACCACTGGACTCCTGCCTGTCCACAAACAGACCACTGGACTCCTCCCTGAACACATACAGACCACTGGACTCCTCCCTGTCCACAAACAGACCACTGGACTCCTCCCTGTCCGCAAACAGACCACTGGACTCCCCCCCCGTCTGCAAACAGACCACTGGACTCCTCCCTGAACACATACAGACCACTGGACTCCTGCCTGTCCACAAACAGACCACTGGACTCCTCCCTGAACACATACAGACCAGTGGACTCCTCCCTGTCCACAAACAGACCACTGGACTCCTGCCTGTCCACAAACAGACCACTGGACTCCTCCCTGAACACATACAGACCAGTGGACTCCTCCCTGTCCACAAACAGACCACTGGACTCCTCCCTGTCCACAAACAAAGCTGGGGTCAGTTTACCTCATAGCCCCCTTGGAATACGCTGTGCTTCTAATATTCAGCTAAAGTTATCTTTTTACATAGACAAGACAGCTGTCTTTAGGAACTTCACAGGAGGACTTTGATCTGGTGTCATTTACCCAAAAAACCCTTCCCCTCCTCCACTAAGAACACCCTCTTCCCCCCACAGAGGACACCCTCCCCCACTACAGACACCCTTTCCACTGAAGACACTCCTCCCCCTCCTTTCCTGTGCTGGGGACACTCTTCTCCTTCTGAGGACACACCTCTCCCCTAGTGTTGTCACCCCTCCCCCACTGAAGACACTCTTTCCACTGAGATCACCCCCTGCAGTTTAACCAGTTGCTCTCCAGTCTATAGTCAGATGGCGGTTGGACGAACAGCTCGCCCCTCCAGGTGCTGCCATATGGCGTCCTTTCTGGAGCGTGCACCCCGCAGGGCTGTGGTGCGATCTGTCACCGGCCATGTACCTCAGACATGGCCGATGACAGATCTGTGCACCGGCCCTATTGCCAGTGCCATGTGACCTGCTGTGACCAATCACTGTAGGTCACATGACAGTTGTATACAATGGATGGCTTCCTTTCATACCATCCATTGTATACAAGTGTGTCTAGCTGTGAATGGTCACAGCGATCAGATGCACAAGCTGTACCACTCACAGCCCAGCTGTGTCATGTGATTAGCTGTAGCCAAATCACAGCTAAGCACAAAAAAACCCTGAATGAATCAATGTCATTCAGGTAAATGCATAAAACCTCCAGCAGCACTGAATGTCCGTTCGGAAAGCACGCTGGATGCAGGACAGGCCAGTAGCTTGATGGCATATTGAACAAGTTCTGGTCAGTGATCCATCCACAAGACCCAGTAACCCAGTGGATGCTCAGTTGGAAAGGTCTCCAAGTCTGTTCTTACCCCTAGATAATCCTGCACCATATGATGCAGACCCTGCCGATGGGTGCTTAAACCTAACAGTCCTGGGCGCTGAGGACTAAAGAACTGTTTAATCGGTCAGCTGACTGCCTTCTCCACCGCTCTTCCTTTGACAGAATGAAGCCTCAGAAACACGTTGTCCAGGAAATGGTGACCTCCCAGTGTCTGGAAAGGTGTTACACAATTTCAAGGCGTCCTCAGGATGTTTCATCCTCTGCTCCCTCTGGGAAGACTGGATGAGCTCTGCACCTTTACCCTTGTAACGTGGATCAAGAAGGGTTGCCAACCAGTATTGATCCCTCTTCTTGATAACACAAATCCTCAGGTCCTTACACAGACTTTGCAGAATCAGGGAGCCCATGCAGTGTAAGTTTGAGGAGGCAGGAGATTCTGAGACCTCTGGGTCACTGAGGATGACATTGTCAGGAACTACCTCCTCCCAGACATGTACTACTCCTGGCTGGGTTTCTGAGGACTGAAAAGTGCCCCTTGAAGACTGCTCTATGTGATCCTCTACTTCCATGCTGCTGCAATCCTCCTCCTCCACTTCCTCCTTCTGTGTGTTCTGTGGCCCCACAGGAATGGTTTCTGCATAAAGAGGGCCTTGAGAGGACAGGAAATCCTCCTCTTCCTCCCGATGTTCTGCCTCCAGTGCCCTGTCCATGATTCCATGCAGCGTGTGCTCCAGCAGGATGACAACAGGGATAGTGTCACTGATGCATGCAGTGTCACAGCTCACCATCCTTGTGGCCTCCTCAGATGGTGACAGGACAGCGCATGCATCCATTGTCAGCAGCCACTGGTGTGGTGAGAAGAAGCCAAGCTCCCCTGAGCCTGTCCTTGTGCCATTCTCACACAGGTACTCATTGATGGTCCTCTGCTGTGTGTGCAGCCACTGCAGCATCACCAAAGTGGAGTTCCACCGAGTGGACATGTCACAAATGAGTCAGTTGGTGGGCAGGTTGAATTTCAGCCAACTGAACACAGGCCGTGTATGACCACCAGAAATGGCCACAGACTTTTCTGGCCTGCCTCAGAAGATCTTGAAAGCCTGGGTACCTGTTCAAGAAGCACTGCACCACCAAATTCAGGACGTGTGCCAAGCATGGAACATGTGTCAAGTGTACCTGTTGGAGGGCAGAGAGCCCCTTCATAGCTGACAGAATCTCTGGCCCGGTGTGGCTCCTGTCCCTTAGACAGACCAGCTGAAGCACCACGTGGCATCTTTTATCCTGACTGATCGCATAGCTCCTTGAACGCTTATGGAGCACTGCTGGTTCAGATGACAATTCAGCAGAAGAGGCCATAGAAGCAGAGGAAGGGGAGAGGGTGGAGCAGACAGATGTGGCAGAATCACCACCAGGTTTTTGGAGGCATGGTGGTGGAACAAGCTCCAGAACTGAACCCTGTCCTGCATCCTTCCCAGCTGCTAGCAGAGTCACCCAGTGTGCCGTGACGGATATGTAACATCCCTGACTGTGCCTGCTGGACCACGTGTCAGTAATGTGGACCTTGCTGCTGACCGCCTTGTCCAACAAGGCCAAAACATGACCTTCCACATGATGGTACAGAGCTGGAATGGCCTTGCATGGAACAAATTGTCTTTTCGGAACCTGTCACTGTGATACAGCACATTCTGCAAATTCCCGGAAGGGGGAAGAGTCCACCAGATGGAAAGGCAGCAGTTGTAACGCAGCAATTTGGCCAGGATAGAATGTGGATGGCTGGGACAGTCTTTTTTTCATGGTTCAGCAAATGGGGTAGTGAAATGTTCCTGCTGAAATGAACAGGTGGTGTCCTGCTGTCAGATGGGCCACCCACTGCTGTACCATCACTCCTCTCAGTGGAGGCTGTTGAGAAGACCTGACGTTTTACAGTAGAGATCCCAGATGAGGAGCAAGGAGAAGTCTGCACTTTTTCTGGGTCTTTCAGGTGCTGTTACCAGCGGGCTGCATGGCAGCTCATCATACGTCTTGTCAATCATGTGGTGCCCAAGTGGCTGGTGTTTTGGCCACGCTTGGTCTGCTTCAGACAAAGACTGCAAACAGCAATGCTGCACATGTGTTGAAGAAAGCCCACACCAGAGAACTTGTGGAAGTCTGCATGGAGTCAGCAGCACCCCCCACCTGTGGAGCTCTGTCGTGTGATGCCATTGGTTGGCTGCCCTTATGCCTGTCCCTGGAGGACCTCCTGCCTTGTTGGAGTTCTGCCTCCTCCTCACTGTCCTCCTCTGTTCTCTCAGGCACCCAAGTATGGTCAGTGACCTCATCATCCCCATCCTCCTCATCAATGGAGCCAACTTGGCAGTGTGCTGCGGCTGGGGGAACAGGACTGACAATTTCTTTTCCCTCACTGGCGCCCCCTCTCTCTAGGCTCACGTCACTCCTTTCCTCATCCTGGGAACCAACATCACAGCATTCAGATTGCTGCACATCCTCCAGCAGCATGGGACTGACACTATGATCCAATCATTCTGGTGACTCCTCCATGCATGATGGTGGGGCTACGGAAGGAGCAGCTGTGGTGGACAAGGAGCCGGAGGAACAGGACACTTTGGCAGCTGTAGTGGAAGGCAAAATAGTATGAGCCTGGATGACAGAGGATGAGGATGACTGACTTATCCACTCCACCACCTCTTCTGCACGTTGTGGTTCAATAATACGGCCAGCACTTTGGCCAATCATGGCTCTTCCTGAGAACTCAGCTGTTATTGGCCAAAGCATTCCACCTGACCTGTGGTCAGGTGCAATGCTTTGGCCAATCACAAAGCATGTTTTACATTGTTTGGGCACACGGGCAAACTTCCTGCATAATGGTGAACACGCAAATGGCTAATGTTTGACTCAAACCATTAGCCCATCCCTACTCAAAATATTATTCTCTGTGGATCTACTGCTTCCACTTTACACCTACTTCATTGATCTTGTGTTGTTTGCCAGTAAATTAAGAATACTGAACCATGTGCAAATTCATATACAACAAAGTCTTTTGTGCTCAAGATTCAGTTCCCTGCAGATCTACTGCTTCCACTTTACACCAACTTCATGTAGCACTACCTCAGAAGGAGCTGAATGTTGCCCCTGGTTTCCCTTTGCTTTGCCCCACAGCAAGGCAAACACACACACTTCTGCTCGTTGTCCCCAATGACCAGTCTAGGGGATGTTTTGTGTTTGGAGTTTATTGTAGAACTGGGGATAGGGATGGGGAATGTAGTCGGATCCTCCAGAATCAGAACTCTTCACACTGAGGACATCTAGCTGATCTCTTAGTAGAAGACTTGTGAAGTCTCGGCTGACAGTAGATAGCAGACTTCTCAGTAACAAATAGCAGCAAGTAGTTGTAGGAGAGCGAAGTCCCATTAGCAGTAGCAATACTTGGACAAGCTCTGCAGAACACTAGGCAGGGCTCCCTTTCTCAGACCCAGGCTGACTATCAAGCACCAGAGGGGTAACAAGCACACAGAGCCCCCCAGATCTCTCAGAGTTTGCACTCACAGGTCCAAGGACAGAATGGTTGCCTCCTTCCAATCTTCCAAGCCACTCTCTCCAGTGACACCAGACAGAGCTTTGGCAGACAGCTCCCCTCAGTCAGCTTACTGTAGAATCAGGGTCACTCTCTCTAACTTCAGGCCCTCAGGTCACCCACCCGAGGCCACATAACAGCAAGTGCCAGGCGAGGCAGCCTGCCTCCAGCCTGGCTGGTGCAATCCTCTCCGAGGAAAGACACTGAACCCATGTGCTCTCAGAGTATAAATACCACTCCCAGCATGCAATGGGGCCACCCTCCCCTGCAATTGGCCAGGACTGTATCCATATTCATGCTGGTCATTTGTCTAGCCAATTCCCATGTTCTGGAAGACTCTCATAGCTTCCTGAAGGCGGGCAGAACTCAGACAAACTCCAACAGAACTAGAGCAGCATGAGCAGACCTGACTAATCAATCACAGCTCTCTGTAAAGCAGAATACCCGACTGAATTTACCTGACAGCCTCTCTGGTGAGCAGAGAAACACAGCTATGCATCACCTGACTACACATCCTAGACCTGACCAGGAGGGGGCGCTACATTCATTCATCTCATCAGATTTGCTGCTATAGGAAATCATCTCAAATTCTGTGCAAATCCATGGAGACCGACAATATTGTGTGCTCAGTATAGTGTTCTCTGCAAGTCCACCGCTTCCACTTTGCATCTACTTCAATCCACTTATTTTACTCCAAATATCCACCAATCAGTGAAAAGTTGATAAGGTGTGAAAGTGCTCCGCCCTCCAAACTAAGTTGGCTGTAGTGTAGCCCCGCCTTCTTCCACCTCTTGTATACGGGATGGTGAGGGCGCCCTCTAGTAGTGCTTCCCCCTCACCACACCAATAGGACTCCCAGCTTTTCAGCTCCCAGAGTCAGAAACATCCTTCACACTCTCCTCATCTCTGATGGTAAAGGAACCGGATCCTCCTCGCTCCCTCCTGCAAGTCTGCTGCGGGTTCTGTCAGTCTCCCTCCTAGACTCCGCCTCTGACCGCCATTCCAGAAGGAGCTCCGCCTCTAAATACACACTCATGGAGGAGAGAAAGGGGAACCCGACATCATGTGACACCTTTTATTACATGGAAATACGAAAATCAACGGGACTAATGCAATCACATTTACTGCAAAATCAAAGGGGCCAAAATCCCTCCCCCGAGGAGTCATATATTTCTGTCCCCCTTGGTGGGAGTGGAGGTGACCCCTCTATAAGGATCT
Organism: Staurois parvus; assembly: GCF_062004578.1. Classification (NCBI taxonomy): domain Eukaryota; kingdom Metazoa; phylum Chordata; class Amphibia; order Anura; family Ranidae; genus Staurois; species Staurois parvus. Next base: position 590,511 of record NW_028319141.1, read on the forward strand.
ACAGTCCATACACACCCAGCACAAGGTCGGGGTCACACTACCAGACGCTTCTCGGGGCTGCAGTTCCTCTGAGCTCCACAAGGTGGGGATCTCACTTCTACCCAGACAGGAAGTCTCTATGGAAGACAGACAGGAAGTGATGTCAGGTACAGACAGGAAGTGATGTCAGGTACAGACAGGAAGTGATGTCAGGTACAGACGGGAAGTTCCATGAATGAGGAAGTATAGAGGAGACATTCCTGGATCTGGCATCAGAGGAGGTAATACGTAGATGAACCCCTTCAGGGGGAGGAGTTGATGATAATATATTTGCTCCCAAAGCTGGCCTACATGGTTCAGTTTTATCGTTCAGCCAGCGGGATGACCATAAAAAGCTGAAGTGATTCCCCCATCCACACATTGGAGGTAGATGGGGGAATCCTCCCCGCTGCACTCTTGTATTCTGACAATGGGGGGACTCCTCCGCTCTCAGAATACACAGATCAGCACTGAAGCTATTGGCTGCAGCCGCTGGGGGAGTGGCTTTTATCCGGCAGTGGCCACACATGGATGGAAATGTGAGCGATCCCTGCTGAACCAGCTGAATTTCCATGGATCTATGGTCACCTTCAGTGACTTCCTCCCCTCCCCCTCATCTCCTTCATGATGGAAGTCATGCTGAGATCATCTCCCATTGGCTGAGCAATATTCTCATTTGTCTCTCAGCTCCTTCTTGCTATTCCTCGTCCTGCCTGTTGTTTCCTTGGATTGATTTTCTGTGTAGTGACCCCGGCTTGGTCTCTTGGATGCGCTCGTCTGTTGCTTGCCCTGACCTTTCTCCTGATTCCTGGATCTCCTCCTCATCTCTCCTCCATATCCTCTTACACAGCTTTTCTCCACACCTGCAGTGACCCTGGGGGGAGGAAACTTGGCACCAGCACGCCGCCAAATCCATCCCCACCATTAGGGGCTCTGGAGACAATTGTCTGCTATTTACACTCCGTTCCTCCGCACGTCACCTGATCACATGACAGCTTACTTCCACAGATTCCGGACAGATTTCTGGATGGTAAAGGTCAAAGTTCACTCTTCAGTTTAGGAGAGGTAGGACGCACCCAGGAACAAGGATCTGGTTTATACAGGAGCCTCATATAGAGGACCCCTCAAATCTCCCCATCCAAATGTCCCTCCATCCAGAGTCTATATGTCTTATGACATCACACTGACCTCACAGCTCCTCCCCCCAATGTCCCTCCATCCAGAGTCAGAGAATCCTATGACATCACACTGACCTCACAGCTCCTCCCCCCAATGTCCCTCCATCCAGAGTCAGAGAATCCTATGACATCACACTGACCTCACAGCTCCTCCTCCCAATGTCCCTCCATCCAGAGTCAGAGAATCCTATGATGTCACACTGACCTCACAGCTCCTCCCCCCAATGTCCCTCCATCCAGAGTCAGAGAATCCTATGACATCACACTGACCTCACAGCTCCTCCCCCCAATGTCCCTCCATCCAGAGTCAGAGAATCCTATGACATCACACTGACCTCACAGCTCCTCCTCCCAATGTCCCTTTATCTGATTTTCCCTGATGTTCTTAGGATGTGGGGCCCCTTGGTATCCTCACATGTAAAGTGGGACTGTTGGTCCTGCGTTGTATGTAATGACATCAGAATGCTGCAACAAGCCTATACCCTGCGTAGTGGGGGGTCCTGGGGGGGGAAATTATACCTCAGCCTGAAGTGGGGCTTTAATAAAATGGAGACCTGAATGGAGAGGTGAGGAGGATTCTGGGAATATCATTTGATGTGACTATTTGTGTTCAGATGTAGAGTTTTCCTCCTGTGAAGTCTGGAGATCATATGGCATCACATTGCCTCCACCTCCCTCCCTGATAGAAGAGAGAAAGAAGAAGAAGATTCTAGAAGTCACCAGAGAGATCACTGAGCTGCTGACAGGAGAGGTGAGCGGTGCCGGGAATTCTGGGACATTCTCCAGTAACAGACAAGGGATGTGTCTGGATGGTGACTGTATCATTGTGTGTGTCAGGTTCCTATAAGGTGTCAGGGTGTCACTGTCTATTTCTCCATGGAGGAGTGGGAGTATTTAGAAGGACACAAGGATCTCTACAAGGACGTCATGATGGACAATCAGCCGCCCCTCACATCACCGGGTAAGAGGAGACTTTATTGTAAAGGAGAGAGCAGTACGGAGGATCCACCTAGATCCCCCATCATCTGATAAACACATAGAAACAATGGATTCAGTCAGTGTGTGTGTTTCCTACAGATGGATCCAGTCATGGGAACCCACCAGAGAGATGTCCCCGTCCTCTGTATTCCCGGGATTCCACACAGGAAGGTCACACCATCCCTCACCATCATCAGGTAGATGATGACAATTATTGGTAGTTGTGATTTATACACAGCATGTTTGTTACAATGAATGTTTTATTATATCTTTCAGAGTGGAATCCTTGGGGATGATAATATTGATGGTAAAGAAGAGTATAAAGAGGAGGATGAGGAGTATGGAGTGATGGAGGAGTTTTCAGAAGGACACAAGGATATGATGGAGCCACCTAATACCAGGAACCCACCAGAGAGATGTCCCCGTCCTCTGTATTCCCGGGATTCCACACAGGAAGGTCACACCATCCCTCACTATTACAAGGTTGGTGGGATGGAGAATCTAGAACATGGACTTGTAGAGACTATGGGCTCCAATCACAAAGCGGTATCTTCCCGTATCCCAGTATGTAGTAAGATGCTGCATTCTGTTTTTTAGTAGTGAAGCCTGCGGGTAATTTACCACTGGTGTCCATAGCAACACTTGTAAATAGCTTGTTGTTAAGGAGAGGGCAGCCGCCAGTGTCCCCAACAACCAGTAAACAAGGAGAGGACGGCCACCAAGTTCCCCGCTGACAGCTGTGACAGGTCTGGTATGGATTTTGAGGGAATCCCCCAATGCCAAAACAATAAAAAAAAATGGCATGGGTTTCTCTCCAAAATCAATACCAGCCCCTTAGTGAGTGCCCACCTTCCTCCTGAACCATATCAGACCACATATCCTCAACATGGGGTGAGTGCTTCAGGGCAGGGGCACTCTGCCACCCCAAAAGCACCTTGTCCCCATGTCGATGGGGAAAAGGGTCCCTTACCCACATCCCTGGCCAGTGGTTGTGGGGGGCTGTGGGTGGGGGACTTATTGAAATCTGAAAGCCTCCTTTAACATGGAGGCCCCCAGATGCCAGCCCCCCCACAATGTGAATGAGTATAGAGTACATAGTACCCCTATTCATTTACCAAAAAAGGGTAAAAAAAAACTGTAAGAAAGTTTTGACAAAACAAAAATAAAGAACAATATCCCCCTGATGTAGATCCATCGATGATCCAATCACAACACTCGCTGTCATCGCTGACTGGAAGAAAAAACAAAGCTCCACTCCTTCCATCTGACAGCTCCGCCGCCTCCCACTTCTGAAAACACGAAGGACTGCTACTACCCTGTGACATCACTGGGTAGCCTTGCCCTCTTGTGACATCACCAATACAACATGCCCCGGTCAATGACGTCACCGAGTGGCACCGTCCCTTAGTATATTTAGTGGCAGGAGGCAGCAGAGCTGTCAGACAGAGGGGAGTCTTCATTGGGAGCGGAGCTTTTCTTTCTGAGTCAGCGGTGACATCGTGATTGATGATGGATCTACACCTGCCTGCTGTCTATATAACAGAATACTTTGTTGGGGTGAATAATTAGGGGTACCACGTACCCCATACTCATTCACATGGGGTGAAGGATCTGAGGGCCTCCTTGTTAAATTTTGTAAGTCCTCTTCCCGCAAACCCCCACAGCCACTAGCCTGGGTTGTTGGGAAGAGTCCCTTGTCCCCATCAACATGGACAAGGTGCTTTGGGTGAGCAAAGCCCCCCCGCCCCAGAGCATGCACTCTATGTTAAGAGCATGTGGCCTGGTATGTTTAAGGAGGGGGGGTCACTTGCTCATCCCCCGTTTACTGACCTGCGAGGCTGCATGCTCAGATAGGGGTCTGGTATGTATTTCTTTCATTTTGGCAAGGGGTCCCCCTCAAAATTCATACCAGACCCGAGGGGGGGACCCCACGCCATTTTCTTAATTTTTCATTGCCGATAATTCTTTTTTTCAGATTTATCGGTTGGTTAGGACGCGGCACCCGCTCACTCCCTAACAACCATGTTGTTTACTGGTTGTTAACCACCTCCCGTCCGGCTGTTCTATATAAACGGCTGGATGGTGGCACTGCAGGGTAGGGTGGCTGTTTATAAATGGTCTCCCCACCCCCTGCTTGTGCGCACTCCCTGGGAGCGTGCAGCACCACGATCCGGTGCCTGCTGTGTCCTCCGGACACAGTGAAACACCGGTCGTTGGATGGGACCTCTGTACGAGGTCCCGATCATCTGATCACTGATTGGCCAATCAGTGATCACATCCAGAGTAGTAAGCAAGATGACATTTGTGACTTCATTGCTTACTACGTGTGAAATCTGTGAATGATCACAGAGGTCACATGGTACAGGGCTATTCACAACAGCCTTGTACCATGTGACAAGCTGTGACCAATCACAGCTCACACAGTATTTCTCAATGGCTGCAAGAATGCAGACAGAGAGAAAGAGAAATGATTGCTTTTACATCCTATATGGGTGTAAAAAGCAATCAATGTAAAAAAAGAAAAAAAAAAATCTTCATCACCTCCCACAAGTAGTACAGTGTCACCATGGTGACACTGTACTGCTAGGGTGACAGTATGTAAAATAAATAAATAATAATATAAAAAAATAAAATAAAAATTAAAAAAAATTGTTTACAAATTATAATTTTTGGTTATAAACTAATTTGGCTTATTTTTTTTTTTACTAAAAAGATACATTTTGGCCAAGATTTATGATGAAATATTATTTATTTGCAAAATTTTATAAGAAAAACACTTTTTTTTCAAAATTTTTGGACTTTTTCATTTACATTGCAAAAAAAATAAAAATCCCAGCGGTGAATAAATACCACAAAAATAAAGTTTTATCTGTCTAAAAAAATGGTAAAAAATTCATATGGGTACAGTGTTGCATGACCGCGCAATTGTCATTCAAAGTGTTACAGCGCTGAAAGCTGAAAATTGTCCGGGGCAGGAAGGGGGTGAACGTGTCCGGACTGGAAGGGGGTGAAAGTGTCCGGACTGGAAGGGGGTGAAAGTGTCCGGACTGGAAGGGGGTGAAAGTGTCCGGACTGGAAGGGGGTGAAAGTGTCCGGACTGGAAGGGGGGAAAGTGTCCGGACTGGAAGGGGGTGAAAGTGTCCGGACTGGAAGGGGGTGAAAGTGTCCGGACTGAAAGGGGGTGAAAGTGTCCGGACTGAAAGGGGGTGAAAGTGTCCGGACTGGAAGGGGGTGAAAGTGTCTGGACTGGAAGGGGGGGAAAGTGTCCGGACTGGAAGGGGGGGAAAGTGTCCAAACTGGAAGGGGGGAAAGTGTCCGGACTGGAAGGGGGGGAAAGTGTCCGGACTGGAAGGGGGGGAAAGTGTCCGGACAGGAAGTGGTTAAGGATGCCAGCGGCCGCCCACTCTTTACCAAGCAGTACACATTTCCTGAATGCCGCATGTCTCCACCACTAATTAATGACCGCATGCATTTCATTCTTTATTTCCTTCTGTGAATGTAACGCCTGTTCATGCGGTATTTACTGAGCGTGTTCAGTGTTTGTGGTCAATACCGCAACACGGGATAGGAAATGGACAGTTTCAGGATGGCATGCGGTATTTAGGGGAAATGTACCCACATATCACATGTGATCTGCTTCTGTGAAGGGAGACAATGTGTGGATTTTGTGTGTGATGTCACAATCATAAATCTTACATTTTACAGATGATATTTTTTCCAATTTCCTTGATTTAGAGTGGAGATCCAATCGATATAGAATTTGAGGTGAAAGCAGAAGAAGAAGAGGCGTATGTGAGGGATGATCAGCAGTCTATGGAGGAGGATGGAATAACGGGGACATTTATAGAGGAGGACACTCCTACAGAGATCAGCACAGGTGGGTCATGAACACTAAATCCATTCCTCCACCCATACTGCTCACTGATTGGTCCAGAGTAGGGCGGGGACTGGGTGATATCAGCCTGTAATCCCCTGGTCACTTTCCTGAGCTGTGTTCCCCGTCCTGTATTCCTGGATTTCTCTCGGATAATCTTCCTTCTCTGTGCTGCAGACACAATTTATGTCTCTAGACTGGATTTATGGAGGTTCTGGGGTTCAGCTGGCAGCAAAATGTTGATTTTTACTCTAAGCATTGCATAATGTAGGCACCCAGGACATGTGACTGGGGTCTCCTGCCTTGTGCCTGACTCCTCCAGGGGACCTTCTCTGTTATCTGCTGGCTGTGCCGGGTGGAGGGATATGTCTGTAGTGTCTCAGACCCAAGTCACTGAGTGCAGTCTCAGAAGATGGGAGGCAGCGGTGTGGGACCAGTAATCTCCAGTAAACATTTAGATTAAAATTGATTACTGAATGCCAATATTATGATGCCTGACCTTTACACTATATAATTGATATTATACATTACATACTCCTGACCCCTGCACTATATACTCTATGTTGTACATTACATACTCCTGACCCCTGCACTATATACTCTATGTTGTACATTACATACTCCTGACCCCTGCAGTATATACTCTATGTTGTACATTACATACTCCTGACTTCTGCTCTCCCCCCTCCCCCCTCTGCTATATATACACATAATATGGATTCTCTTATTACACCCATTTCCTCCCAGCTGGACATTTTATATCGGATGATGTGATTGGAGCACAGACTTTTACATGGTGGTAATAATGTGATCACATCCTCCAACTTTGGACCCTTAAACAGAAAGTGATAATAAGGGAGGAGTCAATACCCCAATGATGGTGGTCTTCAGGATCAGTCCAGTTTTCATCTTGGTTGTTCTCCCCCCATCCTCACTCTCTGACCTCTGGTGGGGCTCAGCCCCGCTGTTCTTCATGACTAAATCATGGACTAAATAAGGAAGTGCAGTACTTCTTGTGTTGGGAAGATGATGATGAGTGATAGAGGGGGTGGGGACCCTCGTCCTATAATCCCCTCATCACTGTCCCTCCTATAAAAGACAGTTCTGGTTGTTTCCTCACTCTCTGACTAAGGTCCATGAATAAAGAAATGACCTGGTAGGAGATCAGAGGAGCCATTTCCTAGTTCCCTTGAGGGTGGAATTGTAAGCTCCTCAGAGACCAAGCTGCCTGATGTGGGCGGAGTCCTGGTTTGAGGGAACCAATCAGCTCCTGTCTAGTAATCCTCTTTGTCTTTGTATTTTAGTCCATGGCCGGGAGATGAGGAAAACCTCCGAGGATTGTCTCACTTTGTCTCCAGACTGGAAAGTAGAAGATGAGGACATCACACAGTATAGTCCAGGAGAAAACCGGGCTCCCTCCAATGTCCATCCGGCACCACCCAGTGTAGATGGACCATCGGATTCCTTGTATCCTGAGGAACCTCAGACTGTGCGGGACCGGGCCGGCCTTCCAACAGGGAAGAGCTTCTCCTGTACTGAGTGCGGGAAGGGTTTGCGTTCTAAATATGGTCTTAATGTGCATAAAAGATCTCACATGGGGGAGAAGCCGTATTCCTGTCCTGAGTGTGGGAAATGTTTTTCACATATGTCCAGTCTTTACAGACATCAAAGAACTCACACGGGGGAGAAGCCGTATTCCTGTCCTGAGTGCGAGAAATGTTTTTCAGAAAAGTTCAATCTTCACATACATCAGAGATCTCACAGGAGGGAAAAGCAATATTCCTGTCCTGAGTGTGGAAAATGTTTTTCAGTGAAGTCCAGTCTTTACAGACATCAGAGATCTCACACAGGAGAGAAGCCGTATTCCTGTCCTGAGTGCGGGAAATGTTTTTTAAGGAAGTCCAATCTTTACACACACCAGAGATCTCACACAGGGGAGAAGCCGTATTCCTGTCCTGAGTGTGGGAAATGTTTTTCAGACAAGTCCTATCTTCACACACATCAGAGATCTCACACGGGGGAGAAGCCATATTCCTGTTCTGAGTGTGGGAAATGTTTTTCAGACAAGTTCTATCTTCACACACATCAGAGATCTCACACGGGGGAGAAGCCATATTCCTGTTCTGAGTGTGGGAAATGTTTTTCACAGAAGTCCTATCTTCACACACATCAGAGATCTCACACGGGGGAGAAGCCATATTCCTGTTCTGAGTGTGGGAAATGTTTTTCACAGAAGTCCAGTCTTTCCAAACATCAGAAATCTCACACGGAGGAGAAACCGTATTCCTGTCCTGAGTGTGAGAAATTTTTTGCAGACAAGTCTTATCTTCACACACATCAGAGATCTCACACGGGGGAGAAGCCGTATTCCTGTCCTGAGTGTGGGAAATGTTTTTCAGCAAAGTCCTATCTTCACGCACATAAGAAATCTCATACAGGGGAGAAGCCGTATTCCTGTCCTGAGTGTGCGAAATGTTTTTCATGGAAGTCCCATCTTTCCAGACATCAGAGATGTCACACGGGGGAGAAGCCACTTTCCTGTCCTAAGTGAGGGAAATGTTCCTCACTGAAGTCCTGTCTTCCTGTACATCAGGGGTCCCACACAACCCTGGAGGTGTATTAGTGCCTTGAGTGCGGGAAATGTCTTCTAGATGAATGTTGCTGGACATCCCAGCTCTCATGTGGGGAAGAAGCACACCCTGATATACACCTCAGCTATACTCCATGGCTGATCTTCATCATGGAAGAAACAGTTGATAAGGAGATGAGAGGCCCCCAAAGACATGGATGAAGTGCAGTAAATGTCGGGGTGCAGAGTGGTCAGTAGATCCTGGAGATGAAGGACACAACTTCAGCCCTTCTTGGGTGTCGGAGTTGCGTTTCCTGATAATGATGTAGCGGGTTACAGAGCTAGAAGCCGGGAGAGCCCAGATCTCATTATCGGGGAACTTTACACAGACAACAAGAACTTCTGAAGTTGATGTCCTTCATTTCAAGGCTCTACAGAACAGTGGTGACCCCGAAGCGTCTCTCTGTCTTCAGTCCATCCTTCTCCCATCCCCCAACAGGAGGGAAGGAGAACTCCGCCCCAAACTAGGGGGGAACTTTCCTCTCATTATTTCCCTTGGCTTCTGTGTGGGTTTGGGTGGTTGGAGGAGTGCGGCACGAGAGGGAACACAGCTTGTTGTTCTATGTCTACATATGGGGTCTGGGTAGAGGGGATCCACCGGAAAATATTTCTACTCTTTGATTTTGTGCAAATCGTTTCTGTTTTCACTTTGAAGGGTGATATTATGTGTGGTTTGTAAAAGGGATTGGCCCAATAGATACCACCCCACTTAGAGAATAGATGAACTAATATGACCAGCATTCATTCAGCCAAGTCACATGGTGTTGTTTGATTTCACATAGTGATTTACTGTGATCATTGAATTATGTAAAG